>NC_137427.1:31531666-32145833 GCF_964374335.1 Astatotilapia calliptera | reverse complement strand
GCATGTAGGAGCTGTTTGTGAGTGACTAAGTATTGGGGGACAGATAAAAATGTTAAAATGTCACTGTATTATTAAGTGGGCTTTATTTTGTATACATAATTAAACAGCTCCTTTCATGAGCCCATTTAAGGGTCTTTAATATTGCACCGTGATTCAGAAAGCCCCACATTTGCAGCCATCTTGCAGACACAAAAGTCTGACTTAGTCACCACTACGGATGTCCTGACGCCTGCCATCCAGTGGAAAGCAGGTGATTTTCCACATCTCCACCGCATGGGACACGGCACGTGTGTGTAAACGGACACACAACTGCACTCTGAGTGAGAACGAATTGTGAAACTTTGGCATTAACTTTATGAATACATTAAAACTGAAATGGCTAGTCTTTAGCCCACGGTCGGCGTTCGCTCGCTGCAATGTAATGACCTTTCACTGAAGTTCAATAAATCTCCTCAATTTTCAGCCTTGCTTTGCCGGTCATGAATTGCAAATGAAGCCGGATCCAACGCTGCTCTATCAGAGGGTCAAATTAAGCAGCTGCATTATCCATTTGTCTAATAGGGACGCTGCTGACAAAAAGAGAGGGGGGAGCATTTTGTTTGATGCTTTTTCCATTAGCAGTCAGTAGATCAAACGAGATGAAAACATTGCCCAGGCGCACCCTTAAAAAAAAAAAAAAAAAAAAAAGAAAAATGCACCACGAGTCCCCACACACACAGAATTCTATCTACTTCAATTAGAGGTGTCCATGATGGAAATCCTCAATTGGATAATTTATAAGCCAACTAAGTTGCAGTGACACTGAGGTTATGATAACTAATGAACAGGGTGGTTGGGGGGGGGGGGGGGGGGGGGGGCTGTGGAGGTGGTGCGGGCACTCACTGAAATCCAGCATCATCTTGTTTAGCTGCTCGTCCTCCTCTTCCTCCCTGAGAAGATGAAGCAGAAACACACAGAAGACAGACAGGTTAGTCAGCAACTGAACGCTACACTTACAGCAATTTAAATAATCAGTTTCATTACGTCGTACTTAGTCCACAAAATGTCAAAATAAGCCAAAAAGTGTCCCAGAGGGCCGACGTTCAAGTTGTTTTTTTTCTCTAGTTAAGCTGTTTCAAAAGTACTGATGAACAAGCTTAAGCTGATTTGCTACATTTAAGACAAAGTAAATAATAAATACAAGACATTTTCCTCAATACACAACTAAAACTGTTATATTTGTAATGCATTTGCTACATGGTTGATTTGCTGATAGATTACAGTCACAGAAGTGACACAGGATAAGAAGTATAGTCAGTCATCTCGTGCGATGCTTTTAATATCTTTGAGTTTTAAGCAGTTAACTCTGTTTGGAGTTAAACATTATCAAATCCAAACTTTTTACACACACACACACACACTCTGCACACACCTGAGTCTGTCCTCATCCAGACCATCCACGATAGCGTTTCTATCGTTGACAATCGCCACCAGTTTCTTCATCAGCTCCTGTTCTTTCTTCCTGTCCCAGGATGTTTTCAGATGTTCTGCACACACACACACACACACACACATTTCATGCTCAGATCAGCGGTCGGTTTTCCTTTTCCCCCTGTTGTGCACTCTGCTCAGTTTCATCCCTAAACCTCACCTGGTTTTTCCATCAGCCTCCTGAGCTCTTGCTCAACAGTGGGCTGCTCTTCCTCCAGCTCCTGGGTTCTTCCACTGCACATGTTTGAAAATAGAGATGACACCTAATTCACGGCTTTATTAAAGAGTATATCCTTTAGAGAGCAGGTTAAGATGGTCCACCTTAAACACATTCACAGAGACCTCGCGTGTTATTGTCGACACATCTGAAACTTTCAACGTTTTTAGAAAACCACTGCGTCATCCTCTCCATATTTGGTAGTTCTTGGGATAATTCTGTATCTTAGTCAGAATTTTTCAAACATCATTTGGCAACAGATGCATGTTTACGCATCCAGCAGGTGTGTAAGTCTTCTCGCGCCACCTGACAAATGTAAATCTGACATTCAGACTCCCAACAGCTCTGTTTTGGCCTCCACCTCCCCCTGAGATTCTCAGTTCTTGTTTCCTTAGCTGTTGACATATTGACACAAAAGCTTTAAGAATAAGTTTCCACTCTGTTAAAAATATAGGTGTACCCAATGAAGTGGCTGACAAGGGTATACTGTACTATGTACATATTCATTAGGTACACCTGTTCATCTGGTCGCTAATGCAAATAGTCAATCACGTGATAGCAACTGAATGGAGTTAGGTATGGAAAAAACTACCTGCTGAAGTTCAAGTTCACGAGAATGAGAGAGAAGGAGAACATATCCAGTGAGCGGCAGTTCTCTGGGAGAAGAGGTCAGAGGAGAAGGGCCAGACTGCTTCGTGCCATTAGGAAGGCAACAAATAACCACTTGTTACATACCGAGGTATGATGATCGTTGAATGCACAACACAGAGAACCTTGACACTGATGGGCTACAGAAGACCATACTGGGTGCCGATCATGTGACCTAAGATCAGAAAACTGAGGCTACGGTTCACTCAGGCTCACCAAAACTGGACAATAGAAGATGTCGCCTGGCTTGAGTCTCACTTTCTGCTGAGACAGACAGTAGCAGGGCTCGCAAAATTGCTAGCCCGACGACCCGGAGCTAGCAATATCTCCGGTCGGGCGACCAAAATCTATCTCAGCCCCGCCCGTCGGGCTATATAATAACCCGACGGGCAGGGCTGAGATAGATTTTGGTCACCCGACCGGAGATATTGCTAGCTCCGGGACGTCGGGCTAGTGATTTTGCGAGCCCTGAGTAGGGTCAGAATTTGGGGTACACGACATGAAAGCATGGATCCATCTATGAGGTGCCGTAAGGGACATTATTACTGAAACGCTCTCACACACACACACACAACTGAAATTTTAGCTCTCACACACACACACTACTGAAATTTTAGCTCTCACACACACACACTACTGAAACGCTCTCACACACACACACTACTGAAACGCTCTCACACACACACACTACTGAAACGCTCTCACACACACACACTACTGAAACGCTCTCACACACACACACACTACTGAAACGCTCTCACACACACACACACACTACTGAAACGCTCTCACACACACACACACACTACTGAAACGCTCTCACACACACACACACTACTGAAACGCTCTCACACACACACACACTACTGAAACGCTCTCACACACACACACACTACTGAAACGCTCTCACACACACACACACTACTGAAACGCTCTCACACACACACACACTACTGAAACGCTCTCACACACACACACACTACTGAAACGCTCTCACACACACACACACACTACTGAAACGCTCTCACACACACACTACTGAAACGCTCTCACACACACACTACTGAAACGCTCTCACACACACACTACTGAAACGCTCTCACACACACACTACTGAAAAACCAAGGCATTTCAGTTGAACAGGAAGGCGTTTCAGTTGAACAGGAAGGCATTTCAGTTGAACAGGAAGGCATTTCAGTTGAACAGGAAGGCATTTCAGTTAAACAGGAAGTTAATTCTTGACAAGGAAACTGAAGGAAAAAGTGTTAGATTTCAAACAAACCACTACACAGATGTCTACTCAGCAACCTGTTAGTTAGGGGTGGGTTTTTATAATCGATTTATTGATTAAAATCGATTCTGGCTTGGATAACGTGAAATCGATTCATTAAAATCCTGAATCGATTTTTTAATATAAATTTATTTTACCCGAAATGCCAGAATCTCTGGTGAAACCTGACAAAATTTCAACAACCACCAAACAGCTAAGACAGTAAATGAGAGCAGGTACGGCTTCTGCACAAAGACGTAAACACACAGCGCGGACCCGCGGATCAGAATCAGTGAGATGTCGCCTTTCTCACCCGACAGCACGGACACGGTCGGGGCTGAAAGCCGACAGCTCGCTGACTCTGATCTGTCGGCAGGTCCGCGCTTTGTTTTCACGCCAATTCTAAAGCTGTTAGTTTTATCTCTCTCCAAACAATATTGACTGAACCAGCAGCAAAAGAAGATCCAAACTGCGCTTCACATAAACATCGTCATGAATTCCTTCACTGTTTTGCTTCCACCACGATAAAATCGCACGTCATGCACAGCCCTCTCTCTCTCTTTCTTTCTCTCTGTACTTCAAGAACAGTTTCCCGTCTAAAAATCTGTTTTCTGTATTATTCGCTTGCTTGTTATGCACAAGTCTACTGTTGTTTACAGCGCAGTCGGCCGCTGTTTTTTTTTTTTCATTTTACATACTTCCGAAAAGAAAACCTAATTTCTGCCGTTCAATACTGAATAAATTTAAACTTTTTAAAATTATGCAAAATGCAAAATGTTAGCCGTGTCTCTAATAAAACCGCTGTAACGTGAGAGGTAACGTTCATATGTTAATGGTTTTCTTTCGTTTTTGATGTACTGCAGAATATTTTTTATAAAATCCCAGGCCAGGAAAACCACCTTCATGTTTTTATGTGCTTTATCTTCAGCTACTTTGACACAAAGGCATCTGCTGTGATGCTCACACCTTTAATAAAGTCTTGCGTGTGTCAGCTTCCTTTTTTTAAATACAAAAATATGTAAATGTACTGATCTGAATTATAATATTTCTGACTGTCAAAATTCCCCATAATCAAATCGAATTGAATTGAATCGAATCGTGGAACAAATCGATTCTGGACCTTAGTGAGACAGCTGCATTACTTAACAATATATTAGCCTCAGCATAAGTCAAAATTTAGAATAGCGGGAGACGTGCATTATCCTGGTTATTTTTTTGGCATATGTGCTTTTTGTCTTTTTTTTAGCAAAGAAAAATATCTTAAAATCATCAATAAAACCAGGGAGAGAAGGCTTAGCGTTCCTCCATTTAGCACAATGGATATGATATTTACTCAAAAGTATTGTTAAGATATTCATTGTGTGTACTCATGTTGTACAGTGTTTAACTGCATTATGGTTACTGTGGTTTAACAGAGACAGTATTTTAGTTGCCACCACAAGGAGGCACTGTTTCATTGTAAGAGCACGGATGCTGCGTCATCACGCCCCTAAGAAAAAAAAAAAAAAGTATACCACAACGAAAATGGCACCCATGAGAAAAGTTTTACCGCATGTTGATCAGGAATAAAGTTCCCAAAAATATTAAGGACATTTTTGCCTCCGTCGTCATTTTCCTTCGAGTTGATCGCTGTCGATGCTGCAATACTCAACAAGTATGATGATGTTAATAATGTCTGAGACATCCAATGCTAGATGATCCATATAAAAAAAATTATGATGTAATTCAAACAGTGGCACATCATTAATATTTAGGGAAATCCAATTTTTTAAGTTGCACCAAATACATTGTGTGATAGGGCATAGGAAAAAAAAAGATGTTCTAGGGTTTCATTTTCATCAGTACAAAAAGAACACTGATCCACCTCAAAGCCAAATCTCTTTTTTTAGAAATTCTGCCACAGTATTAGTTTTGTTTAAAGTGTGTTTCTTTAACTTTAGGTAGAATAGGCTATTTCATAAATTTTTAGTATGCTTTATCCAGTGTATATGAAATAACTAAATTAGAACCATGCCATGTAACCATTCTGTTGTAACTATGAAATATTTTGTCTTTGAAGAAACTACTAACAAATTTCTTATTGCATTTTTATCAAACAGCTGACATTGCCCTAGCAATAAATTTGGGAGCACTGATGAGAAATTATTGTATATCATAAAAATTTTAATCAAATGAAGCAGAGGCAGTGGGACCAGTTCACAAAATTTGTTATATTCTCTTTGAGAACAGTTTAGACAATATTTTTCTGAAAAGTCTGTGTAACTTAGAATGACACCGTTATCATCCAACAAATCTGTTATGAATATAATATTTTTGTTCAAACCAGTCACTCTTGAAAATTGATTTTTGATTAAGTGTTATTACCCTATTATTCCATAAGGTTGAATTATGGGGAGAAGTTGTGGGTAAATCTCATTTTCCCAAAAATGTAACGTCTGTTTTGGAAAGTTTGATATCTTTATGGGGATTTTATTTGCCGCAAAATCACATTTCAAAATAAAGTCTAATCCTGTATACTATTTTATTAAACAAGAATCATGGGATGTGGAGCTAAGTAGAGTCTGGCTGTGACAGACAAGATTTTAACCATTTAATTCTAAGGGTGCCAACCATAAATTCCAATTCTGGAGTTTTGATACCACCTTTATTGTATCCCTTCACAAGCTGAGATCTTTCTATGTAATGGGTTTTATTCCTCCACAAAAATTCGAACACATTTCTATTTATGGTTTTCATGGTATTTATCGTTTTTTTATTTTTTATATTGTTTACGTGGCGCAAAAAAGGTTGGGGACTGCTGTACTAGCAGGTTGCTGAGTAGAAATCCTTGTAGTGTTTTGAAATATACCACTTTTTCCATCAGTTTCCTTGTCAGGAAACAACTTCCTGTTCAGCAGAAATGCCTCTGGTTTCAGTGGTGTGTGTGAGAGCGTTTCAGTAGTGTGTGTGAGAGCGTTTCAGTAGTGTGTGTGAGAGCGTTTCAGTAGTGTGTGTGAGAGCGTTTCAGTAGTGTGTGTGAGAGCGTTTCAGTAGTGTGTGTGAGAGCGTTTCAGTTGTGTGTGTGAGAGCGTTTCAGTTGTGTGTGTGAGAGCGTTTCAGTAATAATGTCCCTTACAGCACCTCATATCCATCCTTCCTTGTCTCAACAGTTCAGGCTGATGGTGGAAGTAGTACCAATTGAGCACTGTGTAGACACCACAGCCCATCTTACTGATTGTTACTGACCATGTCAATCCCTTTATAACCAGTGTCAGCAGGATAACACACCATGTCACAGAATTCAAACCACCTAAAACTTGTTTCTTGAACATGACGAGTTCACTATACTCAAACGGCCTCCGCAGTCACAGGATCTTAATCCAGTACAGTGGATTAAGTGGTCCAACCCATTACGGACAAGGTGTACCTAATAAAATGTCTGGAAATGCTTTATAGCTACAAGTCAGTGTTATATCCGTCTTTACCATTTATTTATCAAATTAGTATTTTCAGTGGAATTGTCGCTGTTGTGTTCAGCAGCGTCGTGCTTCAACACTTGTGTGGACACTGCAGACAGTCGGGGGTTGGTGGGGGTGGAAGGGGTGAGGCAGGTTAGCTGCTTAGTTCCAGGACACCCTGCAGTGACTCGGAGGAGGGAGGACACTGGGAATTCACACTGTCAACCTTCTGGCCACAAGTCTGTTTCACTAATCGCTAAATAGTGGCATGCCCCCTTCCTGAGTGAGAGTGTGTGTGTGTGTGTGTGTGTGTGTGTGTGTGTGTGTGTGTGTGTGTGTGTGTGTCTACTCACATGTAGACCAGTTCAGACTCCCGACGCATGGCCAACTGTTTGTTCCTGATCAGACCAAACCACTCAACCATGAGCTCGTCCGTGAGAGTGTCATCGTCACCCTCTGACGAGGAACACAGAGCACACAGTTAATCCCAGACACATACATTAAGATTTCTCTTACATTCACAGCACGTCCTGACTGAAAAGCCTTCACAAAACACACAGCTGGCGCGTGCATCCCACCTTCTTCGCATTTGCGCAGCTTCACCTCCAGATCGACTCCCCTCTTTTCCAGCTCGTTTAAATTCTGTTCAATCTCCTCAAGCTCCTTCGTGATGTCCTCTTTGGGAATGTAGTCTGGCTTCATCTACAGACGCAAACAGATGCAGAGAAAAGTGCATGAATGACATGCTCATTTAAAAAAAAAAAAAAAAAAAAAAAAAGCTACGGCAAACTTATTTTCAGAGACCCACTACCTTCTTTGTCTCTGACTTGGTGCCATTCTTTGTTTGCCCTTTCAGACCCTCCTGTAATCCTAAAAAAAAAAAAAGGTGGAGATAAAAAGCAGAGAATAAATCAACCAACAAAGCTAAGAACGGATAAAAATTAGAAAGGCACGACTCACAGTAAACTGTTAGGAAGGCTTCTTCCTGTAAATGTTTGGTTATGACCACGCTCTTACCCTTTGATCTCGGTGGAGTGACAGAAATACTCAGGCTGGGAAACTGAGAGGAAGGCCTCGCAGAAATCTCTGAGGTCTTCGGAGCCTCATTAGACCCTGGTTTAGTGGAAGGGCCAGCAGGCCTGTGGGCGGGAAGAGGGACAAATGGAGAGGATTCGATTAACCTACGACTAGACTCTTTCCCCGTCTTGCTACAGTTTTGATTCATGAGAGCGAGAGGAAAGGTCATTCGTGGAAAAGGAACTCCAAGCACTGAGCATATGTTGCACCACGGAGGACTCGACTCAGTCCCGACACCATTTGGGGCTCGCATGCATGTGGCGGAAGAGGAGAGACTGAAAGCTCTGACTACAAATGATGGCCGAGACATTTGGAGGAGCAGCAGGTACAGGCTTCCTGTGGGAGGAATGTTTGGTGAGACGGATGAAAGACTGGATCGCACGATGGATGGATGGACAGGACATCAGGAGGAGGGGGGGGGGCTCATACAGTTAATGCCTCACGATGTCGATATGCTGAGAGGCCACCCACGTACATACACTCCCTGCTGTTATCAGGAGCACAAGTCAATAAGGAAAAGGACTCAACGAGAAGCATAAGAAGTAAGAATCAATTAAATCAATCAAACAAGTCTTACTTGGTTTCTTTGGAGACGGGCTTGAGCTTCGACCTCCAGTCTGCAGGAGTCTCAGTCTCCTTCACTGCTGCGGGGAAAAAAAACAACAACAAAAAAAAAAAAAAACACAAAAAAAAAAACAATTGAAACCAGTTCAGTTCCCTCATTAGACATCCACTAGTCAATGTCAGTTCCTAGTTCTGTTGTTTGGTTGTAAATGCTATTTGTTAAATGGCATTTTTACAACAATGACAGCAAATGCACAAAAGCCAAGGATGATATTACACCCAAAGTAGCTCCCAAATAAGCATATAAGCAGCAGATTAGAGACACAGTATTAATAAAATTATTAATAAGAAGCACTGTGGGAGTACAAACCAAGGCAGCTCACTCTCTGGGCAGCATTTATATATAAGGAAATCATATTTTATACACAAACATAATGTAGGAGTAGGTGATGGATAATATGTATTGATTTGTAAATAACTTGAGATTATTGTATATAAAATTATACTATAGTAGATTTCTAACTAGGCAGCTTGTTCTCTTTCTCTCAACAATACTTTCTTTAAAGACAGAACACATTTCAGGGTCAACTTGGAAGAAAGGCAGATGTGAAATGTAAAGGTCAGAGGTCAAATGTGTGTCAAAAGTGTGTGCGAGACCTTGTGTATCAACTCTCTGCTTGTAAAGTGTGTAAGTTTAACCTGATGTGTTGGGTAATGTACTGCCCGTCTTCGAGGGTGCCCTGTCTGCAGTCTTGGCCTTGAGCCCGCTCTGACTGCCCGGGCTCTCAGAAGAGTTCGTGGTGTCTTCAAACTGCAGGTCAGACAGGATCGATGGGTTCACTTTCAGCTTCACCTTCCCGCCAACTCCCTCTTTCTCCTTCTTTGGTGTCTCGACTTTAGGTTGAGATCTAAATAGAGGTGAAGAATGCAACTTAAATGCCTCTCTTCACCAGTAGAGGTCAGGGTAGAGCAGGATACAAAGTGTAATCACATGTTTCTGTGAGTCTCAAGTTAGATTACTTACTTCTCAGTTTTATTTAGTACTGTAGTCGCCCACGATTGCTTTTTGTTGTTATTGTTGTTTTCCTCAGACAGTTTTTTGGAGATGAAGGCTGCTGCTGATGCTTTTGACTTATTACTCTCGTCTTCCTGTTTCACCTTCCAGCCAGTGCCAGTTGTTTTAGCTGTATTCCCACCTTTGTCCAAACTTTCATTTACCTCTTTTTTTCCAGTACCACCCACATTTATGACCACAGTAACAGCTTTCCCTGCCGTGGCCTGTTGTGCCTTACCACCAATACTCTGGCCTTTGTTTATGTCCACATTGAAGGTTGAAGTCTTTTTCTCCTCCACCTTTGCCGTGTTATCTTCCTGGAAGAACTTGAGCTTGGACTGGAGTGTCTTGGCAGCGGTTGCCGAGGGTCGAGGAGTTTCAGCCGGCCTGGTGTTGATAGATGGGGTCACAGTGGTAGTAGTGTCACGTGAAGCTGTGGGTCTGGCCGAAGAGTTAGATGATGTAGCCCAGGGGGCTGGGGACGCAGAAGTGGACTTGGGAGTGGTGGGTTTCTCCGACACCCGTGAAGGACTCAGACTGGAGGATGTGTAAGTAGGAGCAGGTGTACTGTGTTTACTCGAGTCTTTAAGAGGAGTGAATTTGGAAACATAGGAGTTTGGGGTCAAATCTTGAAGAGGCGTGCTTGTGTTTGCAGATGACAGCAACCTGTGAGAGAGAAAGTACAACACACACACAGGTTACAACAGGGAACATAGTCACAAACTAGGAACATAAACCTGCGGTTGGTGCCATTTTAGCCTCAATACACCTCGTTTATAATGATGCTAACCTGCAAACCCAAGCTACAGGAAGACTGTATTGGTTCAAAACGTAAATTAAGCTCAATTTGACTCTATTCAACATTTTATGTTAATAAATGAACATTCTGAATTCATAGAAATGTGTAACATTTGCAATTTACAAAAAAAAAAAAAAATAAAATCTACATTTAGCAATAACAGTGTTCTGGCTAGTTTGCTAAAGCTACTCATTTTTCTTTTCCTCATGATAGAAAAAGCAGGACAAATTAAGGTCCTATGTAAAAAAAAACAAAAAACAATATATCAAAAAATGAACAAACAATAAAACAATTTAAGCTTTTTATTTAATGAGAAAAGTAAAATAGTCTTTGCTAAGAAGAAACTAGCTAAGTTTAACTAGGTAGCGGCAGAGCTAGCAGTCAATAGCTAACAAAATCCATGGATTTATCTGATTAAGAGACTTCTGAAATATTTAAATGTGTTTTTCAATTATTAAACTAGTTAAACTGTATGAGAAAGGAAAACTAGAATATTTTTTAGTTGTTTTAACCGTTTTTCTTAATACAAGCGATTAAAAAATAAAAACTGAGTTATATAGAGGCATTACAAATACAATAATTAATAAGAAAAACTAAAATAAGTATAATAATTCTCTAGCATTCTTACACAAATCAGTCTTTCCCTGTTCTAATGGCAGACTTGGAATAAACATAATGGACCTAAATGGCGCCAACATTAGCATTCCTATCATCTTACTTTGCACAGTTCCTGTGATAAAGCTTCCCATCCACTAGATGTCGCTGCACCAGGTGAACGTGCTTATGACAGGATGCACATGTGCTACTCAGGGTGCCTGCCTGAGATTTTCCAACCACAACCTCCTAGAAGAAAGAAAGAGAGAAAAGAGTGTGGACAAGAGGGGACTTCAGCCGTTACAACTAACTGATGTCACGCAATGTGGGCCTTTTTTTTTTTTTTTAAAGTAACTACATTGACGTCATGGTAATCATCTGCTGACACAGACCAAGTGACCTGTCTGTAGTTATTTGGTCATCGTTGACGTGGATGAACGTACACAACCTTGGTCAGTATTTCGTAAATGAATTACCGTAATTGTCGGGCTATAAGCCGCTACTTTTTGCACAAGCTTTGAACTCTGCGGCTTTTAGTCAGGTGCGGCTTTTCTATGGATTTTCCATGATTTTTGTGATATCGTAAGACGATTTGTTTTGTTTGTTCCGCTGTTGTACGGCACTACGTTGCCTGGCGGAAGGATCGGGGTTCAAGAGTGGTATGTTAGTCACATGTCCGTCCGCCAGGAAACGTAGTGCCGTACGAAGTAGCGCGAAAAACAAACTTCAAAGTAGCGCTACGCGTTCAGCGGGAGGCGTGGATGACGAGCGGCGATAAACGTGCGAAAAGCAAGTTATGCCCAACTCCACCGGTGGATTCTGACAGCGTGGAAAAGTGCGAAAACATCCACGATCACCAACGGATTTTGAAGGGCTGGACTGCTGCATGATGGAGAGGAGGACACCGCCACGGCCCTTCTGAGGGTGTTCGACTCTGACACTGACAATGAGGATTTCTTTGGTTTTGAAAGTGACAACGAAGGAGAGAAGCGGAGAGTGGATGACGAAGCCATCCTGAGCCTGTTCGTTTCCGACATTGGAGAAGAGGACTTTGGTGGTTTTAGTGCGCAGGAAGAAGAGAAAGATGGTGAATGACTGACTTTTCTTCTTGTTAAAGCCGTGTCACTGCACCTGAGCCTAAAAGGTAGTCCGAATCTATTTTTCTGGTGTGCTGTAGGTTGCTGTTATGTACTACATGTGCAAATATGTACCCATAACTTGTTTTTCAAAATATTAATAAAAGGGGTGTGTCTCCAAACAGCCATCTCTTTCCTGACAATTCCCTTTGTGCATATTCTCTTACATATGATAAGTCAACATTGAAACACCTGCGGCTTTTGGTCAGGTGCGGCTAATGTATGTACAAAACAGGATTTTCCCCTGATTTTAGCTTGTGCGGCTAATATTCAGGTGCGCTTTGTAGTCCGGGAAATACGGTACTTTTAGACTTCCGCCCCAATTTAGAAATGTAATAGTAACTATTCAATTTTACCTGTGTTGAAGTTTTGTTTTGATTTGGGGAAGGAAGTGGCTTTGTGATGTTGGAGGATGGGGGAGGGCTGTTCTCTCTGGCAGGCTTAGAAGAGGGAAACACCTTAGACGTCACAGCCTGGTTCTTCTTCCCTGACGGTTCATCGCTGGGGCCGTCGGCTGGACGCTTTATACCCGCCATTCCACCGACTGTATGCAAAGACAGATGAACAGATGAGATGTGTGCAGATGGACAGAGAGGGATACAGTAAGACTTTATTTAATACTCACTTGGGGAGCGTCCGTGGAAGTAGTTGTAGTATTGGGAGACATAAGTCAGGATGCTGAGGCGGTCAGGAATCTTAAGTGCCACCATGTCTTCTGCATCCAGCAGCGCTGGAATTCCCAGTTGTTCTTCTGCAACACTGAACGCCTGCAGATAAAACCAGTTTTATCCAGTGAGAAAAGAAACAAGACTTTGGGTTTTAAATCTAGACGAATGCAATGCACTTATAAATCATAAAAGCTTACGTTGTGTGATGTCTATGAAAGACTTTCTAGATCTTTAAGGACACCAAACATGATTGTGTTCTTTAGATGTCCCAAAGAAAAGCAAAAGATGATAAAGGTGGGCATTTGTTTCAAAAATGCATGCATTCTCTGAGGTTTGCAGACAACACAAGTTTAATTTGAAAGAGGAAGAGATGTTTGCATAGTGTGAACAAACCATTTTCATTGTTCTACTGTTCCTATCTACGTCAAATACAAATCACCAACCCGGATTTTGTTGAATTCTATTCCCTCTACCCTTTATGTGAGTCACTAGTGAGAAATAAATCAAGAATTTGCACACTACACTAACATCCAGCAATTCCACGGAAGAAACAAGCAGTGGCAGGCCAACGAGCACCAGCGTCGTTGTTTAATCGGTAATCAGATAATGAAGAGAGCCACTCAGATGCTGTTTACTTTGCTGTGCCCTGTTAATCTCTTACAGCGTTTTCTTATTCGATTGCCCAACATGTTGTTTCAGCTTTGAGCTGAAACCCAGAGCAGCGTCAAACAGTTCCCGCACTTTAGCTTTATTCTCTGCTGGCCCAAAGAGCAGGCGTTTTGACATGTCGAGCTCTTGGCACTCCCCGAGTTCAGTCTAACAATGAAGAATCTGTGAAGAAAAAGTAAGTGAAGAATGCAAAGTGCCCGCATTGAAGCAGTCTGCTTTTTGCCACCACTTCTCTGCTCGCCCATGCTGAACGTTATTTCCACAATTACCCAAGATCCCACGGTGCTGATGTAAACCGAAGTTGTGTCTTAAACTCAAGCTGACTAACTTAAAGTCTGTTTTCTTGGAGTATTGAGCTTCATCTGTGTAGAGGAGCTGCACACTCAGCTGTAAATCTCAAACACTATCAGGGGCACAGGTGTGGCTCCTGTGGTCATGGTTCATTTACCCCACGAAGATTACCTGCTTCCTCGCTGGTTATATAAATATGATGATGTTCTTCAATGTCAGATAAGCAACACTGAACTTTTCATGTATCATTAACTATCCCCCCCGCACCCTTAATGTCGAGCTTTGACACCGTCAATAAAGCTGTGGTTTGAAGACCATTGCATAGGTACCAGGGTTTTACAAGGGTAGTCCTAGTAAGCCGATCATCCTCACTAACTTCTGATCCAAACCTTTGTTCTGGACATGGCCTGAAATATGACAGAAAAGAGAGACAAGGGTTTTCCCTAGCAGACGTCACAGGGCAAAAGAGTTAAAGTCCAGGGCTATGAAGTGGAGTTAACTCATGACTCCTTTTATAGAGGAGAGTCATCACAGTTCAACAACTGGTGAAAGAACTGAAAATGAAACTGTATTTTTACTTCAGAGTCCAGCCTGATCTGTCTTTTGAGCCCAGACAGACACTGGCTGCTTCAACTTTTACACCAGTGCTGGATGTTATTTATATGCACGCATCACGTATGCTGTATACTGCATGTATGCTGGGTCATAAAACACTGAGACCGATTACAAACCTTAAAGCTTTCCCCCACGATTCGAGGTTGTATACTCAGGTCAGATGGTCTAGCTTATCAGTGTCATTATAAAAGCTATTCTCGCTTTGCTTCACTCATTCTTACTGACCTACATTCATCAAAAAAGAAAGGAGCGTGGGATGTTATTGTCTACATTTCCAAGTGTTATTCATTCAGTCTTTCCTGAATGTTCACACTGAATTTGGACAAAGAACGCTCATATTTGCAGCTTCCTCCTCCTGGAGGGAGGAAGGATGAAAATCAACTAAGTCTGATGGCGCTGGGCCCTGTGTTTTGGCCCGAGACAATTTCCACTGATGTTTGAGGTTATAAATTGTGTCTGTTTTTATATTTTACTCTTCATCCCACAGAGACTGGTTTTGTTTTGGTTTTCTGCTGTCTGTCTTGGCCAGGACATTCTCACAAAAGAGAGAGTCATGCTATCCTTTCTAAATAACAAATATACCTGTGCTTTCTAATGACACAGATGGCAGAGTTACTTTTATTTTGTTTCACAACAAACAAGAGGACTAATCACCAGCCACCGCTGGCATTCTGTTTGTTTTCACCATCATCACCACCTGATATTTGCCAAAAACCCCATCCACTGATAAGGATCAGCAGATGTCGCTGAAAGTATTTGGAAAACTAACACGCAGGTAAAAAAAGAAATCAATAGTTACGTTGACTGAATTCACTCATAAATGGGATGTACAAGTTAACATCAGGTGAGCAAACAGCACCACACACCACGAAAACAGCTTCAACAAAAACTAGCTTAAACTCATTAGCCAAAGTGGCTGTGTCCATCTTTTATTTACAGTTTGTGGATACAGCTAAGGATTTATTTTTTTAAATGATGACATGGCTGCCTTGGATGATGTCATCTTTTATATACAGTCTATGATTGAGACTTAGATTCAGATTTATTGTCACATGGCATCACCATATTTTAGATATGTGCAAAGGCAAAAATAAGAGCATCTGTCTGGCAATGGAATAAAAACAAAAGTAAATAAAGGAACAAGTCATGATTTATTTAGTGACTTGACAGTGGTTGGAAAATAGCCCTTCTGCGTCCTGCTCCTGTAACTGAGGACGTATTTATAGTTTTCTGGGCTGGGACTGGAACAGGTTACATTCAGAGCAAACTGGTTTTCAAAAAACAGACTGATTTATTAACTCGCATCATAAATGATAACTAGGGTGGTGATTTTTGTCCATCAGCTTTACTTTAATTATTTAAATAAATCAATAAACTCTATAATTTTTGCTAACAATACTAAGAGTCTACAGGATGGCAATGCAGAACCATAGACTCTGTGTAAACAGTGCATGCAGTCACCAGTTGGTGGGGATATTCTGACCTTCACCATCTTGGGTTTTTATAAAACTAGATGTGACGAATGAGGGCTGGGTCTGATTGAGAAACTGAGGACAATGCAAGCTTGTGTGGTCAGTTACAAAGTAGCCATGGCTGAGGGATTCATTATTTCCAAAACAGGAATGTTCATATTAAAAGTTCATTTCAATCCATCAAATAGCTGCTGACATGCTTCAGTCTTAAGCTGGCATTGTCATATTCAAGAACAAAATAAAAAAAAGGGGGAGGGTTAAGGGAGCCTTTGTTGGATTCAGGAAATCAGTTTGTAAAAAAAAAAAAAAAAAAAAAGTTAAGTGTGAGCATCCAGAATGGAAACGTGTCTTACCAGCTTGTTGTTCTCATAGACATCGTCCTTCTTCAGCGAATCAAATTTGCTGCAACAGAGCAGGAAAAACCCAGAAGTTACAAAACACATAAATCAACTTCCCTCCTGCAGTCTTCAGTTTTGAAGCAGCGCAGACTAACATGTGTTATGCAGTCATGCATTGCTGACTCACTTCTGCATACATCACAACAGCAGCGTGACACCTGCCTCATTGATCCCACGCTGAAGATCTGAAACTAACATGAGGTTCATCCTGCATTAATCACACGGTCACGACTGAGCACGCTGAAACTGAGCCTTCAGCCTCTGTTTACTGCTGCGGCTCATGTAAACATGGCAAGCGCCTTCGCTCTGCTTTGGCTCGCCATAAATACTGGAATGAGGCGATTACAGCAGCTGTGTCTTTTCTGTCAAATGGCCTTGCTGAAACAAAAGCAGGCATCTCTGCGAGAGTGACTGGCCAGGAGTCAGTTAAAGATGATGAGAAAATACTGCTTAGAGGCTTGGGCATCAATCTTGCAAATCTTATGCAGTGAAGAGTGCAAGTCCTCAGATTTTTATAGTAGGTACTGGAAAAGTACAACTAACTCTAAACGTAGACATAATAATGTAGCTCATTGTCCAATTGTGATGATGACATTACAAAACTTAGTTTCTGTTGCGACTCGAATTGAACTTATCAAGGGCACATAGTTTAAAATGGGACCGTTTCTGAGGACAGATCATCACAAAGTTGGACACGACACATGTGGCCAGCAGCAGTCACAGGGATTTGTAAAATGCCCAATTCCATTACGCAGACATGCTGAGCATTGAAATCGAGTGCAGATATGTAATAGTGCTATCTTGAAATCACCCCCCAGAAAACCATAAGTGACCGTCTCTGCAACGCTCTTTGGGTCACAGCTCAGCTTCGTCTCCTGCTTCCTACAGATCAGCAAATGTTCAGATTTGTGTCTGACAAAATAACACAAAGAGAAGGAGAAAAAGCGAAACTCTGCCATTAAACTCGGAAGCAAAATCACTGACTTCAATCTTCCATGAAAATAGTTTTGTGTTGTCAACAGACAAGTCAGGAGTGCAGCCAATAAGTTTCACTTATTTCCTGCTTTCGTTCTCCGGTCCTGTTCCAGGTGTACTCACATGAGATCGGGTCTGTGTTTGTGGATGAGGGCGCAGAAAGCCAGTCCGTCCCTGAAGGACGTGGTCATGTTGGTGATGGAGACATCCCGGTAGCCCTCACACTGGATCCGGCACCACTGCTGCAGAGCCTTCACGGCCGCCATCCCGGAGCTCGGAGCCGGACTGATCCGTGTGAAGAGCGCAGCAGTGCCTCTGGAAGCGCTCACAGAGCTCCCTCCTTTCTTCGCTCCTCAGCGTCCAACAAGTAAAACTTTAGAAACTTTCCACAGAAGCCCAGACTGACGCCTTATCCGGGAAGCTGGGATGGAAAGTCTTTTTGCGTTTGTGTGAATCACCTCACTGACTCTGAGTTAAGTGGAAAGAACCTGGACGTGACACCTGCGAGAGGTCGACGATGACGCGATGGTGTGGGTGGAGTTTGTCCTTTAACTCTTTGTGTTCATCTGCCAAGTGACACCGCAGATTCTGGGATCCGATACCAAGCAAATACAGGGCCAGTGTACCGATACCAATACCGATAATTGTAACCTACAAACATGAGATGAATCATCAATTTGCAAATTTTGAACAGATTTTAATGACCACTGGCATTTTTATTTTCCACAATAATTAGTTAACACAACAAAACACACCTTTCAGCTTTTCATATATTTTGAAATTTGTTTTTTTGGAGAGCTGGAATGTAAATTTTAAAGCACTTGGTCAGGTTCTGTATTTTAAATGTGTTGTAGGCTATGAATAAAACAGATGTGACAGTCAACAATAAAAGGTTATTATATTCAGACATTTTTCATAGTGCATATTTGAGGTATATTTTGTGAGTTTAAAAACAATATTTTATTACAATTCAGTAGGCTACATACTGACCGTAAAGTATCGATCCGATATCAACATTTAGTTTAATTCACCCACATCTATTGCATCTGTCTGTGTTTGCCTGTCTGCTATAAAGCCAAGTCATAAATCCAAATTTATACAAAGAGAAAAGTAGCCCTCTACTTACTTCCCTAAGTGCTGTTCCAGAGAAGACGTAGAAACCACAAAGAGAAAACCATCATGTGTAATTTTGCATGTGTTAAGTATGTAATATAAATGTGACCTCAGGTCATTAGACTCCCACAGATACCCAGAAACATTACTGGGAACTTGCAGCTATTTGAAGGATTTCCACCCTGAGCTTAACAAACAAAAATCTATAAGTACCCACATCCCACCTAACAACAGGAACACATGCCCCAGTATGTACCTAATGTCTGTAATGAGCTATTTTAGTTATAAGGGGATAAAGAGTGAAAGCTAGGTGTGGCTTATTCTTGTGTAAGTCAGTTTGCCCGGTCTTGTTCTGTCTGCTGGGTGTGTTGAAGGAGAGGGGTGTAGTCTCTTCACTGAGTTACCTGACACCTGCAAAATCCAGCAGGGTAAGACAAAAGAACAGAGGGCCGGGTTTACTCATTCAAACGTGCAAGGATCCATTTTCACCCACCTTTCTGCCAGGCTTCTTAAAAGAATTCAGTTAAATTAGATGCAGAGAAAAAATGATAGAGGCAGCAATACCTGATCATAAGATACAAGTTTCTGTTAAAAACAAAAACAGTATAACCTGTATCTGCTGGTATTAAAGGTACTTTCCACTGCTGTCTAAAGGGTCACCACTGTGGATGGATGGATCCACATGTTTGGATTTGGCATAGATTTTACACTGAATGCCCTTCCTGCTACAATCCTCTCGTGTATCTTGGCTTGGGCCCAGCACTCAGAGTAAGTCTGTGACTTCCTGAGGTCAGGAGCTCCTTTGTGTCTTCTCTGGCTTATGCATCCAAGGCAAATATGATTATCTTTTTTCTGCTGACATGATTTCCTATATTGTGTGTGAGAGAGAGAGTTTTAAAAGAACAGTTTCCCACTGTCTCTGTTCTGTTTTACCCAAATTTGATCTGCATTTCAATTCTTTTTTTCATTGCATCAGTTCACAATAGTTGAGAGTGGGAAGGAAAAACTCCCTTTTAACAGGAAGAAACCTCCAGCAGAACCAGGCTCCGGGAGGGGGCAGAGAAGAGAACAAAGAAACAAAAGCAGAGTCTAAAATAAAGTGTATGGCATGCAGTAATGGCATGTAGCCACGTGATGTGTGGAAAATGTGGGTGTGGCCAAGAAATGCTGAGTCCATCAAGGGAAGCGCACCAGCAGCATAACTAAGGGATGGCTCAGGATCAGCTGATCCAGCTCTACATGCCAAAATAGAACTTTCAAGACTAATTTTAATAATAGACAGGGTGTCTGTCTCATGAATCCAAGGAGTTTTTGGAACATCCGGATAATAAATCGTTACAACAGTCCGGCCTAGAAGTAACAAATGCATGAACTAGATTTTCAGCATCACTCTGACACAGGATGTTTCTAATTTTAGCAATGTTGAAGATGAAAGAAGGCACACCTACACACTTCTTTAATGAGCATGTTTACTCCAAATCACTGCCAGGTTCCCTGCAATGTTACAGGGGCACAAAGTAATGACATCCAGAGTAAGCAGCTGGTTAGACACCACATATTAAACTGTCACTGAGATTTTCAAGCAGAGTAAAATAACCTTGGTTTTGTCTGTATTTGGAGCATTTTAACAAACCCTTAAAATCTGAGTTTGTTCAATCTACAGATGCAGAGCTCCTAACTTGTGTGCACAAGATTAAAAAAAATCTCACCTCTGTCTCATTTTCCAGTCGCTGGTGTTCAGATTCTCATAGGCGTTGCTGTATACATTCACATCTGAACCTTAACTCTCAAACATAGTTATTGCTGAACGCGGTAGTTCCTCCGAGCTCTCTCTGATTTGGTTCATTGTGTTTCGTTCATGATTCAGGTCACGGTTTTTATATGAGCATTATTTTCAGTGGCAGAGGAGCTTTTACGAGCTGGTTTTTGTCTTGAACAACTGGTGGAAACCAAAAATAGAGGTAAAAAAAAAAAGGTAATGATTAACGCCTTACTTTGATGACTCTAAGCTGTGAATGTGGGGTTTTTTCCACCCTCTAGCAGTGATGTAGAAGCACATCTCTTGGAGATGACATGTCTAGCTTTCACCCTCCAACCAGAAAAGGATAGTGAAACTGTGGCTTTTAGTTGTAAAGCATAATGCACCTCTGAACATGTCTCAGACATTCATTGGCATAACTTAACATTTAAAAAAGGGTTATATTCTTACACTTACAATTTGTGTTGAACCAAACTTTCATTTTCTTGACTACTGCTCTGGTTAATTGGTAAATGGACTGATTCTTATATAGCGTCTTTCCACTCTCCTGGAGCACTCAAAGCACTTTATACAACATGCCACATTCACGTAAGCACTGTTTTCTATGGTTTTCAGTGCTGGATGCATCAGAGAGCAACTTGGGAAGTCAGCATCTTGCCTGAGGATATTTGGTATGCAGACTGGGGGAGCCGGGGATCAAACCACCAACCTTCCGATCAGCACATGACCTGCTCTACCTCCTGAGCTACAGCCACCCCTAGTTTGGCTTACTATTTCCCATGAAGAGGATTTTCTGGGAAGTCAGCTGTATGTACTCCATGTGTGTTGAATCATCTTTTTCCTCTCTCTGTTTGAGGTCAAATAGGTTTTTTTTCCTCCTGAATTTCACAGTTAGATGCTGCTTGCCTGCAGCATACGAGTTTTTCACGGGAACAGTTAAATGGATGCCATTCAGATCACGAATAATGAATCCAAGCTTCAGACCATCAAGGAAATCTTTCAGCTTGATAGGTGGAATTTACTGGACTTTCAGGCTAAAGTTGGCTTGTGCAGAGAGCAGATGATGTGATACAATGTGAGCATGAATCACATAGCAGAGGGCAAACAGAAAGCAAAAGTAAGGAGACAAAATCTGATAATGAAGTAAACACTTGGCTTGATGTTGGGCTAACTGTCACCGAGCAGTTTTCAACACACCTTTGAGCAAGACCAGATTTCAAAGTCTTACCAAAATAAACTGACAGCCCCTGAGTAACAACAACAACCTGCAGAATACTTGGAGCAGCCCTAACTTTCACATACGTTTCTGATGCCAGGTGATATTTTGGAGAATAAACTTTTATCTGCTGCCAGCACAAGATTCACATTCCTGGTTTTGATTGAAATATCTTGCAGTGCATCAGAGGGATTCTCACGCGATACCATGAATGCATCCACAAGCAAACTAGTGACTGAGCCCATGGAAAGTGTTTACCATGGACAAAGAGCAAGAAAGCCAATTCCCTTTTTCCTTAAACTTCTCCTGAAGACTACAAGAGTTGTTAGCCATGTTGGACATGATACCAAACCACTGGTTCCTTGGGAAAAGCGTATTTTCCAAGACTGGAAAGGTTGGCAAGTTGCTGGCTCTGGCTGTGTGAAACCAGTTGTGAAGGAGGTGCTGCACCAAAAACCTCACTGCGATAGCTTTGGCTCCAAGCTGACTGACACAGCTGAATGCAGTTTCCATGTTTGTCTACAAAGGCTTGTTAACTACTAGCTGAGCAGAAGTAAATCTTGAAAAGTTTCGGAGCAAGACAGAAATGTAGAATGGTAGCCTTCAAAGTAAACGCTGCACCTCAGGGCTACAGCAGGGATCTTTCAAAAAGTTCAAATTTTACTGTAAAGCCAAAAGGTGCCCATTTCTGTTGTGCGTAGTATTTTACACTACAACTCATGGAGTAGTTGTAGTGTTCGTCACTTCCATACACACTTCAACCGACAGCAAAAATAGGGAAATTTATGCTGACTATTTAGCAAACACATTTTTCTTATCAACAGGTAGTTGTCAGGGGGTGATCCATTACTGGTCTGTAGACCTGTGTAACTGGAAGTTTATCAGTCATTTCTCTAGTGACTGCCATCAACCTCCAGCAAACAGTCAGGGAATACTCATTTTCCCTCACAAGCAGTGGTTGCAGACCAGTCTCTAGGCCGGTGTGTCTGAGGCTGTACTGGCTTGATCCATACCACCACAAAATGCCATGTTTTTGCAAAACCTCAGTACAACCCAAAGAATTTTTGCAACCATATGCTGGCAAACCAAAAGAATGCAAGTTTAAGGCTTCACTTTTCAGACCTACCATACTACACATCCAACTTTAATGTGTCTGTGTGTGAAACACGGTGCCTTCATAGCACCACCAGGTCAGATTTAGCTCAATACACGTCTACCATCAGTCAAAATCTACTAATTTAATCTACTTTCCTTTTCAGGAAAGTCAGGTGAGTGAAGCATTAACATGCAACATTTTTGACATACTAAACAGCACAGAGGCTCGTCCATGTGTGACTTTCTTTCCTCTTTTTTCTGATTTTTCATTGCTGAAAACAAACTGCACAGAAACCTGTACAATCTTTAGAGTCAGGTCAAAAAACAAGACTTCACATAATAGCCAGCATTGTAGAGTGAACAGAAATATGGTAAAAATGGTAAATGGCCTGTATTTGTATAGCGCTTTACTAGTCCCTAAGGACCCCAAAGCGCTTTACACATTCAGTCATCCACCCATTCACACACTGGTGATGGCAAGCTACATTGCAGCCACAGCCACCCTCTGACCACCACCAGTAGGCAACGGGTCAAGTGTCTTGGAAACAAATGCAAGTGCAGTAAAAAAAAAAAGAGCTTGGTGTTGTCTCTGTCCCATGTCAGCAACTCTTACTGTTAAAAATATCTCCTGCAAGCTGCAAAGGAACGTTCGAAGTGAACAATGAAGCTGCATTTAACTTCTTTTTATGACTTTCCAGATTTTTCTTCCTTTTTTTTTTATACGCAACAAGGCCTTCTCAGTAACACTGCTAGTTTATTTTAAATTCAGTTTCTGCTTTATGTAGCATACAGCAAAACTTTAATGTGACAAAGCAGAAATTCAGAAAAGCCCGACTGGAACACAATCTAGCAGCTCCAAGTTTCTTCCTCAGACAACTGACACTAAATCACTGTTTGCCCTACAAGCAAAGTTGCACACATCAAACACGGACAAGAATCCCACAAAAAGTCTTGTGTGTTGGTCCCACTCTCCACATGCAAAGCATACAAACACCCCCCTACGCATGAATGCCTAATCCTCCCAAATCCAGACAGGAAATGCCCTCGTCAGTAGAGCTGAATGCTTTTGACAGACCCCTGCTGCTCTTTCTCTGAGCTCTCTCTCCTCCCCCTTTTGCTGAATGATATATGTGCTCTCCTCAAAGTCCCATCTGGAAACAGTTAGCCTGTGAACATTTCCACACAGCCAATAAAAACACATCTATTGCAAGCCTAGTTTATCAGCAATGGAGGACAATTTCAGCATGCAATTGTTACTTTCACTTTCTGGAGCTTTTGTTGGTACAACGAAGCAATAGTTTACTGTCATGACTCAGAGATCCGGTCAAAGGTCTGGCGTAGCGTCAGGGCTCCTTTTCCATGATGTTTTCCAGTTAGTTTGTTATGGTGAGAAACACGTACTAGAACATGCAACTCTTAAGAGTCAAAATGATTTATAAGAGTCCTCAGATGACCCCGGTATCTTAATGACGGACATCCTGAGACTGTTATCTAAATAACTTCTGACTTTCATAGAGTGGAGAGTCTAGTCTAGTCTGTAGATGCAATGAGGGTTTTAAAGGGAAACAGCATTACAGAGAAAGAGATGGAAAAAGCAGAGCAGCAGGATGAGAAAATAAGAGGAGGAACAGGAGAGTGGCCTTATAATTTGAACAAACACACATACACAGATCTCAACCTTGTTTATAGCTACACTCAAACTATGAATAAGTATAAGGTAAACATTAACCGTACAGCTTACAGTTTCAGTTAAGAACAATTGTCATTTCCTGATAAGAAATATTTCAATGTGCAATGACTCTTACTGAACATTTGCTAGTGATAAAGTGCTACTCCCGGTGAGGTTTTGAGGGGTGAGAATGTATTATTTTCTTCTCATGTTACAAAGTGTGTCAGAAACATCCTCTGTTGCCAGAGTGGCAATTACACAGTTACAGTCATGTGGAAGAAAAGGACTCCACAGGACTCTGTAGTCCCTTATAAGCACACCTTTACTGCTTCCATAATAATTAAGGTGGTAAGTAGCAGCCAGGTGGTGCTGATCAAATGCACTTGATAAGGTGATCATCAGCAAGTGTGAGTACCTTTATAAAAGCAGATTCTCTGGCAGATGCACAATTGTGCAACCTTCAGTGAAGCTGCAAAACACCCAAGAGCTACTCTGTTATATCAGAATCTACAGGCCTCAGTTAACATGCTAAATGTTAAACTTCATGATAGTTAAATCAGGAAAAGGTTTGAACAAGTGTGACTTATTTAGAAGTCAGAAGATGGCAGCACAGCTTAGGTTTGCCAAATTGTGTCTGAACAAACAGGAAAAACCTCTGGAGCAAATTTCTTTGGACATGCAAGACCAAAGTAGAGATTTTTGGCTTTAGTGTACAGCAACAGAGTTGCTGAAAAACAAAACTTTAGAACAAGTGTGATGCATGGTGGTGGAGGGGTGATGATTTGGGCTTCTTCTGCAGACACAGGACCTGGGCAGCTAACAGTCATTGAGTTGACCTTGAACTCCTCTGTATACCAAAGGACTTTAGAGTCAAATGTGAGGTCGTCTATCTGACAATCGAAGCTTGGCCAAAATTAGGTCATGCAACAGGATAATGATCCTGATGACAGCAGCAAATCTGCAACAGGACAGGTGAGAAACAGAAGGATGAAGGTGTTTCAATGATTCAGCCAAATACCTCAGCTGACTCCAATGCTGTGAGAGTTGTGCATAAACCAATGTCCACATATCTCAAAGAAATGAAGTAACACTGCAACGAGTGGGACAGCATTCCTCCAACATGACGCGAGACTGATAAAGTTACAGAGAAACTGATTACTTCAAGTTCTTGCTGTTGAATGTGATTCTACAACCTACTGAACATAGGATGTACTTTGCTTAGTCCTGTCCTGGTCATTGGGAGACCGTGCCCTCTGCTGGCGAGTTTACTTCAGCACTTCAAGAAGCAATACAAAAAACATCTGTTCACTACTTTATAAGAGAAGGCCTCAAAACTGTACATCAAGTTAAAACACAAACAAATAAAACAGGAAGTCTCTTTATTTTGAAATGTTTTATTGTCTGATGTTACACTCAAATAAAAGTCAAACTGAAATTCAATTTGAGCACATAAAATTTATAATACCTTCAAAATAAAATACTGCAAACTGTTGGTGACACTTGAAGTATGAGTACATCACACGAACACGCATTCATGTCGTTGTCAGCATATTCTTTTCCAGTGCTGTCTACAAGAATCCGTGAGAAATACTAATTCACGGCAAATGTACTAAATCAATTTCAAATTTAGGCAGAAATGAACAGTGCTGATCTAAAAACAAGGAAAACAAGTTTTAGCTTTCATTTGTATTCTGCTCTGTCAGAGTGACGAGTCACAGTAAAATGATTGTACAACACTTGTAATCAGCAAAGTCCTTCTTGTGTTTAACAGTAATATGGTCTTCAGCGTTGAAAAGGGGCTGACGTTATAAAGCAGAGATGCTTAAAAACAAAGAAAAAGAAGAAAAGGAATCATAAGGCACACCCACCTGTCCTATATTGCAGTACTAATTAGTGCAAAACAGACTGTAAACAACTTTCAAGCACATGGAACAAACTACATGATGAACTATGCTGTCACATTTTAAGGAAGCTAATTTTATCTCACTCATTTATTGCACGTCATTTTTCTGCTCACGAGGACTTAAAAAAGGGAACAAAAGTAAAATTAAAAATGCAGTGTTGATTACATTAACTTAGTATAGACTACCCAGACCAAACTATAATATAAATCAGATACACACAAAGAGAGTGGTCTTCCAAAGACATTAAAGCTGCGTCTAAACTGCTATTGGTCAGTGATGACAAGCTTTTCAAAGCATGCCGAGCACAGGAAGGCGATTTTGACTAATTGTGCAAAGCCTGCATTAGGATGATATTAACACTACAATATGACCCCCTCGCTCCTGAGTACCTTAAATTTCACTCCTAACTGACGGACACTTTGCTTTGGCTCTTTATTCCTAATCATCGGGTATAAACTCTTAACATTCACGCAACCTTTGTATTCAAGCGCGTTTGCATTGACGTCAGCAGCTGTGATCTTTTTTAAGTGAATCCCTCCCTTACGAAGCCTACGAGCAAGACACCCAATGCAGATGTGGAAACACTGACAAGGACATCTGAATGGTGAAAATGTTGAGCCCCAGTGATTTCATTTCTACGCTTGCTGCAGAGCTATACAGGCATATCCCAAGGAAAGGTTTGAAGAGTTAAGTGAAATACTGCTCTTTAAAGGGCGACGACCATCAATGAAGTAAATTACCCGACATCCCTATTTCGCATCGAGTGTCTTTGAGTCAAGAGCCAAAATAATTTGAAAGAAATGGCTGTTCTTATTCTTGGAGATGGTGCGCTGTGCAAGCTTGTGGCTTCACAGCTGCTTACATCCAGCTGATGGTGAAGTTCTGACTCAGGCTGAGACCCAGATCAGCGACTGTTAACACCTGCAGAGAGGAAGGAAAGCATCATTACTGTTTGGAGAGAATCTTCATGTGAAACCAAAGCCAACACTATCTGCTGTCTGCATTAAAGCTACAGAACACCATGGCAATAACACATGGCTTCATGAGCACAAGTAATACAGGGTTTTAAATCTAAAATCTACTAATTTGATATTTTATTCAAGACTTATTCAATAATATTATTGATCTTTTTTTTTTTAAATCACTGCTTTTTGTCCATCTATAACAATGCCATCAGAAAATTCTATAATATAAAACTAAGATAACCACATTTACATTTCATACCTTAAATACATGTTGCTGCCAGTTTTTCTGTGCTGGACTAATATCATAAAGTTTTGCATTTCTCGAAATAACTGATCAAATTAATTATTTAATGCCCAAATGCAAAAAAAAAATGACAGCTTTCACAGTACACACTGTGTGACAAACGTGTAAAGTAACAATCAAATTAATTTAAAAATATTTTTAATTGAAAATAAAGGAAGAGGAAAAAGATGGAAATACTGGGTACAGTTTCATCCTGTGTTAGAAACTGAAACAAGGCTGATTTATGAAACCTAGCAGCTTTAACAAGGAAGCATCTTTCGGTAAAAACCAAAGGTACCAGGTTTTTGTTTTTTTTGTTTTTTTTGGGGGGGGGGGTGTCTCTTTTGCAAAGGTGGGAAAACCCAGTAGATACTTGAGTTCTCTGTTGTGCTGCTGATGTGGTTGTCTCCAGCTGTGGAGTCTGTTAAACTGAGAAAGGTCGCTGTCATGAGAAACTGATTTCAGACTCGCTTCTTCTCTCTGTTGACATAATTGTGATGCTCTGCAGGCTTGATTCACCATGTGCACTTCTCTGTTTGCCCTGTCAGTCTTTTTAAGTTTTTTTATGATGTGTCACCGTTTTCTTTTTCCAAACCTAAAAACAAAAAAGACCCCACATAACTCAGAACCTCACCTGGTTGTTTCTGTAGGTAAACGGTGCATCTTGGGAGTTCACCAACACTCTGCTCGGCTTCTCCGTCACACCATAGAAGGAGGCCGACTCCACAGTGATGTATGACGCCTCGATGTGGTTAGAGAGCACCTGGGATGTCATTGTGTTCTACAAAATAAGGTAATAAAAAAAGCTCAAACCATTTTTCAACAACACGGGTGAGATTCTCTGAAAACAGCTAAATTAGACAGGTCCAGACACAGTTCATCTACACGAGCAGCGGCATGATGTGTGAAGTCAGATAAAGTAGGCTGGAGCAAACACGCAGGGTAGATTACTGTACTCTACAAAATAGATGAAGGTGAGCACCTGAGCAATGCTGAAGATGATGTAGGCGTACTGGTTGGTCTCGTAGGTGTCGATGGTCTCTCCATCATCCCAGAACAGATCTCCACTGGCTGAACCATCTTGAGAGAGAGCTGAGACGAGGTGGAGAGGCTGACCGGTGCTTACCCACAGGGTCAGGTTGGGCGCCTGTTCAAACATGCACAGAGAGAAAACATGAATGTGAATCAAGTGGAAGACACACACACGTCTGACCAGTAGAATCACAAATTCAGACACACACACACACACACACACACACACACACACACACACACACACACACACACACGGTTTTCAGCATTCTTCAGTTTTCAGCACAGACTTAGAGTTTGTTTGTTATTTTAAAAGGCAAAAGTCCAACACAAGGAGGTAGCATATGGAGCCACAGATATCATCGTTTATAGCACAAAAAAAATTTAACAAAATTTTTTGGCATAATTTGTGTGAATTACATCTGAATGTGTTTGGATTAAATGTTATATTTTTATGTTTGAGATGCAGAGGTTTCAAAAGGTTCAAATAATAAAATCCAATAAACCATGTATCAGGGCTGTCCAACTCCAGGCCTCGAGAGCCGGTTTCCTGCAGGTTTTAGATCTCACCCTGAGTCAACACACCTGAATCAAATGATTAGTTCGTTACCAGGCCTCTGGAGAACTTCAGGACATGTTGAGGAGCTAATTTAGCCATTTAAATCAGCTGTGTTGGATCAAGGACACATCTAAAACCTGCAGGACACCGGCCCTCGAGGCCTGGAGTTGGACACCCCTGCCAGATATGCACTGATAGATATCGGCGACAAGTGTAGATATGCATGTGCTTTCCCTTCATATCTAGCACACAACGGGAGATTGTCTGTTTCAGACACGCTGACACTTCTGGAAACGCTCTGTGGGGTTTCGACGAGAAAGCTGACGAGGTAGGGCTGCCTCCCCCTTACACAGTGCAGTATGGTCTGTGCTGCTTGCTACACAAGGTTTACTGACCGGCTGGCAGGTTAAAGACTGTTTGATGTTCAGTCTGAGTCAGACATTTGCATTCTCACCTCGGCCAAGGTAATGTGAAGCAAAGTTGAGTGCTTCAGCGTGAAAAGTCCCATTTTAGCCTAAATTTCCTTCAAACTTTGGTAAACTTGTTCTAAATTTCATTGCAAAAATAATAATATTGGAGTTAAAGGCAAAGCTTTCACCTTGTTCTCTTACACTTTGCCACTTTTACTGCTGAGTGCTACTGCAGAGTGGATTGTTTATGGTGTGAACAGGATCCAACTTCTATCCGAACAAACTAGCAGGTGCACGCTGCAAGTTTAGGCTACAGCAGCTCCTGTACCCACTCTGTCATGCTTTGCATTCTGGGATCTGGGAGAGTACCATACATATGTGAAGGTCAGTACGGCCAATCAAGTAGCTGTAAAATGAGCATAAATTCTCCATGTTCTCTACTCATCCAGAACACAGAACACTTCCTTTGTTTACTGTTGTTGCTCCCGCCTCAGACGCACTTGGCCAATCAGCAGACTGAACATTCTCACGTTTTTTTTTTTTAATGACAGATTTTGGTTCGAGTAAACAAACTGCAGTGTAAGATGCCCTTAGGTTTACAGGGATTACAGCCACATATTCTGACTGTACTATTTAAAAGTCTGCCCATGGTTAATTTGAGCATCCAGCATTGTAACAGGACCGTTTTAGCTGAAAAACCTTTTACCTGTGTTGGTATAATGGAGCCCTCACGCAAATGCAGGTTGATCTTATCTAGAGGCGCATTGAGTTGAAGCTCTTCGCCCTTACTGGTCACACAGTCGCCCTGGGAAGTAAAGGAACACACATGATATAAGCACTCTGATCAAGTCACCATACGCTCTGTCCTCGCACTATCGCTCACAGAGTCTCACCGTGTAATAGTCGTACCACAGTCCCTCAGGGAAGTAACCATCCACGTAGACCACTCCAGGATCCAACACTGGTGTCACCAACAAACTCTTCCCCCACATGAACTGCTTGTCGATGCCGTAGGCTTTCACGTCTTTGGGAAACCTTTTGAGTACGTAAAGTTATGCACCCCGGAAACACACGGAATACATGAAAATCTGTGCTTTTAGGATTCCTACTCACTCGAACATTATTGGTCGAGCCACTGTGTGTCCGTGCACATGCGCGTGATGGAAGAGAGTGTAGAGAACAGGGAAGAGAGAGTAGCGCAGCAGCAGAGCCTCCTTCATGGCTGTGCGAGCAAGCGGGCTGAAAGCTGTCGGGTCTTGAGGCTGTAAAACCACAAAAATAAGCCCCACACACAGTAGGAGATGCAAAATAGAAAAATGAATCCATTAGTAGACATGCAGTTACATGTTTAGATTCTCCAAATGACGTCTCAAGCTACAAAACAAACACTGATGTAAAAGTTTCAGGTGTCATCACGAAACTATAAATAAACAAATAAGTACAATTTTCAGAAGCACAGCTAAACCTGTAAGTGATAAACTGAAGAGGACACTCTTACCTTCATGCTGATGGCGTTGTGGTTTCGTGTGAACGGATAGAAAGCTCCCAGCTGAGTCCAGCGGACGCACAATTCCTCCTGCGTCTCCTCGCTGAAGCCGCAGACATCTGCTCCCACCAGCGGGATGCCCAAAAGGTTAAAGGTCAGCATACCTGCACAGAAGGAAATGGGAGTTAAATATCCAACGATGAGACGGACAATTTCACACGAAACATCCTCAAATCCAAAATGATAAATAATAGAAGAGATTATCCAAGAATTCAAATAAGCAGTTTTTCGACAACAGATCAGCCACAGTGTCGTCGTTTATGCATCAGTGTGTATGATCTGTATCTGCTGAACTTCTGACCTGCTATAGAAGTGTAAAGGTCTTTCCACTGACTCCTGTTGTCTCCAAGCCAGTGACCAGAGTACATGCCCTGACTGGGGAAGGTGGAGCGAGAGATCACGAAAGGTCTCTTTGCCACAATTCGCTTCAGAGCGCTGAACACGGGGACAGAGAGGAAGTGAAAACAACAAGACAAAGTGTGTAATGAAGAAGTATTGTAGTGTTTTATTTCCGTTGCGTGTGTACATCCGAGTATTGAGAGCATCAAACCTTGCAGAGGCTTTAGCTTCCATCAGTCCATACAGACTGTGCATGTTGTAATGTATGGACTGCTTCTGCTGCGCGGTGGCACACAAGGTTTTGGCTCTCAGCAAACCTCCCAGTACACCTGAAAGCAGAAGACCCCATGAAACCCAAATGTATTGTATGTTTGTAGTGTGATCTCTGTTGTAGATCCAATCTCCTACCTGGAGTGTAAGGAGGGTTTTCAAGATTGTTTGTTGGGCAGCCACTGGTCGATCCATCCAGGAAGTTTGATGGCTCATTCATGTCCTAAAACCAAGTGAAGTGTTGTCAGATCTTTAAATAATCATAAGGAGACATCTAGGCAGGAGTCAGTGATTACTTATTTAACAGCCTGCACTGTTCTCATACTTACAATCCATAATCCATCAAACGCCACCTTATCGTGGAACATCTGTAGGTTGTCATACCACCATTCATGTGCCACTTCATCAGAGAAATCTGGATATGCCGTGAGACCAGGCCACACCTGGAAACGGGAAGAAAGAATTTTAGTTTAAATTCATGCTTAACATTCAAAACCATGTTCATTTATTATTGGGCTCGCCAGGCTGCACTTAAGAACCGGTCCAGCTGAATTACGTAGAGCTAATGAAGCTGGAGAACTTTCAAAAGCTTTCAGCTATACTGTAGCTACTGTAGTACCGCCCAGATTAATGAGTGAGTGAGCTGTGATGAGCCTAAAGTCAGAGTTTTCTGGTACATGAACGGGGCTCTCTTTTTGTCTTGCTAAATCGCCATGGTAACTTATGTTTAACATAACCTGGTCAGGAGTAGGTCGCTTTCCATGCTCAAGACAGAACGTTTATGGATTCTCACATTCTGTGTCAGGACACTGAACACTTCTATTAAAACCTCTGAATCAGTGACGTCTACATGGGTTTAAGTGATCGAAGAACTGGTGGAGTAAGAAGCTGGTTCAGTGTAACTCTGCTTTCTTTGATTGGGGATTTGATTTGAGACAGCAGGTATCACAATGATAGTTAGCAGCTTTCAAAGAAAGCCCGGGGTCTCTGCGCATGCTAAAATAAAAGCAGGCTTCTGATGCATTATTTGCATCTTCTGCACAAAATGAACCAATTACGTTCTGCCCAATCAGTCAAGAGAAACAGCAGGAGAGATAAAGGATGTAAAGACTTATTACAGCAAAACACAACACAGGTACATCAAAGTAGAGAAGAGGGGAATGTTGCAGAAAACTGTTAATCCTGTAAATTCATCAGTGAAAGTATTTATTTTACCCCTGGGTGCACTCTCAATATTAACATTAGATAAGTGTATTCAGGTCTGACATGGCCTCCATAATGAAGGAATGAATATTCTCTGTGATAAATACCAATAAAAACATCTTAATAGCAGCAATACTGACTTAGCAGCAGATTAGGCCCAGGCATATTTATGCTTAAAATTCCTGTGAAACAAGACGCACAACAACGAACATCTCTGCTAAGTATCTACTGTGCACTTTGATTATTTCATCAGCAAAAGAATCAATGAAAAAGTGGGGCTCACAAATACTTAAATCTACTCTGGAACAAGAAAGCCCAGCACCATCATATACAGGCTCTAGGCTCAACATGTTTCCCTAACTCATTAATCCTGCGTCACAGAACATGGCTCAGTTAATGTGGTTGTGTGGCTTCATGTCTCACCTTCCCAATAAGCGTTTTCCCTTCAGCATCTTTAATAAAAACTCCTCTCTTTACACCTTCATCGAAGGGCCAGTATGAGCCCTCGGGTTGTGTGCTGCTGATACCCGGGTCCTGAAGGATTAATAAACAACTCACTTAAACACTCACATGCCAAAGCAGACACAAAACACATGAGACCAAGTACACGTGTGTTTGCATACCAGGATCATGACGTAGCGTTGGTTATGAGCATGTAGGTCCCTGACCAGTTCAGGTAGTGTGTCAAACTTTTTTGATTCATATGTAAAGTCCATAAATTTGTCCATGTAGTCAATGTCATTCCATTGGACATCCTGCGATTAAACAGACTCATTATTATTAATAATAAAATGAATTCACTCATCCTAAAGCTACTTAAGAGAAATGCATATGTTTAGGGTTAATTACAAAAGAACAAAAACTAAAAACACTGACACGTACTACAAAAGAAATTACCTGAGGTATCCCATAATTCCTCATGCTCTTGACAACCTCCCACGTAGAATTACTCGTGTCGTAGCCCCATCGGCAGAGATGGTACCCTAAGGCCCAGTAGACTGGCATCGCTGGGTATCCTGTGTCAACAAAGATGGATGAAAAGAAAGCGGCGATTCTCAAAACAAAAACAGGACAAACTCAAGGTGACAGAGGCAAAAGGCTGGAGTTATTTATATAATGGAGTTCCACAGGGTTCTATGCTGGGACCAGTTTGTTTACATTTCACATGCTTCTCTCAGGCCTAGAATACATTTTCATTGCTATACAGATCATAACCAGCTTCATCTATCCATGAAGTTAGATAACACACGGCAATTGATTAAACTACAGTAATGTCATGAAGACATAAAAACCTGGATGACCTCCGATTTCCTGCTTATAATGTGAGATATTTCCAGAGTAATCATCTGTCTTACCAGATTCTTAGTCTAGATGGCATTACTTTGGCCTCCAGTAACACTGTGAGGAACCTTGGAGTCATTTTTGACCAAGACATGTCCTTCAATGCACATATTAAACAAATATGTTGGACTGCTTTCTTCCATTTGTGCAACATCTCTAAAATTATCCTGTCTCAGGGTGATGCTGAAATTAGTTCATGCATTTATTACTTCTAGGCTGGACTACTGTCATTCATATGACTGTTCTAAAAGCTCCCTGAAAAGCCTTCAGTTGTTCCAAAAATGCTGCAGCAAGAGTCCTGACAGGGACCAGAAAGAGAGAATATTTCTCCTGTACTGGCTCCTCTTCATTGGCTCCCTGTTAAATCCTAACTCAAATTTAAAATCCTACTTATCACACGAGGTGATAAGTCTATACAAGGTCTTGAATAATCAGGCTCCATCTTATCTTGACATAGTACTATAGTACTGCATCACCCCAGTAGAGCACTTAAAAGGGAGTTTTTCCTTCCCACTTTTGCCAAGTGTTTGCTCAAAGGGTGGTCGTCTGATTTTTGAGGTTTTCTCCCATGAAAACATGGATCAGGGTGCAGTACACATGCCTACATATATGTGCATCTCATCACAGTGCTACTACTGACCTACAACATCCACATATTGCTGAACCACTGAACCAGGATCAGGACCAAGGAAAATGTAAAAGTCAAGGATCCCACCAATAGTACGCCAGGTAAGGGCCGGGGTAGGCTGGAGGGCCACGTCTGACAAAACAGATAAGAAACTGATGAGACATTTTTCATCAAAAGAAACGTGCACTTTAGAAGAAAATAGAGTAAGATATTAGGCTGATCATTCTCATTTCCAAACTACATCTTCAGTTTGTGAAAGAACAACACAGAAAACAAACGCAGAAAAGAACAGAGGTCTGTATAATAATCTAAAGGTGATTTTCAACATAACTTAGTTCAATGGCAAAATGAAACAAATCTTATTAAAACTTCAGTACATTGCAAATCGTTTTACAGTTTGTGTTGGCAAAGCTCTGAATAATCAATATGACATCTGAGTATGATATGAAGTTTATTGTCACACACTGGAAAGTCCATTTGTAACTTCTGCTTTTATGAAATTGCTTAACTTAGTCAGCTGCTGTCATGTGAACTTGACTTGTAAGCTTAAGCATTTTATTCTGCTGTTCCTGAGTGTTTGTGTATGTGACCTATTGCACATTGTGAAACCAGAAGGTATTAGGGTGACTAACAGACTTACCCATTGCATTGCTGTTCAGCAGGAAGAAGCCGTGTGCGTTCCCTCCATCTTCCATTGCCAGGTAAAATGGATGAGCCCCATACAGGTTTGTCTGCTCCTACAGTACGGAAGAAGAATGCAAAGATATTACAATACATTTCATGTAATCTGCAGTTTTATCCAGCCAGTTAACAAAATTAATTCAGCCTCCTGTCATCCTCCAAAGACAGCCTGCAACAGCTTTGTGAACTGACTGCAAACGTGAGAGCATGGCAGCAAAGTATCAAAGATGATCAGACAGAATAACTAACTGATCATTTTACTGACAAAAACTATATTAACGTGAACATCTGAGGGATCACACAGCAGCTGTGTCTGTGACTGATGGTTACCGTTGGAGGCACATCTCTAGCCCACATGGTGAGCGTGTTCCAGTGGACATCGTGCAGGAAGGTGGAGCGATGCTCGCCCAGGCCATAAATGAACTGCGTAGGTAGGGAAGTGGAGAACTGGAGGAACTGATCCGCGTAGAAGAGAGGCGCCACAGTGGTGTTCAGACTAACAGGAAACATTTGGACAAGCATTAATGAGACTGTTATTTCATAACTGAATACATATATACAGTTAAGAGTATCCAATATGTATATGAATGAGGAAATCTAACTACAGCCCTTTTCTTCAACGTAAGCCAAATGAGACCTACAACACAGAGCCGCAAGTGGAAAAAAATCCCTCTGAATCAGATATTTTATTCCTCACATTTCAGAATGTCCCATTCAGCTCAGACTTACAGTACTGCTCCTGTTGAGCGCCTCTTCACCACAAGACCAAATGGTTGCTTTGAGAGCTCGATGATATAATCTGGGCTTTCTGTCTTGTTGGTGACAGTGGGGACGGAGATGGGAACTTCAAAGCGTGAGCTTGAAGGGTCGGTGATCTTGATGGAGAAAAATTTGTGGTTAACTGACAGTAATTGTTACAAACATTTTATCAGAATTTAAAAAAAAAAAAACAACTTAATTAATCAAGCAAATTTACAGGATTAGATTTGAACCTGATGAAATGAAAAATGCAATGCAAAGGAGAGCAAATTTTCCTTACATCTGTAATAGACAGGTGTAGTTTCTCTTATCTTTATTGTCATGAATATTAATCAATAAAATTATCACAGTGCAAAGGTCAACATGTTTGTTTTATATGCAAAGCAAGAATCAACAGATGTGTGCACTGGAAGTCCATCTGCCCATCTTTTTTCCACATTTAGGTTTCTTACAGTGTGACTCAGTCATTTCATATAAAGTTTCTTAACTATCGCTGTCCAACAATCATGTTTATTTAAGACTATAAGGCAGTTTAGCCCGTGCCAATTTCCAAATTACAGCCTTTATATAATACCCTTTTATTTAAACCAAATACTAATTCTTTTATTGGTCTGTCGCTTCCTCCAATTAAGAAAATGAACACAGAAACAGAAGATCAGTGCAAAAACGCAGCATGAATTATAAGTTTTAAAGGCTCTTTAATACATGAACATGAGCAAAATGTATTCATCAACTTGTAAGTTTCCAAAATTTTGCCCTTCTATGTTTTCCATGACTAAATGTGAAACCTCTACTCACCCTGACACGCAGCCGCTTGTCCGTCTCATAACGCATCTCCACTTCTATGGTGAGGATGTCTCCAGGGTAATACGTCTTCACCTCCTTCACGAGCGTAGCTTTCTGTCCCAGCAGCGTGTCATTTAGTGACACGAGCGAGTACGAAGGGAACTCTGAAGGATAGAAACACCAAGGGATTCCATTTTTCCCTGACGGGCGACTGGCAGAGGAGAAAGCGGTGGACGCAGGGATAAAGCAGCAGTTCCTTGCCTCGCACAGCTCTCGGGTCACAACCACCCCTCTTTCAGGGTAGCAATCAAACCTCCACGCCTCTGGTATCAGACTGCATGTCTCACTGCGGAAAGAGGCAGCAGTATCGTTCGCTGATGTTTGCACTTTGGGGCCCGGTGTTTGTCCTGGGCCCGGCAGTGGCGGTTTATGCTCCTGTTGGTTGGGAGTGTGCAGCCATAACACAGCACCCAGTAGCCATGCTCCACAGAGCACCAGCAGGAGGCAGCCGATCACCAGGAGGCCCGTGGTGACGGAGCATGAAGGTCCACGTTGAAGCAATGAGGCGTCCTCTGGCTCCAGCGCCTTGAAACACAGGAATGAAGTAAAAATCCAGTTTCAGCACTGGATACAGTAAAATACAGACTTTCCTCATAAAGATCCTAATTCTTGTGAGTCATCCTAATGAAAGAGATAATATACTAAAACGTAAAAATTGTAAGCCTCTACGGATTATAAAATGACAAACAGATTCATAAACACAAGCTAACTCACTGAAGCCTCGCCTTGAACAGGCTCTTCTGACAAAACTGCGCTGGAAAACTGGACATCTTCAGGATTCAACTTCTTGTAGGAAACCATTGTGGCAATAAGAGTCTATGACAGTGAGAGACAGAGGAGAGCAAAGTCAGTCGAGACATGCAGCCACGATTCATTTCCTTTGTGTGAAGCTGCTGGAAGACGTGCATGACAAACAGTGAAGTGAAACTTAGTTTCTCCCATTTCAATGCAATGAGCACAATGGAAAAAATATACAAACAAACTACAGTGTCTGCGATGTCTAATGTTTATTAAGCATTAGGGTTAAGATTTAGGCATTTACTCAACTGTAATAAATGTCACAATTAATGTGCCTAATACCACCATACACCAGCTGTTCCGTGACTAATATACTGGGCATGCTGCATTTTGAACTGCAGCAAGTTTAGCCTTCAAGTAAAGGTCACACATGCGGAAAATACGCGTTAACTGCAGTTATATTAGCTTATATAAACAAAGAAATGAACTTAATGAAATTTATATTTTAATATCGTAATCCAAGCTGCGGTGTTATTCCCAGTCACACGAATGAGAGGTCCTGAACAACTTGTGGCTAACTTTAGCTAGCTACTGCGTAGATATACACGTGAATGTCAAAGTTCACCTAGGAGACGTACGGCCTCTAAGTTCATTCGAGATTTATTTACAGGTGTTAAGCAATAGATAAAACAGCTGTTCACCCTAGCCTGCTACAGTGGTACGCTATTGTTTTTCATTAAGGTTACGTACGTTAGCGTTAGCTTACTTTAGCAGCAGTCTTAAGTTTAGCAAACGTTTACAGACAGGAGTGTCACCTTTAGCGACGTCCAACCGGATATGCTTTATTCTCTGCAGGCGCAGAGGTGCAATATACAGCCCAAAGTTAGCTTTAAATTACGCGTTACGAAGCTAAATTTTTCGTAGTGTTAATAACCTCTGCCACCACAGCCTGCTCGGCGCGGTGTGCGTTTATTTATCTCTACGGCGCTTTCAAAATACCTCGTAATTCCAACAACTTCCGTTTGACGCAGTCCCCTCCAACAAACTTTGAGCATACAGCCTTTATGCTCCACAAACAAATATCTCGTGTTGAGATATATATATATATATATATATATATATATATATGGTCGGTAAAATAAAAATTACCGACCATATGTTAGTAATTTTTTGTTTCCCAACACTGGTCAGAAGAACGCTTGCTCTCAGCGGTGCTGCCTTTAGGAGCAGCTGGGACTTCTGTGAAAGTGGTGGCAATATGTGAAGGCGATTAGATGACCAACATCTATCATGACTGAAAAAAACATGAGTAAAAATTTCAAGTTATTACTGCAAAATTTCAGCTTGGTATCCCAAAATTTCAAATTATGTTCCCAATTTCAAGGAATCAGACAGACAAACAAACAAAAAAATTTAAAGAAAAAAAAGGAAAATCAGTTAAGAAGAAGAAGAAAAAAAAAGTAGAAAAATGGCTGTCCCAATTTGAAACATTTTTAGTCTCAGGTGGAGAAATATGATTTACAGATTTTCATTTGTGAAACTTGTGATGCACAATAGTGTAAACAGAATATTGTGTTGGATAATTGCTTTGCAAAGTATAAAAATAATAAATAAAGTAAAAAAATACAGTCCTGCTTAAGTAGCTTAATGGGGCTCAAATTAAATGATCAAAATATATTCCAGAATAAACATACTCACTCACTGTAGAACGTTGCTTTTCCGAATCATATGCATTATATTATTTGTTCACTGTAGCTGGTAATCATGTTACTTTATTCCACATGTTGTCACTGCAAGGTTCTTTTAAGTTTGCCATAAACTGCATCGTTCTGGTCTTTGCAAAAACTACAATATTAAACCTGCCCTAGCATATTCAGGCCCTGAAATCCCAAACAAAGTAGTGTTTAGAACTTTTATTGTTCAACATGACATGTCCCATACATTTAGACAGAGGCAGCACATGGCATAATTAACCACCTACATGGCTTCAAATTATTGCCTTTAGCATCACAGAATTAGAGGATGGTACCTTTAATCATGTCGGTTACTCGGCCTTTAAAAGACGACAAAATCAGGTGAACCCGAATTGTTATCTGGCTAATAAGTAACAATCGAAAACAAGACTTAATAAGCATTCGCCACTTACAGAAGACTGGCTTCATTGTTGATTATTTCATGACATTTAGTTTCATTTCTGGCTAAATGTCTGAAAGAAGGTTCAGATTCACCTGATTCTTAAACTGCTTAATGGGCCACTATAACGCTTAGTACAAAAAATTTCAACCAAATTTCCACATACACTATTAGCCTGATAACAAATACTGCATGAAAAACAAGTGTAATCACAGACTTTTAAATCAGTCACTCATAATAATAAGTGTGAGTGGACTATTCCAGTGGCTCCAGGACAGGTAATCAGTGACAGAGTTAGGTAAAAGTGACCTCCAATATATAGAATTTTAAACACTTTCCAAGATGTTACATAAATTAGTAGAAATATGTTTGGTTGGTGTTACTGAACATTACTTGGTGTGTATCTATTTAGAAGCCTGTCTACACTCTTCAGGGAGTTACATTTTTTAAAGTTAGTATTATTTTCATGTAAATTCGGGAAAAAAACTAATGAAAAGAAAATCGGACCAGTCAAACCAATCTGAGAAAAAAACTTGTGACAGTAAAATTTCAGTCTAGTAGACGCACATATACTGCTTGTGTACTTGAGACCCATTTAAAACAGCTAATCACATTCTTTAAATGTTCATCCATATTATAATGCAGCTGAAATGTATGCTGAGCTGTGTCTAGCACTGCCCACACAACGTTAGTGTACAAGGTTAGTTTACCAAGTGTGGCTAATGTTTCTGTCCGTGCAGGTAAACGTCCACACGTCTGTGCAGACTGTGTTCATGCACCGCTCCAGTAGCAGTTTCTGCCATGGCCTACACGCAGCTGTTCACTTTTTTAAAAGATCAAAATATTTCCATACCGCACTGGTTAGTGCGTCTGTCGTCTGCTTGTTTTTCACATTGCTTGCTTTCAGGTTCTTGTCACAGAAAGAAAGAGAGGCGTGCTGCTGGGGCTACACTCCTACATAACACCTACACCTTAGAACAATTTACTGGCATTATACATTAAGAAATATGAATATTTTGCTTATAGCGCTAACATTTCTTGCGATGACTAGTGAGGAAAGCAACATGTAGTCGCCTGCCCGACTAGTGCTGCACATCCCTAGTGTGAAAAACCACACAAAAGTATGAATAAAGTTCTAATCACAGAGGTAGTCCCTTATTTCCACATCACCTTGTTCCTGTTTTACTGTCTGAAGTCTTAATAATACTAGAGGTACATGTCTTTTAAATACATCATCCATCTTTCTTGTCTGTTATGCACATATTAATTGGAGAGTTATCATCGCTGTGTGATAAGTCATCATTCCTCATATTGAACGCAGACTCCTCCTCGGTCTGAATCTGCTCGTGTTTTCGTCTGTGGAGCCTCAGGCTTTGTGAGCGGCTGAAGCCTCTCCCACAGATGTCACAGCCGTACGGCCTCTCTCCTGTGTGGAGCCTGAAGTGATTCTTTAGGCTTGAAGCTCGTGTGAAACTCTTCTCACACTCAGGACAGTCAAACTTCTCACCTAAGTGGATTTTCTCGTGTTCCCTCAAGCGGCCAGACTGGTTGAAGCTCCTGTCGCACACGGAGCAGTGGTAGGGCCTCTCTCCTGTGTGCGTGAGCCGATGTCTGTTCATGGCCCCCGAGTGGGCGAAGCTCTTCCCACAGTCCGGACAGGAAAACGGTTTCTCTCCTGTGTGAACTTTATAGTGACCTTTGAGTTGCCCTTTCTGGGTGAACTGTTTCCCACACAAGGTGCAGCGGTACGGTTTCTCTCCAGAGTGAATTCGCATGTGGATCTGAAGCGCAGACATCTTGTGGCAGTCTCTTCCGCAGAGGCCACAGCAGTAAGAGCTCTTTGGTATGTTGTTATTTGACTCTCCCCGCACTGGCGGTGATGGAGGGCATTCTTTTTCACTGTTTGCAACACGCTCGGGATCTTTTCCAGACACTGTGGAAATGTAAATATGAAGAGCTAAAACAAGCCATTTGAAACCACCAAAAAGAACAAACAAAAAGTTAAAGCTACTAGATATTGTATGTTGGAATATAAGTTTGATGCAGTGTCTGCCATTTGTTATTTCTAAAATGGAAAAGCATCATATTTAGCTAAATTACACCTAACAAGTTTCCTGTTACATTGTAAAGTAAAATTACTGGTTTAAGATGTTGCTGTTGCTTTAAAAGTGAAGGCTGTCACCCAACAGCTTTCACCATTGAAAGTCAAAGCCCAGAAGAATTATGTGCAACAATAACCTATAATTACCCCCACCTCTTTAAACGACTGCTATATAGTGTTACTTAATGCTGCTCTAAAGCTGGGATAAAGAACACATTCTTGCCCAGCCACTTTATAAAACACATAGACCTTTTCCACTTGTGCCTACGTGGCTCAACTTCGACTTGATTCGGTTTTGGTTGTTTTCCACTACAATCGAGAACCACCTAGTATACTCGGAGTCATTATAGCAACACCAGCGAAGGACCAGCGAAGGTCCAGCAAAGGTCCGCCAAAGGCCACACCAAAGGAGTATGACAAAATGATGCTGCTCAGTGTGTGGCTTTTTCTCAGATTCAGGTACCACTGTATTGTTTTTTGTGTGGCCATTTCCCTTGTTGCCAGGTTTCAAAAATGACGGATTTGATTACCAGGTACTACCTCCTAATGGGAAACCTTAAAAACCGAGTCGAGCCCAGTCAAGTAGATACTAGTGGAAGAGGGATATTAGATAACCTAGTTACCCACATCCCAGTTAGTGACTACTCATCAGCAGTAGGATTTGCTGTTGTGTATTCTTACTATTGAGAGGTTGCTGTTCTTCCTCCTTTACTGTAATACTAATTTCTGTGGTGCTTTCCTGACGCTGCTTTTCAGTTTCTTCTGGTATGGTACAGTCCTCACCAACAGACACCTGCTCTGGAGTTTCTTCCACTGGGAAAAAACAACAACAACACAAAAACAGCACTGCTGATCAAACATGTTTACACTCCTCTTAATGCGTAAAAAGACACTCTGGAATGTCATGTTTACTTACCGCACAATGGTTCCTCTTCTTCCTCCTCTTTCACGATTACATTCATATGTGGGGTGGGAGCAGTGTCGTCCGGCTGGCCGATGGGTCCTTCTGGGGTATTTTCACACTGAGCTGCTTTTTTAAAACCCTCTGAGGAAGTGGGCTCAGTTGCACAAGGCACAGTCTGACTGACAGACACCTAAAAACACAATTTCAGAAGAAGAAATGGAAGTAAATAAAACACAGAGATACTACTTTTGAATATCTGTGTACTGCCACTACCTCAGAGCTGATGCTGCTGGCCTGATCTCGCTGGGAAGATTCTTCAGCTGCAGCCCGAACTAAGTCTGACACAACCTCTGTATCTGACTCCTTCTTGCTCTGTGTGCATGACCGTTTATGGTTTCTGAGAGTTCCTGCCAATGAGAAGTGCCTCCCACAGTCTGCGCAGGTGTATGGCTTTTCCCCAGTGTGAATCCTGGTGTGCCTCCGAAGCTCTCCAGGAGCAACAAAAGACTTATCGCACTGCGTGCAGCTGTAGGGTTTCTCTCCCGTGTGAGTCCGCATGTGTGTGGTCAGGGTCCACTGCTGTGCAAATGTCTTTCCGCAGTCAGAGCAGTGGTAAGGCGTGATGCCAGTATGGAGGCGCTCGTGTCTTACAAGCGTACCTGACAAGGCGAAGCGTTTGTCACAGAAAGAGCACTGGAAGGGTCTTTCTCCAGTGTGAGTCCTCTGATGATCCCTCAATTCAGCAGCTGAGTTACAGCTTTTCTCACAGTCTGAACAGGGAAATTTCTTCCTCGTAAAGCCTGCAACAACCTCAGAGTGCATTGCCTCCAAGTGCGTTTTCAAGTGCCAGTGACGAGAAAAGCTCTTTAGACAGATGGAGCAGTGGTAAGGCCTCTCACCAGTGTGTGTCCGCCGGTGTAGCCGGAGCTCCCCCTGACTGGCAAATCTTTTCTCACAGAAAGTGCAAGGGAATGGCTTTTCCCCAGTGTGAACCCTTTCATGGATCATGAGAAGCCCCTTTTCTGGAAATCTCTTCTCACACATGGAGCACGGGAAAGGCCTCTCTCCCGAATGAGTACGTAGGTGACGCTGAAGCTTAGAGGCATAAGGAAAGTCTTTCCCACATACTGAGCAGGTGTGAAGAGAAGGCGGTTTTTCATTCTCACTTGGACCAAATGTCTTTGAGGGAGCATCTGCAGGTATGGCACCGGGGATGGCACTCACTCCTGTGGAAACACAAAGAACAGATCAGCAACCAAGAATCTGTGTGAACAACTAACACCATGCTTAGAAGCACTTCAGAAATCAGGTTACCAGATGTTGTCTATAAAGCTGACTGGGCGAGGGAACTGCCAATATTTAATTTTGAAACAGTTACCAAATAACTAAAAAATTAAACAATAGAGTCAGTAGCCTCTCCAATGAGCTTTCATCCTGCACACAGATTCCAGCTCCACGTCCTTCGAATGTAGCTGCTGAAGATGGTCCTCATTTGGACCGTACAATAAGTTCTGTCAGTGAAGCTGGCATCTGTCTTACCGTGGAGGAAGAGACTCTCTGGAGAGACAGCTTTAGGATATCAACAGCAACGTAACCAGCCTGCAGACATGGACACACGAGACAGGAAGCACCGGGGCCGGCTGATTAGCAGCCACTGAGCAATCAAAATGAGAGCAAGAGGATTGCTCACTAGTCAAACTAATCATGGATCGCATAGTTCTCTCTGATCGTCACCAAATACACAGTCACATGATTCATGACCAACATTAAAATTCTGAACCAACTGAGCTGATTGCCAAAAAAAAAGTAATTATCTAATAAACTCAGACACACTTTGTGAAGATGGTCAAAAGTGATGGATTCTTCCCCATCTTAGATCAAACATTATCACTACTGTTTTTGCCAAAATCCAAAAGTGGCTATATTCATTTATTTTAGTTTTTCTCTTACCAATTTATTTAACAATTTCAGAAGCAGGCTATGCTTCTTCAAAAAAACAAAAAGACAAACTAGTGGCAGATCGGAGCAGCTGCAGGACCTTTGGAAATAATTCTTCTTGAGAAGTATATTAGAGCATTTTTCCATCTATAGTTTGTTTACTCTGGTGTAAATCAGTTTATGAGTTTGTAAACTTGTAGCTTTTTCCTGTGATTTGGTTTCTTTTCACACAGAGGAACCAAATGTATCACTACAAACCACGTGACAATATCCAGTCCACTTATTTCCTGAAAGTAAATACAGGAAGAAGGTGCTGTGTTCTGGATGAGTGGAGAACATGGAGAATTTATGCTCATATCACAGCTACTTAATAGGCCGTACTGATGTACTATGGTACCCGCCCGCATCCCAGAATGCAATGCATACATGGCTAAAGGGAAGTGTTTAGCTCTAACTTGCAACATATATCTGGTAGCTGGGTCAGATTGCATTCATGCTATAAATGAAACTCTTTACAGTTTGTTTGGAATTGAACTGAGACCAAGGGTCTCGGTCCAGCTGTTTTCATCCACACCAGCGTGCGATCACCATGTTCACATCTGCACAAACAAACTGCAACAAACCACAGTCTGATTTTAAACAGAATAAACACTGCAGGTGTAAAACTGTACTTTCTTTGAAACTAACTAAATCTGAGAGAAAGAAAGCCAAAAATGCCTTTTCTGATAGGCCATTAATGAGGAGAGGACATGCACAGATGACACTCTCTGTCCAGTTAATTAGATTAACAAATGCGCCTAACGTGAGAACTTCCAATTTTCAGCACACAGTTATACTGCTACTGTGTTGAATTACATTGAATAATAAAGGAAGGTACATGCCTCACACAGGAAATCACCACAAACCACAAGAATCAAAACTCCTATGACTCACACAGTATTTAAAACATCGCTAGTTTCTATTTTTCTTGTCGGTGGTTAATTTTTGCTGTTTTTTTTACTCACTCAGATCTGAGAAATCCACTTCTTCACCATCAGAGTTGATCAGCCCTCCAATCTCTTGCTGATCATCTTCAGTAAGGATCACAACTGAACCAAAGTCTTCTGGGTTTTCAGAGCCCATCTCTCAAATATACAGCCTGATAAAGGTGAATAACTGTCAGTAAACAAACACCAAAGTAATAGTTCACACCAAACTACTGTCTGCAGTTGGCTAAAAGCATCAGACTTGTTTTAGACTCTTTCCTTTTGGCCCCTATATTATAGGTCTAAAACATGTATTTGAAATAATGAGAGCAAAAACATAACAAGTATTTTAGCATTACACTACAAAGGGACATATAAACATAATTCCCTGATTTGGCTTCCTGAGTAGTTTTATTTATCATAAATATAATTTTCTCTCATTTCCTGATTTGGATCAGCACATTGTGAAGAAAAGGAAAAAAATTATTGTGTGTATATAAGTTGTTTACTTGGGTGATAACGATTACAAATGTTACAAGCACAGACCACACAGAAAACATATTTCTTTGAAGAAACCATATTCAAGGTACTTCTTATTAGGATTAAATGTTTATCAGAATTAAGCATGACATACTGGCAGCAATAAAATAGATGTGTATTACAAATGCATTAATATATCAGGCAGACATCGGCCTTGGCCAGTGTTCTTGCTGACTGCGATTGGCAGATGATGAGATTTACTGTTGGCAGTAGCCGATGTTTATCTGTTGTGTCATCAATTTTGTGGTGGCTAAATGTTCAAAGACAGAGAGCAGAAAGATGTTTGTTTGTTTTTTTTAAATGAAGATTTATTAATTTCTCTGGCACAAAAGACGGAATAACAGCTAAAGAAAAAAAACACTGGTATTAAAAACTAGTATGGGTACATAAATTCACAAGTGGGGCATCTCAAATGATTACAGTGTTGTTTCTGATGTTATTACATTTCATAATGAGCCACAGATTTTTATTTAACCCAGCTGTGATTACCTCATTAGGTTGATTCATTTAATGCCACAAATAACCCACTGGGGCTCACATAGTGACTGATGTTCTCTTCATTTAGTTGCAGTCTGCTTAAGCTTAGATCCATCGACAGATGGATCTGAGTAATAAAGGCATTCTTGTCACAGTGAGCAAACTGCCTCCATCGTCCTGCTCAAGGACACTTGGGCAGCTTAGATGCTGCTCTGTAGAGGAGGTGAACCAGGCTGGGCCTTTAAATCTGAGCTGCCTCTTCAGTGACCTATATTACTGTGAATTCTGTGTAAAAATAAATAAATAAAATAATTCAGCAAGCTCTGAAGTGGTCTGCAGTAGGGGAAGCTGTACTCATAGATCTGTGTCAACTGAGTGTCTCGGCTAGCTCAGTAGCATTAGCTCGGAGGGGCTAATCTGTCTCATCCATGAAGTGTCACATTAATGTTGACTTAAGTTAAGCAGCAGCCTGACTGACTGACCTGTTGGTGTATATAAGTCGTGGCAATGAATAGCCATCTCAGCCGGAGCAGACGCACACAGTAGTACAGACAGTTTGACCTCAGGCTGAATGATGCCTGTGAGTCGTGACGCGGCGGTGACCAGCGCTTTGGTCAGCCACCATCTCTGCCTCCATCTACTGTTATTAAACAGCTAGCCACTAACGTTTACCAGCTATGCTCATCTTAGCAGGTAGCTATCAGCCCCCTTAAGCTACAACCGATATTCAGCAACTAATAACAGGTCCCACCGTCTCATGCTCCGACGTTAAAAGTGATAGATTTGCGCAGACTCCCCCTAAGCTCTGCAAACGACGCTAACTCAGCTAGCTAACACTTAACAACAGACAATAGACATTTTGACCAACCTCTGTATAGATTTTTCCCCCAGGTAAAAAAGTAGTCGCTCGACAGAAGTTTATGGAGACGACCTGGAAATATTTCTACGTCTCCCTTGGGTTCATGTTCATGTGTTCACACAGTGTCAAATTAATGTCAACTAATGAGTTACGGCAAATAAGCGTCTGGATTTGATGACAACCTTTCTAGCTTTAGCTTCTAGCTTCAAGTATCGTCGGAACTTCCGGTTGGCCTTTTAAATCAAAATAAAAGCCTTGGTAATAACATTTCGTGGAGCTTTTTTGTCAATTCGCAAACATGCAAAACCGTTTTGAAATGTGTTAAAACCGCACTGCAGTCAGTCATTCCTTAAATATTCAAATAGAAGAGGATCGTCAAGCACAGGTGTAACTATTGGAATTCTCTGCTGCACTGCACTAATAAATGCAACATACAAAGATTAATACATTCACGAGCTTCTGCTATGACGCATTCAATTATGTCTCTATTTACATACAACTTTTTTTTTTACTTTTCAAGTGCTGCAAATGTCAAATGCATGTGAATAATGTGCTGGCCATTTCATTAGGTAAACCTTGTCAACAACTTATAAATATAAATTCACCCAGTCGCATGGAAACAACTCAGTGCATTCAGGCATGTAGACATGTTGAAGAAGAGCATCAAATCACTTCAAACTCAATGAGGAAGAAAGCCAATTTAAGTGTTTTTGAATTGGACACAGTTAGAAAAAAGAGAAAATATCCTGTGAGCGGCAGTTCTCTGGGTGAAAATGCTTTGTTGATGTCAGAAGAGAATAACCAGGCTGCTGCAAACTGCTAGAAAGGCAATAGTAACTCAGCCACTCATTACAACCAAGGTATGCAGAAGAGCATCTCTGAATGCACACTTATCATTTTGAAGCGGTTGTGTTACAGCTTTCAAGAACACACCAGGTGTCACTCCTGACATCAAGGCTCACCAAAATTAGATATTAGAAGATTGAAGAAATGTTGCCTGATCTGACAAGTCTTCATTTGGACAGTAGTGTCAGAACTTGTTGTAAACCGCATGAAAGCATCCATCCTGGCATGATGTAATGACATGGGAATATATTTTTGGCACACTTCAGGTCTCTCCGTACCAACTGAGCATTGTTCAAAGCCTACCTATGCACTATGACCATGCCTATCGCTTTAATAACATTAATGTACCTGGGTTAGAAAGTCTATGCATAAGATAACCTAAAATCTTTCTGGAAGCCAAACACACCTTTTCAGTACCACGTTGGACGGCCTTTTTACCTTCAGAACTGCCTTCATTCTTTGTGGCACAGATTCAAGAATCAGAATCAGAATCAGAAAGGGTTTTTATTGCCAAATGTTGAGCAGATTTACAACATTAGGAAGGTCAACAAGGTGTTTGTAACATTCCTCAGAGATTTTGGTCCATGTTGACATGATAGCATCACACAGTTGCTGCAGATATGTTGGCTGCACATCCGTGATGCAACTCTCCCAATCCACCACATTTCAAATGTGCTCATTGTCATGTTTCATTAACTCTAATCCAACGATCAAGTTTGGATGAACCAAAAATACAAAGAACTTGTTTTTTTTTTAAGAACCATTGACCAAACTATGGACAATGGAAGTGACCATACAAAATATACTACAGGAATACTTTTTCTACTTGAGTCATCCGAGAGATTTTATTTCAAATTAACTCTTTTCAGACACTGGATATGTAACATTGCTGGCTTGATGAATCTGTTAAAGTGACAACAGACTGCTACGTTCATTACAACACTGATGGGACAAGACACTGTACTTGCACAGTATTGCATACTACTTGCGAGATATAAAGATAAATCAATTGCCATACATAATGCACGAGGTTAGAGGCTTGTCATCAGCTCTTTAAAACAGAGGCCACACTGTATGTGCGATTACGGGACTTTAATCAATGGATCAGACAATCTTGACCAATCCTGTCTCCATTTTAGGGTAATTATTAAACATCAGATTAATGCCATTGTGCCACATTCATAAGTATGCATATATCTCTTGAAGCTCAGAAGTCAGATTAACAGAAAGGAGTATATGTCTTTGTTTAGGTTTAATAATCAAAGGCTTCTCAGACTGCTGTAAATGTTCTTGATCACATTACTGTTTGTTTACCACTATCAGCTGCTGTTTCGGTCTCCCCAAAGTTCTCATGGATGTTTTTGGCTTCTTGTCATGAATCTTCACATGCGCTTGATAGCCCTGATTGTAATAGAAACACTTCCCACATATCTTACACGCATACGGGTTCTCTCCGGTGTGAACTCTCAGGTGAACTTTTAGGGTATCTGCTCTGGAGTAACGTTTCCCACAGATCGAGCACAGAAAAGATCGCTCTCCGGTGTGAGTCTTCAGGTGCAAATTGAGGTTGTAAGATTGCAAAAATGCCCTCCCACACTGATCACAGTGGTAGTTCTTTTCTCCGGTATGAGTTAACTTGTGTTTTTTAAGCATTTCCATCGTGACACAAGTCTTCCCACACTCTGAACAGAGATAAGGTAAATCTCCTGAGTGGAGGCGCATATGCATTTTAACACTCTTATTATGTTTGAATCTCTTCCCACAGTCAGGACATGCGAAAGGCTTCCAGTGAATCTCGCGGTGTTCCTCTAGCTTATGTTTCTCAGGGAAGTCCATTCCACACTCCCCACACATGTGAACTGTAGCAGGAGATGCTTTAGGCTCGCTCTTCTCTTCAATTAATGTCCACTTTGGTAACTCTCCTGTGAAAAATACAAGCATGTACACAATTAAAAATAAAGTAAACAAACAAAAAAAACAAAACCTCAAGTTCACAGCCAGGTGAACTGAATAAAATTGCTCATGATGTTACACAGTGAGAGCCTCTGCTTGAAAAACTTGGGTCGAGGCATTGATTGTTTTGTTGAGTTCACACTAAGTTCTCATTACATTTGCTGAAGAAACTGATGACTCATCCTGCTATGTGGAAACTACCAACCAGCAGTTGGCTGAACGAAGATGATGTAATTGTTTTTAATTGGATGATTTTTTTTGTTTTTTTCCCAGTTGAATAAAGTAAGGGTACAGCGTGTAAAATCTCACTAGTAGATTGCTGACTGCAGTCAACTGAATTAAAAAATACTTTTTAAAAGTAGTCCGATATGAGTCAATGACTCATTGAAACTCACCTCTATACAATGATAGCAATACTTAGGCGAGTTGTTGGATATCCTGAACTTTTCTGTTGGTAAGCTGCTGCTGTTGTTAGCGGCTGTTAACCTCTGTTAGCTGCTGTTAGCCAGGATTAGTGAAACTTTCTTTGACTTTGTTGGACTCTGATGCTCAGTGATTGTGATCAAACTGTTTATCAGTGTTGTTCACTGTCTGGAGACGGGAGGATCACATATTTAATCTGCTGACAATAATTAATTGTGACAATATTGAGAATAAATAAGCATGTTCACGGATATTTTCATGTGTTAAAAGGCCTGACTTCTGCTGACGGCTTAGAGGTCAGAGTTGAGGAGGAAGAAGATGACATTTTGTCCAGATGCTGATCATGTTTTCTCTTTCCTTTATGTTTTTGTTTCTTTGGCACCCTTTCTCAGATGATAAAACACAGTTATTGGATTGGATTGGATAATGCATTTGTTTCTCAGTTGCAGTTGCCTGCAACTGAGATAACAAACCTTGCCGACCGTACTTACAATACACAACTTCACGCTAGGGAGACAGGTCAGGCTAGGTAGCAAAAGGAAAAACAATGAAATGTATAAAACAAAAGGTCAGATCAGGAGAAAAAAAAGAATTTCTGCTCATACTGATCCTTAAAAGGAGTCAGCATGAGGAAAAGACAAAAACTCCAGCACATAAAAAGCACAAATATCACATCGTAACACCATAAAAACACAAGACAAGCAACATGGGGGGGTATGCCAATGTGCACAGCTGTTGGCATACCAGTTCAGCCTGAGAAAGTGTCCTTTCGCCCATTAGGCGAAGATCAACAGTCCGCAGCCTACGCAGGTGGCCTCGAGGGATTGGGCAAGAGAGACAGTTCGTTCTCATCATCATATCTCTTGGAAAATTGTTGTTGTTCTCGTCGGCAAGTTATGATGCTTTTTATCTTGAATCTAACGGTTGCAGACACCAATTAAAAGGACACCTATGAGTTTTTTTCTCCCCGACTGTTGGCCTAATACAAATGTGGTTGGTCTCTAACAACATACAGCCACAATGAGATTAGGTGGAGCAGCGATGTCTATCTCGCCCACTATAGTCAAGTTGGTGGGGCAACATGGCGGCATCTACAACTCGGCGTCCGCTCTCATGCATTTTTAATGGATTTTTTTAAGTTTAGGAGAGTGCATCAATTTTTTGGAAGATGTTATTCTATTTATGAGTGAACACTATTTTTTTAAAAATTAAACTGACTGTAATCTTTACACAGCTCATGCTTGTTCGACCAGTAGAGACTGCCCTCTGCTGGCACAAGCCGTGCAAAATGCATCACCTTAACATCAGTATTTGAAAGAGGAGCAGCTGTATTTTTGAAGGTACTGAAAACCATCAAAACATCAAAATGCCTAAACACCCAGGTATTCAACAAAACCGTGATACCAGTCGAGTCTACTCAGCAGTCCATACATTTTTTAACTGTTCTTTGTGCAGCTCGGTAAAAGATGAGTAAAGAGGATTTTCAACTGCCACAAACATCTAACTGAAACAGGTTAAAGTGTCCTGAGCACAGCGGGAGGTTCCTCTCACCTCTGTGAACTTTCATGTGTGTCTTGAGGTTTCCACCCTGGGTGAATCCTCTCCCACATATGAAGCATTTGAAAGGTCTTTTTCCCGAGTGAATCACGAGGTGTCGTTTCAGGGCGTTGTGCCGGGGGAACACTCTTTCGCAGGTCGGGCAGTAGTACGTCTTCTTTGGTTTACAAAGCTCCTGGGAGCTTTGTACACTGGTAGGTTCTAGAGTGAGAGTTTCTCCTCAAAATACAGAAATATCAGTGTGAAGTTGTTGCACTGCATGCACTGTGTGTGTATGGTTTCCATTTATAATCAAATTATGATATTAAAGTGTGTGTAGATCTTTCTCTTATTTCAATAGTTTTCAGACATATAAAGCATAAAAAAAGGAGAAGACAGAAAATCGACTGTCTGTTACTTTTGATATCTTTCTAACAGAAGGCAAGAAGTTAAACCACAAATTAAATGAAGCTCAAAATAATATTCATATGTGTACCACAAAAAGAAGGACCATCTTTCATAATGAATGTTGGTGAAGCCCAAGACATGAACATGATTTTTAGCTTCATCTTATGCAACACATGTACTGTCTGTCAGTCTTTTTAATAACACTCCATCACCTGTGGGTGCCGTGCTGTGATCCTGTGTTTCAGGTCTGTGGTCTTCACTGGGATTTTCATCAGTGTTCGTCTCATTCCGGTTTATTTTCTTTGGCACGTTGTGATGTGAGACAGATGGCGTGAGCTCCAGCTCATACGACGGAGGTCTGGAGGAAGCCCCTGGTGTCCGGGAAGACTGATCTGCTGAACAGGTGTTTTCAGGTTTTTGCTCCTGATCCTGTGAACACACAAAGAGCTTTAAATTCTCTTGCTTGAAAGCAGTGTTTGCTGTGAAATGGTGGGATTTTAAACATCTACAGGATGCATTTTCTCCAAACCTTGTGTTGATTTCCAAGCAGATGGTAAGGCTTGTTTCCTATATAAACAAACCCATTATTATATTACAACCACTAACAAGGTTACACAGAAAACCTGACCGTTTTCCAGAAAATCATGACTAAATAATGAATCCAGTATGACCAGTGTTGCCGTCCTCACTCTGAACGTGGATTGTTTCTGCTCCTGGTGGCTGTTCTGTTTGTTCTGCATCTACAGCATCATGCACGGGGACCTGTTTGGTGACCGACTTGGGAGCACTCAGGCAGCCAGCACTGTAGGAATAAGAAAAGGTCATGAAAAAAAAAGTCATTTTTATTGATACAAACTTCTGGTTCAGAGCTTACCGAACATGTACAGGGGGAACGTAATCCTGATCATCGCTGTCATCATAGCAACCATCCCCTTTTGCCGTTTCCTCTTCTGATGTCGAACCATGTCCTTTGTACTCACATGGAAAACAAGTAATTTCCTCTGTCCTGTTCATATTTTGTAAAATGCAAAATATATTATTAGACAGTTACGACCCAATAAAACACTGATGAACACAATATACGCTGCTTTATACCCTGTTTCACATGTCAGTGCAGGCTTGCACACGCTGCTTTTCAACAAGCTGCACCCAGCATAACTTAAATTAAAGGTGTCACGTTGTGTGCCATTTCCATGTGGTCACAGCTTCTGAAACCTTTCCATTCAGAAATACTGTCAATAAATTAAATCATCATTTTAAAACTGTGTTTTTATTAACTGAGGTTATCTTTGTCTAATATTAAAATGTATTGATGATGCAACTCTTCAACATTTGACAAATATGTAAAATTCTCAGAAATCAGGGAGGCGGCAAATACTTTTACATAGTACTGTAAATCTTGTAGAAGTGCAACATACATTTGAGGGTTAACTATTAACACAGCTGAAACCATCGCTCTAAGTTATGGAGGCATTTATTATGTTCTTTTCTCACAGCCCACATCAGAGCGAGATCAAAAACTACTACACTGACCAAATCTGGACTAGTTTATTTGTTTAAACAGTTTCTGATTTGTAAAGAAAGGCTGCTTAAAGACACACTAACAAACTGAACAAATGTTTCAAACATCATTCGGAGCTTTAATTAAAAAGTCCAACAGTGTTTTAAAGAAAAAAAAACAAAGCAATACAAAAAAAAATAAAAACCCTCACTGCTGTACTTTATTTGTTTTACTTTCTTTTCCGGTAACTGTTAAATCAGAAACTACCTTTGTGTGCCTATGTGCTTTGCAAGCCAGGGACCAATCACTTCCCTCTTCGCTATACCGTCTAGCTGTTGCGTCGCAAATCCTGCAGGACACACCCCCTGAGCCTAATCAGGAAACGCCCATCTCACAGCACTCGGTCAGTGGCTGCAGCTGGACTACTACCAGATACTCATAGTTAAAACAAAACCAAACCCCTATGCTACTCAGTGACTTTAGCTTTATGATGACGCTAACGTTAGCTTGACTACAACACGACAGTGATAGAGCACGGCGTGTTACATTTGACATCTTAGCTACCTTAAACACGATTCAAGCACAGGTAACTACCTGTCCAGCAGAAATGTGGCGAACTCTGCATCTGTTTTGAATCCTCTCTGTTCCCGTACGTGCTTCCACCTGTGAAAAACAGCTCCAATGTTTAGTCTGTTTTTGTCTCGGGCTAACGCTTTCGTTTCAGCTCGCTGGTTGTCGGGAACCTTCTCTTTAACTGGCTCTGTTGTGTTCGCTGGCATTAGGAGAAGGGGGACGGGCGTTTCGTCGCATGCTGGAGGTTGCTCCTCAGCCATTGTTTGTAAACTTTTCCCGAAGATTTGGAGCTATAGCGCATGCGCAAGGTAGAGGCGGTGCGCGGCGCGTTCACGAACCGGCGTTCTTCTCGCACTGCTGGTGTTCAGAGAAACCCCTGGTTAGAGAAATCGACGGCAGAACAAATGGGAGCTTTCAAGGAAATAAATATACTTTCTGGGTACCGGATAACGACAGGGTATTTTAAATTTAAAAAAAGAGTACAAATTATAACTATATTGAGAGCATACTGGCCAGCAACATGGAAGTAATCATGGCTATGGATGAAAGTGCTTCCCTATGCTCTAACATAGACTCTATATTAAAAGTGGATGCAGTCACTGTGACCCCTTTCAAGACATCAAGATGTACTGCATATTTTGAAACCTCAAGACTAGGTTTCAAAAGATCTATTTGGATAGGGTGACCATATTTTGATTTCCAAAAAAGAGGACATAAAGAACTTTAATAATACTTTTTGCTTAAAGAAAACTAACTATGTAAACAATGCCTTCTCTGTGCAGTTAATAAATGGTGAAATACAAAATGTCCCATAAGCTTTTACAAGTCAACAAGACCTGGTCAGAACCCCCTCAGGTAGGTAGATTGTGGTGTTTAAATGATGCTCACACCAGCATCCATCCTTCCATGCAAGGCAGGATGGATCCATGGTTTCTTGTTCTTTCCATCAAATTCAATCTACAATCTGAATTTCAAAGTAAAACTATTAGTCTTTTTAGTCATTTCCAGACAGTTCTCTGTAAACCCTAGGGTTAGATGTGTGGGAAAAGCCCAGTAGACCAGTTTCTGAACAAATTCGGACCAGTCTGTCTGGCACCAACAAGGACACAACATTCAAAGTCACTTAAATCACATTTCTTTCCTGATCTGATCTTCTGCAGGCCATCTTGACAAGTGTAAATGCACTAAGTTGCTGTAATGTGATTGATAAGCTAACCTCACGTTCAGGTGTGATTGGCTGATTGTTTCCAAGGACAAAAAACAAATAACAGTGATATTTCTAGCTTCACTGGATTAAGCTTTTGGCTTAATGGCAAATCCTTGTATCAGATCCACTAAGTCTCCAATATCTGGAATAATCAACATTAAGTTTAAGAGTTTGTTAAGACTACAATTACAAAACACACAGGAACAATTATTAGGATTTATTGTCTTCACAGTTCTAGTCACATAACAGCAACTGTGCTTAAAAAACACATTACATTTACACTGCTTCTCCAACCACTTCAGAAATTTCTCTGTAGAGAGTTAAAGGTATATTATATAACAAAAATAATTTAATATTTTCTTATTTTTCTAAAATCCCATTATTGATTATTTACCACTATCAGCTGTTGTTTTGGTCTCCCCAGAGGTCTTGTAGCTTTTTTGGGCTTCTTGTTATGAGTCTTCACATGTGCTTGATAACCCTGATAATAATAGAAACACTTCCCGCACATCTTACACGTGTACGGGTTCTCTCCAGTGTGAACTCTCAGGTGGGCTTTAAGAGTATCTGCTCTGGAGTAACGTTTACCACAGATCGAGCACAGGTGAGGTCGCTCTCCAGTGTGAGTTCTGAGGTGCAACTTTAGATAGGAAGAGCGTGAAAACGCCCTCCCACACTGATCGCAATGGTAATTCTTTTCTCCGGTGTGAGTGAGCATATGTATTTTAAGCATTTTAGCCGTAGTGCAGTGTTTCCCACAGGCGGAACAGAAGAAAAGGGAATCTCCTGAGTGGAGCCGCATGTGGATTTTAACGCCATTTTCCTGTTTGAATCTCTTGCCGCAGTCGGGACATGCGTAGGGTTTCTTGTGAGTCTCACGGTGTTCCTCTAGCTGATGTTTCTCAGGGAAGTCCATTCCACACTCCCCACACACGTGAACTGTAGCAGGCGATTCTTTAGGCTCGCTCTTCTTTTGAACTAAGGTCCACTTTGGAAGCTCACCTGTGAGGAGGAACAAATACAGTGACTGATAGATACAGATGGGCAATTAAATAAAGAAGAAACATCGTGATACACAAGAGGAGAAACTCAACGGATGCTTTCATGAGCACAACTGAATTAATCACATGACTGCTTGTGGTTAAAGTGTCCTGAGCACAGCAGGAGGTTCCTCTCACCTCTGTGAACTTTCATGTGTGTTTTGAGGTTTCCACTCTGGGTGAATCCTCTCCCACATATAAAGCATTTGAAAGGTCTTTTTCCCGAGTGAATCACAAGGTGGCGCTGCAGTGCATTGTACCGAGGGAACACTCTACTACAGGTCTGACACTTGTAGATCTTCTTCGGTCTGCGAAGCGCCTGCGGCGGTTTTATCTCTTCGGTCTTGTAAGCGAGGCCGGTGTGCTCACTGGTGGATTCTGAACTCGCACCTAAAAATTCTCCTGAACAAAAATAAATACCTGAAAATAATAATATTCAGAACATTAGTGTGAGTATGGAAGGCATCGAGCACTAGCAGCAAAACTCTGTTTAGATTACTGCTGCATTAAAGAGATAAAAACATTCTTCTGATTCAATCACGCTTATATGCAAAAATCAAAACATCAAGAGATTTTTCTGCGACCTTAAAAATCTTTTATGGCCAGCAGAGGATATTTTTATGTGTCTTGTGGATCGGATCTTATAAAGAAAAAATATGACATCAAAATAAAATAGTCTAACTTACCTGTAGGTGCTGCTCTATGATCTTGCTCCTGTGTTTCAGCTCCGTGGCCTTCCTCTGTTTTCCACTGTGAACACATGAAGTTTTAAACTGTCAGCATTTGCCTGAGCAAAGGCTCCACAGTGGAGTGGTTATCATATTTGCCCAAAAAACAAACAATGTCAGGAGGACTCACAGATCCTTTTGAGGTTGTGCATCTGGTACAAAAACTTCAACATGTAGAACTACTCGCTGTGGTGCGCTGCATGTTGAAGTTGCGGTACTTCAACATGTGGGTGTTTCCGAAAGGCACAATTCATTCTGGGTGATACATCTGGGTTTTGAACCGACATGCTCTCATATTTGCACAATACTCCAGGGTCTCCTCCTGTTAGGAGATACCCAAACCACTTTAACTGGCTCCTTTCTATGTGGAGGAGTAGCAGTATTGAATGACCGAGCTCCTTGCCCTACCTCTAAGGAAGAGCCCAGCCAGTCTTCAAAGGAATCGACACCTATGCTTTTACTTTCAGCTCTCCCCAATCTATCTGTGAACTGGTTCCAGAGCCTGAGCTATGGACTGAGGTGAGCTTGGCTACATCTAGTTGGTATCTCACAAAAGCGCCGGCTCCTTCCCCACCAGAGAGGTGACGTGCCACGTATCAGATTTGTAAGCCAAGGATCAGAGAGCCAGGGCCTCCGCCTCTGACTGCCACAGATCACCGAACACCTATGGCCTGCTCTGTGAGTTGTGGGCCCATAAGAGGATGGACCCACATCATCCTTTTTCAGGTTGAGCAACCAAATGCTTGTCCCCAAGCCTATACCCTGAGTCTGGATCCAGGTAAGACTTCAGTAAGCCTGTCCCGGGTACCCGGTTTAAAGTATAAAATAACAGGGATTATTTTGAACCATGAATCATTCCAAACTGTTCTATGAGAGTCCAATAATAAAACTTTGGAGCTTGTAATCACTGATAATAGTGTAGGTCCCTTTAAAAAGGTCCATCCTCTGAACAGACACATTAAAAATGCTGTGCAAATGTTTTTAATGGATGTAGTTTTTCTGTGTAGCCCTGAATCACACCCCGCCTCCTTAAATAGGTGCACAGCTATCAACAGTTTAAGAAGTCTTAATCTATAAGGTGTAAATTTGCTCACTTGAAGGTGTTTGTTGGCAGCATTCCTTTCCTGGTTTCCAAGCTGATGATGAGGCCTGTTTCCTGTAGGAACAAATGACACAAAAATCAGCATAACATTATAGGCACCAAGTTACAGAGAAAATAATGACGACTTTGGTGTTTAACTTTTCTCCAGTGACTTGTGGGGATGTGTTGCCATCGTAACAAAGAAAACCTCAGGAGGATAGCACATGTCAACTTTTTTTTTGGAGAAATCCACTATCAGCGCTGTTAACAACTACAACTTCTTTAAACTACAGCATATTTAAATAAACCGATTTGCTATAGTAATATTGTTTTACTCAATACTTCAAGCAAACATATTTTAAAAAGAAAAATTAAAGATATGTAAAAAACTTTGTCAGGTTACATTAACTCAAGGCCTACTTGCCTTTCCTGTGTAAAAGTGTTCAATAACATTTTTAAAATACTGGCTTGAACTCTGTCGTGAATAAAGAGGCTGAACCAACATGGCCCCAGTGTTTTTAATTCAGAAGCAGCATTACATGACAGAAAGCTGAAAATAATCCCCATTTATTGCATACTAGGACCCAGTGCACCCACTCAGCCCAGTGACTCTCTGAAACTGTAACTTCCTTCCTTTAAAGATCTGTTAAATATTCTTTTGATCTTGAGAAAACTTCACGGGGCGATCTCGATATGGCGACTTAAAAAGCTAAATTCTGACCCACTGCACGTGCTTGAAAGGCTTGTAACTCAGACTTTTTTTCATATTGTCAAAGTAACACTTATGCTAAAGTTAAAAGACAGAGTTGTCAGAGATTTACATAATCAGTGTGATCTTCCGTTGACTTTGTTCACTGTCTTATTTCAGAGTTGCTGCCAACTTTGAAACGACAAATTTACATTGTGGTTGCTAGGCAACAGCCAAAATGACCTGGGCACTCACATGCTAACAGCAGGTATAAGTAAGACTAGGTTTGTTTGGTGGATGCTGTACACAATATCTATCCTACAAATTGGTCCAAACAAAAACTAAGTTATCAGTGAAGACCAGGCTTCATAACGATCTGTTGATGCACCCGACCCAGAGACATTTATATGAAATCCTTCTAATCTCACACAACTGCTGCTGGTGTTTAAATCAGTCAGCAGTAAATACTCCTCACTCTGGACTTTCGTTTTTTCCATGCCCCCTGGCAGCTGCTCCATTGGCTCTGCAGTTTCATGTGAAGCGTCCCCTTTGCTGATAGACTCTGGAGCATCCGAGTGCATGTTAGTTTTACTGGCACTGCCACTGCTGGAGGAACAGGGAAGACAGTGAGAAAAATGAAACAACTTTTCATGAACCTGAACTTTTAAATGAAGGGCTTACTGAATGTATACTGGAGGGATGTAGTCCTCATCCTTATTGTCACTGACGCCATCCTCATCCTCTGATGTTGAAACATCTTTGTCCTCGCCCGGAGAACACACCCAGTTCTCTGCACGGTCAACACTACAGCAAAGGAAAACGAACATTATTTCAATGACTTATAAGTTGATGTAAATATTGTGTGTATGGGAATTACGATGAAATTGAAGTCATCATCAAGTTTGAGGGATGACAAATAGCTTTGCAGTTTTATGCATACTTGTTTTGGACAAGTTGACTTTTCACTCATTAAAAATAAGCATTCCATTTACGGTAGTGTGAAGTTGTCCAATTACATATGAGACCTTGAAAAATACAAGACTGTATAGAAAAACTTCTGCAATTCTGCTAATGTACTACTTTTTAAAAAACCGTAAAAGTCTGCAATTCATTCAGATTATGACTGTTTTATTGAACTTTGTCTGTCAATACAGGATCTAACTGTACAAGGTATGCATATATGTCTGACCTAGAAATTATAATCTGTGACAACAGTATAATTAATAAAAAAAAACAACTAATAAATACTATTAATAAAAAAAACATATACCTTGACATTGAAACCTGAGCAGAAGGTTTTTCTGCTTCACTGAAACTCAGCTCTTCCTTTTCAAAGTCAGCATCTCTGCAGAAAATCAATTCATGGAGGTCAAACTAAAATCCAGAAAAATTACATCTGGTTACTAATTATTTAAATAATTGCACAAAAGCATAGTATGCAAGAGCTAACTCATAACATGGAAAACAAAAACATTATAACCTCACGTTTAGGCCTGGTAAACTCTCTCTTCTCTGTTCTAAATTTTCAATCACTCAGCATTTTACTTCTTCATAGGGTGATCACTGTCACACTACACGCTGAGGAAGGACAACTGTGTAGGAGGGATACCCACAATCCTTCACTTTGCATAGATAAATGCCCACAAATGGGGTCAGTTGATGTACTTTGAATTCTGCTTTACATAATGATGGCCAAAGCGTTAACGTTGAGGCTTCAAAATGCAATGTTCCAGAGCACTGGGTGATGTGCTTACATCCATCTTTGATATACAGTCTATGGTTACAAACAATTACCATATTACAGATTAAGTGTGGGAAAAATATTTATTTGAATAACAAACATTTGCACAATTAATCAAATGTATTGCGGTTAATGAAATATTTATGTGCCATTAATTTGAGTATGATGTCAACAACTCAAAAACTTTCTTAGACTTCATGATGTTTTTCCAACTTGATTCATGTTCATGTTCTTTTTCCTTTTTCCATTTATTGAAACACAACGTGAGTGCATAAGCCAGTGTACACCGGTCCCAAGCCCAGATAAAGGAGGGTTACATCAGAAACATACAGATAATAAAGAATGAGATTTCCATACAGAGGATGCTTAGGTGAGATGGAGGGAGATGATCCACTGTGGCGACCCCTAAAGGGTGCAGCCGAAAGAAGGTCGTCTTTTTTAATGCAAAGGAGACTATTAGGGCTGGGTATCGTCACTAATTTCTAGAATCGATTCGATTCCGATTCACAAGGTCCCAAATCGATTCGATCCTCGATTCGATTCAATTCAATTTGCATCTGGGAAATTTTGCCTCAGATAGTCAGAAACATAATTCAGATCAGTACATTTACATATTTCTGTATCTATAAAAAGGAAGCTGACACTTGCAAGACTTTATCAAAGGTGTGATCATCACAGCAGATGCCTTTGTGTCAAATTAGCTGAAGATAAAACACAGAAAAACATGAAGGTGATTTTCCTGGCTTGGGATTTTATAAAAATATTCTGCAGTACATCAAAAACGAAAGAAAACCATTAATCAACATATGATTAATGGTTAGGTTCACTCAGCTTTAGCTCAGTGAACCTATTTCTAAAGCTCATGCTGCTCTTTATTCACATCTTGTAGCTCCACATGTATGATTTGGCAGTTTTGTTTTGTTTTTCACACCGGATGTCCTTCCTGACACAACCCCTCACACTCACGCGCTCATCACAAACCTCAGTACTGGGAACAAGCTAGCATTAGCCCACCGCAACATCACTCACAAGATATGCGTCATTTCAGTCAGTATGTTGTGTTTTATCTGAAGCAAAACGAAATGAAGCTGAGCTATTATTATTACCATTATATTTAGGGGTATTATTACCTGTCCAGCAGAAATGTCGCGAACTCTGCATCAGTTTTGAACCCTTTCAGTTCCCGTATCTCCCTCCACCTCTGAAAAGCGGCTCCGATGTTTATCCTGGCTTCATCTGACACTCCCTCCTCAACGCGCTCTTTGTCTGCGAGCTTTTTTCTCTTATTCTGCTGTGCCGTGTTTGATGTTATGAGGAACAGAGGAACGGGCTCTTCGTTTGATGTCTGAGCTTGCTCCTCAGCCATTGTGTTTGCAAACTTTTCCTGACGGTGCGATTAAAGAGAGCATGCGCGGAGAACAGGGGCAGCGGAGCGCGTTCACGATCAGCGTCTTCTTCGAGTGCGATATGAATGTTTTTTTTTTCTTTTTTAAAGTTCTAATATCTTTGTAATTACATGGATTTGATGTTAAATTTATGCAGTTATGTAGTTTTGTTTTTGCATTTAGTGAACAAATTAATAACGTTAGAGAGCTAAAATTGGGCAGTTTTTCTATTAATAAGAAGTGTATCATTATCCTGGAATGTTTTAAGCCAAATCAGAGATGGTGAGTGTTAGGTATTTTAGTACCATGGTAGCATTTACTGGATATTGTTTTATAGTGACATTATGCAGGAAAACTCTGTCATTCAATAAAGCCCCTTTGTTTTAGTTATTTTTCTCTTTGACCCAAGAATTGATGTGTGAGAATCACAGGCTGGTACAAGGTTGAAATACCACAGAGATCACTCCCTCAGCTACATTAGTTTCTTAATCTTTTAGGAGACGCCTGTTGAGGCCAAATGGTTTGTTTCAGATTTCACTAATGTAAGAACTCTTCGTTTTGTGCCTTGAAAATATGTCGCTGAGATAATCACAATTGTAGCTGAACTGATACACTACACAAAGGATGCTTCTTCACCCATGGGCAGGAAGACGCTGCCTTATCTTGGTCTGTACTGGTTTAAACTGATAATCTGCTGTCTCATGAATTTTACCCTCTATATAAACTGTTGTACTTGTGAATAAAGTTGAGTCAATTTGGGAAGACAACCTGAAGCAGTCTCTGTTTTCTTGTTCTCCCAAGCTGCTCCCGAGCTCGTACTAACACGCTGAATGGCATGCTTGAATATTACTTGAGAATATATTTGACTGTGTTACAGACTAAGGGACATTCTCTGCTGATAGGTGAAGGTACATTCTCTGCTGATAGACGTCCACGCCTCGAAGGAAGTCGATCCACGGATTAGGCCTTGGAAACCGTTTCCTTCAGTGAGGCTGGGAATTTTTTTTAAAATTTGGTCAGCTGATATGGAATGAGTCTGTGTTTTATTTATGTAGATAAGTGTGTGTGCGTTCTCAGAATATTTATTGTATTCCTGTTACTGACAATAAGACCCCAAAAGTATAACTGTGTGGTGATTGCACTGTAAAAGTAATAATCATAAAACGCAATTAGCCAATCATGTCGCCACAGCTTGCATTTAAGCATGTACACATCATGAGGAAGAAAGGCGATTTAAGTGACTTCGAACCTGGTAAGATTGTTGGGGCCAGACATACTGGTCTCAGTAAAAACTACTCATCTACTGTGATTTCCCAAACAGCCATCTCTAGGGTTTACAAAGAATGGTCAACTAAAGAGAAAATATTCAGTGACCAGCAGTTCTCTGACTGAAACTATTGTGTTGATGTCAAAGCTCAGAGGAGAATGGTCATACTGATTCAAGCTGGTGGGAAGGCAACAGTAATTAAAATAACCACAAATTACAACCAAGGTATGCAGAAGAGCATCCCCGAACCTTGACGCACAAGGGCTACAGAAGCAGAAGACCACAATGAGTGCCAGTCCTGCCAGCTAAGAGCAGGAACTGAGACTACAGTCCAAAGAGGCTTCCCAAAGTTGGACAATAGAAGACTGGGAAAATATTGCCAAGTTTAATGAGTCATAGCTTCTGTTAACTAGGGATGGGTATCGTTTAGGTTTTATCCGATACCGGTGCCAAATCGGTACTTTTGAAACGGTGCCGGTGCTCAAACGGTGCTCAAACCGGTGCTTAAAGAATGGAGAACACAAAATTGGTCCAAAAACCTCTCATGTTCAGCTGGTTTTTTGTAAAAAGATAACAATGTTAGCCTTTTCTGCAGCTATGGGGCATATATGGTATCACTCTTGGCTGGAAGCAGTGCTTAAACAATGGAAAAAACACAAACTTTGTCCAAAAACCTCTCATGTTTAGCCGTTTCCCTCTTTTTCTTTGGTCATTTTAGCCTTTTTGGCCAGGGTGAAGGGAGTATCTGCCATCAAACAAGAAGACAGCCGCATGTAGCTATGATGAGATTTGCTAGTTCACTACCTGCATTAATGTAATAACGTGGTGAGCCTACTCAACGTAAATTACACACAAACAACATTAAGCTACTCACGCAGAGAAGCACGGCTGCTGCTGCATCATCATCCTCATCACATCTGCTACACTGGCAGGGCTAGGGGCCAGGACTCTCCTCTTCGTGTTTTTGGGGGATGCTGCTAAATCTGGGTCCGATAACAGGCACCACACCCGCAGTAGATGCGCTCGGTGTGAGGTCTCGCAGCAAGCTATCAAATACGGCGCATTTCTCGGCTTTTAAAAAAACGCTATGCGTCGCCATGTGTTTCATCGGATTCGAGGTGTTACCTCCTTTGACAGTATCAGCTTAAAGCACTTGTTGCTGCTGAGTTTGCATATTTTGCTGTGAAGTACAGCCAGACCTTTGACCGCTTCGCCGTGGGCATTTTTAATCTGTAGCTCTGCTCTAAAAGAACGAAAGTACCTGGACCCGCCTACTATCCTTGGAAACGTAAAATGATTGGCTAGAAGTGTATCACAGCTCAGGGAAAAAAAGCACCGAAAAAGCGCACCGAAATGTGCGCTGCTTTTCGGTCTGGTTACTACCGTTTATGTCAGAACCGGTGCCATCATGGCACCGGACACCGGTACCCATCCCTACTGTTAACTCATCCCTGGCTCACCCACTGAGCCAAACCGGCACCCTGGCTGGTGGAGCTTTTGAGAGAAACCATCTGTCTAATTCGGCCTGTAGCCTGATATGAAGATGCCATATCAAATACAGAAAACAAACAATCTCTGTTTCTTAAAAATGTCTGTATTCCATCAACATGGATTTTAAAATATCAAGGATATAGTGCATGATCTTTTTTTAAACATTAATTAGTATTTGGCATGCAGGTTACAAAGGCACTCAAATTTATACAGATGAGCTACAAGTGGTGGTAAATAAAAACATAATTAGAAAACATGGATAGAAGAAAAACCACACAACAAACTGTCAAACTCTTGGCAACCCACAGGAAGTCTGTGGTGTACATTTTTTAGACACAGTAATCATCTTTTCTGCAGCTGTGAGGAATGGAAGGAAGAAAAACACAATTTACTGCAATACTTTCAAACACGGTTAACAACAAAAATTCATCGATAGATTAAGTGTTAGATGTCAAGCCTGGCCTGCTGTTTTGGTCTACCAAGCTGTCTGGTTGGCCCGATGCGTCTTCCAGCATGTGTGCGTTGATGCTGCCGAAGGCCCTGACGATAAATGAAACTCTTCCCACAATCCCCGCACTCGTAGGGTCTCTCTCCGGTATGAAGTCTGTGGTGCACCTTCAATTCCTCTGCTCTGGAGTAGCCTTTTCCACAAATGCTACAAATGAATGGCCTGTCTTTAATGTGGGTCTGGTAATGCGCTGTTAGGTAAGAGTTAATCCGAAATGTCTTCCCACAAATGGAACATGCAAACGGTCTCTCCCCGGAGTGCTGCATTTCATGCAGCTTGAGGGAGGAGGCAGTATGGAATCCTTTGCCGCACTGAGAGCAGAGGAACGGTTTCTCCCCAGTATGGATGCGCTGATGGATTTGAATGTAACTCTCGTTAATGAACCTCTTGCCACAGTCGGGACAGGAGTAGGGCTTCTCCTTGATGTGGGTCTTCATGTGTTCTTCCAGCTTTTCTTTTTCACTAAACTGAATGCCACAGCGGCGGCAGAAGAGAAGAGGTGGTGCGCCGGGCTTGATGGGGCCTGATTCAGAGACTGTCTGAGTGTGTGAAGTGATGTGGTGTGCTTGCAAAGCTGAATGACTGTCACAGTCTTTTCCACATTCCAGGCAACGGAGGGATGATCGAATCCTGGACTCGCCAGGCAGGGATTTTAAATATTCAGAGAGTTCTGACGCTATGGGATTCACCTCATCATCAAAATCCACAGCACCCTTACGACCTACAGAGAAGTGGAAGATTCAAACCATGTTTTACTCTTTTGCTTTGAGGTATAACAACCTCTGCAGTTCATAGAAGTTTAGGCTTACCTCACTTTTACATTGGGGTAAAAGTGCAAATAACTCAGGTCATAGGATTAACAGGTAGGAGATCAAAACTTAAATTGGTTAATTATTATATACTAATCATTACAATTTTCCTAGTTAATGACCAAGACAAATCTATCAGCAGTATAAATGGCAAATGCTGCTCTGAAAAACTATAAATCATGCATCTTCAGTTCCAAGATAAAAATGCATTTGGAGCAAATAAAACACAGTGCCAATGTTAAAAGTAGTGAAAGATGCCACCATTGTATTGCAACAGTGCAATGCAATGCTTCTGGCTTGTCAAGTATTATATTTGCGTTGTTAGCAGCTCTCACCTAAGTGGACTTTGTAGTGCGTTTTGAGATTTCCCTTCTGGTTAAAACCACGGCCACAGATGGAGCAGCAGTACGGTTTCTCTCCTGTGTGGATCAGCTCATGTCGCTCTAGTTTGTAGGCATGTGGGAATTCTTTGCCACACACTGAGCAGTGGTACTCCATTTTTTCTTTGGGTTTCTTCAGGAGCTCAGGAGGTATTTCAATTGGTACACAGATCATCTTTCTGCCAGGGCGCTTCTTGTCTATGGAGATGGAAAACAAGAGGAAATTACAAGGTGAGGCTTCTATTTTAAAGCTCAAACATGACGTGTAGCTCACAAACTGAAGTCTTCTTCAAAACGATCTGTTCAAAGTCAAACCAATCCTACATATCTGACACCTACAGGAATGAAAAACAGAAGCAGCAACATTTTGGCCCGAAGATATTTATATACAGATCTCATTACCCCTACACTCATTATGCATATAAAGAAAGAGTAGAGACTCTAAAGGCCTGTTTCTGTTGCATGTTGAAGACATGTTCAGATAATATTCTGTCTTTAAATGCTTCCAAACTGTTTACACTGAAATTATCATTAGAAAGCTTATACTCTATACACTTGCCAGAATCTTTGTTTGATACATCTGTTCAACTGCTCCTTAATGCAAATATTTAATCAGCCAATCACATGGCAACAACTCAATGCATTTAAGCATGTAGACATCATCAAGAAGCCTTGCTGAAGCTTAAACCAAGCATCAGAATGGGGAAGAAAGGTCATTTAAGTGATTTTGAATGTGGCATGGTTGCTGGTGCCAGACTGAGTATTTCACAAGCTCCTGATCGACTGGGATTTATTACACGACGTGTATTTATTACACGGCGTGCTGCGGGGGAAAGCCTGTTCTAACGTTTGAGTCTAAGGTTTATTTTTTAACACCTGGCGGCTCTTTTTTTACTTCTCATCCGTAAAAAATCTGCTTTTTCACGTGATTCAGTTTATTTTGAAAAGTCTCAACAGGATCTTGAGCTTTATTGTGAAAGGTTTATGTGGAAAATAAACAAGCGGACATACGATGGTTTTACCATTGTTGTTGCTAACCACAACGCATAAAAACAGGCGCTTGTCCGTCCGTAGTGTGGTTATATTAAGTATAAGAGAAAGAGAGAACTTAATTAATATAGCCACTACAGTGACCATCAAAAAGATGAAAAAATATTGCTGTAAACGGTTTATTTTGACACCACGAAACAAACAATAGCGTAAAATGAAACGTTAGATGTTTTTATATTGTCAGCCGATATATATCGTTATATCGAACAGCCCTAGAAAACATATCAAATGTCTTGAACTAAGGAAACGTATCATGTCAAGAAACATATTTCTTGAAATGATACAGTGGGAAACAGGGCTGTTTTTCCCACTGTGTATCATTCTCTCTTCTTTTAACAGAGTCTGGGAGCATGTGTGACCTGAGGTGAAATATGCAAGGCCTTCCCTCAAAACGATTTCTGGATGGGAGCGTAATTTGCTCTAAAGCCTGTTTATACCTTTCAGCACTGATGGTGCCCTTCCAGATGCACAAACTGACAATTCAACAGTTACTAATGCAGCCACATAGCATCACAGCAGGCTTTAAAACTGAGAGCTGATAACAAGCTGCCTGGTCCCTTTCCCTTAGTCCAAAGGACGTGGCATCTATATTTTCCAAAAGAACTTCATATTTCAATTTGCCTGACCACAAAAATTTTTCCACTTTTCCTCGGTCTTTTTTTAAATGAGCATTGAACCAGAAAAGCTTTTCTGGGTTTTCAGAAAACACCATTTTAGTACCTCAGCTGAACACTGAGCTGGTTATTCACTGATTAGGTAATTTTATTATTTCTTACCTGGTGAAACAGCCATGTTCTCTCCTTCTGCTTCACCAGATGTTTTGGTATCTTTCCTTTGTCTATACGGTCGCTTTGCTGTTGAAAAAATTAAGTCATAGATTTTAAGAATCACAGCATATAATTCAAATTCAAATTTTATTTGTCACACACACACAACCATACACAGTATGACATGGGGGTGAAATGCTTGTAGCTGTACAATGCCCGACCATTAAATGACAGAAGAAAAGTTTTACAATATTTACAATTTACAGTTTACTACAAAAATTTACAAATTAACTTAGGAATTTACAGTAAAGAATGTGCAAATAGCAGAAGAGATTATAAAGATAAGGATTATAAATTATAGGAATTATAGGATATAAGCAAATATCTGAAGTTTGGACGTAATATTCAAGAGTCAGGCTTATTTTTTTCTTTTCTTACCAGCAGCACGGCGGGTATTTTTTGAGTTTAATTCTTCCGGTTCTGCTGCTGCATGCAAATTTCTCTTTCTTCGGGTACGCTGTGATACTTTAAGATAAAGAAAAAGACTAATTATGACTTATGAAGTCATAATAACGTAACTTCAGAGTAGTTAACATACGTTAAGCTGCAGTAGAAAACACAAGAATCACTCACTGACCTCCTGCATCTGCCTCTGAGTCTTCAGCTGGCAACAGTGGACTTCGAGAAATCTTTCTTCTGCCTCTTCGTTTTGCTTTCGGATGAAGAAAAAAGCGGAAAAGAAATCTATTACACTCCTTCCATCTCTTCTGAATGTGCCACGAGTGCTACCTTTTTACTTCATGTCACTCACCAGCATTTGCAGGAACATCTAGCTCTGTGTCTGAGTTCTCCACATACACTACTGGAACCTTTTTAGTTCTTCTTGGTCTTTTTTCTGCTAACAAGTGCAAAACAAAATAACCTCAGGACCAAATGTGATGATTATTTAACAGTTTTTTGGTTTTCCTTCACTTGTGTTTACCACAGTATGAGGGGGAGGCAGCATTCATCTTTGCCCCTATTGTTTTTTCCTCTGCGTCCTCCCTTTCTTCATCTTCCCCCACAGAAACAACCTCCATGATGAGCGTCGGGCTGCTGCTGTCTCTCTGGCTTTGGCCTCGCAGCTGAGACTCCTGCATGATCACAATCATTAAAAAACATCAGAAGCCCACCTGTAAAGTCAGTTTTTAAACTACTGTATGTACAACATCCCAACTATTCAGTGGCAGTAGGTGTGTGTAGGGCAGGAGGCAAAGAGTGGTGCTGCAGATGCAAATGAGCAATTTTGATTTGATTTATGACACCAACAGTCGACACTACAAGACTAAGCACTCCCGTGGTGACTGAGATGCAGTAATTACCCAATCTTAGACATTAAACTGATAAACTGTGTTAAAATGAATTACCTTGCTAGGCGGAGGACCTGCTGAGCAATCAGAGCCTCGGTCAGAGCTGCCTGCTGTAAAAATCAAAACAGTTACCTTAGGTTAAAGAAAAAACTGACAGTCTGCAATCCAGACAAAGAAGGAATGTCAATGTAGTGATAAACTAAATGCAAACTATGAGTGCTGTGAGTATCTGGGAAAGATTATTAATGCATTTCTTCTGTTATTTAAGATATTCTTTAGCCAATAAGCTTACAAATTCACATGAGAAACAGAATCAAGGAAGGACCCTTGTGTAAATAAATGAGTATTGTTTGCAGAAGTCGTGGGTTTTCATTAAACCCGCGGTGCTGATAACTCACCAGAATCCCATTCAACCACTTCTCCATCAGAGTTGATTAATCCTCCAATCTCTTCATCTTGTTCCTCTTCTTCTTCCTCGCCCACCTCCTCCTCCTCCTCCCCTGCATGCAGTCTTACAGTCAAATGTAGCGTTTGATCGTTTAAGTTTTCAGATGCCATCTTGAGCCCGCGTGACTTCGGGTGCTCACGTTTAGGAGAATTCTAAAAACAGAAAACAGAGCTAAAAGGAATTCACGACGTCAGAGCACATCTGTCACAAGGAAGCGAAGAAGCTACTGAATGACAAAGTTATCTGCAGGTTCTGGACAATGAAACAGTTTTTGTCATGTTTACTCGTTACACCACTACTGGTGGATTTCAACTGAAACAATCAAGACTGAAGTACAGACCTGCAGATTTAATTCAGGGGGTTTAAACCAAAGCATTGCATTAACCATGTAGAAATTATAGCCATCCAATTTTATACATTGTTTCCCATTGTCAGAATCTAAGAGCAAAAGGTCCATTATGTTGTTATTCCATGACAAATTAGGCAGATAAAGTTTCTGGAGTTGTTTATCATTGTTGAATTTGTATTTGCTATCCTTTTATTTGAGTCCAAAAGGGAAAAATGGCCAGCGCTACGCCTCAGCCTCCTGATAGATACACTTATGAGACGAATCCTTTCCTTGGTTAAGGCAAACAACTTCTGCCTACATGAATGCAGTGCAGAGGGTTTACAGAAAGGTGCAAACCACTGCTTACACTCACGAACAGGAAGACGAAATCAGCCAGAAAACATCAAAATGAGTCTCCACAGTTCCGAAAAAAAAGCTTTGAGTGAAACTTAGCTCAACTGGTACCAGAATGATAGGAAGAGAAAAGTATGGAAGAGAGAAGCAGCTCATGATCTGAAGCATACCACATCATCTATCAAACAATGATGATGGTGGAGACAATATTATGGCATTAACCAATGTAAGCAGGTGATTACTGATAATGTGACCGCTGATAGAAGGGGCAGGATGAATTGTGATGTGTGCAGGGCTACACTGTCTGCTCAGATTCACCCACATGCTGCAAAACTGACTGAACAGTGCTTTACGGTGTAAATCATTAATACTCAAAGCAAAGTGCAAAAGCAACCCAAATGTTTTTCAATGCAAATAAATGAAACATTCCTCAATGACCAGATTGAAACAAAGAGACCTACAAACAACCAACACCCGTAGGTGTCTGCAGTAAAGGCCAAGCAGAGCCTCTCAAGGAGGAAACACAGCATTTGGTGATGTCCGTGGCTGCCAGACTTCAGGCAGTCATGACTGCAAAGAATTGTTATCCAAGTATTAAAAACAACCATTAAATTTAGGATTATGTTAGTTTGTCAAATGATTTTAATCCTGCATTTCTTAAAGTTAAAGACATAATTTTGTTAAACTTCTTGAATTAAAGCTAAAACTCTGCACTTCAATCACATATTGAATGCTTGATTTCAAATCCAAAGGCAAAACTGCAAAGAATGTGTCACTGTCCAAAAACACCGGACCTCACTGGACCGACTGAAACAAAGGGCCTCACACAAAAACAACTTCCTATTCTCATCCTCTGCCCTAACGCATGTGACATTTCAAATTGGAGCCATCAAACATTCAACTGCAAAAACGCCAAGATTAATGAAGCCTCTTAGAGAGTAGCTGCATATTCGTGGAAAGTCATCATTAGTATTTTGAACCCAAAGGGCCAGATTTATGAGCGTGTTACGTCAGCGTGAGCTGGGTTTTGGAATAAAAGGAAAGTGTTCTCTGTATTTACACACAGTGCAGTGACAATACTGCATGTAAGAGGTGGGAGTTAATATCCCAACGTACAAAACATAGCAAGAAGAATATAAGTGCACAGATTTTCCAGCATTACCACTAATTTAAATATAACAAAATGCATGTCTTATTTATACAACTAACCACACTTATCACTGCTGTTTTCTCCCATCTAACCCAAAAGATCCAATTTTAGTTTCAAAAGTTAAAAACTATAAAAAGCAGTCTCACACTGGGGAACTTCCAAGTCATGCAGTCAAAACTTAGGACAAATAAGCATTTTATTTCTAAATTTTAAGGGGAAAAAAGGTAAAAAAACAAGGTCTGAAAAATAGTGGGAAATTCAAAATTCACTTTGTTTTTATACAGCTTCCAACAGAGCAGCACTACACCGTGACATTAAGAAGCAATCACTTACAGCATAGGTGTCAAACTCTGGCCCGCGGGCCAAATTTGGCCCGTAGCCTAATTACATTTGGCCCGCGAAGCCACACCAAATTACTATTAGAGCTGGCCTACTGGTATTATATAGCTAATATATATATTGTTTAGAATTAAGCTTTGCTTGTTCCATATTCAGTTTTTTAGCAAAATGTGTTTGAGTCCATAAGAAAAGATTCATTCTTATATCTGGAGGAATAAATATATTTCAATAAATATTAACGTTAGCCCGCGACTTTGTTCCAGTTTTGAATTTTGGCCCACTGTGTATTTGAGTTTGACACCCCTGACTTACAGAGTTTTAAAAAAGGGCACGAGAGAATTAAAACTGAAGAAAACACTGAGGATTTCTTCTAGCAACATTTTCTTGTACTTAACACAGCAGAGCTGGACCACTCTTGGTAGGGGAAAATTAAAAGCTACATTCTTTGAGTCAGTCTTAAAACAACATGTCATTCCTTTAGTATGCGCCACACAAAAACATCCCTTCCTAAAGTGTTTATAATGTAAGCAATGTTACGAAGTCCTCATCTTATCATCGTCCCTCCACTGCAGTCAAAAACGTAAAATATCAAAATATAGATTTCTTCCAGTTAAAAGGGAGTTTTTACTCCTGACTGTCACCATGTGATCGTGTCTAGCAGATTGTCAGATCTAAACCTGTGAGATCTAAACTGATTTGAGACGCACAGCACAAGGACTGATTCTGTACTCATATTCAAAAACAACAGAATGTGATCTTTTAATGGGCAGCATGAACACGAGGGATGAGTTTTAATGGTCACATGAGTTTTAAGACCCGATCTTTAAGAACAAACATGTACACCTTCCTGCACGAGGCCGACTGGGACATTATAAATGCATTCACGAATAACACATAAATAAAATTTAGTAAGCTAGATGACTAAAAAAACAAACAATGAAAACTTCATGTGTTGATCTTTTCATAATATCTACAAAATCTAAAACAACATACAGTTTGGCAAGGTGCTGACGTTTCGGTCTGCTGTAGCTCTTCTTCTGTGTGTAAAGATGCTCTCTGGTCTCGGTCCCAGCGCTCCTGATGGGATTTCACGTTCCTTTTGTGACCGGGGGTCATGTCCCGTCCTGGACAGGAGAGGGGATTCTCTCCTGTGTTATTGCACTGATGTACAGTCACGTTTCCTGATGCCTTCCCACATTTGCAGGAAATCTGCGGTTTCTCATCGGAGCTCGCGAGCTTGTGTCTCTGCAGGCTCTCTGTGGCAGGGCAAGGCTTCTCAAACCGTTTCTCTGCTGCACATCCTCTCTGGGGTTTCTTTACGCCATATGAAGCAGAGCTCTCCACGCCACTCGCTTTCTGGTGGGGAAGGCAGCCGTCTACAGAAGCATCCTCTTTTTCTCTCTCTGAGCTGAGGCTCTCATCTGCGTTTAATATATAAAAAAGGTGAAAAATCACAAAGAGCAACAATGTGTGTATCATGTAGTGAAGAGAAGCTATAATTCAAGATTCTCCACTCACTATTCTCACTCACAGTCCAGCCATCCTCTTCCTCTTTGATGATTACTCGGATCTCTGGAATCTCACAGGTGTAGTCGGGGCTTGCTGGTGCTTTTTTGGGGGAAGACTGGTCACTGCAGTTTTCATTCAGACTCAGTGATAAAGGATCTTGAAGTTCAGGATCCTATTAAGATATCAAACAGAAGGAAAAACAGGTCATCTACTCTACAACAGCTCAAGTTTCACACAAGAAAAAAGAGCTGCTATATAAAGCCATCAGAAGTTACTGTTTATTTTTATATTACGCCTCTGTCAGTGCACCCCAGGGTGGCTGTGGCTACAATGTAGCTTGCCACAAACCAGTGTGTGAATGTGTGTGTGAATGGGTGGATGACTGGTTGTGTAAAGCGCTTTGGGGTCCTTAGGGACTAGTAAAGCGCTATACAAATACAGGCCATTTACAATAACTTAATCATTTTGAATACTTTTACTTGACATAATACAGCAGTTAAACATCCATTTTGGTCAATTATAAAACAGATAACAACTTTATACTTTCATCAATAAAGTGCAACTTATACATTTTGTAATATCCATCCATTCCTTTTCAGGGTCGCGGGGGGTGCTGGAGCCTATCCCAGCTGTCATAGGGCGAGAAGCGGGGTACACCCTGTACAGGTTGCCAGTCTGTCGCAGGGCTAACACACAGAGACAGACAACCATTCGCACTCACATTCACATTCTATGGGCAATTTGTATTAATCAATTAACCTATCCCCACAAGCTGCATGTCTTTGGACGGTGGGAGGAAGCCGGAGTACCCGGAGGGAACCCACGCAAACACGGGGAGAACACGCAAACTCCACACAGAAGGACCCCGGCCTGATGGTGGAATTGAACTCAGGACCTTCTTGCTGTGCGGCAACAGTGCTAACCACCGTGCTGCCCCATTTTGTAACAGGCTCTTCAATGCAAACATTAGAAGAGAGAGCGATGACACTCAAACAAACCTAGATTAAAAAGTCAGCGAACATTTTGAGCAGCTTTTATCAAATTTCATAACTGACCTTATATCTGCTTTTATGGCTAACTGACCACTGAAATGAGGTTAAGTTAATTTAATTTAGGTAATGCTTCAAAATATCTGCCCAAATGGATACCCAGAAGCATTTGAAGATGACTGTAATGTAAGTGATATTGCATTTTGTCAAGTGATTACATAATATGGCGTTACATCCTAGACTCGAGAGTTCAGGTTAAACAAGTAAAACTACTTAGATTAATGACGGCAAGAATAAAAAAAACTCTTACCACTCTTACAACATCTAATTGATACGCCAGTTTTAGCAAATTTACACTGGCTCCCTGTAAAATATCGTATTGATTTTAAGATTCTTCTACTTACTTTTAAAGTTTTAAATAATATGGCGCCTAGTTATTTAAACGAACTCCTCAACATGTATGACCCCAAAAGAGCAGTGAGATCATCTATCCAGTTGCTCTTAGCACAACCAAGGTCTCGATTGAAGCATAGAGAAGATCGGGCCTTCGCAGTAGCAGCACCCAGACTCTGGAATAATCTGCCAGAGGAGATTCGTACTTCAGAGTCTATTCAGTCATTTAAAATGCATCTTAAAACTCACTTTTTTAGTTTGGCTTTTAATTCGAGTTCAGTATGAGTACCATCAGGCCTGTTTTATGTTTTTATTGTTAATTCACTGTCTTCTTATTTATCTGTATTTGTTTCTAATTTATCTGTATTTGTTTCTCTATTGTTTTCTTTTGTTTTTAACCGATGAAACACTTTGGTCAACTCTGTTGTTTTTAAATGTGCTATACAAATACATTTTGTATTGAATTGAATAAACATCTGATATAATATGTTCTAGAGCCCGGCTGATATAAGATTTTTAAGAACAATACAGAAACCGATATTTGGTGCTTTTAAAAATCTGATATAAAAGCTGCTTTTTCTGTCAGACAGATGAAACACAGAGATTATATGTTGTGATTTGTTATTTATGAGTCCTTACTAACATAACCATCTTGTTTTATTGTTATAACAAGTCGTGGATAACTCGATCTGCTTTGATGGCTGCCGTTCCAAACACGTTACCAACATAGACGTTTCAGAGTGCCCCCTGTAGGACAAATTATGCAACATCAACAGTAACAACATAACTGAAATATGTCTCTTCTTGTATACTTCTCGTTAAGTGCAATACTGATATACTGGTACTAATACTGTGTAATGTAAACATTATATAATTGTGCATTAATTATATAATATAAAGAAACAATACACCTGAGCCACAGGCTGTAACCGCACACACCACGAAAAGGAAATCACCTCAAACATAAACTCTAAAAGTTCACTTTTTGTTTTTTGAACACAGATGATGAGCACACAGCCTCGATATGACAATGTTAGAGTACATTTAGCAGATATATTATGAAACATGTTAAAACTGGCCTAAAATCAACCAACCATCATCAACGAAACAACCACCAGTGAATCCCATTTAACTAGTTACCTTACTAATTTAACGTTTATATGTCTTTAACAACCATACCAACCAACAAAATGTCAAGAAACGTATTAAATATGCATTAAAATTACCAAATAAACTCGAGCATGAACTTGAATTGATTTGTATCCCAGCCTAAAAAGTTTAACTGACCCGTTTAACTGGACGTATGAACGACTTCAAGAATCTGCTGTTAGTTTCAACGTAACCCCCCCCCCCTAAATACTGTACGCTCCAAATATTGCCTCCCCCCCCTTCTCAATTAATTTAGGCTGATGAGGCTACCAAGTGGACTGCACACACATAATTCCCGACGACCCGGACCAACTCACATAAATGTAATGTGGTCTGTATTATTCCACCCTGGTAAAATTATAACCTTTCCTACCATAAAGCATTCATGCAGGATAATGTTAAACTTCTGTTTTAAGTGCTGCAGAATATTTTCTAACACAGTCTGAAAAATTAACCTGGATTTATTCTGATAGTTATATATTAGTGTCCGGGAAAAGAAAAACGCTTTCTCAAGTTTCTAAATTCACAAAAGTAAAAATATTTCTCTTATACAATTGTAAAATGAAAACAATCCATTTCAAGAGATTTAGATTTTGTTTAATAGTTTAGCAGCAAGTTCTGTTTAGACCTTTCTTGGGTTCCAAGAGTCAGCAACCTGAACAGCCTTTCAAAATAAACTTGTTTTGTCTCGTTTTCTTGCGTTATCCCCTGCAGGAAAATATTCTTGACTATTTCACTTGGCCGCTGAATATATGCCTCCACGTCTCCATCAGTCAGTCGCAGTGTATAAGTCATTGTACTATCGTAATGAATGCAGCTCTGCCTTGTTTAATAACAATTACCGTTTGCTAACCAGCTAGCTTTAAAGCTATAATGACATAATTGGTTCTGTGCATGAACGTAAGAAGGTTAGCATCAAGTCCACACCGGTGCACTCTCAAGTAATACGGTGTCCCTGACCTACGAGGATAACCTGTTTACGACGTGCATTTACCTAACTGGTTAACTACAGCAGCTACAGCAAACTGCAGCCAGCTGCACAGTAACAGCCTGAAAGCAGCTACGCTGTCACGTTACCTCAAACATAGTGCGAGGTCGGAGCCGACTGTGAAGGATGTCATAGGAGAAACAGGGCTACACACGGGGTTAAGTACAAGCGTTATTCCGGATGGGAGCAGCTGTCATGAACTAACCGTGCACTCTGTGCTAGCTAAACTGTGTTGCGCCACCACTTTTTTCCCTTTTTTTCTTTTAAACAGCGGTTCTTCTTCTACTCCGCCTCCTCCTCTTCTTCTTCGACGCTGAAATTGCTGCTGCTGAATTACTGCCTCCCCGTGATTACAAGGTGTGCATCTCTACAGACAGATGACAAAATTAAATATCCATTTTCTGCCCTGCACTTTTTCAGACATCTTTCCTATTCTCATTCTTCTTCCGGCTGCTTCCTTTAGGGGTCGCCACAGCGGATCATCTGCCTCCATCTCACCCTATCCCCAGCATCCTCCTCTGTCACATCCGACATACCCCAACCCTTCACCACATCCTTCTTTTTATTCCTCCTGACTGCAGCTCCATCTTCAGCATCCACTATCCCCTCCTGTGCGCATGCCATCCTTGCGTCTCTAACTTTTTCCCCAAACCGCTCAGCCTGAGCTGTCCCTCTGATGTCTAATCCTGCCTATCCTCATCACTCCCAGTAACAATTCGGGCACCTTCAACTCTGCCACCACCAGCTTCACCTACTGCTTTTTTGTCAATGTCTCCAAACCGTATATTATAGCAGGTCTCATTACCATCTTAAAAACCTTCCTTTTAACTCTTTCACTTCTGCTCCCTACTCATTATAGATCACAATGTTGTCTGCAAACATCACAGTCTATGGAAACTCCTGCCTGATCTCATCAACCTGTCCATCACCATAAGCAGTCACACTGAAAGTGAAATAGATATGCAAATATGCATATTTACTTCTTTCCTGATAATTTATTACTATTATTTCCTGCTGCACACTTGCAGACTGAAATGTAGCCTGTTGAAATATGTGAGGTAAAACCCTTTCCCTGGTTCACTGACGAACCATATTTCTGATTGTTTCCAAAAGCTTTCCTACTTGACAATAATATTTTATGACCCCCAATTCCTAAAAAGCTGGGATGCTGGGTCAAATGTAAATAAAAACAGAACACAAAGATTTGAGAAATCCTATACACCCATATCTTCTTCATCAGAGAACATTGAAAACATTAGCATTTCATTTGTAATCTGATAGCAGACTTTGGGCGTGTTGGTGCAAAAACACGTTTATGCCTCTCAAACTACCATCTTTTGCGTTTTTTGTAGATTTCACTAAAGAAAATGCAACAAATGATGTGTTTTTCGTTTTGTTTTGTTTCTTGTGGTTGCAATACTTCAGCATCTACTGTAGCTAGGACTACAGAAGACGAGGAGCATAAAGGGAGTGACTTTTTTTTAAGTGTCAGGTGATTTTAAATGCAGTGTTTCTATCAGGTCAATAAACATCAGCAAACATACTAACTGTTTGTGTGCAGTGTGTTGCTAGCTAAAGGTCCAGCTGTATTTCACAGGGTATTTCACTCAGAGGTGGAGAAAGATAAGAGAGACAGGACAGGAGAGGAAGATAAGAAGTTACATTTAAAGGTAGGGAAATTAAAAACTTAAAGTCTTCATGTGTCTAAACCATTTACTGTGTCTGTACATGGGGCAATATGCTGCCAAACAAACTGAGGTAGACTAACTGTGATATTTAAGGCTACATGAAAATCCTCTGCAGGTTAGTGCAGGATAAACAGGTTAGTTTTTTGTACTGTGATGGGTTTAATGTAAAGAACAGTGTCTGTGACTGTTAATGAGAGTGTGGGGAGTGAGTTGGAGGGTGGGGTGGGCTGCTTTTAACTATGTAAAGCACTTTGTGCTACATTTTTTGTATGAAAAGTGCTTTATAAATAAAGATTGATTGATTGATTGATTGATTGATTGATTGATTGATTGATTGATTGATTGATTGATTGATTGATTGATTGATTGATTGATGCACAGTGATCGTGGTTTCATGGTCAGAGTTAAGTTACATCAAGTGTAGCAGAGTATCATTGATATGAATTAACTAACCCTAACCCTGATGCTGAGATCCACTAACATCTGCTGACATCTGGTTGAACATCTACAAAGAGGAGCAGATCAGCTGGTCACAGCTTGTACAATAAGAAAATGTACTTGAGCTCTCAATAGAAATGATTGTGATTTGTGATCCCCCCCCCCCCCCCCCCCACACACACACACACACACTGAGTCATGAGTCATTACATCCAATTTTAGGGTCCCTCCACCCGCTGAATCCCACTTTAACTCCTGACTGTACACATTTTCCTGTTTAGAGGCGAAACCACCCTCTACAATGTAGACTGAAAATAGAGCTGTATTTTTTATTTTCCTCCTTTTTCCTCAGATTCAAGCTGAGTATAATTAGAATTAAAATAAAAGTTAGACTAGAGTTTGTATTCCCATCAACTGGTATTATTTTTTTTTATCATTATGATAATACTGTATTTAAACTTTTTTCTGGGAGTAACTGGAGTAAACTTAAGCATCCATTATTGAAAATGTCTCAGATCTCAAACAAAGTCAAATAGTATTCAAATCAGTTCAGAAGCTAAAATGAAATAAGACAAATTTTGATGAGAAAAAACTATGGGACAGGAAAAAAGATTATTCACGAGAGATTACATTGCCTAAAAAATAAACATGCATTTGCTTCCACACATGATCACAATGTAGAAATAAAACTCTCACAATTGATGTCTGAAGTAAAAGCACAAAAAGAAAGTAGTTACTGACTACTACTCAAAGTAGCAAGTAAAGGCTGTGACTAATTTGAAGTACTTTAGACGCGGATTGTGTTCGAGTTATAAAACTTATTCGCCGTCTGATTATATTCACTATTATTCATATTAATCTGCAAAATACCAGTGTTTCCAGGGAATAGAAGCACATTTATTTCCGGTTACTGTAGTAAAGCAGAAGAGTGAAAGCAGCATAAAATGAACCGATTACACTGTGCCAGGTACTTTCTGCCACTCTGCCATCATGATGGTGATTTAGGATAATATGAAGAAGCATAACACACTGTAAACCCGACAGGGTCTCTGTAAAAAGCTTGTGTGTATTTTAATGTTATAATGTGGTGCTGAGGAATAATAAAAATGAGCCTCAGGATCTGATCTGCGCTGAACTGACGCAGGTGTTAAAAAAAGTCACGTCTGCTGGATTGAGCTCTCACTCTACCCAGGAGGAGGACACCGGACCTCTTCCTCACCGGTGACCGGTGACGACATTGTGAGGTAGGCGGGTGGCAGGTACGCATTCAGGCGCATGCGTGGTTGTGGTTGCTTGCATGTGGGGGTTTCCACTGCAGGAGGAGGCTGTGAAAGAGCAGAACTGCTTGAGAACTGCTACTGTGTGTGGATACGTTGAGTTGTACTCGCGAAATGAGCCTGAAATCTAGTTATTAGCCGGATAGTCATGCCACTCTGCAGTCGGTCACCTGTCAGAGACCAGTCCTGAGGCGAGTAACAACTGTAGGTTAGCCAACTGAACCACACCAGTTAGCAGTTAGTAACTTAGCAATCAGCGCGTACTGTTGAGCTAAGTTTGGCTTACTAGCATGTAAGCCTTGAAGCTAACGATAGCGCAGTTTGGTACTAATAATTGTAGTTAACCCATGTTTGCAGATCAGCAGTAACCGATGTGCAACTAGCGCATAGCTAGCAACTAGCTAGCTAATTAGAGAGTGAAGCTAACGTCTAGGGCTGTTAAACTGTACCTGCGTGCTGTCACAGTAAGTGAGCAAACTGTTTTGTTTATGTATTCAGACTTGGTAATGGTTCACCCTTTGTTATTTGAAAATCAAATAAGTTGCACTGTTTGACAGAGTGCTGTCACGAGCCCCTGTTTGTATACGGAAATCAAGTGACTTTTAAGTACTTGTCATATTTAGCTGCCTTTAAGTCAGAAGTCGCGCTTTAATTGCTTGCTGACATCCTATCCCAAGTACCATAGTTTTGAATTAATTTCAATCATAGTTCCTCAGCCACAACTAATTATGGTTATGTTTGCTTTTAAATGCTTGCAGTATTACTTTAGATTTCAGATGTGTGGGGATATATTTATTTTTAGCCATTTACTGAGTTTTCAAGTTCACTTTTTTTGCAAGAATTTAAAAACGTGATATGGAAATGAAACGAAAGCTGTCAAATCCAGTGAAAATGCCAACTACTTTCTGTTTTCAGTTTGTACAGTGTTTTGAGTTTCGAGATGTCATGTCAGAAAAACACATTCTCGTTTATAAAATATTTGTTTACTGAGCAAAAACATGACTGGTCGCTTTACCCCTTAAATCAAGCACGAGCAAAGCACAGGGCCATCCAGTTATGCAGTTTTGAAATGTTAAAAGAACTGTTGTTGGCAAATATATTTGGATTGTAGTGCCGAGGATAGGCTTGGTGGAAGCACTGCTATCTCTTTTTCTTTTTCTTCTTCTTTTTTTTTTTTTTAAAGTAAACATTTTTCTACGTGACGCATTTAGAGCATGGGTCTGAAACTTAAATGAGCCGTGGATCACTGCTGGCACTGTCATCTCATTGGAGGGCCACTTTAGTGCTCAAGTAGTACGAACAAGAAAACACCGACACCTATTTCCAAAAAAGTAGTGTTTAATGCAGACATAAGTGTACACATTAGTGTTTGACTGCTAGTGAAAATTGTTTTCTTTACAAATAATTCTCTCACTGAACTAACACAGCCAATCCAACATGTTTGTACATGTTTATACAACTCAGGCCTCCCTAACAAAAAAACTTAACTTCAAGGGCACAATATATTTCTTGAGTTCGAGACCGCTGATTTACAGCTTGCACCCATATCCTACTTAAAACCTAAAATGTTATAGTTTCTGATTTAAGGCTTATTAACCTTGTGTCTCCTTCAGACTTGGATATGTTGCAGCAGATGAAGTTGAATTCAGCAAATGACAGTGTGGAGGAATTAATGGATGAGTCTTCTCTCTTATCCGAGTCTTCCGACCCTCCTCAGTTAAAGTCTTCAGCGAGCGGCATCTCAGAAAATGAATTTTCTTGTCACTGTTGCTATGACATCTTGGTCAACCCTACTACCCTGACCTGCGGTCATAACTTCTGTCGGCACTGTCTCGCTCTATGGTGGGAGTCCTCGCAGAAGAATGAGTGCCCAGAGTGCCGGGAGAAGTGGGAAGGCTTTCCTAAAATCAACATACTGCTGAGGTATGCTTCTCATAGCTGTGCCATATCAGTGGGTTAATGTTTGATATTCTGGCTGCTTTATTCACATCTCACAGAGACTTACTGGCGACTTCTACTAAGCTTGCTTAGTTAGCTTTATTAAGAAATGGAAAGTTTGGATGACCAGTAATGATGTGTGCAGTTACACCAGAAGCAGACATTCATTATTGTTTCACCATAACCTCTTATTGAAGAGCAAAGCACAATATAAGATTGGGAAGAAGCTAGCTGATATGTCATTTAGTAAATCCTAAAAATAAATTGAGTACATTAAGCCTAAAGTTTGATGCTTTTTCTTAGTGGTAGAAGATCCCCATTTCAGTTCTAGGACAAGACTCTAATCTCTTTAGGATTATGTTTCATGGAGAAAAAAAAGCTTGGTGATGTTTTCACCACAGCGAAATCCACATTAGAGGTGAACACTTTTACAATAATATCTGTGATTTGTTTCACTTTCACTCTCTCTCATACACGCAGCTCGCAGTCACATGACCGTTTTTTTGTTCTACTGAAAGACACGAGAGCAAATGTTAGACACAAATATTTTGACATGAGAGTAACCAGGAACTAATGATCTGTGGTAAGGACGTGCGGTTTATAAGAAATGGATGACAACTGATTGACATACTGATGTTTCAACCTAAGATGTGGAAATGTTCTCGCTCAGATGCAGCTGAAAACAGCTGCCAAGATCGAAGATGTCGTTCAGACACTCGTCTCTCCATTGAATTTAAAAAAGAAAAGAAGTATTTATCAGCTTGCCCACAAATTTTCCTTGACATTGCTGTGTCAAGATGGTTTATCTTCATGTGCTCCGCGGAGATAAGTTAGTCCTGCTTAGTTTGATATAGATATCAAACTGATATAATCATATGTAATCCTCTTCTTTTTAGGGATGCAACTGACAAACTTTTTGGTGAGGTCGTACAGCGGAGGAAAGCGGAAATCCAAGCAAACCCCAAAATCTCCCGGAGCTTGTTGGCTTTCCAGAGGTACTTTGATTCTCAAATATGTTTTGGTATATATATGTATATATTGGTGTAAAGTCCATGAAGACTGTCAATTTAAAAACAAGTCTAGCCATTTAGCAACTAACGTTTCACACCATGGGCAGTCTAACATTGCATGCATGTTGAAAAGCTGGGATTTCCAAAGACTGGGTTCAGTCTCACCTTCCTGTAATCAGAGGAAAGCTGCAAACAAACGTGAAGCATTTGATTCACTAATCCTTTTTGCTGACATCACAGCCTGCTTCAAAGACAGCACATACAAGCTGGTGCTCTCCTGAGGCTCAAAGCTAAAGCAGCCCTGAGAGTAAATGTAAATGCAACTCCAAGAAGTACCAATTCTGAATAAATTGTTAATTTACAAAGCTGACATGGCCTGGTGGTGCCAAAAAATCCAAATAAACACTGCCAAGAAAATCCTACAGGGAAGATGATACATCTGGAGGTGTGGACAGTGACCTGGTCTTAATCATGCTCACTGGGAAATCTGACCGGTTTAAATTCAGCTTTCCAGAAGCCCAAAGAGCTAACCCTGAGATATACACTAGCCACAACTGGCTGTGGAGCAGACTCACTAACTCAGCCATGAGTTGTCTGCTGGGTCTTTACCAGATACAGTGATTTAATTCCTCCATCCTTCAGTATGATGCTGACTGACTCAAAGGAAGCTCGTACAACAGGAGGTTTAGCCATGGATGATCCATCAGTCTGCTCCTCACACCTTCGTTTCTTAACTAAGTTCCAGATGCTGCAGTTTCATGCGTTACGCTTTGCAAAGAGATCTATTAACCCTGGAATGAATGAGACTCATGACTGGAATGTTTTGGGATTGAATTTTCAGTGTTGTAGATTTTCCACAGAGAGCAAATTTGCCCTAGTGGTTATCGCACTGCACACAGTGACGCCATACTTATCCACATAATCAGGCTGTGGGTCAGATTGCGTAATGTCACAGGAGTGAGTGCTGCTTCAGCACACAAACCAATCGTAGAAAATGGCTGTGAACTGGGAAAAATGCTTATGTGGAAAAAGAGCTTCCAATAGTCTGTCCTTCTTGTGGTTACCCTGTACTCCGATGCTCTGGAATAACCTTCCCCTCCAAATTAGACAAGCGTCATCAGTGCAGGTCTTTAAGTCCAGATTGAAAACCTATTTTTATTCCCTGGCGTTTAACTCTGTAGGAAACTGACACCTTCTTATTTATTTTATTGTATGTAATGATTTTATGGTATTTTTAATTTGGTAGTTGTTTTGATCTGTGTTGTTCAGCACTTTGGTCTGCCTGGTGTGTTCTTAAAGTGCTATAAAAATAAACGATGATGATGATGATGATGATGATGATGACTTGAAACACAGCATTGCACACACACCATTGTTTGGCACTGACTTTAAGTAGCTTTAAACTCAACGCTGACCCTTTGCCATACTGATCTCATCTTTGCCAACTTGCCTGACGTCTCCTTCATTTTTCACTTGTATTTATTTGCACGTACTTCATTTATTTTGGGTTTTTAATAAAACTGGGCCAGCTTTACAAAGCCCATCCTTCATGTTTGTCTTCCTCATCTTAGATATGGTGACAACCTGGGTAGATCCAAGACAACCCAGCACAAAGGAGCAGGCTTTTTCTTCTCTGGAGTCCTAACTGCACTCACATGTGTGGCTGTAAGTACACACAAGCAGGTTAGAAATGCCTCCTTGCTCTTAAACATTACCTTCTGGATTTTCTTGCAACGGCAATGATGAGTTGCCCATTTTATTAGGATTTGTGCTGATTTCATAAACGGTATGTGTAAGGTAGACACGGCTCTTCGTTTTGAAAGTGCCTTGTGTCTTACTTATGCTTTCGTTGAACATGTGTCTCCTAGTACCCTAAGTGACTAGCAGAGGGCATGTCCTCCTCAGTCTCAGTTGCTAGTGCCAAGTTACTTTGAATATAACCTGATTTTCCATCTCTAAATTGTGGACCTCTTTAGAATCAAAACATTACTACATTCCTAACCCTACATGTTGCAAAGCCTGTAATTGTTTAGTTTGTTGTCTTTTAACCAAAGCATCAAAATTATGTAATATTGAGGCACTTGGGAACAACGTCCCCCTGTGTTTTGCCACGTGGCTGAAAATGTATGTCTGAGTGTGTACGGTGCAGGGAATAAGTAAACAGATTACAACATAGTTCTGTTTTTGACCTCAGTTCATGGTGATGATTATTGGGTCATCTTAGGTGAACCAAGTGTTGTCATTTCTGCAAAGCCTCAGTTTATTTTGGATGCTTTGGGCAATCTGTTGTGGAAATATAGACTGGGCCAACTCAGCTGCAGGTTCAAGTTAAACAAATGTAGCGACATCTAGTGAAGTTGGATTATTATTGCAAGGTGAGGTAATGGTTATACCAGGGGTGGGCAATCTCAGTCCACCAGGGCCGGTGTCCCTGCAGGTTTTAGATCTCACCTTAGGTCAACACACCTGAATCACATGATTAGTTCGTTACCAGGCCTCTGGAGAACTGCAGGACATGTTGAGGAGCTAATTTAGCCATTTAAATCAGCTGTGTTGGTTCAAGGACACATCTAAAACCTGCAGGGACACCGGCCCTCGTGGACTGAGATTGCCCACCCCTGGGTTAAACTATTCAGACCAGTGTTCCTGTGTATGTTTGTAGGTGATGGTGTTGGTGTATCACTGGAGCAGTGGTCCAGTGGATCAGCATGACCTGCTGATCACTAAGCCCGTGTCTCACTGGACACCTGAAGAGGTTGTATCCTGGCTCGAAAACCTGGGTCCCTGGGCCCAGCTGTACAAAGAACCCTTCCAGCAGGAGAACGTCAATGGAAGGTGAATTATTATTTATTTATTTTTTAAAGAAATGTATTCATTAATGTTTTTAAAATCAATATGATAATTTCTCTGGTTCAGGCTCCTGTTGATGCTGGGGGAAGAAGAGTTGTTGAAATCGCCTTACAGCATTGAAAATCCGGCTCACAGACGGGTTATTCTGGCTGAACTGGAAAGAGTTAAAGCTCTTGGGGTCAAACCTCCCCAGAACCTCTGGGAATACAAGGTGACCACACTTCTGCGTCAGAATGGCTGATGCTCAGTATTATTAACATCTTTACAAGTTGCACATTGTGTTTTGCTGGTAAAGCAGCACATCTGCATTTCCACAGTTAAAGAACCGTCTCTTTACTGTTTCTGTCAGGCGGCTAATGCGGGGAAGTCTCTGTTCTTGCTGTACGCACTGAAGCGCTCCCCTCGTCTCACAATCTTTTACTTGTATTTGTTCGACTACTCTGAGACCTTCCTGCCCTTCCTGCACACTTGTTGTCCAGCCGTCACAGAGAGCGATCAACCAGTGGAGAGCAGTTTTGTCAGCTCACAGGTACAAACCAGACAAACTTCCCACTGAAATGACACATGAATAATAAATTGTAATATACTGTAACGAGCTGAAAATGAAAACACTGGGGACCTTTTGTAAATTACATGCTGTGATTGCTTCTGGTAATTAGATGAAGACGGCGCTGTGAGCATGAAGATGTTTAGACTTCTTTAAACTTTGCTCCATGTGCAATGCATATGACTATTCAGGTTACATGTTTTGTTCCTGCCCCCCCCCCCCCTTTTTTTTTTTTTTTTTCTCTTTTAAAACTTATTAATTTAGGTGGACCCCAGCTGGCAACAATGGGCAGAGTTTCTTGTGAAATACTGTCTGCTTCCATACCAGCTGATCGCAGAGTTTGCTTGGGACTGGTTGGCCGTTCACTACTGGACATCCCGTTTCATCATTGTTAATGCCATGCTGCTGTCTGTCCTTGAAGGTTGCGCCCTATGGAGACTGTGGATGAGAGCCAGGATCAGGTAAATGCAGTGTGAGGGTTGGGTGATTTTCTTTTTGCTCTTGTTTTTATTATGCAAACACTGAAATAGATTTTAAACTGTCTCAATCCAGATTAGTTCTGCACAGTTTGATAAATACTCTCTAATAAAAATCTAGTTATTAATACAGTTACGGTCATTGGGTATGTGTGTTATGGCAAAAAGTAAGATCAGATTGTACTTTTGTTATACTAACTTTGAGAAGGAAGTGATAGTTGAAATAAAAGATGTGTATACTGTGGTCACGTGGCATACTTTGGTCATCACAAGGCATATTAGTGTTACTCGGAACATTTTCTGGTGCCAAATTAATGGGTATGTGAACCTAGATAAAAATGTTTTTACTTAATTTCAGTGACTGATAAGACCCAGACACAGTAAGTGAATATTCCTGCCAGTCAGGAATATAAACACTGAAACTCAACAGCTCCAAAAGTCAATTTTTTTATCCTAAAATGCTGGTTAAGTGTAAATATTATCTTATCTGAAAGACATGCAGTACGTCCCGCTGAAGGAAAACAGGACCTGCTTAAACATTCCTTGCAGTTCTGTGCAAACCATTGTATTAATGTCATGTTTTCTGCATTGTATGCATAGACTGTATAAAAGGTGGATGTAGTGATGGTGACATCACCTATTGGCTAATGAAAACAAATGGAGCACAGACTTCTCTGCAACTGCAAGTCTTTTTGTATCCAGAGTCGCCCCCTGCTGGCTGTTAGAAAGATTTCTGGCACTTCTGCCTTGGCTTTACATTTCAGACCTAGAGACTACGACCATGTTTTATACTGTCTGTTGTGTATTACCTGGAACTGGATTTGGTATCTCCTGTACAAGATTACAAGATTTGGGTTGATAGCTGTTGAGTAGTGGTTTTATGACACTTGTTTTCTCCCTCTCTTTGTAGGACTCTTCCACAAATGATGTGGAGCCACTTGTGGAAAATGCTAACTCAGGGATTTGCATTTGCCCTTCTTTGGCCTTTTGTCCCGCAGTTTGTGTGCAACTGCCTCTTCTACTGGGCACTCTACTTCAGTCCCATCATTAATATCGACCTGGTGGTGCAGCAGTTAATGCACCCTGAAACAGTAGCATTGTGACAGACTGCACTGGATGAGGAGGTGCCCAATTGATGTGGGACAATTTGCAGCAAATGAGTTGACGAGAAGTGTTTATTTTTAGCAGTAAACACATTGAAGACTGGCTTTATCTACTGTTGGGGAATTTATCTTGGTTCTTGATTTGTTTCTCTGTCTGCCGGATGGTTGCTGTGTTGAACAATAGAGGCACCGGACTACTGAAGGAGAAACAAAAGCAATGAGGTGAGAAACGAGTAACAGTGTCTGACTTGGGTTGATCACTGCAGTGATCTTTTTGCATCAACAGTGCATTCACAAACCACGATGCCTAAACGGTCCGGGGTGGTAAGCGGAATGATAAGATGTGTTTAAACACTCGCTGGAGTAAAGATTGGAATCACGACGCGGTGCTGAAAGCTTTGTAGCCCTGGCATAGCTGTAGTCCAATAGAACATGCGTTTTTATGCTTATACAGAGTCAGTGAAGTTGGAACAAGACATGTAAGGATACATGTTTTTGCATCTGTTATCAAATATCATTCTGGCATGTGATCTACTTTTAGAAAAAATAACCTCAGGCTGCTTCAGGATTATCCATCCAGAATCTGAAGCAGTATTTATAACTCTGCATAAATTCTGATGCATTTCTTACATTTTCACTGTGAGTGTGATCTCTGTGATCTACAGAGCTGTGTGAGAAGTCATTCTGTGATGTTTGGTAACATGACTGAGTGTCAAATGAGGTTTGTAGTTCAGCAGTCTGTTTGGCCTCTCAGGCTTTAGCACCCTTCCAAGTGCAAACAGAGACAGTCTGGCGGAGCAAATGTTCTATGAAGTTTGTTCCAGCGGTTCCAGCATTTGCCTTCACAAGATTTGTGATGCTTAGATTTGAAATTTTTAATATTGTGGGGTTTTTTTATTTTTATTTGTTTAGGTAATGCATAAAACTTCTACTTTTTTTTTAAATACTTTTAAATACTTTTATTTATATATATATATATATATATATATATATATATATATATATATATATATATATATATATATATATATATATATATATATATATATATATATATATATATATATATATATATATATATATATATATATATATATATAAATAAATAAATAAATAAATAAATAAATAAATAAATAAATAAAAAAAATTGTTTTTATTTTCTCACACTGCTGAGAAATATTGTTGCACTTTTTAAAAATTGTTCAAGTAAATTACAGTATACGTTTCCATTTCATGGGTGGACCAAGCTAATCAGAAATTAGGTTTTGGTCTTTTTGTTTTTTTTAAACATGTTCATTTGCACTGAAAAATCTTACACTGTGATGATCATTATTATTATTATTTGTGCTCTTTTGTTTTTGAATGAGACTTTACAAAATAAAGATTTATATTAAATCTGAAGGAGTATTCATAGCCACATATAAATTACTTTCTAAATTCTGATTCATTCTGAAAGGAGCCTCAACCAACTGCTGAGTGCAAAAACAACATTTTTAAAGGGTCTGGATTTAAAATCCTTTGCTACCTTAGGAAATATTTTAATAATGTGAGATACAGGTTTATGATTTTCATGACACACAAGTTAATCAAATATCTAAAAATCTTTAAAATATTTCTCATCACATGAACAGAATATATCAAAGTGAAGAAATTCACTTTTCAAAAATAAATATATATATATTTGATGCTTTTGAGTTCAGTGCTTTTTGGTTTTTTTTTCATTTTCTTTTGTTTTAGTCATCAAAGTTCTGATACAGACACAGACTGTATCAACAATCAACTATCAAAAGTCAGTGAGTAAAAGCTAAAAAATAATTCCATAAATTGCCATTAACATTAGGGGTATAACTGAATTTACAGTACTGTGCAAAAGTTTTGATTCACTCATGTCTTTATTTTGCTTTCAAGGCACCTTCTTGTAATTTTTAAAGGAACCTTAAGCAGTCATTCACCAGGCTTTCTGAAGATCTTTCAAAAACCTATTTGCAGTCCAGTCAATGTACCTGATCATTTTCAGAGGAGAATAGATTTTTTTGTTAAACCACTTATGGAACCATTCAAGGATTTAAAATGCATGATGAATCGGTGTTTCATCTACGAATAAGAGACAACTTAAATTGTGTATGTATGTTTTGGCACTTTGTTACTTCCTGCCTAAAAAAAAAAAGTACTTTATTTTCCTTTCTTTGCTTGAATCTGTGAAAATGCTTAAAAAAAAAAACCCCACCACTTTGAGAGATATGGAGGAGAGTTGTACATGTGCACCAACTAACTGAATCAAAGAGCTACTAGTTAAATACCTGGCATGTCTTAGCGTGGTGTGCTATTGGATAAAACTGGACAAGTGGAAGACAAAAACAGGAAGTGGCAGGCCTAATAAAATAAAGCAAGTGTGCACAGCCATCAGTAACACATGGTGGGGCCTCTGTCGTGGTTTGGAGCTGCATTTCAGTCCTTGGTACTCGGGTTCTTGTCAAAATTGAGTGAATTATGAACACAGAAAACTACCGTTTTGATCCACCATGAATTCCATCTGGAACAGATCTTAGCAATGCCTTAATTTTTCATGGTGACAATGATCCCACACACAGCTCCAGTGCAGTAAAAGCATACATGGATGGAAAAACACACAATGGAACACCATCAGTCCTCTATTCGTCTTCCCAGAGCCCAGACCTCAACATTATTGAAGGAGTGTGGGATCATCTTTAGCCAGAACAGAACAAGAGACATTGCATTAAAAAAATCAAGTATTTTTTTTTTCCAAATACATTAGAAATGTACAAACTCTGTTTTTGTTTTATATACTGGATGTTTCAATAAATCACTGTCCCCATTTCCCATTTTCATAGCAAAATATAATGAAAAGAGTAGTAGCTTGAGATATTTGCACAGTACTCTAGATCCGGATATTCTACAGACATGATATCCCAGATATGAAATGTCAAGCTCACAGCCTGAGAACTGTGATGCTCATGTCCTACATGTATTGTTTTAGTTGTATTATGAGCATTTGACATTTAAGACAGCCAATGTCTTAAAATTATATCACAATAATTAAGAGTAAGTAGTGATAAGGTAATAAAATGGTCTAACAATTTACAACATTACTATATTTGGATGAATAACAGAAGATTAATAAGAAAGTAGCTCTAACACTAAGACAACCCATTTTATCAGGTGATGTTTTACCTATAGAGACCCTTTTTAATAATAATAAAAAAATCTTACACACCCAGTGTTCAGTTATTTTAGGATAAACTGAATCAGTTTGATGCAGTGATTTTTATACGAAGCAAAGTAACACGAGAAAAGAGTTTTCTCCAGTCTCACAATCAGTCACAAGTCCCGGGCACTTTAAATAATTCTACTCTAGATGTAAATAAGCGGCTTTTAAATAAAGTTTTATCGATTCATTTTTAAAACAACCTCCCCCTAGTGTTTTACGACTGTCGTAGCAGCAGCGGCTGTCGCCATAACAACGTAGGGACGGTCTGAAAAGAGCGCGTTTTGCGCCATACGGAAAAAGGAATAAAATCGCTTACCGAGGACCAGTTTAAATATTGTAATTATTACGACTAGTGTCGTTCCTCTTTAACATCCGGTAAGCTAACTGTCAGTGACATTTTTTAAACTCAGACAGCCATTAAAGCGTTAAACGCACTACGCGTTTTATTCGCGTAGAGGACTTTACTTCCTGCCCCTGGTGTCGTTGTTGCGGAAGTGAAAAGTCTACGTGTGGAAGAAAGGTTGGCTTGACCGTATTTGAACACCTTACACACCAGCACTGCTCATGTCCAATCCAGGTTAGCTGTTTCCGTCGAACCAGTCTTCCTCACCCATCCCTCCTCCCCCCCTGTTAGGCAAATGGATGCTTTGAGCGGTAGTCGGGGCGTATAAATGGGACGGAGAGGTGACGACAAGCTGTAATGTTGCGCCGGGTGCGGCAGTCTCTCCGGCAGGTGCTGTTTCTGATGGCCCGGAGACCGGATCTGCTCTGCGGGGCTATCGTGCTCGGCGTCCTGCTCGTTTTGGCCGTCAAGTTCACGTGCAGGTAAACATGGGCACGAGCTTCTGTTTATCCTCTGACAGCGTGAGCTTGCTTGTGTGTGACCAGGCTAACACGAGACCCCTTAAAACACAAAAGCTAAGTGTAATGGTTATTTAGGTGAGCGAAGAGCGGCGTTGTAACAGTGTTAGGTCGTGAATGAACTACCGGTACTCGTTGTCTACAGTAGTTACAAACAAGGGCTTCATTATTAGTGCTGCTAATCTAAAACTGACGTGTACTGTAGACAATGAGATTAACTAAGGACATCGCCTTAATCTTTCAAGGAAAGGTTGGGCGTTTTTTACAGTTTTTTCAGATAAAACCCAGAAAAGATTGCAGGGAGATCATAATGAGATTATTAATGTTTAAATAGTAATATCTGGTTACAGCCCTGACACACTGTGCTGTCATCATCTTGCAGCTTTGGCCTCTGCAACTTTACGGTTCTTCAAAGCTTATACCACTTGTCATTCAGTTATGGTGAATGAAAGTGCTGAAATCCTAAAGTGTAGCAACTGTTGCTGAACGATTGACTTGTTGGCTAAGCAGTTACTCAGTCGTCCTCTCGAAAACCCAGCTGAGACGATAATTGCTACAAAGACTGAAACTTGAAACCGACTCCACGCAAATTATACCAGGCAAATTCTGCTTCTCGTCATGTTGAGGTAATTTTGTTCCCCCTGTAACGATGTAGAGACATTTTTGCATAGCCTCTGGGGGAGGCAGAATGTTTAACACAGCACAGTTTTTCACATTGCTTTCTGTGGACGCAAACATATAGCCTTTCCTCCCCTCGTATGCAGCTTAGCATACCCTCCATTTCCAAATACCATTGCTTCTACTCTCATTTTCCAAATTTAACACATGCATATTCCAATATGTGCAACTCAGAGTAGTATGCAAGGCTGGAGGTTACCTGTAGCATTAACATCAACCGATGATGGACACACTGCCATGATCAGCGAATCTCGCGGAAGTGACACAGAGTTATAGCTTATGGATTTAATAACCTGGCAAGATCTTATTATGTGACCGTGATCTCTTTGCACCCCTCAGCGTTACTCTTCTCATTTATTTCTGTAGTCGTGCTAAGAATGTGGTGGCAGCAGCTCGGCCTCCGGTGCGTTTCTTTTCTCCTGACGCCCCGGTGGTGGATCTCTACTTGGGTCAGCTTGACCAGGTGAAATTCAAGGATTCAGACTTGATGGCATTCACTGTATTTTCCTTTGTTTGATACTTCATTTGCTCAAATTGTAAAAGAGAACAAATGGAAAGAGCTAAGAGGGTTTCTAAAGCTCCAGTTAAATGTTTTGGCATTGTTGTCATCAAACTTGTGGTGCTCTGTGAGATTGAAAGGGTTTTTTTCTTCACAGGTGGAGCGTCTCAGGAGTGTGGCCGAGGTGTCCTTTATTTTCTTCTATGCACCATGGTGTGCTCACTCTATGGCTGCGCGACAGGAAGTGCAGCAGGTCGCTAAGAAGCTGGCCAAACAGGTACAAGTGAACGGAACCTCCACCACTCAGGATTGTTTAAACATCAAATATTTAGATGTGCTTTACTGGGCAAAGACTAAGGAAGCTGGAGATTGTTCTTACGTGGACACGTGTTATGTTATCACTTGTGACGCAAAGTGTTGGGAAGAGTTTATAGGAGCAGCTTGACAGACTGCAGTAAAGAGTGACTCTGACATAGTTGAGTTAATAAAATCTGTTCCCTTCAGCTTAAATACACACTCACACATTTTTAGCTTGTGTCTCTCTCTCAAATGCAAATTCATAGTCGACTTGTTATGGGCGTGTTTGTTAAGTACATGAGTCATTACAGTGTGTGATTTTACACCATTTTGTGTGTAGTCTACACATAATTTTGCTTATCTTTGTTTCTTAATGTGCCTCTTCAAACACACAAACACAGGTGCAGTTTGTGGCTGTTAACTGCTGGTGGAGTCAGGGGAAATGCAGGAAGCAAAACCGCTTCTATCACTACCCCGTCATCCATCTGTTTTATAGAAGGTGAGACGGTGGGCTTCTCTTCACTTATGGTGGGAATTTGCTTTCAATAGCTTTAGCAGACAAAGACGAATTGGGAAGCCCCATAAACGTTAGCTCAGAGAAGACGATGTTTGCACGTGGCTTCTTCTTTGCATGATAGATGGCACAGCCGAACTGTGTTCACAGACGGTGATTTCTGGAAGTGCTCCTGAGCCCATGAAGTGATTTCTTTGACAGAGTCATGCCTGTTTTTAATGCAGCGCCTCCCAAGGGCCTGAAGATCATGAGCATCCAATATTGATTTTTGGCTGTTTCGCTTGCACACAGAGATTTCTCCAGATTCTTTGAATTTTTTGAGGGTATCATGTCCCGCAGAGGGTGGGCTAGTGAAAGTCTTCACAGTATTATGTAGAGAAAAATTATTTCAGAAGTTTTAATAGCATAGGAATAGTAACTCTGCCTCTTGAAGATGCTCTTTCTTTTATACCTAATCATGTTGCTGACCTATTGTAAATTAAGCAGATTACAAAATGTTTTTGTTGTTGTTGGGTTTTTTTTAGTACCACTTACTTTTCCAGCTTCTTGTTGACCCCACCCTACTGATATGAGACCTGTTGCTGCCATCAAATTCAAAATGAGCTCATATCCAGAAATGATGAAATGTATGAGTTTAAGCAATCAGTATGTTTTGTTTGTTCTTTTATGAATGAAATAATTTTTTATTTACTTTTGTATTTGGCTGTTCATACACAACTTCAGTCATAGACGCGCATATTTAGAGAGGCTAAAGATGTATTTTAATGCAAAACTGTGGGAAACACTTTGAATGTTTTGTTTCTTAATTGTAATTTAATTATGATTTGTTGATATTTATTAGCATCTGTGTTTTCCACAGGTTTGGGCCAATAGAGTATAGAGGCCCATTTTTGGCTCCATACATAGAAAGTTTTGTACTCAGAGTCATCACACCACTGACTTACCTCCCATCAAGAGGTCATGTTGAAGAGTTCCTCTCCTATCACGAGGTATATTTGAGCTTTATACTTCTGTCACTGAATCACCCACAGAGTGCAGCCAACTGTAATGATCTGCGTCTTGTGCGTTTCTAGCCTCGAGTGGTGGGTTTCTTCCAGTTTAACTCTTCCCCCCAGCCGCCAGGATACATCACATTTCTGTCCTCTGCCCTGCAGGTCCTAAAAAGGGGTAAGAAGTAATCACGCAGCTTCAAGGCTGATTGTTAACATGATAAACATTTTGGCTTGTCAAGCATGGGATTAGAATTCGAGGAGAGGCTGCTGTTGACGAAAAGATAGCAGTGGTTGAAGCAGAGAGAACCTAAATGTGCATTTTACGATAAAGGGAACATAAATGGTTGAAGTCACAAGTTTCTCTTTTTTATGGTGCAGATTTCCGTGGTGTTGTACGTTTTGGGGTCGTGACCAACAAGCAGGTGGCAGGAGCCATCTCACTAACAGAGGATGAAACGGTTTTTCTCCACAGAAGATTTAACTCCTCTTTGGTAAGCAGCGTCAACGCATGTTGTAGATGTGGTTCTTCTAGAAAAAGCAATTAAACACTAATGACTTTAAAACTGTGGATGTATATGATGCTGTATGTTTATTCATCTGTTGTTTAAGATTTTTCCCAGGAACGACCTTAACTTTACGTCTGAGGCCATTTGTAGATGGGTGTTTGAAAACCGTGAGACGGTCCTCCAGTGGCTGCAGCCCCCGGGAACGAAGTCTCGCCTGTTAGAAGAGGAGCTGACTAAAGGCCCTGCACTGCTGCTGTTTGTGCCGCACGATCCTCTGGGATCACAGCCCAGCCCTGCGCTACAGCAGGTGAGCAGAAAAAATCAGACGAATATCATTTTCGAAATGACAGAAACGCTTTATTCTCTTACAGATTTGATTTGCAGCTATACTATTATTATACACTGAGCTAATGTCATCTGGCTTACCCATCTTCATTTAGCTGCCCTGTATTTAAAAAAATAAAAATAAAAAAGGTCAGTTTCTCTGATCGTGTAACTGAGACTTAAATAAATATTAAGTATGCTGGTAAAGGGAACTTTTACAGTGTAAGAAGCAGGAAAACGGGCAAGCATAAGGATTTGAGGGAGTTTGAAAGGGTGACATGGTGATGGCTATATTGCTGGGTCTAAGCGTCATCTTCCTCCTCCTCAGGTGCTTTTTATATTAGAACTTATTTTGTATGTGTATATTCTGTAATTGTGTTGTTAAACACTGTATTATTCTCCTTAAGTTCTGCAGATTAAATCATTTTTAACCCATTTTGTTTTTCTAGGTTGCAGACATTGCTGTGCGTTACCACTCCTGTGACAACAGCCACCACTCCAGCTGGGACAAAAGTTTCTCCTTCCACTCACTGTGCTGCCAGTCAGTTGTCCTCCCACAGTCGAGCACAAGCGTGTGTGAGGTGTGCCTCAGCCTTTCGTGGCCAAGCTTCGCCACCTCACCTCTGCACTGCTTGTTCCCTCCCTCGATCCAGGGAGGAGACATATTTCAGACTTCTCTCAGACGCTGCTGCCTCCACCAGCTCCCTTCCCCCGTGTCCATTAATAGTGCAACCGCAATGGGCTGTAGCAATTTTCTGGACAGCTACAGCCCATTTAGTCAATACAGTGCCTGCTGCAGAAAAGTAGAACCTCAGCTCAATGAATCACAAGCCAAAGAGGAGTCAGAGATGCAAAGCGTTCCTCCTTCCTTGATCCCTCCATTCTCTGTCCCTCAGCCGGAGGGAGACGGCATCACCGGGCTCCGTTGTCAAACCAACAGGACACTCAGGTTTTATGTGCTGGATGTTGCCCTGAACTGGCCTCTGGCAGTCAGGCTCGGAGCATCAGGCAACAGAAGTGCTTCTCTTGAGCAAGAAGATGATAGGGGCGGTGACGGGTCGTTTGCTGCTATTGTGAACCTGAAGGATGAAGTTCATTATGTTCTTCAGCACACTCCAGCAGCCACACTAACAGAGTCTCTGGGTAAGACATGGACAACTTTCATTCATGTAACACGGGCTGGTTTTGTTTTGTCCCAAAAGCTGGGAGCTCAAACGATTTGCAATTTTTAAGACATCTGGTGATTTCAAAATCCCATATTGTGTCTCTTCGGTCTCAGACTAGTGGGTTACTTGTGGTTCCCAGCATATTTAAAAGTAGAATGGGAGGCAAAGCCTTCAGTTTTTGGACCCTTCTTTGTGGAACCAGCTCACACTTTGGATCCAGCCAACAGACACCTTCTCTAATTTTAAGATTAAAAAGGTTTAAAACTTTGATTGTTGATAAAGCACGTAGTTAGAGCTTGATCAGGTGACCCCGAATCCTCCCTTAGTTTTTCTCAAACAGGTCTAGGCTGCTGGGGGTTTCCCATGATGCACTGAGTGGTTTTTCTTTACTCACCCTTTTCCACCCACTGTGTGTTTATACAACACTCTGCATTCAATCTTTAGTTATTATTAGTCTCCCACTATCGCCAATTGCTTGCTGAAAGTGAGTTGTCTGATTGTTGGGGTTTTCTCTGTGTTATTGTAGGGTCTTTACCTTGCAATAAAAAGCGCCTTGAGGTGACTGTTGTTATTTAGCACCATATAAATAAAATTGAATTGTTTTCAGGTCACCTGGTTGTTGTGTGTGTTGCCAACAGGGAAGCTGCTGGAGGAGTGCCCTCTGTTAGACAAACTATACAGTGGCAACACTCATAACATGGTTGAAGGTTGTTGTTCAAGTCTCCTTGGCGTTTTTAATTTTCATTCATTGGCCGTCATAAATGGTGATACTGACACTGGCAAATAGTTAATATTAGCCGAAAATATCCACCTCCAATATATCAGTCAGTCACTGGTTTCTACAAATGTCTTTAGGGCCTTTGTAAAGATGAGTCATCTGTCCTTGATGACATTGTGATGGTGCATGCACACATCTGGCCAGATACAGTGTGAAGTTGGCATAAAAGTTATAAAAATCATTGAATTCAGGCCGTCTGGTTTGCAGGAAGTTGGCCTGTAACAACGTTTTAATCGTCCAAAAAAACCACTTTCTTTAAAAGATCCTCTTCCTTACTCTACTCAAAATAGACTCAAGCGGCTCTCTCACTACAATGTCCGATATTTAGAAATACTGAAAGAAATCACAAGTCATATTATCTCACATGACGAGTCAGGTTAATGACCAAAAGTCAAACATTTAGTGGCTGATAAATCAAAAGTATAATGAGGGCGCTGGGTCGAGTTCCAGCTTCTTCTAGTGAAGATTCTCGCCTCTGTCAGTGCTCCCCAGGGTGGCTGTGGCTACAATGTAGCTTGCCATCACCAGTGTGTGTGAATGGGTGGATGACTGAATGTGTAGAGCGCTTTGGGGTCCTTAGGGACTAGTAAAGCGCTATACAAATACAGGCCATTTACCATTTGAATCGTATTCTTGGGCTAATTCTGTGTTCATGTTGTGCGTTTCATTGCAGAGGCCTTCATCAGGAACTTCAGCGCTCCCTACAGCCTCTTGCAGAGACACTTGGTTGGAGAGGAGGACAGGAAGGGAGCTGAAGAGGAGGCGTCGCGTTCAGACGAACACACGCAGTCACCTCCACGCTTCCTCATCACAGAGTTGACCACTTCCTCCTTCCTGCCCTCCGTCATGGACCTTCAAAAGGTGACTAAGCGTTCTGAAACACCCTCAGCAAATCAAGGCAGTTTGTGAAATTCTGAATTTCTTTTAAGAATTTCTGTAAAGCAACTTCCATGCACCTAAAAATAAAAACATTAAGATATAAAAACAGCTGCTTTTTACAGCTGCAAGCGTGATTTTAATGGAGGCTTAGTATGCTGCGTGCTCTACTTATGGAAGCAGGTAGTTTGCTAAACTCCTGATGATGCCAATTTGTGTGTTGTAGGACGTGCTGCTGTTCTACTACACTCAGTGGTGTGGATTTTGCTCTGTTCTCAACCACATCATCATCCAGCTGGCCCGATTATTACAGGGAAATGGCACCATCACAGTGGCCAGGTACAGTTACTGTCTGTTTACAGTTTTTCTGCAGTCCCGGTTGTAAGTGTACCTTTGATGATAGCCTGAGTAAGAATTAAGGCAAGGTGTACCTAATAAAGTGTCAGGTTAGTGTATAATGTGTGATTGAGGTGTCTGTGTTTTGAAATGTAACAAAAAGCACATTTTAAAAACATTTCGGAAACCGGGTGACCTAAACACAGTTTCCCATATATTTATTTTATTAAGCGTGTAAAGCATACGAGAGAATATTAGCAGTGTGACCCTCATTTTTGAAGAAAAAAAGTGATGCCAGCTTTGTTTTTCCTTTGCATAGGGTGAATGTTGCACGTAATGACCTCCCCTGGGAGTTCATGGTGGATCATGTTCCCTCTATTCTTTTCTTTCCCAGATACAGGTAAGAATAAATGCAGAGAGCTTTGATCTTCACACTGCCTCAGTGGAACTATAACTGCAAATGATATAACTATAATGATATAACTTAAATGATACACACTGAAATGCCAAAGTGTTCATTCTAAATGTAAAACAATACATTTTATTGAAGTCCTACTCATAGTCCACATATGAGTGATTAGGTTTATGGCCTACTACAAGCTAGCTGCTTTACTTTGTATATCTCTCTGTTAATGTAGCTAGTAATTATTACATTGCAATAAGTTGCCTTTATTTTTTAAACAGTTTTCAAGTGGCTTCATTCATGTGTTTAAGACCTATTCAAATACCCGTCTGATTCTTAGTCTTTCTTGACACCTCAGTTAAAAAAACAACAAAAAAACTTTCATCAGTGAATTTCAGCAGAATATTTTTCACTCTTGTGTTCTTTTTCTCTTCCCTTTAAGAAAACACCTTAGTGTGAAGTTTCCTGACAACCTTCCCATCACATTACCCAACCTCCTCCGCTTCATCCTGCAGCACTCTGGCTCTTTGCATCACGTGCACAAACCGTCTGTTGAGACAGAAGGTCCCGGACACAGTCCTTTCCTTGGGTCAGAGTTTCTGACACTCCAGCGTGAAGTTCAAGCCCTGCATCACGCCCGGGAGCGTCTCTCCCAACAGCTCGCGCAACTATGGCGCGACAACCGACGACTGAAATTTGAGGCCCACGCCTTAGAGACCGAGAACGCCGAGCTGCAGCGAGAGAGGCGGAGCTTAGAGGAGCAGCACCGGGAGAAAAGCCGGCAGCTCAGTGAGGCAGTGAGGCGGCTGCAGGAGCTGGCAGACGCCTCTGAAAATCTGCTGAATGAGAACACACTGCTCAGGGTCCTGCTGAGGGCGCTGACGGACAGGACAGAGGCTAGAGAGCAGGCGGAGGTGGAGAGGAAGGAGACGGAGCAGAAAAGAAGCCATTTGGCCTCCTGAGCACAAGCCTTATTTTCTGTGAGAAAATAAGGCTGACATGAGGAGATCCTCTTCAACTGCAAAAGGCAACGCCCAGTAAATTTTCTCACAAGCAAAAATAAAGAAAAGATGACAGTTACCATCTTCCAAGAAACACTGCTACTCAGTCAGGCAGGAATATAAGGAGAGATGAGTAGGACAGGTGGGAAGGCAGTGAAAGAAAAAACACGCAGCTCTTGTGCTGTGATCATATGAGCTCGTCCAACTCTTTAAAGTTCCGTGCCAACTTTCCAATTCAGACTTCCCAGCTGTGATGCTGCGCTTGCAACGATTTATCGACTGTTAATTGTGAAGGAATAACAAGAGAATCTGGACACACCCTGCAGCCAAATGAAGCTTCCTTTAATTACTGTAAACCAAGTGCAAGATAGTTTCTTTATTAGAAAATAAAAACACCATGGATGGGCTGGACTCACCTGTATCCAAAAGTCAAGGTTAGTACATTTGAAGAGCAGTGATATACTCTGCAGTGTGAGTTTAAGTGATTCACCCATGACGCAGTGTTTCGCATGGAAAACCTCGCTTGGAAAGGGAGGCTACGATACTCTTAATGTGAAAATCCCAGACTTCGTGACATTTGTCTATTTAACCTTTGGAGGCATAAATGGAAATTGTAATCAAACACTGAGGAAGTCTGGACTTGAAAACAAATAAAGCTCTGAAAGAAGGCCCCGGGCACTTTCCAAGAACTCGCAGGATGACCTCACCTGCTGTTCTGTGAGCTGAGAGTCACATGACTAACCTCCTGGAAACGTTCCCCATTAATTCCTAAAATTCAAGCAGCATTGGCTCACGTTGATTCATTATAGTTCATGTGACACGTTCATGTGCCTGATTTATTTTCATACTTGTAGTTCTTGTCTTTTTAAGTTGTGTGTGTGTGTGTGTGTGTGTGTGTGTGTGTGTGTGTGTGTGTGTGTGTGTGTGTGTGTGTGTGTGTGTGTGTGTGTACATGATGAACAGATTGGCTTCCTTAGTGTTTTATGAAACATCCAAATGATAAAAACATACTGGTAGGAATTCCTTTAAAGTACATACTTTTACACTGAATAACAACTCTAGCTCTGAATCTTAATTCCTATCTGGCATTTATAGTTCAGTGCTAGCTGACTTTTAGGAATTTATGAGTAGCTTTCATCACATTCTCCGGAAATCTGTAAAACACAGCTATGTTTTTCCTCCATTGTTTACTTTAAAATGCATTTGCAGTACTGGTGGTGCAGAATTTGGCTGCAGGGAGAGGGCTACTAATAAAACTGAGAAGTAATTTCATGCCGAATACATGCTCCCCTCGTTTTGTTTGGAGCTATTAAGTGGACTCGAAACAATCGGTAAGATTTTTTTTTTTTTTTTTTTGTGTGTGTTTTTGAGGGGACACAGTTGTTTTGTGAAACTGATCTATTTTTACAAGAATCCTTGAATCACTAAATATTTCTATGTAACTATTCAGGTATTATTAACATGCTGCAATTGTTTACATGTGAAATATTGCACTGGTTTTTACTGATTAAAACTCTTCTTGTATTGATGTGCGTCTTTGTGTTTGAGCACAGTGTTGTGTTGAGATACAGTTGATATACCAGCTTTTACATGTAAGGACATGATAATAAATAAAATAATGTGGTCCTTTGTAGGACTTAAAATGTTAGATGAACAACAACACGTGACATGTGATGCTGTGTCAGGCCAAGATTGAGAAGCAGTGTGTGGGAAACTAACTTCATCCTTACTGCTTCTATAGGAAATAAGAAGGTGCTCGATTGACTGATCATGAACAGGTGTGAGCACCTCTGTGAAAGCTGAACGTCTGGCAGTTTGTCGGTCTGCAGCATTCTGGGAGGGTTGTGAGGCACTTTCCAAACAAACTGTAGTTCATCATTATGCATTGAAAACAATCAACTGGTCTTCCCAAGAGTGAACATCCTAGCAACCTTCGCCCATGGTCAGAGTGCAATATTAAAAGGAGCTGCTTTAAAAAAAAAAAAACACCCCATGAGCTTCATCTAAGACTATAGCTGTCGCTTAGATTCAGAGATGGGCAGTAACGCGTTACTGTAATCTGATTACTTTTTTCAAGTAACGAGTAAAGTAAGGGATTACTATTGCAAAAACGGTAATTAGATTACCGTTACTTTCCCGTAGGAACGCTGCGTTACTGCGTTACTAAAACCGTGATTTTTTTGCGAGAATGTCTCACGACAGTGACGTAAGCGAGTGCGCCGTTAGTGACAACAGCTGTGTGCAGATCAACAATGGATCACATATAGATTGTGGGAGAGAGTATGAGTGTGCAGTGTTTAAAGCGTGGAAGTACTGACCTTACTTTGAGTTTGATTCCATAAAAAGTGACAAAAACGTTAGCGTCCATTGTGCGTGGGAAGAAAACTTCTTTTTACAGCGAAAAAAACCCCTAAACGTCCGAGCAAGCACCGAGTGCGCAACGACGTAATGGGAAACTCACAGAGAAAGTCGCGGATTCTTCAACTGACCGCGGCACACCTGCACCAGGGTAAACCTCCGCCTACCCCCAGTCCTGCTTTACAGGTGAAAATAGAGCAACAGGACCGCTAAGTCTTTGACTTTATTTATTTTCTGCTGTGTTTTACTTGCATCTATTTGAAAGAGTGAGTGTAAACACAAAAAATATTTTATGTGCTGGAATGTGCAGAAAATAGGTTTAAATATTAAACAAATTTCTTCCAGTCAGAGAATGTTGCATATAATTAAATTTTTGCTTGATGCATAAAGTTAAAAGATTAAAACTGATAAAACAAGTTAAAAAAAGAGACTTTTCCATTGGATTACATTTTGTAGGATGGATTATGTAGAAAAAGTAGAATTGGGCTGAAAGATCTATCGCTTTATCACCTATTCAGGTTGTAAATCGTGTTTTTAAAAAGTAACTAAGTAATTAATTACTTTTGAAAATAAGTAATCAGTAAAGTAACTGGATTACTTTTTTGGGGAAGTAATCAGTAATTAGTTACTGATTACTTTTTTCAAGTAACTTGACCAACACTGCTTAGATTGTTAAATTAGTTTTTAAAAAGTCTGTCACAGCTTAATTAGGAAACCTTGAACAAGTACGGCTTGTTTGGAAGAAATTTAGGTTTGTGAATTTGTATCTGAACAAGGCACAAGACTTCTGGAACAACCAAAAAGCTGATGTTTGACCATTATGCACTGAAACAGAAAACCAATGAGCACAAATACCTCATACCAACTGTCAAACACGACGGTGGAGGGTGATAATTTGGGCTCATTATAGAGTCACAGGACCTGGGCACCTTCCAGTCACAGTAGACCATGAACTCCTCTGTATACCAAAGTATTCTAGAGGCAATTATGAGGCCATGTGTGCAAACAACTAAAGCTTTGCCTATATTAGACCATGCAACCATCCCAAGCACAGCAGCAAATCTACAGAGGAACAGCTGAAAAATGAAAGAAAGTGTTGCAATGACCCTGTAACAAAGTGGACTAATGTTGACTACATTGATTCATCTCCATGTTTGTTGTGGAAGTGGCACTGGTTTGGGACTGGTTTTGTGTGTCACATTTGCTCCATCAATGGCTGTGATGGGGTTGGATTAATTGAAGGTGTGTGTATTTGATTGCACTGATACTCTGGTCTACTTATAGCTCACACTACAAACACTGCTGTGATATTTTGTCTCTGTGCAGGTATGTCATATAGCCAGATATAAGATGACTTGATTGAAATATATTTAAATATATTTATGTGAGTTGTAAAATGAAGATGCGGTGATATTTAGTCTCTCTGTGGAGGCCAGGGCTTACTGTATGCTGCAGCCTAAAGGCAGAGTTGGGTTTCTGAGCCTGGAGTGATTACCAGCCTTCTACTTACAGGGTGGTGGGTCATGGAGGACAACTGCTGATCCCTGTTAACTGGTCAACATGTAAAGTGTAACTGACTTGTGGCATATCTGGCTCTGGCCTCGGACCGTGTGTTTTATCCCTTCATTTTCTGATCATTGTAGTAATAAGTGATTACTTCAGGTTATGGCTCCTTCATCCACTGTTTAACATTTAGAGTCAAGTTTGTGTTGGTTCTTGTTATTAGTGTATTATTTATTTCTGGATTGTTTTGTTTGACCAGCAATGACTAAAAATTTACACAAACATCATCTTTTATTATCCAAAGCTTTAGTACATGTTTAGGGATTTCATATCCTAGGATTTTTTTCCCCTGAAATTTCCCAAAAGTTGATGACTTTTTTCCCCCCTATTTGGATCGACCTTTCTCTTTGTGAAGACCCTGGTATGATTTAGAGGTACGTTGATCTGCTCGTGTGCTTCAATCAAGATATTTATTACTGCATTTTCCTCTTGAGATATTTCTAGTTGTTATCTAATTTGATAAAATCTGAAGTCTTTAAAAGTCTTTACTTTTTAATTTAAACTCCCTCTTGAGTTCATCAAAGCCGTTGTCAGTGTGTCCTGGGGTTAATCTGTAACCTGGACACGACTGATTCTAAATTTGGGATCCAGTGTTTGTTTGTAAATCCATATTTGTCCCAGATCTTGGATCATTCATGTGTTTTGATCACATTACTTGAATAACTGTTCAACAACTGATCATTTTTTATTTTTCGCTCCATCTACCTACTTGTTACACATTCAATCTGCATTTAAATTCTCTCAGTTTCCAATGACAACCACACGTGTGTAAGGGAACATTTGGCATGAAATGATGCTGTTGCACAAGTTTTAGAATGTGGCTTTATAAATGCAGAACAGATATGACACTGTATGAGCATGAATTCAACATTGCTGTGCTCACCAGTGGTTAAACGTCTCATTTAATTTGGAGCAGCGGGAACATGTGCTGCTAATTTCACTCTGAATGCAGGATTATGTGGCTTCAGTTACTGGTTTTGTGCAGCAGTCTCCTCAGAAATGTCTCTTTCATATCTTTTTGCATCGTTTAGCTCTCGTTGCATACTTTTGCACTTCGCAGCAGATATGATACACTACAGATACACTACAACACTACACCAAGTTATTGGTGTAGCAGCAGAACTGCATGTACACAGGAATAAGACTACACTGATGGTAGTCAGAAAAAGGGTGGGTCAGTGAGGCTCACACTGAGAGTCCAAGGATCTCATGACTTATTAAGTAAAGGAGGCTGACGGTGAAGGTAGCCCTTTCAGCTCTGCACTGAAACCTCTTCTCGCTGTGGTCACATATCCGCCCCCCCCCAAACTGTAAGTACTCTGCTTTAACTCACAGATCAAGTCTAACACTGAATATCTTTGTGTTATTCAGACTTTTTTTTTTTTACATTTAGGACAGCTTTGATCATTTTCTTAAGTTTTTATCTTGAAATGCACATTTTTTAATGTGTGTACACAGGAAAAATGGCAAATGCACAAGTTCCTGTTGGTGAGTTTGGGCCATACAGTCTGTATTTATGTAGTCCGTGTTACTCTTAAAGCTGAGCTCTAATTTCTGGTGATTTTATTTAAAAACCTGATTTGTTTTTGCATTTGCTCTTTTGGTGCTCTCTATCCTTGTTTTTCTGCAGCTACGGTCGGTCCACTGGGAGACAGCCCGGTTCAGATCGCCTGTCCTAACTGCCATCAGATAGTCCTCTCCAAGGTGGACTACTCTGCTGGTTTGCTCACTTACATTTTCTGTGGAGGGCTCTTCTTCTGTGGGTAAGAATAGTTCAAGCATTGTTTGCTTCACTATGCCAATAAAATAATTTTACAGATTTCATACAGCTCCTCACACTGTGGCTGGAAAACCTCATGGAAACTGTTTGGAAGTGAAAACATGCAAAAGCTGGACTAAAGATTAATGTCACTGCAGTGAGTGAGTGAGTTTTTAGCAATGGATGGTATTAATCTGTCAAGCCGTTGAGCTCTCACAGATACAGTGTTTTTTAGATCAGTGTTGGTGCTGGAATCTGATGCTAGTCTGATCCTATTCATTTCATCTTAAAGGAATCTTTCCTGTAATTCCTCTAGTTGTTTAGTACATGAATGCATAGGGAGAGCAAACATTAGCATTAGCTGTTTAAGCTAAGCTAACAGCCTCCAGCTGCAGATATGCAAGTTGGATCAATCCTTCAATGTTGTTTTACTTAAATTACTGAGTGATGTAGAATTACTCTCCCACTATGTGCATATTAAAATTTATGCCAACGTGCACAATACTGAAATAACACTAAGACTTAAAAACATTGCTATAGCACCACAGTGCCACAGCTGGTGGTGCAGTGATAGAAAGAAGAAGGAGATGTTTGGTTTTAGTTATTAAACTTCTGTTGGTGTGCCAATATTTTTTTTTAAAGTGAGCACCACACGTTGAAAACCCTGGCGAAGTAAAGGTGATTCCTCTTCTGTGGATGGTTGCATGTTTACTGGTGTCCCTATGTTTTTTATTTGACACAGTTGTGGCATCATACCAGTGGGCCAGCATGTTTAAACTAGCTGCTAAAAATAAACCAAGCGTAATTACGAGAAACTGACTGAAAAATACACAAAGGCTGGATGCACATGTGCAGATACTTGCTTTTAAACTGAGGTCCAAGCTCTTGTTTGGGATACATTTTTAATTGATCCTAGCTGTTTTGAATCTGTCGGACCTGATAAATGTAAAAATGACAATTTCATTTTTTGAAAAGTATGTCCAAAAACTGAAATATGATATCTGCTGCCACATGTCCTGATATGGTGACAAAATATGACCTTACATGAATGAATGAATGAATGAATGAATGAATGAATGGATCTTTGAAGGTTAAAAAAAAAAAGAAAATAAAAAGGATATGAGTAAATAAATCTGACCATCGCTGCTGTCATTTCCAGCTTTGTTTTAGGCTGCTGCCTCTTCCCATTCTGTGTGGACCGCCTGAAGGATGCCAAGCACACCTGTCCCATCTGCAAGACTGTACTTGGGGTGTATAAACGCTTATAACTCAAAGACCTGCATCAATTTATACATGGCTTTTTGCAAACAAAACACACTTACAAAAGGTGACACTAATGAACATTTCCTTATAATTGAATAACTGATAATCTCGTGACTAATTTGCTGTTGGTGTACAAATGAAATTAGGCGACCTTTTTAACAATTTCTCTCTCAAAACCTTTGAATATTAAAACACTGACACCAAATAACGAGCTCCAATGACTGTTTTAAGGCTGTTTAAAATGTGTTTATTATTGATCTCTCAAATACATTTTCATAGTAAGACTGAATAAAGAAAGAGCTATCATGAAAACTGTTACCCGTCACCCGAACCTGTCATTTTTCTGTTGAGTCCTCATCCTTTTAAATATCTTAATTTAAATGGAGCAATAAAAAAAATAGAAAACAAATAAAGCAAAAATATGACCTTAGAAATAGTTCATGAAAAGGTTTCAGGAAGATTTAGTAATCAAAAATACATCATTTACAATTTGTCTTATTGCACCTGCACTATTTTGTTCATAGCGAGCGTTACAAGGAACGAAGCAAATGCCCTTCTGTTTAACATTATTTCCTTCTATTAATGATAAATTAAAACAAAAAAATTATTTCAAGCCTTTATCCAGTTATCTACCATTTTATAATTCATATTCCAATAATCTTCCATGAGAAAAGTTGTCTTTACATTACAACATACTGAGAAGTGATGAGGAGTACAAGAAGAGCGAAGAAAGAGAAGCCAGCGTCTCGGACTGGAGGAGCATTGCCTGGAAAGAAACGTACAGTCACATTAGAGACCAATAAAACGTTTTGCCCTTGATTTAATTTCTTTATCTGAATTATTTGTGGAACACTAGCATATCAACCACACAAAAGCCTCAACAAGTGGGCTTTTTAGAAAACTCTGACACTGCTCGATTAATCACTGCCAGTTCTTTTTAAGCATCTTTTATAATTTATTTATTTATATGGTCCAATTCTGTCTAAAGGTAGAACAATATTTTGCATAGTATGCAAAACAACTGTCCATCATTAAAAATATATAAAGAAAATTTTACTATGATACACCAAATCTCTGTCTGTCTGCAAATTCCTACATGATCAGGAGTTGAGTAGCTAAAATGGGCACACAGGCACAACTCAGACCCTTTAAGGTTCTTATCTACATCATGTCTTTTGTTGTCATCATGTTGCCTAGCAGCCACATACCGATGGTTCTTAGTGTTTGTGCACCTATAACACCATTTAAAAATGTATCATTTTCATTTCACAACAGTGGTATGTAGTCAACCAAATATTTAATATCTTCATTTTTCATATCAAGTTGTGATCTTTACACTATCAATATGTCAAGTTTGCTGTATTCAGAGCTGTAGTGCGCGCTTGTACTAGTTTTTCTGACTTGGGATTTTTTTTATAATATGAAAATATTAAGTATTTACTGTATTTCATGCTGCCATCATTAATCACACTGCAGATCTCGCAAGTAAAAACCAAGTTCCCTTTCACCACCAATGTGTTTTTTGTTTTGTTTTTTTTCTTGTCAGTGCTTCTGATGTAAGATGATCTTTACATACTCATAACAAAACAGCAGGATATGAGACAAAAATGCTTAAAATGAGCAATTGAAAGATTTCATCTGCAGCAGAAGGTCCACCGCTAGCTTAACATTTCATGTTTTCATGCTTTATTTTGGTTTCCTTTACTTCTTGTAACACAAATCCCTTCCTGCCCACACTCTTCCTGCACAAGAATGCTCTATGTGCAGACAGTGTGCTATATTAAATGTTGAAATGTGGTACTGCTGCTTTATCTGAGGTGTTGTTCTTTGAATGTTTTAACCCAATGCTACCTTTTGTAATACTTACCCGTGGTGCTGTTGGATCCAGTTGTTGATTTTGTTGTTGAAGTTGTCCCCGATGTTGTTGTTGAAGTTGTCCCTGATGTTGTTGTTGAAGTTGTCCCTGATGTTGTTGTTGATGATGTACCCGGTGTAGTGGTGGTGGTGCTAACCTTGCCTCCTGTAAGCCCCACTCCCAGGCCATTAAGTTCAGACTGAAACTGTGAACTGATCCAGGTTTGCACCACTGTCACATTTTCATATGACTTCAAAAGTGGGAGGTTGGTGCCAAGAAGACCTTTAACATCACTAACAGTCAGGTTCTATGGAGAACAGAGCAGACACATTTTATCCTATGAGCAAATAAACACACTTACTTTAATCTTTGACAGAAAAAAAAGGACAATTTAGTTTTACAACTTATCAGCCCCGTCTAATGGTTTGAGCGAAGTAAATAAATTGAGGAACTATAATGCAAGACCCCTCCACCCCCACCCCACAAATACATAAATAAATAAACTTTTTTTTTTTTTCAAAATTAGTCTAAAATTCAGAATTCAAAGTGCAGACATGCAGCACTGACCTGTATAACACTCTCAAGCAGCCCAGTGAAGGTCGGGACGTCCATACTGATATTGGCAGACACTAAGTCTTGGATAAACCTAAAATCTGCACCCGCTGCAAGAATGGAAAAAAATTAATAAAAATTTAATTAATTAAATGAAAGTTACGTTAACTTTCAGCTGTTTAAATGATGTTTTTTGTGAATGTGGGTCTGTTTGCTTACGTAGGTAAGATTGTATGAGCTGGTAACTGGTAGTGGAGATAGTGCTTGAGCGGGTGATTGGGATAAATGCTTCATATGCGAGGGAAAACAGTTCTTGCTTTTTCTCAGTGGTGCAGCTGGATATGTCCAGAGCATCGGCGTTCCTGCAGGAGATAAAACACACAGGAATGGTGTGTTGAGTTTATGGAATTCATATAACATTATTTATCATTAAATCAGACTTTTTTTTCTAGTTATCTAAATAATAATTTAGAGATTTATGTGGGTTCACCTGCCTTTGTAAGTACAGGATCCCTGACAGACCTTTAGCCAACATGTTCTTGTTCAGATATTACCTGCTGCTAATGTGATGTAAAAATAACCCCCAAACACACACACACTCATGCACAGTCACAGCTCTGACGCCTTACTTGATGCTTCCAACCGAAATGTTCCTGATAACAACAACATCCAGGGCGCACAGGTTTGGTCCTCTAAAGACGTTGAGCTCCACACTGCTGAGACTGTTCCCCTTTACACTCAGATACTTGGAGATGATGGCTTTGGCCTTGATGAGGAGAACCAAGCATCGGTGTGAAGACACAAGCATGTAAAGTAAGCTCACGTTCAGATTTTTTCTTCTGTTTGCTCACCAGAACCGGGTCCCACGGCCCGTTTGAAGCATCCATCAAAGAAGCGAGTGTGTCGATCTGAATAATACTCCACATGTTGATGTCTTCCATTGTTGCACTACGGGACATTGCTCCTAAGATCTGAACCTGATCTTCTGGGATGATGCCGCTGGCATTGTAAGCCTATAAATTTAGGAAGGTCAGAAGATATTTAGACTCAAATTTAGATAGCAAACTATTCAAAGAGAAAAACTGCTGAGAACAAACAAAACAATGCAAAAACACCTCAAAAACAAAACAAGGATTTAGGGTTTGAAAAAAGTATAGACTCATGCTTAACCGTCTAAAAGATCGTCAGCAAAAACTGTAAACTCTAATCATTTAACTTCCTCACGTGTTTCTGTGGAATTTTAAAAATAAATAGCCACAAAAAGTAAGAGACCAAGAGAGAAGAAACCCCAGTCAGATGCTGATGATATCACTTAACCTTGTAAAGCCCGAATCATGAGGTAATTGCCAGGAAATTATGTATATTTTTTTAAAGTGGAGTGTTTATTGAACCTTCCATTTGGATCATCTTTGCTACATCTGACATTCCTCTACAATTTATTTAGGTTTATCAGCAGAAACAAAATTGACCTGGTGATGTTGAGGTCTTAAAGACTCACAAAAGCCATGTATGACACATGGTATCACAGAGTTAAAATTTAAGGCTTAAATAATGGAAGTAGTCAGTGCTGTGGACTTTGCATGCCCTCCCTGTGTCTGTGCTGGTTCTCATGCTTCGTTCCAAAGTCCAAAAACATGCACGGGGTTTGGTCGAATACTGATTTTAAACTGACCGTAGGTCAGAATGTGTGTTATGTTTTTCTGAATGCTTCTGTGTGTTAAACCTGCTCTCCAGGAGGGGCCTAACCTGCCTCTAAATCTATGCCAGCTGGGATAGGCTCCAGGAGTTTTTTGCCACTTACCTCTTGCAACTTGCTGAGAACAATCTTTGTGTAGTTCTGCTCCTGCACCTGGTTAACGAGGGCATCCAAGTTGTCTTTGACAATGGTGGAATTGAGGCAGCTGGTGAACTGACTTATATCATAGTTTAAGGGGAATGTTAGATTAACGATAGTAACACGGGTTATGAATCCCAAAGTGCAGGCTGAAACACAGAAAGAGAAACAATTTTTGGTTAAACAGTAAATTCTCTCTGGATTCTAATACAGGGGTCGGCAACCCTGAGCATGCGTGCCAGAAGGGTTAACTGATGGCACCATCGCTGGACTGGTGATTTTTCATTTTTATGGGCCGATGATTTTTTTTTTGTCAACGCTATAAACAGTGAAAGTGGTGGATTGGCCAGATGCTGGTCGATGTGTAAAAATAACTCAGTTGTTTGGTGGCTATGACGGAGCTTCCACAGAGGCCAGCAGGTGGATGAGGGAAAGGGGAGTCAGGAGGAGGAGAGACCCGAGGCGGCCGCCGGTCCGAGTGTCAGGTGAACTGAACTTCAGGTAAGAAGTTATGACCTGCAGTCTATCTGGGTCAGATATAAACCAAGTTTAGGTGCAGTTTATTTTTGTTGTGCTGACTTTTTACCGTCAGTTGCAATAACTCGTACTGTGTACTAGCTAGCATGACGGAGTTTTTATACAGCTGAGTGGGTGCTATGATGTTACTGATAGTGAACTTTATTTTATTCATAAGTAGAGATGGGTATTGATAAGATTTTCATGATTCCGATTCCATTTTCAATTCTGTTCCACCTTTGTGGGCGACCGTGGCTCAGGGGGTTGGGAAGCGTATCTGTAACCGGAAGGTCGCCGGTTCGATTCCCGGGCTCTCTGTCCTGGTCGTTGTGTCCTTGGGCAAGACACTTTACCCTACCGCCTACTGGTGTTGGCCGATGGCGCGATATGGCAGCCTCGCTTCTGTCAGTCTGCCCCAGGGCAGCTGTGGCTACAACCGTAGCTTACCTCCACCAGTGTGTGAATGCGAGAGTGAATGAATAGTGGCATTGTAAAGCGCTATATAAATCCAATCCATTATTATTATTACAAACCCAACAGTGAGATCCTAAGAGATCCACAGCCTATGGCTCTTCAATGGGGTCTCACAGGTCACTCGGAGACCTGTGTCTCTGAGTGGGAGACCAGAGATCACATTAACATGTGTATCCCTGTATTAACAAACATGCCATATTGGCCCAGTTTATTTTTCTTATCATTGTTGTGAGGAGACTATAAATAGCATTTGCATTTTCTGTTGTACAGTTCATTTACTGTTATGGATAAAAAGTCTTTTTTTTGTTTCAAAATACCTGATAACTATTCGCTGATAGCTGCCAACATCTGCGACAAAATATAATTGTATAAAGTTGTTCTATATAGTGTGTAACTGTTAATATAGAGTGTTATTAAATTTATTGCTAATGCAATCATATGGCACACTGACTTCTGAGGGAATTTTAGATGGTACTCATCATCAGAAAGGTTGCCTATCCCTGTTCTGATACATGGACCGAGCAGTTGACAGAAAGAAACCAACCTGGAGATCGCTTTGACTCATCCGGAAGGGACGTCTTTATTGCGCTCTTCAGCTTCCCGATCTTCTGACTGTCCACGTTGTTTTCCTTGAGAACACCCAGGAAGTACCTCAAGTAGTTGTTCTTTGTTTTCTGCTCACAAGAACAAAGGGAAAGAAGGAAATGCGCATAAAGAACAAGGTTAACAGCAAAAAACAGAAACCAAAATCAAAAAATGTAAATGTTTGCGGTCATGTATTACTCACAGTGTTGAAGTGATCATAGAAGGTTGAAGACATATACAGCGGCAGCATCCCGAGGTCTTTCAGAGTTTGCTCAGTCCACACTGAAGGAGCTCTGGTTATCACGAAAACAGAACGGTGATTATTATTATGAAGGACAGAAAGGGCCAAATGTAAAAATGTAAATCTGCTGACAAGGAAACAAATAAACAGGAATGAAAATCTGCCACAGCGGTGAAGCGTTTTGCGTACCCATATCTTGTGTTGCCATTAGTTATTCGAGCCTGAACAGCAGCTGCTTGAGCAGAAGTGAGGCTGGGGCAGCTTTTGAGATTTTCCAAGATGGATGAATCTGAGTTTAGGATGTAGGACGCATCCAGGATGCAGCACATGTTTCCCAATACTGATATTTCATCTTTAGTTAAGCTTGTGTTTGTTATGCCCTTTGAAAATAAAAGAAACAGAAATTAATTTCAACTCAAAACATTAAACAAAACCTTGGTGTGATGACAGTTATTTCCATTTCATGCAATTATTAATACATCTAATCTTTAGAGCTCAAGAAGTGATGTGTGGTTCGAGGACTCACCAAGCAGCTCTTTGCGTTTTCAAACAGGGCAGTGCGCTTGTAGCTGAGCGCTGCAGAGAAGACAGAGAAGTCTGCATTTCCCAACTCTGTGAAATAGGCCCTGCAGCTGGCCTGCGGCACCAGTGAGTAACTGCAAGAGGAAACACAAGTGTGACAAGCTGTAGCATCCACCATTCAGCTTTAATTCAGAACAAACAGACAGGATTCTTACTCATAATACAGCAGCACATCTGGAGGGTAGAGGTTGAAGTTGGCAGCATCGTCTTTAATGTAAGTGTACATGCAGGTCAGCTGTTGATTAAAAAAAAAGGCAAAATAATTAGCACCTTGTATCGTCCCCGTTTATGACGGAGAACATGTGTAAGAAAGCTCCATGACTTGTTGGATGGTAACGCATTTTTGTAATTTGCCTTCTCCACCAAAGCTGGAAGTCTGCACTTTAATCCACTGTGGTGGTGTGCAGCTGCAACATGCAAAAATTGCATCTTTGTTCAAACATTTATTACCCTAACTCTATGTGCCAGAGTTATATACGGTGTAATCTATATAACCCGATTCACAGGGTATGTATATATTGTTTTAAGTGTGTTTTAAACAATTGTTAGTTTCTCCTTTGATGTCCAATATGTTCACTTTTTAATATTTGAGCAGATATGAAGGAGATTTTAAATATCCCATAAATGCCTTGAACACTGTACCTGAGACTCCACTAGTTTAACCTTCCTGCTGCCTGACCTCCGACAGGCTTTGATCAGGTTCTTGACTTGCCCATTGCCAATGTTCCTCGCTCCAGTGCATGTGAACCCTTGAAGCACAGAGGATGACAAACTACACACACACACACACACACACACACACACACACACACACACACACACACACACACACACACACATATACACACTGTTAGCTCTACTCAAACCCATTTGCAGGTTGTCTTGATTGATTTGATTGATCTCCCAGACTGATTTGAACTCACTTGTTTGTACCTCCCAGCTGTGCAGAGGCGCTCTCTGTAGCTACCGACTCAAAGAACAATTCAGCCTAACAAAACAAACAAACAAAAAGAGTCTGTAATAACAGGCATGTAGCACAACACGACAATAAAAACTAAGCTGAGGGTTTCATCTTCTACCTGCTGCGGTTTCCATTCCTTTCTGTTGAGTATGGTTATAACGTCGTTGCTACTGGAGAAGCCCACCAGCAGGGATCGAGGGATCTCAGTGGCCAGGTCATTGGGAACGTTCTGGATCACTTGCACGCTGCTGGTGTTCACTGATATGATCTGAGAGAAGATGGAAGCATTGTGAGTTAACTCTCTGTGGAAAGCTTTCTATCTTTATCCAAAGCAGCTGATGGAAGTGTGCAGTTCAAATCATGCTCAAGTTATAGCAGAAAACCTGTCATACCTGACTGACAAAGACCTGCTGGATGATCTGAGGACCAGAAAGGAGGTTTGCCACCAGTGAAGGAGTTTGGGAGGCACTTATCAGCTGATTACCAGAGATGCTCAAGAACACTCTGGAGGGTACACCAATGATGAGAGTGCCCAGACTTATCAGCGATGATGAGCTGTTGATCTGGTGGAAAGGATGGAAGCAACACACGCATAAGTGAACATGACCACAAAGATGACTTTGATTTTTCTAAAGTCAGGATTCAGTCTAAAATCTGCTACCTGTATGATGCCCGAAGACAGCAGAGACTGGATGATGGTCATGGCCTGGCCTTCGCTCCAGCCCGTCACAGTGGAGAGAGTGCCGATGGAGTTTATTAAGTCCTGGGGTTTGATTGAGCTGATCTGATTCAGCGACATGCCAGTGCTTTGGCTGCCGAGGGCAGAAATGACTGTGGAGTCAATGTTCTGACCAAAGTTACCTGCCAAAGCAGCTGTGACCTTCACACGTGAGAGGAAAACTTTGTCAGTAGAGTCAAATTTATGTCTACAGTGTAAATATTCTGGGGAACAAAACTTTATCAAGTTAATAAAAGGAGAGCTTAGTGCTCTTTTATTCATCTTTCCATTTCACCCTTCTTAAAATCACGTACCGCCAGAACAAAGAGCTCTACACCACTCTAAATAATAAACATCAGATTCAAAACAGGAGCCTGCAAGTGAAACTAAACCCAATTTTATGTGGGTGACAAATTTAAGGAAATAATAAACTACTTTTTACCAAAATACCAGGCAAGATGCTGAATCTCTGAAAGATTGAAATCTTATAACATTCATGTCTAGTTGACCTTACCTATCCTGTATTGAATGTAGGTATGTGCATTTCTTAAGTTAGGTTCCCTTTCAGTCGAATCACTCGGTACTAGTGATGGGAATTTCGGCTTGGCTCACCAAAAAGAGTCGGCTTTTTTTGGCTCTTCAGGTTGTTTTGCTACTTTAAGTAATTTATTATCAACAATAATATAAAATTACGCACAAAAGGAATTACTAATGTTACAGAAATGTGGTTTTATTTAGGGCTGTTCGATACAACGATATATATCGGATGACGATATAAAAACATCTATCGTTTTATTTTACGCTATCGTTTGTTTCCTGGTGTCGCAAAATAAACTGTTTATGGCAATATTTTTTCACCGTTTTGATGGTCACTGTAGTGGCTATATTAATTTCTTAAAGTTCTCTCTTTCTCTTATATTTAATATAACCAAACTACAGACGGACAAGCGCCTGTTTTTATGCGTTGTCATTAGCATTAACGACGGCAAAACCATCGCATGTCCGCTTGTTTATTTTCCACATACACCTTTCAGAATAAAGCTCAAGATCCTGTTGAGATTTTTCAAAATAAACTGAATCATGTGAAAGATGGTGAAGGATGAGAAGCAAAAAAGAGCCATCAGCAATGTTAAGCTGCGCGCGTGCGCAATTGCGCACTGCTGGCACAGCCTCTGCACACAGAAAATCTGCGTTGCGCACAAAAAAATCTAACTTGAATTGGAATTAAAATTAAAACTTTAACAATTCTGTTTTGCAGTGTTAGTCAGTAAGTGACTGGCTGCTACCATATGGGATTAGAACGATGCCACCTTATCCCATAGTCCAGCCAATGATGCGATTCACATTCGTACATACGCAGCTAATCAACGTCATTGACAGGCTATGACAGCGTCCTTATGTGGCGACACTGGTGTTCCAGCTAGCAAAGCGGCGTGGCTGATGTGGAGTAGTGATGGTAAATTTGATTCTTTTTACTGAATCGAGTTTTAATGAGTCACTCACCAAAGTGAATCGGATTTTTTGAGTCATTTGATTCACTGAGTCAGTTGACCAGAGAGTGCAAAAAATGTACATTTTCACTCAGACTTAATTTGTTTCTCTTTTCATGTAAATCTTACTTCTAGGATGAGTGATTGAAAAAGAAAAACAACTATTTTTAAAGAGCAAAAAATATATATTTCTAAAGGGAACATTTATTTTATTTATTTTTATTTTATTTTATTAGTATTTTCCTCAAATGTGTCAAATATATATTTTCTCATCTAAATGTCCACTGAGCTGTGTGCCAGGGGGCGGTAATGCCCCTTAACATTGGTTGCCAACCAAGAAGAAGAAGAAGAAGCTATGAGCCAGGAGGGAGGGGGTGAGTGAGTCCTGAATGATTCGCTTACGCTACAATTCAGCACAGGAAGGAGGGGGTGTCAGTGGAGTCAGTGGATATGAAAATTAGTGACTGTTGCTGGTATTTGTGCAGCAGCTAATTGGGCATCACCGCATACTTTTGTGCGGTCTTATCGGTTGGACGTTACAGCCCCTTCGGTGGCTCATACTGTTCTTTATGCTGGGTCTACCGCACACTAAGGTGGTGGTGGTTCAATTCTGGTTGCTCTGCAGGGCGTGTATGTATGTCCCATGTGTTGTACCGAGTAAATCGACTGAAAGGGAATGAATAGTTGTCTATAATTTCTGTTCCCCGAAGGAGAGGAACAAGGTACAACACAAGGTGGCCCCACTGAGCAGTTTGGGTCGGTGAAGAGCGGCTATCAAACTGAGGGATGACTGTGATGACAGTCCAGGCGGGGTTGTGCACATGTCACCACAGGCGTGAATAAAGGTTTCTTCAGCCAGGACATGCAAGGGCGTGATATCCTATACTTATGTGTTGTACCTCGTTCCTCTCCTTCAAGGAACAGAAGTTATAGACATAACTATTCATTTTAGCAGCAGACTGCACAAATAGCTGTTTTTCTTTTCTTTAAATGTTTCTTACTTGTGGGTCCAGGTCCGTACAGAGAACTGTGAGATTCTTCAGAACTATCATACTGTCGCTTGGACTCAGTTGGGTAAATGCTGGACCAGGAGCGACACACCGAAACAAGATAGGAAGGCTGCAAAGAAGGTTAAACAACACTTACAGAAAAATGCAGGATTTGTGGCTGGAGAACACAACATATTGTATAGATTTAAACTCACAGTAAGGGGTTGAAGTTGCTGTCCTGTTGATATAAAAGGGTGGTGTAGTACTTTGTGAGGTTTGCAGGTAAGAAAGAGGTGTTGAAAAGAGCGATGTTCTGAAGGTTCACTGTGAAGATCTGAATGACCTGCAGGGAGGGGAGAAAAGCACATCTGTAGGTCATGAAATGAATCCAAGTAGAAAAAAAAATCAGCGTCAGTTCAAAATTTACGCCAATGTTGATTCTTTACCGACTGAGATCCAAATGCCACAACATCGTCCAGAGTGAGGAAAGAGACGAAAGACCCGATGTACTGAGCAAACCAAGCTGTGGAATTCAGTTGTGGGTTGCTGGGGAAGTAACACTTTGGATTTGAGGCTAAAAAAAAAGATGTTAACAATAAATAATAATGATAAAGTTCAGAATAAATAAAAATACAATCTATTAGGGCTGGGCCATATCATAGCATTCACGGTAATACCGGTATAATGTCAGGCAATGATAAGAAAATTAAATATCGCAATAGAATATGGGTAAAACGCGCATGCGCAGTGCCTTTTTTTAATACGCACATGGCGGAAAAAGCGTGCCGCCGACAGAGAATGAGAAGGGTGAAAGCGGATCGTTGAATGAAACGGATAAACCAGAATTGGTTTGTAAAAATGCTGCAACTTCAGTGGTGTGGAAATTGTTTAGCTTTCGTCCGTCAGATACACAACAAAGCACTATTTTTGGTAGAGCATGCTAGCAGGCTGTTGTTATTACCGTGTTTTTTGGAAAATACGGCACACTTAAAATCAATCCTTTTCTGAAAATTTTTTCTGAAAATCGACAGTGCCCCTTATAACCCCATGTGCCTTATGTATGAATTCTGGTTGTATTTACTGACCTCAAAACGATTTTATGTGGTACATGGCGCTCGAAAATCTGTGAAATGTTTTAGTACAACTTTGCTAAGCTACGAACCCGCACCGCTTGATGGATTGTTGGAGCATTACGGCTATCGTAGGCAGGAGCCTCGCGGAGTGATATGTGCTGTGCTTCAACATAATATTACCGTATTGTGTGTGTATAACCTCTTTTTAAGTTTTGTGGATATTATACATGGTTATGCTGAGGATATGTCGGCCAATTTGTACTGGAAATGCCTTTTGGTTAAACTGTCAGCAAGGAATTTGCATTTGCACTGTTAAATTTTTATATAACTTTAATGCTCATAAAAAACAGCTGCTTGTTTAAGTGAAAATACGTTGATTTGTTTTTTTGCACGAATAAAGTCGTGGACTTATAAAGTATTTTGTCAAGTGTCAATTATATCGTCAGTTATATTGTTATCGCAAATTTTCAAATGTATATCGTGATAAATATTTTTGATCATATCGCCCTGCTCTACAATCTATAATCATTTTACTCCAGCGTAGCGTTTTTTTAATTGCTGTGAATTCTTGAAGTCAAATGTAAAAAGTAAGCAATAAAAAATGATGACCATAACAAACTGTTACTACAGTAGCTGGCAGGTTTTACTGGAATTAACATTGTGATCCAACAGTTTGCCGATTGGTCTAAATATAAGCAAATCGAAAATAAGATGTCCTTATGGTTTATTTAAAATTGAAAAATATTAAAGCAGGACAAAGTTATAAAAGACAAAGTCTTTGAACCTTATTAAGAATGATGACGGGGACAAGCATCAGTGAAAGATTGATGCTGTCTTGCTTTTAACGTATTTATACTGTATGTGTACTCTATTGCCATTTTGTACTACCACTGTTCTACCTACTAAACTGTCTAAAGTCTTTCATCTTTAATAAAATGAAGTATTAGGTATATACAGATATGTCCAAAGCACAGCAATCTATGGTGCTGCAAAATGAAGGGAAACTGAAAAAAATTGCAATTACCTGAATTTTGTGTACAACTAAATTTTCCTTTTAATTTAAATTGTGCTCAGGCAGTTGTGCTTTTAGGTGACATGTGGTTGCTGTTCAGTTTCATGTAGAATATCATTTGATCAATGTCTTTTCCCCCCACTTGAATTAGCATCCCACTTGATCCTTGACCCTGGCATTCTTGAAAGACTTACTTGAGCCGACGTAAAGGTAAGTCCTGATGGTGTTGTACACGTCTCCCCTCACAAAGTCAGCAGTAGTGTAGTTGTATACCCCAAGGACTGAGACACTGAAACACAACAAATTTAAATCAGAACACAAAACAAAAAAACATATAAAGCAGGATTTAGTGCTGTAGTAAAACACACAGTTTTTGGAAGGCCAGGCAGGAGGTGCTGTTTATGACACTGGGACTGATCAGGCTCTTTGTGAGGAAGGGCAAGTAGTTCTTGAGGCGTTGGTCAAACCAAGCATCCACCTCCAACGTTTGGGTGCTGCTGAGGGCCATGGGCCAGACGCAGGGCAGGATGTAGCGCCTCACCGCTTCCGGCAGAGACTCCTGGAGGCAATGCACAGATTAATGTGTTTAATCATTGCATTGTGTTTGCATTTCTGCTTGTGCCTTGGGCTACGTACAGTTTCTAGAAACTGTGGTGTCTGGCTGTAGCTGTTGAAGAGCATGCAGAGCTGTGCGTTGTTGTCGACAACATTAGGACGTCGTAGATAATCCCCAAGCTCCGATGGAGGGATGGAATTTATGATCTAGAAGATTAGAAGACGAAAATTAAGACATTCCCCTCTTGCTTTATCATATTTACTCCTGATATCTTTCAAGTCAACACACCAGACTCATTCTGTCAGGAGGCATGAGCGACAGGAAGGCGGTGAGGTTGGGAAACTGGAAACCCATGAAAGATTGCTCCAGGAAACCATAGAAACTGGTGTTGTAGCTGTCACTGTAGCAGCGGAGAGGTGTTGGACCTAGAGGAAAAGGTGGAGACACAAACTAGGTTATAATATTGGAACTTTGCCTCATGCTTTGTTAAGCCATCTGGAATAAAATAAATAAATAAAGTTTTACTTGTTGTTGTATTCACATAAAATGTGACAAACATACATGTTTAATGAAAAAATAACAAGAGCGAGCATAGGAGAAAACTCAATGTCTGACTCCTCTCTCACTTTCACAAGGCTGGCAGCCATTATGTTAAGAAATGTGAATGGGCTACTCGCTTACAGGAATGTTACAGCCCAATTTCATAAAGCATCCAACAAAAAAAATTAAAGCTGAGTTTACTGGTTTCCTGGGTTAGCTTTACCTCCGAGGGTCTGGAGGATTTGATCATAGATTTTCTGCTGTGTGTCTGTGCTGAGCGTTGAGATAGTCATGTTCAGGTTCAGTACACTGAAACAAAAAAATGCAAAGGTTTATTTCCAGTCAGATTGCTTAAATACTTCCATATATGGTGCTTGAAGCTTTGTGCTCACCCCAGCTGCTCAATGCTGCAGCTCCGTCCTGCGAGTATTCCGAAGTAAGGTGCAACTTGTCCTGGTGAAAGTTGTACCAGCAGAGGTGGCAGCCGGGAGGTAAGCCACACCTCTACGTCCGCATCACTCATCGAAGGAAGGGAGAGGTTTGCACGATCAAACACAACTTGCAACATGGCTGACCTCACGACTGAAGGCAATGCGTCTTCAGGAGCCTGTAGAAAAAACCAAAAGTAATAATCATGTTTTTTAGATGTAACAGGTGTAACAGGACCTTCTTCAACTTCTGTGTGAGAAGACTAACCAGAAAAATGTTAGAGTTTACCATCATTGCAAACAAACACAAAACGTATGAATGTTTTACATGTGATGAACAGATAAACTCAGCTTGACTTGACCTCTAGTATCAACAAAACACACCAGGTGACTTTATAACATGATGTATGCTCACCAGGAGAACAGATGAGAAATCATCAAAGAAGGCAGCCAGAGACTGGTCAGGCACATATTTCATCACCATGTTGACTTGCTCAGAAGTTGTGAGCTGTCCAGGTGTTGTGGACACCTCGGCTAGCTGTCTGACCGTGAGCTGTGACAGGGCTTCCATCTGCATATGCAAACACACATGTTGTCAGTGACAGTTGTGGTTATCACAGAGGGAAACCCCACCCCACAAGAAAACAGATGTAAAGACAGAAAATGCAGTGCATCATAACGCACCGCTGAGAAGTTGGAGTAGATCGTCTGAATGTCCTGGAACGTCGCAAGATAGGCAAAACCTCCCATGTTCACCTGCAGCCATTGTGCACTGGTGGCAATGCCTGAGCTGCAGGCGGGGTCTGAACCACAAACACACACAGAGGAAATCCAGCTTTATTGTGCTGAAGGAAAAGCATCTATCATACATTGTTATGTCACTTTGCAATACACGTGACCACCCTGGATTACTGTATTCCTGAATCCCACCAATTCTATCAACATGTGTGAATGTTGGATTAATTCAGATGTGACGTGAACAATACATAGACTGTAACTGTTAATAGGCTGCCATTGATTGTTACTGGGCTGTAATACAGCAGTGTACCTGTGCTGTTGTTCCTGGTCAGGAAAACCTTAATGAAGTGCGTGTAGACAGACACCTGCCTGGCAAACGTCAATTGTGGCCGGAGTTGACTCAAAATCTGCTGACTGAATTGAAATTGGGATTAGGTTAATTAAAAAATGGCAGGCTTTTGGTATACCAAGAAAGGCAGTCACATTTGATGTAATTTTATGGTCTTAATTTCTTACATGGCCTGGTAGGAGCTGCAAGTAAGTTCCCTTGTGGCCATATATGAAAGGAAGTCAGGTGAAACAGCTGGCAGAAATGGGAGAAGGCGGCGGCCAAACCACGTCTGGATGAAGGTTAGATTATTGAGGGTGGCCGTGTTGACAGTATCTATTCGGAGTTCTTGTATGGTGTCCAGAATCACGGACACTGCTGGGTTGTTGGCGTCCAGAGTCTATAACAAAGATCAAAATGTGATGTAACTACTGACTTTTCTTATCTTTCAACAACAGACGGTTTGCAGAAGGTTCTTCTCGTCTTACAAAATATTGTGTAATGCTTTCATACCGTGTTGACGAGCAGATCCAGAGCCTGGTCCAGGACCTGAGAGGTTTCGGAGAGGACAAGTTTCCAGACAGATTTGGACCCACTCGAGCTGGAGTAGCGGTTGCACTTCAGTATCATTGCCAGCTGTTCTGCTGTTATTGTTGACAGCTGCGTGACGACAGAGAACAGTTTAGACTCCACAGTGAAAGTGAAAACGAGCTGAATCACAGACGGCTGTTGACTTATGTGACGCTCTTACCGAGGCACAAGCCAGTTGCTCAACGGCCAAGTCACAGAGGTTTCCGCTCGTCTGTGCACTGGTGAGTTGGAGCTGAACTGCTGTTCTGTGGTTTCAAAATAAAACATGTGATTGGTACTTTGTTGACATCTGGGACAACGTTGCATAAAAAGTAAACTCTCCAACAGGTTCGTGTAAATCCTACCTGTTCAAACCGATACAGATATCTGTTGCTGTACCACAAAAAAAAGAGAGGAAAAAAGTTATAAATTGACAAAAAATTACATTTTATGCATCAACACAGCAGGATATGAGATTTCATGCTGCCATCATTAATCACACTGCAGATCTCGCAAGTAAAAACCAAGTTCCCTTTCACCACCAATGTGTTTTTTGTTTTGTTTTGTTTTTCTTGTCAGTGCTTCTGATGTAAGATGATCTCTACATACTCGTAACAAAACAGCAGGATATGAGACAAAATGTTAAAATGAGCAATTAAAAGATTGAATCTGCAGCAGAAGGTCCACCGCTAGCTTAACATTTCATGTTTTCCTGCTTTATTTCGGCCTCCCTTACTTCTTGTGCTCTCGATTAACACTTGGGCCCTGCTTGGGTACTGCTGCTTTATCTGAGGTGTCTTTGAATATTTTACCCCATGCTACCTTTTGTAATACTTACGCGTGGTGCTGCTGGATCCAGTTGTTGAAGTTGTCCCCAATGATGTCAATGAAGTTGCCCCTGATGTGGTTGTTGAAGTTGTCCCCAATGATGTCAATGAAGTTGCCCCTGATGTTGTTGATGAATTTGGCCCCGATGTTATCGATGAAGTTGCCCCTGATGTTGTTGATGAATTTGGCCCCGATGTTATCGATGAAGTTGCCCCTGATGTTGTTGATGAATTTGGCCCCGATGTTATCGATGAAGTTGCCCCTGATGTTGTTGATGAATTTGGCCCCGATGTTATCGATGAAGTTGCCCCTGATGTTGTTGATGAATTTGGCCCCGATGTTATCGTTGAAGTTGCCCCTGATGTTGTTGATGAATTTGGCCCCGATGTTATCGATGAAGTTGCCCCTGATGTTGTTGATGAATTTGGCCCCGATGTTATCGATGAAGTTGCCCCTGATGTGGTTGATGAATTTGGCCCCGATGTTATCGATGAAGTTGCCCCTGATGTTGTTGATGAATTTGGCCCCGATGTTATCGATGAAGTTGCCCCTGATGTTGTTGATGAATTTGGCCCCGATGTTATCGATGAAGTTGCCCCTGATGTTGTTGATGATGTGTCTGATGTAGTGGTGGTGGTGGGGCTAACCTTGCCTCCTGTAAGCCCCACTCCCAGACCATTAAGATCGGACTGAAACTGTGAACTGATCCAGGTTTGCACCACTGTCACATTTTCATACGACTTCAAAAGTGGGAGGTTGGTGCCAAGAAGACCTTTAACATCACTAACAGTCAGGTTCTATGGAGAACAGAGCAGACACATTTTATCGTATGAGCAAATAAACACACTTACTTTATTCTTTGACAGAACCAAAAAACAATTTAGTTTTACAACTTATCAGCCCCATCTAATGGTTTGAGTGAAGTAAATAAATTGAGGAACTATGATGCAAGACCCCCACCCCAAAATAAATAAAAAAAATAAAAACCTTTTTTCAAAATTAGTCTAAAATTCAGAATTCAAAGTGCAGACATGCAGCACTGACCTGTATAACACTCTCAAGCAGCCCAGTGAAGATCGGGACGTCCATACTGATATTGGCAGACACTAAATCTTGGATAAACCTAAGATCTGCACCCGCTGCAAGAATGGAAAAAAATTAATGGTACGTTAACTTTCAGCTGTTTAAATGATGCTTTTTTTGAATGCGGGTCTGTTTGCTTACGTAGGTAAGATTGTATGAGCTGGTAACTGGAAGTGGAGATAGTGATTGAGTGTTTGTCTGGGATAAATGCTTCATATGTGAGGGAAAACAGTTCTTGCTTTTTCTCAGTGGTGCAGCTGGATATGTCCAGAGCATCGGCGTTCCTGCAGGAGATAAAACACACAGGAATGGTGTGTTGAGTTTATGGAATTCATATAACATTATTTATCATTAAATCAGACTTTTTTTTTCTAGTTATCTAAATAATAATTTAAAGATTTATGTGGGTTCACCTGCCTTTGTAAGTACAGGATCCCTGACAGACCTTTAGCCAACATGTTCTTGTACCTTCCAGATATTACCTGTGTTAGGTTTAATGTACGTGTTGTAGGTTGCCATTTAAAAACCTACACAATGCCATTTAGAAAGCTAGAATGCTTCTGCTTGCTATCTAGGTAACCTACGCATATGACTACGTGCATGACATTGATAAAGGGAACAAGCAGCCTTGAGAAGAACAGATTCTACCAACAACAATCTGGGAGAGCTGCACTCCCATCATATAACCACACACAATGTATAATCACGCTTGCACAACACAATCACACTTTGTAACCAGTTATAGTAATTTCTCATAGGTAATACAGCAACAAGCTCTATGAATATTCATGTGTGTAACCAATAAAAACAACCTACAGGGGGAAAGCAAGTTGAAATGGGTTGGAGACAATTGCTTCCCTGTCGCGAGTGAAAATTTGAGCTCCGTGTGACCTTGTTCCTGAGTGAGTTTCTGTTTATCCAGCAGTATTAGGGGTAAAACTCTGAGAACCTGCTGCTAATGTGATGTAAAAATAACCTCCAAACACACACACACTCATGCACAGTCACAGCTCTGACGCCTTACTTGATGCTTTCAACCGAAATGTTCCTGATAACAACAACATCCAGGGCGCACAGGTTTGGTCCTCCAATGGCGTTGAGCTCCACACTGCCGAGACTGTTCCCCTTTACACTCAGATACTTGGAGATGATGGCTTTGGCCTTGATGAGGAGAACCAAGCATCGGTGTGAAGACACAAGCATGTAAAGTAAGCTCACGTTCAGATTTTTTCTTCTGTTTGCTCACCAGAACCGGGTCCCACGGCCCGTTTGAAGCATCCATCAAAGAAGCGAGTGTGTCGATCTGAATAATAGTCCACATGTTGATGTCTTCCATTGTGGCACTACGGGACATTGCTCCTAAGATCTGAACCTGATCTTCTGGGATGATGCCGCTGGCACTGTAAGCCTATAAAAAAGTCAGAAGATATTTAGACTCAAATTTAGATAGCAAAAGCTTAAATAATAGAAGTTGTCAGCGTTGCAGACTTTGCATGCCCTCCCTGTGTCTGTGCTGGTTCTCATGCTTCGTTCCAAAGTCCAAAAACATGCACGGGGTTTGGTCGAATACTGATTTTAAACTGACCGTAGGTCAGAATGTGTGTTATGTTTTTCTGAATGCTTCTGTGTGTTAAACCTGCTCTCCAGGAGGGGCCTAACCTGCCTCTAAATCTATGCCAGCTGGGATAGGCTCCAGGAGTTTTTTTGCCACTTACCTCTTGCAACTTGCTGAGAACAATCTTTGTGTAGTTCTGCTCCTGCACCTGGTTAACGAGGGCATCCAAGTTGTCTTTGACAATGGTGGAATTGAGGCAGCTGGTGAACTGATTTATATCATAGTTTAAGGGGAATATTAGATTAACGAGAGTCACACGGTTTATGAATCCCAAAGTGCAGTCAGTGGCTGAAACACAGAAAGAGAAACAATTTTTGGTTAAACAGTAAATTCTCTCTGGATTCTAATACATGGACCAAGCAGTTGACAGAAAGAAACCAACCTGTAGATTCCTCATTAGGAATGGACATCCTTATTGCGCTCTTCAGCTCCCCGATCTTCTGACTGTCCACGTTGTTTTCCTTGAGAACACCCAGGAAGTACCTCAAGTAGTTGTTCTTTGTTTTCTGCTCACAAGAACAAAGGGAAAGAAGGAAATGCGCATAAAGAACAAGGTTAACAGCAAAAAACAGAAACCAAAATCAAAAAATGTAAATGTTTGCGGTCATGTATTACTCACAGTGTTGAAGTGATCATAGAAGGTTGAAGACATATACAGCGGCAGCATCCCGAGGTCTTTCAGAGTTTGCTCAGTCCACACTGAAGGAGCTCTGGTTATCACGAAAACAGAACGGTGATTATTATTATGAAGGACAGAAAGGGCCAAATGTAAAAATGTAAATCTGCTGACAAGGAAACAAACAAACAGGAATGAAAATCTGCCACAGCGGTGAAGCGTTTTGCGTACCCATATCTTGTGTTGCCATTAGTCATTTGAGCCTGAACAGCAGCTGCTTGAGCAGAAGTGAGGCTGGGGCAGCTTTTGAGATTTTCCAAGATGGATGAATCTGAGTTTAGGATGTAGGACGCATCCAGGATGCAGCACATGTTTCCCAATACTGATATTTCATCTTTAGTTAAGCTTGTGTTTGTTATGCCCTTTGAAAATAAAAGAAACAGAAATTCATTTCAACTCAAAACATTAAACAAAACCTTGGTGTGATGACAGTTATTTCCATTTCATGCAATTATTAATACATCTAATCTTTAGAGCTCAAGAAGTGATTTGTGGTTCGAGGACTCACCAAGCAGCTCTTTGCGTTTTCAAACAGGGCAGTGCGCTTGTAGCTGAGCGCTGCAGAGAAGACAGAGAAGTCTGCATTTCCCAACTCTGTGAAATAGGCCCTGCAGCTGGCCTGCGGCACCAGTGAGTAACTGCAAGAGGAAACACAAGTGTGACAAGCTGTAGCATCCACCATTCAGCTTTAATTCAGAACAAACAGACAGGATTCTTACTCATAATACAGCAGCACATCTGGAGGGTAGAGGTTGAAGTTGGCAGCATCGTCTTTAATGTAAGTGTACATGCAGGTCAGCTGTTGATTAAAAAAAAAGGCAAAATAATTAGCACCTTGTATCGTCCCCGTTTATGACGGAGAACATGTGTAAGAAAGCTCCATGACTTGTTGGATGGTAACGCATTTTTGTAATTTGCCTTCTCCACCAAAGCTGGAAGTCTGCACTTTAATCCACTGTGGTGGTGTGCAGCTGCAACATGCAAAAATTGCATCTTTGTTCAAACATTTATTACCCTAACTCTATGTGCCAGAGTTATATACGGTGTAATCTATATAACCCGATTCACAGGGTATGTATATATTGTTTTAAGTGTGTTTTAAACAATTGTTAGTTTCTCCTTTGATGTCCAATATGTTCACTTTTTAATATTTGAGCAGATATGAAGGAGATTTTAAATATCCCATAAATGCCTTGAACACTGTACCTGAGACTCCACTAGTTTAACCTTCCTGCTGCCTGACCTCCGACAGGCTTTGATCAGGTTCTTGACTTGCCCATTGCCAATGTTCCTCGCTCCAGTGCATGTGAACCCTTGAAGCACAGAGGATGACAAACTACACACACACACACACACACACACACACACACACACACACACACACACACACACACACACACACACACACACACACACACACACACACACACACACATTGTTAGCTCTACTCAAACCCATTTGCAGGTTGTTTTGATTGATTTGATTGATCTCCCAGACTGATTTGAACTCACTTGTTTGGACCTCCCAGCTGTGCAGAGGCGCTCTCTGTAGCTACCGACTCAAAGAACAATTCAGCCTAACAAAACAAACAAACAAACAAAAAGAGTCTGTAATAACAGGCATGTAGCACAACACGAGAATAAAAACTAAGCTGAGGGTTTCATCTTCTACCTGCTGCGGTTTCCATTCCTTTCTGTTGAGTATGGTTATAACGTCGTTGCTACTGGAGAAGCCCACCAGCAGGGATCGAGGGATCTCAGTGGCCAGGTCATTGGGAACGTTCTGGATCACTTGCACGCTGCTGGTGTTCACTGATATGATCTGAGAGAAGATGGAAGCATTGTGAGTTAACTCTCTGTGGAAAGCTTTCTATCTTTATCCAAAGCAGCTGATGGAAGTGTGCAGTTCAAATCATGCTCAAGTTATAACAGAAAACCTGTCATACCTGACTGACAAAGACCTGCTGGATGATCTGAGGACCAGAAAGGAGGTTTGCCACCAGTGAAGGAGTTTGGGAGGCACTTATCAGCTGATTACCAGAGATGCTCAAGAACACTCTGGAAGGTACACCAATGATGAGAGTGCCCAGACTTATCAGCGATGATGAGCTGTTGATCTGGTGGAAAGGATGGAAGCAGCACACGCATAAGTGAACATGACCACAAAGATGACTTTGATTTTTCTAAAGTCAGGATTCAGTCTAAAATCTGCAACCTGTATGATGCCCGAAGACAGCAGAGACTGGATGATGGTCATGGCCTGGCCTTCGCTCCAGCCCGTCACAGTGGAGAGAGTGCCGATGGAGTTTATTAAGTCCTGGGGTTTGATTGAGCTGATCTGATTCAGCGACATGCCAGTGCTTTGGCTGCCGAGGGCAGAAATGACTGTGGAGTCAATGTTCTGACCAAAGTTACCTGCCAAAGCAGCTGTGACCTTCACATGTGTGAGAAAAACTTTGTCAGTAGAGTCAAATTTATGTCTACAGTGTAAATATTCTGGGGAACAAAACTTTATCAAGTTAATAAAAGGAGAGCTTAGTGCTCTTTTATTCATCTTTCCATTTCACCCTTCTTAAAATCACATACCGCCAGAACAAAGAGCTCTACACCACTCTAAATAATAAACATCAGATTCAAAACAGGAGCCTGCAAGTGAAACTAAACCCAATTTTATGTGGGTGACAAATTTAAGGAAATAATAAACTACTTTTTACCAAAATACCAGGCAAGATGCTGAATCTCTGAAAGATTGAAATCTTATAACATTCACGTCTAGTTGACCTTACCTATCCTGTATTGAATGTAGTTAGGTTTTTGCAGCAGACTGCACAAATAGCTGTTTTTCTTTTCTTTAAATGTTTCTTACTTGTGGGTCCAGGTTCGTACAGAGAACTGTGAGATTCTGCAGAACTATCAAAGTGTTGCTTGGACTCAGTTGGGTAAATGCTGGACCAGGAGCGACACACCGAAACAAGATAGGAAGGCTGCAAAGAAGGTTAAACAACACTTACAGAAAAATGCAGGATTTGTGGCTGGAGAACGCAACATATTGTATAGATTTAAACTCACAGTAAGGGGTTGAAGTTGCTGTCCTGTTGATACAAAAGGGTGGTGTAGTACTTTGTGAGGTTTGCAGGTAAGACAGAGGTGTTGAAAAGAGCGATGTTCTGAAGGTTCACTGTGAAGACCTGAATGACCTGCAAGGAGGGGAGAAAAGCACGTCTGTAGGTCATGAAATTATCAACTGTTTTTTTGCTGCATTTGAATCCAAGTAGAAAAGCGTCAGTTCAAAATTTCCACCAATGTTGATTATTTACCGACTCAGATCCAAATGTCACAACATCGTCCAGAGTGAGGAAAGAGACGAAAGACCCGATGTACTGAGCAAACCAAGCTGTGGAATTCAGTTGTGAGTCGCTGGGGAAGTAACACTTTGGATTTGAGGCTAGAAAAAAAAGATGTGAACAATAAACACTAATGATAAAGATCAGAATAAATAAAAATATAATCTATAGTAATTTTACTCCAGCATAGCCTTTTTTAAATTGCTGTAAATTCTCGAAGTCAAATCTAGAAAGTAAGTAATAAAAAATGCTGCCCATAACAAACTGTTACTACAGTAGCTGGCAGATTTTACTGGAATAAACAATGTTATCCAACAGTCTGCCGATTGGTCTAAATATAAGCAAATATAATTTCCTTAAAGTTAAAGCAATCATTAACTGTCCTGTTTTTTTAGTTATTTAAAATCCAAAAATGTTAAATCAAGACAAAGTTACAAAAGGCAAAATCTTTGTGTCATGGTCCAGAGTCTGTGACTCCGTGTTTATGTTTAAGTTTATTATTATTCTGTGGTTTTGTTTATTCTGGGTTTTTGTACTCTCCTTTCATTTCATGTTCCTGTGTTCTGTGTCCCCCAGTCTGTGTTAAGTTTGTGTGTTGTGTTCAGTCTTTGTGTTTCCTGTTTTATTTTGAAGGTTCGTGTCTTTTAACCAAGATGGCGCGGCCACGTCCAGACGCCTTCCTGACCGCTCCGCTCCGACTATCCACTTTTCTTGTTTTTTACTTATTTTTTGCTCTGGTTTACATCCCAAAATCCTCTAGTCTTATAGTATACGACAGCGGATCACTTGTAAACATCGGTGACAAGGTTGCACATCTAATCTTGGACACTTTTAAACCCGACCCTTCCTGGCTGCCAGAGATTCTACGCGGCGCGGAGAACAACAAAGGACGGGCCGCTCATCTGAGGCGTAGAACAAAGAAGCGCCGGGGGAAACGCGCTGGTATTAGGAACAGACTGAGACAGCAGGCGCATCGCGCACCACTGCCCAGTATCCTACTGGCCAATGTACAATCCATGGAGAACAAGCTTGATGACCTAAGAGCAAGGGTCACCTTCCAACGTGACATGACGGACTGCAACATTCTGTGCTTCACGGAGACATGGCTGACCCCCGGACCAGGCCGTAACTCCGTCGGATTCATTGTTTGTGCTCCGCGTGGACAGAACAGCAGAGTCGAACAAAACCAAAGGTGGAGGAGTGTGTTTCATGGTAAACAGAAAGTGGTGTGATGCCAGGAGCATTTCTACTCTCTCCAGCGGCTGCTCGCCACATCTGGAGTTCCTGAGCATTAAGTGCCGTCCTTTCTATCTGCCCCGTGAGTTCACCTCGGTCATCGCCACGGTGGTCTACATCCCACCCCAAGCAGATATAGGTATGGCTTTGTCCAAATTACATGATGTGCTGAGTTCGCTTCAAAACAAGGACCCGGGCGCAGCCCTCATTGTAGCAGGAGACTTTAACAAAGCGAACCTCAGACAAGTCATGCCAAACTTTTACCAGCATGTCTCGTGTCCAACGAGGGGGGATCGAATTTTGGATCACTGCTACACGCCATACAAGCAGGGCTACAAAGCTGTAGCCCTGCTTCCCAAACCAGAAACCATGGATGGACAGATCGATCCGCACTGCAGTAAACGCCAGGACCGCCTCCTACAACGCGGGTCTCGCCACTGGCGATATGAGCGCCTACAAAGCGGCCTCATACGGCGCGCAGTGAGAGATGCCAAATGCCGGTACCGGGAGTACCGCTTCCACCAGGGCGAAACACGGAGTATGTGGCACGGACTACGCACCATTACGGACTACAAAGCCAGGGACACTGCGCCGATCAACGCCGACTCTGCATTCACCAATCAGCTGAATCAGTTCTATGCCCGTTTTGAGGTTAGCCAGGCGGCTAATGCTATCTACCGCCTGACTACCAAGGACAGTGACGTCATCAGCGAGAGACCGGTGACCAGCATCGCGGAGCATGACGTCCGAGCGGCATTGAAGAGTGAACACAAGGAAAGCGGCGGGGCCAGACGGCATCACCGGCCGTCTGCTGCGCTGCTGTGCTGACCAGCTAGCAGGTGTGTTCACTTATATCTTCAACAAGTCCCTGGCGAAGTCTGTGGTCCCCACATGCTTCAAAAGATCCACCATCATCCCTGTGCCCAAGAACAGTTGCACTGACCTCGGTAGTAATGAAGGTGTTTGAGAGGCTGCTGAAGAACATCATCTCCTCCTCCATCCCAGACACCACAGATCCGCTGCAGTTCGCCTACAGATCCAACAGATCCACAGAGGATGCCATCGCCCACGTCCTACACACCACTCTCAGCCACGTGGACAAGAAACAGGGTAACTATGTGCGAATGCTGTTTGTTGATTACAGTTCAGCGTTTAACACAATAGTGCCCTGCAGACTGTTCACAAAGCTCAGGGATCCGGGACTTAACAGCCGTCTGTGTGCATGGGTGTTGGACTTCCTCACTGGCAGAACTCAGGTGGTGAGGGTGGGTAGATGCGTCTCTAACAGCATCACCATCAACACAGGAGCACCTCAGGGATGTGTCCTCTCGCCACTGCTCTACTCCCTCTACACTTCAGACTGTGTGGCCACCCATGGCTCCAACACCATTGTGAAGTTTGCTGACGACACAGTGGTGTTGGGTGCCATCTCCAACAACGATGAAGCAGCCTACATGGACGAAGTGAAGAATCTGGCATTATGGTGCCAGGACAACCACCTCCAGCTGAATGTCGGCAAGACCAAGGAGCTGGTGGTGGACTTCAGAAGGAGTCAGCACAGAGACTACAAGCCCATTATCATCAATGGAGCTCCAGTGGAGAGGGTGCAGTCCTTCAAGTATCTTGGTGTCCACATCTCCTCAGACCTGACATGGGCTGCCCACATTCAGGTCCAGACCAAAAAGGCTAGGCAGCGCCTGTATCACCTACGACAACTGAGGAAGTTCAGGGTCTCTCCAAAGATCCTCAGGATTTTCTATACAGGCGCTGTGGAGAGCATCCTCACACAGAACATGACATCGTGGTTTGGGAACAGCTGTGTGAAGGACCAAAAAGCTCTCCAGAGAGTGATCCGTACTGTCATGGTCCGTCGTCCTGTGTCTGTGGAATGCGTGATGCTCGGGTAGCCACACCCCCGGGCCGGGCCAACACCGACACACCTGCTCTCCATCGCGGTGATTACATGAAGAGCTACTTAACCCGGCACTGACGGATGCTCCACGCCAGTCTGTTAATCACCTCACAGTGGTAACTAGACTTCCACGAAAGCGTGCATTCACTTCTGGTTGGAACTGTGTTTAATCCGCCTACTTGTGTCCAGGTTTCGACCCGGCGTTCGGCGTCTGCCACCTGCCTGTCATCCGGCTCAACTGGATCATTTGGTGCATCATCTTGCCCATTCGCTATCTCCACGGACTTCCTGCTCACGGACTGCCACACTTCCCTCCCGAGCTCCCACGGTCCCGCTCTATCGTAAGCCCCCTACTCTAACTCAGTCCTGATGTGTTTTCCCCGCTTCCCGGCTCCCTAGTAATCCTCTCCCCTTTCTATTGCAGCCTCCCACGGTCCCGATCCCGGCTTCCTTGTGTCCTTGTTTCCCTGGGTTTTTAGTTCCTTGTTTTGCTCCCTAGTTTTCCCGGGTCGCCTTTCGTTATTATAATAAAGTGTCTTTTCTGTTAGCGCTGAGTCTGCGTCTGGATCCTTTTGTGCACGCGCGCCGCGGCGCATGACAGGTACAGCAGAACGCTCCTGCAGGATTGCTCTCCCCCCGCTTCAGGACATCTACACCAGGAGATGCCGGACTAGAGCAGCGCAGATACTGAAGGACCCGTTCCAACTTCTGCAATCTGGTAGAAGGTTCCGCATCATCCGGGCAAGGACAGAGAGACTCAAGAGGAGCTTCTATCCCCAAGCCATCCGGGCCTTAAACACACACACCCTCCCTCTCACATCATCTATAATTGACTGAGACAGGACTCTCTTCCAAACACTCTAAACCCAGGCACAATGTACATTCCAAATTCCTTTAATTTTAAATATGGTTCGTCTGCGTTATTCCCCTCTGTCATTCCGTGCATCTTCCTCTGTCTGCCTGTGCATTCTCCCCGCGCTGTCCTCCCTGCTAGTTACCCTCACTTATGTTCAGGTTTTGTTGTTTAAGTTTTAGTTTTTCCCCAGTTTAGAGTGTTTTCAGTTCTGTTTCTTGCCACCCTTTCCTTTGTTTCGTACATCACTGTCACAATAAAGCTCGCTCACTTCAGAAGCCACCTGCAGTTTGGGTCCTTTTATAATTCGGACGTCTTGCCCTGGCAACCCGTGACACTTTGAACCTTATTAAGAACGATGACGGGGACAAGCATCAGTGAAAAATTGCTGCGGTCTTGCTTTTAATGTATTTATACTGTATGTGTACTATACTATGTGTATGTGAATAAAATAAAAAATTTTTTTTAAAGAAAATGACTCTAAAGGAAAAGCAAGTCCTGAATAAAGGGTTGCTAACTGCAAAAAATGAAGATCTACCAGTGACAGCAAAGGAGCTAATTACTTTATATGTGTATGGTTGTCTGAGCTCTTTGTTATCATGTTAATGCTTTGCTTCTTTCTCGGGTATTAATGTAGCAAGGCAGAGAGTGACAACGTTGGCTAATATCAGCAAACCTTAAGAGATATACTGTATCCTCGTAATTCACATTACTGAGTGTATTGACTTTGTTCTACTGTTACACACAGTTGAGTATTAGATATATACAGATATATCCAAAGCACAACAATCTGCTGCAAAATGAAGGGAAACTGAAAAATTGCAATTCCCTGAATTTTGTATTGTTGGAATTAAATAATGTGCAGTGCCTCAATAATGCTATGCTTTTTTAATAATAAGTGTTATAAAGTTATATAGTGTATTTTAAGCGGACACAGCCCTGAAAAATAAAGGCATGAGACCAGGTGTCCTTGGGAGTAGAAAGCTGCAGACTCTCGCTCATGTTTGCCTGTAGATAAGAGGGGACCATCTCTAGTGGAAAGTTACTGAGACACTGTTGTTTAGACTAGAATGAGAGAGCCTCTATAATAAAACTGTTAGGGGCACAGCAGCATTTTGGGATCGGCAGCGTGTCATGCAGGATGCATCTCCCTTCTAGAAGTAATAAAGTATTAAATGGTCTACTGAGCAGTGTTTCGTCTTCCATCGGATGCCTCTGAGGAATCAAAAGAACTCGGTGAAGTGTTGTTATTAACAGTGTACAACTAAATTTTCCTTTTAATTTAAATTGTGCTCAGGCAGTTGTGCTTTTAGGTGACATGTGGTTGCTGTTCAGTTTCATGTAGAATATCATTTGATCAATGTCTTTTCCCCCCCACTTGAATTAGCATCCCACTTGATCCTTGACCCTGGCATTCTTGAAAGACTTACTTGAGCCGACGTAAAGGTAAGTCCTGATGGTGTTGTACACGTCTCCCCTCACAAAGTCAGCAGTAGTGTAGTTGTATACCCCAAGGACTGAGACACTGAAACACAACAAATTTAAATCAGAACACAAAACAAAAAAACATATAAAGCAGGATTTAGTGCTGTAGTAAAACACACAGTTTTTGGAAGGCCAGGCAGGAGGTGCTGTTTATGACACTGGGACTGATCAGGCTCTTTGTGAGGAAGGGCAAGTAGTTCTTGAGGCGTTGGTCAAACCAAGCATCCACCTCCAACGTTTGGGTGCTGCTGAGGGCCATGGGCCAGACGCAGGGCAGGATGTAGCGCCTCACCGCTTCCGGCAGAGACTCCTGGAGGCAATGCACAGATTAATGTGTTTAATCATTGCATTGTGTTTGCATTTCTGCGTGTGCTTGTTCCTTGGGCTACGTACAGTTTCTAGAAACTGTGGTGTCTGGCTGTAGCTGTTGAAGAGCATGCAGAGCTGTGCGTTGTTGTCGACAACATTAGGACGTCGTAGATAATCCCCAAGCTCCGATGGAGGGATGGAATTTATGATCTAGAAGATTAGAAGACATAAATTAAGACATTCCCCTCTTGCTTTATCATATTTACTCCTGATATCTTTCAAGTCAACACACCAGACTCATTCTGTCAGGAGGCATGAGCGACAGGAAGGCGGTGAGGTTGGGAAACTGGAAACCCATGAAAGATTGCTCCAGGAAACCATAGAAACTGGTGTTGTAGCTGTCACTGTAGCAGCGGAGAGGTGTTGGACCTAGAGGAAAAGGTGGAGACACAAACTAGGTTATAATATTGGAACTTTGCCTCATGCTTTGTTAAGCCATCTGGAATAAAATAAATAAATAAAGTTTTACTTGTTGTTGTATTCACATAAAATGTGACAAACATACAACAACAACAACAACAACCTTTATTTATAGAGCACATTAAAAGCCTAGGCATACCAAAGTGCTTTACAAAAAACAATAAAATAATACAGTTAAGAGCATTAATATCAAATATAATAAGAACAGCAGACAATGTTCACAGTAGAAAGCCACTAATAAAATGGACTGCAGCACATAGATTATAGCAGACCCAGTGCCGCATGATAGAGAACACCAAGAATGAAGGAATAGTAAAAAGTTAATGCAATAGGTCGCAGTTAACAGTCAGCATTTAACGGGTAGAAAAGGCAAGTTCAAAAAGATAAGTTTTAAGGTGTGCTTTAAAAGAAAAAATAGAATCAGACTCCCGAATGCCAATCGGGAGGCTGTTCCATAACTCAGGTGCAGCAAAGGCAAACGATCGATCGCCTCTAGATTTCAACCGAGATCTGGGCTGAACTAACAATAACTGCGAGGATGACCTTAAAGCCCTGGCAGGGACATAAGGGTTTAAAAGTTCCTTAAGATAGGTTGGTGCAGTATTATTGATAATTTTAAAAGTAAGCAGCAAAATTTTAAATTGAATACGGTATTTGATAGGCAGCCAATGCAGCTCAGCAAGAACCAGAGTAATATGGTCAAACTTCTTGGTTTTAGTTAGAATACGTGCCGCAGCATTCTGAACTATCTGTAATCTATGTAGAAGGGTAACATGGAGACCAGAATAGAGTGAGTTACAGTAATCTAGTCTTGACGTTACAAAAGCATGAATGAGCTTTTCTAAGTCATTATACGGGATATAGTGTCTGGCCCTGGAGATGAGACGAAGCTGATAAAAACTAGATCTGACAACAGCAGACACCTGTTTATCAAGTTTAAAGGAGCTGTCAAACAAGACACCCAGATTCCTGACAGTATCAGAGAAAGAACTAGTAAGAAAGCCAAAGGCATCTTGAAGTTTGGCGCGAAGGGCATTACTGCCAAAAATCATGATTTCAGTCTTTTTTTCATTGAGAATAAGAGTATTTGCCAACAGCCATTTCTTGACCTCACTCATGCACTCACGAAAGTTATTTAAAGATAAAGCGAGATCATCATGTAACTCAAAATAAATCTGGATGTCATCCGCATAATAGTGAAAAGCAATGTGGTATTTCTCAAAGATAGCGCTTAAAGGAAGCATATACAGTGAGAAAAGGGTCGAGCCTAACACAGAACCCTGGGGGACACCACAGCAAACAGGTACAGGGGAAGAGGAAGATGAGGCCAGATGTACCGAAGAAAGCCGATTGGAGAGGTAAGATTTGAACCAGTCCAAGGCAGTGCCCTTAATGCCAACAGAGTGCTCTAATCTTGCGACTAGGATGTTATGGTCAACCATATCAAATGCAGATGAAAGATCCAATAGAACTAAAACAGAAGGACGACCATTATCAGCCATAAGTAAAAGATCATTAAAAACACGAAGCAGCGCTGATTCAGTGCTATGATGTTGTTTAAAGGCTGATTGGAATTTATCATTTATATTATTCTCGTCCAGGTAGGTCTGCAGTTGAAGTAGAACCACCTTCTCAAGGATTTTAGCCAAGAAAGGAAGCTTGGAAATCGGTCTATAGTTGGCAAAATCACTATGATCCAGGTTATTTTTCTTTAAAACGGGTTGAATAAAAGCATGTTTAAGAACTGAAGGTACATAACCAGAAAGCAAGGAGAGGTTCAATATAGACAATAGACAGGGTCCAATTACATTAAAACAATCCTTGACTATACGAGATGGAAGAACATCATGTACACAATTAGTATTGTTTAGTTTCTCAGTTATACGCTTCAGAGTGGGAAGTGAAATTAATTCAAATTGATGTAAGGCAGCAGAACAGTCAGGATTAGGCATACTGTCAGCCACCAAAGGAAGCGTAGATCTAAGAGATAAAACTTTATCTAGAAAGTAGTTTGAAAATTTTTCACAGAGACCTGGGGAGCACGAGAGTGGCATAGAGGGACGAGGATTCACCACTGAGTTAAAAATTTTAAATAGGATGCGAGGATTGTCACCATTAGAAGTAATAATCTTAGCGAAGAAGGCTGCTTTAGCCATTCTGGCAGCAGATTGGAATTTCGAGCGGCTAATACGTAAAATGTCATATGATGACTGGAGTCTATCATTCCTCCACCTCCTCTCATCGCGCCTGCACAAACGCCGTAGAACACGGACAGAGTCGTTTAACCAGCATTGCGAGTAGGTTCTGGGGCGTTTGTGTTTGATAGGTGCAACAGTGTTAAGAATCGAGGAACATGTGGTTAAAAAAGTATTGGTAAAATTCTCAAGTGTGTGTGGGATAAAACAGTCCGACATATTAAATGAAGAATTAACAAAAGATGTAGAGAAGTTGACCACAGTATCGGCGTTAATAGTCCGAGTAGGATGGAGAGGAACCTCCAAGTAAGGGTCAGTGATACCCAGGTCAACGTCAAAGATGACCGGGGAATGATCAGAAAGTCCAGTATTTCTAATTTCCTTAATGCATATATCCACGTTAAATGAAAAAACCAGATCAAGGGTGTGACCGTTAACATGAGTAGGTTCATTTACCCACTGGGTAAGATTAAAAGAATCAGTCAGTGCAGAAAAATCCAGAGGTGTGGACTCGAGTCACATGACTTGGACTCGAGTCATTAATTTTATGACTTTAGACTTGACTTGAAAAAATGTTCTAAGACTTGTGACTTGACTTGGACTTTTACACCAATGACTTGGGACTTGAATTGGACTTGAACCGGTTTACTTGAAAAGACTTGATATTTTACCCCAAATATAAAATTTAACATGCATATTATATAGAGATTGAAAATGTGACGTCATTCACGGGTAGAACCGCAAAGGATTCTGGGAACTCGTGGCAAGCGGTACGCGCAGGCTTTCAATTAAAATCAGTTATACAGCGATAAAAAGAAACACAAAAATGTCAAGAAGCCGTTGTATTATTAACTGCAATAGCCGGTCGCATGACAGCCACGGGAAGCCGACGGGTAAAGAGATCGGTTGTTATCGGATTACGTCGTTGAAGAGAAATTGTTCGAGCCATGTTTCCGAAGTAACAAAGAGGCGACGGATGGCCTGGATTGCAGCCATTCAAAGATCAAATATAACGTCCCAGAACACTCCAGCTCACAGGTTAGTCTGCTCCAAGCATTTACACGAAGGTCAGTGTTTTTTAGTAGTTAATGCGTCATTTTTCTTAACATAATTGGTGATATAGGTTACAAGCAAGTCTGGCGCTGAACAGAAATTGTCGCGCTATGCTCCTTTATTTATTGTGCATAAATAGTGAATTATCCTGACACAATATTGCGTTTCGCTTCTGTTATTATGGTACATTGACAAAAACATATACTTTTATTCACAGGATAAAACAGGTTTTTTGTATCACTAATTGCCCAGTACGATTACAGCATACAATATTGTTGTTACTGCTACATTTCTGTGATGGGTACCAGAAATTATTTCCACTACTAATTAATTACCGTTGAGCTCAAAGGTCCTATTAATAAACGGTTAACGAATGTGTATTTATGACGACGATTTGTGAGACTGGTAAACTTATGATACGTACGATGGTCTTTACTTTCTACACTGTGCATTTCAAGGTCCTGTACCCATCCGTCGGTAAACTGTACCTGGGCTTGTTGCAGTGACCGGAAGTTACTAAACTTCATGAGTGTGTGCACTCACTCCAAGAACCGTATAATTATAAATATGCATATAAATATGCTACAATGAGATAGCTGACTTCATCTAACTAGCAAATGTTGTCCAGGCTACGTTGGTGATACAGTTTTTTTTAATGTGTATGATATTTTTGTCATGCGATTTTAAAGCCGGTCCTACAACCGCATCCAAGAATAACATGCAGCTTATCTCAGAACTGTCGGTGAAAATTATTCTTGGAGCTAGGTTTAATTGAGCTGCATTTTAAAGAGGTGCAATTTCACAATTTGTGTATATTTTCTAAGTTCACTATTTTGTCATGTGTTGAGAAAAACACAGATTTTTAAATTACATGGTCTAATATTTACATTTAGCATAACTGCAACATTATTTTTTCGTTTTTTTTTTTTTTAAAGACTCGAAAGGACTTGAAATTCAAAGTTTCAGACTTGTGACTTGACTCGGACTTTTACACCAGTGACTTGAGACTCGACTCTGACTTGCCTGACATTACTTGAGACTTGACTTGAGACTTGAGGATAAAGACTTGAGACTTACTTGAGACTTGCAAAACAATGACTTGGTCCCACCTCTGGAAAAATCTTTAGACAGGTGGTCATCCATACAACAAACATGAATATTGAAGTCACCAGAAATAACTACAGAATCATATTTAAAAAGAATAGAACCCAAAAAATCAGCAAATTCAGAAATGAACATCTTATGATATTTAGGCGGACGATAAGCCACGACACACAGAGTAGTTCGAGGGCCAGTCAATTCCAATAGCTGAGCTTCAAAGCTAGAATAGGTTGGGGAGGGTAGCAGCCGTGCCTCAAGTTTATTTATAAAAACCGAGGCTAAGCCACCACCTCTACCAGTAAGCCTCGATGAGCTAAAAAAGGCACAGTCATTTAAGAGGAAGGCCTTATTAGAAAGAGACCTAACATTAAATAAGGCCATCCGAGTCCGAGGAGTCCTGTCCTTAGTAGTACATGTTTAATGAAAAAATAACAAGAGCGAGCATAGGAGAAAACTCAATGTCTGACTCCTCTCTCACTTTCACAAGGCTGGCAGCCATTATGTTAAGAAATGTGAATGGGCTACTCGCTTACAGGAATGTTACAGCCCAATTTCATAAAGCATCCAACAAAAAAAATTAAAGCTGAGTTTACTGGTTTCCTGGGTTAGCTTTACCTCCGAGGGTCTGGAGGATTTGATCATAGATTTTCTGCTGTGTGTCTGTGCTGAGCGTTGAGATAGTCATGTTCAGGTTCAGTACACTGAAACAAAAAAATGCAAAGGTTTATTTCCAGTCAGATTGCTTAAATACTTCCATATATGGTGCTTGAAGCTTTGTGCTCACCCCAGCTGCTCAATGCTGCAGCTCCGTCCTGCCAGTATTCCGAAGTAAGGTGCAACTTGTCCTGGTGAAAGTTGTACCAGCAGAGGTGGCAGCCGGGAGGTAAGCCACACCTCTACGTCCGCATCACTCATCGAAGGAAGGGAGAGGTTTGCACGATCAAACACAACTTGCAACATGGCTGACCTCACGACTGAAGGCAATGCGTCTTCAGGAGCCTGTAGAAAAAACCAAAAGTAATAATCATGTTTTTTAGATGTAACAGGTGTAACAGGACCTTCTTCAACTTCTGTGTGAGAAGACTAACCAGAAAAATGTTAGAGTTTACCATCATTGCAAACATAAACACAAAACGTATGAATGTTTTACATGTGATGAACAGATAAACTCAGCTTGACTTGACCTCTAGTATCAACAAAACACACCAGGTGACTTTATAACATGATGCATGCTCACCAGGAGAACAGATGAGAAATCATCAAAGAAGGCAGCCAGAGACTGGTCAGGCACATATTTCATCACCATGTTGACTTGCTCAGAAGTTGTGAGCTGGCCAGGTGTTGTGGACACCTCGGCTAGCTGTCTGACCGTGAGCTGTGACAGGGCTTCCATCTGCATATGCAAACACACATGTTGTCAGTGACAGTTGTGGTTATCACAGAGGGAAACCCCACCCCACAAGAAAACAGATGTAAAGACAGAAAATGCAGTGCATCATAACGCACCGCTGAGAAGTTGGAGTAGATCGTCTGAATGTCCTGGAACGTCGCAAGATAGGCAAAACCTCCCATGTTCACCTGCAGCCATTGTGCACTGGTGGCAATGCCTGAGCTGCAGGCGGGGTCTGAACCACAAACACACACAGAGGAAATTCAGCTTTATTGTGCTGAAGGAAAAGCATCTATCATACATTGTTATGTCACTTTGCAATACACGTGACCACCCTGGATTACTGTATTCCTGAATCCCACCAATTCTATCAACATGTGTGAATGTTGGATTAATTCAGATGTGACGTGAACAATACATAGACTGTAATTGTTAATAGGCTGCCATTGATTGTTACTGGGCTGTAATACAGCAGTGTACCTGTGCTGTTGTTCCTGGTCAGGAAAACCTTAATGAAGTGCGTGTAGACAGACACCTGCCTGGCAAACGTCAATTGTGGCCGGAGTTGACTCAAAATCTGCTGACTGAATTGAAATTGGGATTAGATTAATTAAAAAATGGCAGGCTTTTGGTATACCAAGAAAGGCAGTCACATTTGATGTAATTTGTATGGTCTAATTTCTTACATGGCCTGGTAGGAGCTGCAGGTCAGGTTCTTTGTGGAGATACATGAAAGGAAGTCAGGTGAAACAGCTGGCAGAAATGGGAGAAGGCGGCGGCCAAACCACGTCTGGATGAAGGTTAGATTATTGAGGGTGGCCGTGTTGACAGTATCTATTCGGAGTTCTTGTATGGTGTCCAGAATCACGGACACTGCTGGGTTGTTGGCGTCCAGAGTCTATAACAAAGATCAAAATGTGATGTAACTACTGACTTTTCTTATCTTTCAACAACAGACGGTTTGCAGAAGGTTCTTCTCGTCTTACAAAATATTGTGTAATGCTTTCATACCGTGTTGACGAGCAGATCCAGAGCCTGGTCCAGGACCTGAGAGGTTTCGGAGAGGACAAGTTTCCAGACAGATTTGGACCCACTCGAGCTGGAGGAGTGGTTGCACTTCAGTATCATTGCCAGCTGTTCTGCTGTTATTGTTGACAGCTGCGTGACGACAGAGAACAGTTTAGACTCCACAGTGAAAGTGAAAACGAGCTGAATCACAGACGGCTGTTGACTTATGTGACGCTTTTTTTTTTTTTTTTGCTTGGTCAGGCCTCTTCCGGGGCAAAGGGGCCCTCGGGCCTCTGGGCCTGCGGCTCGGTTCACTCACACTCAAACCTTTTGAATACAAGCACGCTGATCCACACAGGTGTCCACGCGGGTGTCCACTGTTCATAGACATAAACTACACCTTTATTGGCTGCTACTTCCAAGCACATTGTGCGCTGTCGGTCCTGCTTGCTACACAACAACATTCAATATTTAGTATTTACTGCTGTTTACACTTAGCTAGATTAACGTGACGGTGTTGTGTTTAGTATGTTGCTCTGGTTTTTTGCTTGTTTTCTCTTCTTTTTCTCTCAACAGGTGATCCAGGAGATTTTTTTTCTCTTCTTTCTCTTTTTAAGTGCCCTTCCTCACTGTCCCTCTTCCCTTCTGTTTTTCTTTTCCTTCATCTTTCTTTCTCCCTTTTCTATCCCTCAGTCATGTCTGTCTCGTCTGTAACAACTGAAAATAAAATAAAATAAATGATAACAACAAAGGTCGATCAAATGGACCAATACGGCAAGGCCGTGATGATCCATTTGGCAAAGTAAATCCGTTGGGTATCCTTGCTGGTCTTCAGACAACAATTCTGACGGCTAAAGAACCAAATGGGACAGGCAAAAAAATAAATTAATTAAAAAAGATTATGTGACGCTCTTACCGAGGCACAAGCCAGTTGCTCAACGGCCAAGTCACAGAGGTTTCCGCTCGTCTGTGCACTGGTGAGTTGGAGCTGCACTGCTGTTCTGTGGTTTCAAAATAAAACATGTGATTGGTACTTTGTTGACATCTGGGACAACGTTGCATAAAAAGTAAACTCTCCAACAGGTTCATGTAAATCCTACCTGTTCAAACCGATACAGATTTCCGTTTCTGTACCAAAAAAAGGAGAAAAAAAAGTTATAAATTGACAATAAAAAAAATTGCATTTTTATGCATAAAGAAGTGGAGAACTTACCATTTGCCGTGCTGACATTACACTTGTAAGAGAAACAGACACAGAGCACATTACAAATCTACTATATTAAGACTAATGTAAGACAAAACAAATAATCTAAAACATACAATTACCTCTCCAATGATGCAGTCTGAAATAAAAACACAGGAAATGCAAATCAGTTTAATGTATTTAAAAAAAAAATCAGTTCAGTAATAAGCTACAGTTAGACTGGATGTTATTCCTGACGCTTGCTAATTATTGACAATTTACATTTAGCGTGTCCATAGAGTAGGTGGTGTGTGGAATAAGATGAAACAGTGAAGAGACAAAGCTGGATATAAGACTTTGAGAATTAGTGTTCTAAATCTTTATGTTGATGTAACACTCACCAGGTGGTAGTTGGTGGGATAGAGCCTCTTTAGTCTGTGTGATAGTTGCAACAATGCCAAGAGAAACCACAGGTATGGCCAAGTCCAGTCTGGCAAACCTGTAACATGTAAACACACAGATTTTAATCATAGTGCCATATATATATAAAAAAGTTTAACCACTTCAAAAGTGCCGAGTATAAGTAGATGTGAAACTCACAGCGTTTTGTATGAAGAGCAAGTGAAGTTTTCCTTGGAGGAGAAAGAAAGCAAACATCATTCATTACTTTAACAAGCACAGGAAAGTAAAAATGATGACTTAACAGGAAGGCAGCTGCTCTTTTTACCGGGTGAATGAACACGGTGAGGTTGGTCAGGAACTCTGTGAATTTATTCTTTTCAGCAGACACGGTCAGGTAGTCAAAGAGCGCGTTGATGATGACAGCTTTGTCCGGCAGATTTGGAAGCGACAGCGACAGCAGCTCTGCGCTCTGTTGTGCAGTCAGGAGTGTCAAGACTTCAATCTAAAAGGAGATACGAAACAAGTGAGAGTTATTTCTATTAGTTCACAGCTTTGTTTGTTTGTATTTTTTAAAATCGCGTCAATTAACCGAAGTCCCATCTCACAGGGTTGAATTGTGGGTTGAGATGGATCAGCTCAGTGAGCGACAGAAGTGCTGAAAATGGACCGAAATTCTGCTGTATCCACACTGCAGTGCTGTTGGAGGTGGACACACAGCTGGAATCTAGAAGAAGTTTTGAAAAAGTAGAAATAACTGTAAATGATTGATTTTTAATTTTATTTTTTTAGTTGTTAAATTAAAATACGAAGCATGCGCGTACCTGAGCGTGGCTGCGTCAGGAACTGCAGTATGAAATCCTGCAAGACCAACTGCTGCTGGTTTGAGGTCATCTGGTTAAACTGGCTGATAAACGTCTGCAGTCTGAAAATGAAATCACGGCAAAAAGAAAAAAAAAGAGAACTAACTAACCAATAACATTTTGTAACTGAAAAACAAATTTATATTTGTACTGCATGGATATAACAGAGAACCCTTTGGATTTTTGACTAAACCAACCGTTGTTGTATTGTTGTATTTCGACTCTTGATTTAGTCTCATCTGCGTGCCTTCTACACTTCCTGTCCTACTTGTCTTTTTGTTCTTGATGTTACAGCGAAGGTTGGTTTACTTTCATGCCATGTGCCAGCTTTACTGACTTGTTTGTGATTTTCCAGACTGTTTTCATCTGATAATGAATCGTTATTATCGCTTCCTTACATTTACGACTGATTTTTTTTATGTAATTACTCATCTTAAATATGAAAAATAGCAAACTAACAGCTAACTGAGATTTCATTGTAAGTAAAACTGTGAACTTTTGCAGATTAATTCTCTCTGCCATGCCCTATGATTTGCCATGCCCTTTGCGTCTTTCTTTAACAACTCCACACTCCATTCGCTGACAGTTTTTTTTTAATTAATGGATACGACACGAAATATTCTAGACCTGAATGAAGTTCAGATCAAATTTAGAAATATTAATTGCAGAAATCCTCTGAAGGGTTCATCTTCACAGATGAATCTTGGAAATCAAAACGTGAACTGTGAACCACACTGGATGCATGCTGTTGGGCGTGTGCAGCAGCAATTCTGACAAATACTCACATTTCCTGGTATGACTGACAGGTCAGGTTTGTGCTGCTGAGACAGCGCAGAAACATTCCTGATGCGTAAGGCAAGAAGCTCCTCAGGCGGCCTGAGAACCACAACCTGATAACTTCGCTGTTCTGCAGCTGCTCATCTGTCAGCAGCGACACTCTGATCTCTCCAATCACATCCAAGACCTGTGGCGCTGATGGAATCACGGGCATCGGCTAAACAAGAGATAATTGAGTTATTTTAAAGGCGGATTAACTTTTCCCCAGGTCACAATTCTTGTAACTTAGTGTTTGAATGATTCATTTCATGAATCCTTATTTGTTTGTTAAAGCTTATTAAAGTCATTAACCATGTTAGCCAGGATGTCCAGGGCTGGGTTTAAAACATTGGAGACTTTAGTGAGCAGGATTTTCCACAGAGTTTTGGAGTGGGCGCTGTTCCCAGAAAGATTACACATCAGAAGAGATGCCAGTTGATTGGCTGTGAAGTTGTCCAGCTGGATGTGTGAAAGAGACAGAGGACGTGTAGTTATTCTCTGCAATAAACAGTAATGAGTCCTCACCGGCTCTGTTAAAGTAAATCATTACCTGTGCACAGGCATATTCCTCCAAGGGGACGTTGCAGGGAACTTGATTAAAGGTGTCCAAGTAAGACAGCAGATCAGAGCTTTGGGTCACACAAGACAGGAAATACACGTCAGAATAGAAAACAACTGCAGTAGCATTGCTTACTATGTAAATCCTATTAAAAGGGTTACCTGTTGACTCCTGCACAGCTCTGAGTTTCTGTCAAAAAACAGAAAATTATTTCTTTTCAGAAATCATACAAACAGAATGTATTAGTGTTTACGCTGGCAACAGTCAAAAAAAGTCTTACCATTGAGCGGGATTACCGGGCACTGTAAAAGACGGGATTAACAAATTAAAACAATGATTGAAATATTATTCAAACCGTTGTGACAACCACAGCTTAAGAGCATTCAAATTAAGATGTGATATGAGCAGAAAAGACAACAGTTGTTGTGATTTGTTAGGATTTAAACTAAATTGTATAGAAGAAAAAATCTCACCCTGAGGTTCGCCGGCACGCACTCTGTCCAAATCAGAAAATAAAAAAATATTCAGTCAGCAAAAGCACAGGTTTAGGTCTACTTACATGGACTAGCTTAAGCCATTACATTGTGCACTCAGTCGTTTTTTGTCTTTGTGTTTGTGAGGCAGTGAAACGTACCGACAGGTGCAATGTTTATCAGGGCTTCTATAGTGGCCCAGGTGACTGGTTCCATTTCTGGAGGCAGAGATGGTATGGCTGCATAGAGCTGTGTAAAGCTGGAATACAAAAGAACACAAAACACACATGTAAATAAAGAGTATATAGAGAGCTACCCAATCAGACCTTCAGACCTTGTTTTTGTGATGTCCACTATTGAAAGCTGAAATTAAATCTGCATTAAAAATGACTACCTGTCATGTAATTAATTTTCTACATTATCCTGTATTAATCCAGTTAATAAGCTATATTAATGCCACAATGTATATTGTAATCTCATTTCTTTCTCTTTCTGTTTTCATTTCTGAATTAATAATAGCAATAGCAGTGGTTCAGTTTTAGCCATTAATGCATTGCTACGAAGCCTTAGCTTGAACATGGTTGCAGGTATAGTCTGCAGTGAGAGAGCTCTCCTGATTCACTGAACAAAACAGCTTGGAAAGAATTGTGAGGTTCATTTAGTCAGAAAACCGGTTAAAGTTACTCACATTTGTTTGTAGATGTCGCAGGAAGGATTGATCTGAAAAATTGCATATTTTATGATTAATATTTGAGAAAGGCTAAAGCATGCTCAACACCTATCACAGCAAAATCTCCAGTGTTAAATTATCACTAGAGAGTGTCTATATGGGTCCACTCCTCTGGGTGTTAAATACAACACTGTTGAGTGTTAAATTAACACTTTTGACAGTGTTATATGTTTAAAAGTAACCTAGTCAGTTTTGAAGATTAACAATGACTAACACCGAGCAGTGCTGATCTTCTAACACTGGAAAATAACTCAAAATGTTAGAAATATTCCAGTACACTCTCTAGTGTTAATTTAACACGGGAGATTTTGCTGTGTACACATCTCAGCCAAAGCTGTTACCTCTCCAGCGAGCCTGACCAAAGCGCTGAGGACCTCTGGGTACTTCCTGGCTGCAGGTGACTCCGTCAGGAAGTTAAACACTTGGCTGATGACAACGTCTTTCTCTGGTGGAGTTGGGAGAGTCAACAGCAGCAACTCTACCGTCTGATTTGGAGTCAGGAGGTCAAGAGCCTCCAGCTGAGCGGGTTACAAAGCAGAAGAGGAGAGCACAATTACTGTATAGTAAAATTACTGCTTCTGTTAAGTCTGAGCACATCTGTGTTTTGCAAACTTACTCCAGAGAAATAAGGGTTGAGTGCGTAGAAGTCGAAGATAGAGGCAAAGCTCGAGAAGAAACCAAAGTTGAGTTGCAGCCATTCTGCGCTGTTATTAACTGCAGAGACACACTGGGGGTCTGAAGCATTTGTACAAACATTAACATAAATGCCAAAGGAACTGGTTTTGTAGTATCTGTGTGTTAATCTGTGTTGTCTGTGTCCTCTTCTTACCCGAGGTGTTGTGATTTAGCAGGAAGGGGTAGATGAAGTACTCGTAGATGTTGCTGCTGTACATCGGATCAGCATCCAAAAAGTTCATGCGTTCACTGAGCGCCGCCACACTGCACACAGCAGGGCAAAGACAAAGTGAGAACGACTGCACCAAACCACGTTCTCGTTAAATGAAAGAGAAATGAAAACGGTTGACTCACAGGGTTTGGTAAACGGGGCAAGAAAAGTTCTTGGTGCTGAGGCAGGAGAGGAGCTCTGGCTGTACGTCGGGCAGGAGGGGCAGCAGCTTGACCTTGAACCAGAGCTGGATGAAAGCTGGGTCCGTCAGGTGCTCCTGGGTCAGAGTTGCTGAGTTTGACTCGCTGAAGATCTGCTTAAACTCGGATTCCAACTGCGTGAAGTTCTACAGAGGATGAAGAACGAGGAAGCATTGATTTGCTGAAGCTGCAATGTGTGTAGTGAAAACACAAGCCTATGAAAGCAATGTTGTGAAGCTATAAGTCACCGTGGAGCTGTTGGACAGTACTCACTGCTGTGGAGAGCTCCTTGATCAGCAAGTTCAGACGTTGAGTCAGCTCTAGAACCAGCTTCAAGACGACGGCTTCTGTCATGGTCAGGTTGTTACGAGCAGCGCAGTGCAAGACATGAGCCACGTTTGCCACCGCGTCGGTCAGCTGACGGCACGGAAAGAAAAATCATCGGCACAGAAGTTAGAAAAACTTTTGACATTCAATTTTTTTTTATATGTCAGGAATTTAAGTGAAGAATTCAAAACATTCGAGTGTCAATAATCAAAGGTAAATAAAACCTCACCCCGCAAGGGCTCTTATCAAGGGTGATGCTACAGACATCCTGGATTTCAATCACCGTCATGTTGTCCATACTGTTGTCCAGACGGCTGCACAAAAGTAAAGAACACGCTTGAACACAAAAGACATAGTGATGCATCATCTTACAGCACAGCAACGTTCACACTGACCATGCTGGCAAACAGACACATTTTAAAAGGTGTTCTAGCACATGTGAAATTGACAAAAGTTCCTCAAAGAGTGACAAGTACGAAGGTTCTACAAGGAACGTAAAACTGCAAATTGTAACATTGACTTAGTGAATTTCTTCTGACCTTGAGTGACTATGAGATGCTCTTATGTATATTTCTCCTCACATTTTGAAACCAGATAATTACTTAATTAGAAAAATAATCATTCCTAAATGGTGCTAAAGCCTCTGACTGCTAATTACTGTGGTATTTATTTAAAGATTTGTTTTAGTTGCAGACTGGCTTTCTAATACCACTCTTAGCTTAATTTCAGTCTGCACTAATACGTAAGAAGAAATTGAGCTTTTAAAAGCACAGCAAAGAGAATGGGGTCACTATACAGCATAGCAAACCAAAAAAACAAGCTAAAACAGGCTTAACAGAGCGTTGCTGGATAGAGCTTTAGAGCCGCTGATGTGTCTACATCACTGATGCATTATTGATAGTTTTCCTATTTTCAATGGAAACCATTAATGTAAATGAGGAATTCCGACTTACAACACTTCGTGGAAAGCGAGCGTGATGTTTTCATGCATCAGGAGTTCTTCATCGGGCAAAAACCTCCGTAACAGCGGCTTTACAACGTAATGATACCAGTCTACTACATTTGTCACATCAAACTTAGGTCCCTCTGGGACCTCAGGTGCGCTTGGCTGGTATTTGCCAGCCAGCTCAGAAAGAGTCCAGTTGAGCAGGAACTGGGTCAAAGTGGTGCTTCTTATATTTGACGGATTTCTCTGGAAAAAACAGGTCAGGGGTCATTTTTTCTAACTGGCTGTAGAGCTGTTTAGACAGCTTAGAGAGTGGCAACACATGAGTGTGCGCGTGTGTTTGTGTACCTCACGTGTGAAGGACACAAAATTATGAACAAAGCTCCCGATGGGTTTGAAGGCTGACATGAATCCATTTACGACCTGGATGTGCAATGAAGCAGAGGCTGTTAAATTTTACTGAATTAAATTTTTTATGAATATTTTTTCTAGAGATGAAAACATCTTCAATTATTTTGCAGGTGGATGCGCACTCTGTTACTGTACCTGTTGGAGGCCTGGCTGATGTGACAGCTGTACTGGATAGGAGGGTGGGTACCCAGGGGTTGTCCAGTTGGGGCCCCATCCAGGGCCAGCAGTGGGTGATGGGCCAGATTCCCCTGTTAGCAGACTGTGGAAGACCAAGGCTAATGTGCCATTGTCTAAACTGGCAACATAAGGGCTCATGAGCAGCTCGGCCTTTTGTGCTGGAGACAACAAGTTAAGAACCTCCAGCTGTGAATGAAGAAAAAAAAGGAGTAAGAGAAGAAGAACAGGAAGAAGTGTGGAGCAGCGATATTTGTTGTGGTGGAGTTCTCTGTAGTGTCCAGATTGCCATAAAAACAGCTGTATAAAATTCATAAAATCTTAATTAAGGCTCAGTTTAACTCACTCCATTGAAGACCACATTGAGCTCTGAAAAGTCCTTCAAGCGGGCCATGACACTGAAGGCACCAAAGTTCTTCATCAGCCACTCCGCACTGCCCTCATCTGGCCTCACACAGCCTGCACACAGATCACACATTGACCGACTGTGTACATACTAGCAGTTAGCTCCAACATTTGAACAAACTGAAGCTTTAATTGTGACTTAATGAATTTCAGTCTGTCTGCAGACAAATGCAGATTGTCAAAGATAAAAACTGCAAACATATTTTAGTAAAACATAGCACTTGATTGGTTCTGATGCTTTATTGTCTAACATGAGAACTTTGCTTCTTCTTTTAAATTTGATTTTATCCATTTTAAAAACCCAAATAACTTAATTAAGAACAAAACACATTATTAGCCCTAGCTGCACTTTGACCCTGTCCTGTGTTGTTTAACTTCTGGACAATGATTTTCCTCTTTGTCACAGAAGAATGCAATCCCCACCCCATTCCCTGCACAGTGTTCCCTGTCGGGGTTTTTGTGTGTGTGACTGCTCCAAATCTAGTAAGTTTGGTGCCTCCTTTTTTTTTTTATCAAAGCCTTTAAACACTTTAAAAGCTATTTCTATTTGTTTTTTCTGTCTACAAATGTTGTTTAATACCTCAAAACCCACCAAATAAAGACCTCAAGAAAGTAACACAAGTTGTTGCAAGAGGCTTATTTGGACGTTATTATGCAAACAGGCTTTTTGCATGAATGACATTTATAACATCGTTGGCACCTTCAGTTAGTGACAGCTGCTAATTTGGTACAGAAACATTCAAAACTTTTGAGAAAACCTATTTATTTGTTGTTTTGAACACATCCACACACCGTTTAGCAAACCTCAGTAAATGATTAGATGCTTAGCTGTGTGCTGTGCTGTCTCCATGCCAGTACAAGCAAGAAGCAACTTTGTTGCTTGTGAAAGAGTTGTTGAGGGTCACATGATAATGAGAGACACTTCTAGAAAAAAGTTGTAGGAAATACCATTGCATGCCTTTGAGTTGTAAATATGTAAATATTAAGATGATGTTAACATGTTTGATCTACAAAGACTGGCACTGTAACTTTCATGTAAAGGGCCACGGTGTGAGTGTCTGAAAGGCGATACAGATACATTTCCCGGCACACGGTCATTTCCAAATCTGCTTACAGTACTTTAACAGCTATTAGATAACACTTTGATAACCTGTGTAAGTACAATTTTGATAACACATGCACAATGCAGCGCTTAGGCCTATAGCAGCAGTTACGATAAATTAAGGTTTAGCTGGAATATGAATGTGAAACAGTTTCTATTTTTGACCTTAACTTGCAAAGAGTGATTAAATGCTAACCTCACAATACCGTGTGACATATTTGTACTGAAAGTAAAGTCTAGTTTATAGGAAGAAAAAGTTATTGGTATTAGACACGTTACCATCAACTGTTGCCGAAGACAGGAACGGGTACATAAAGAATGTGTAGATCCACTTTTGCCTGACTGGATCCATCTCAGAATAGTGTTGACTGAGCTCCTCCACTCTGCGAGGAGACGTGGGATGTTGGATTATTATACTAAAATCTCAAAATTACAGAAATAAAGATGAGGACAGTAAGAGGCCTACACAGTCTGGTAGGTGGAGCAGCTGAAGTTCCTGGTGCTGAGACAGGACAAGAACTGCTTGGTGATGGATTTCAGGAGCGGTTTCATGTTGACCTCCAACCACATCCTGACCAGATCTTGATTTTGTAGAGCGTCTGCAGTCAAGTCTAATTCCAGAGCGCCCTCCACACTCAAAATTGGTCCTCTTGTCATGCTTGATTTCTGTGGCAACAGGGATGGAGAGGCTTTATACTCACACGTTTCGCCAATAAGCTACTCAGCATTCATCTGCTTACATGAAACCTACTGTCAACAGGATTTATAAGTTAGTGACCAACAAATAATGTCAGTGTTGTGACAGAATAAAAAAACAAACTTAGTCCATCCCTGACTGGTCATACTGGAATTTGTAACATCTGTTCTTCTGCTGAATGCTTGTTGAAGTCATACCATAAACGTGTACACATCCATTGTGGCTTCAAGAATTCCTTTCAGCTTTCGCATTTCATCTGCGCCCGTGTCTGTCGAAGGCAGGCCCACACACTGTAAGAAGTTCGAGGTGGCGTCTGGGACCTTGAAATTTATGACAAGTGGAAAAATTACTAAGATGGAAACCAAAAACAACAATAATATTTCAATAACTAAAAAGCAAAAGCAATGAGATTAATTGTGCCTGATTGTGATTTATTACACTGATTGCCTGGTTACATGATTAATAATTCCTCTCATATAGTTGTACATATGAATACTTTACTGATCCCGCAAAGGAAATTGCTGTATTATGGCAGCAGCATAAAGAATAACAATAAAAACATCATTGTTTAAAACACCACAGCACCACACTGAAGGCCTTATTATGTGAAATAACTGTTAAAATAAAAAATAATAAAATAAGACAATAAAAATGATCTGAATTATTATAGCAAGATATATAAAGAGTTTGTTTTTAAATGTGACTATGTCAGAAGTCCTGAAGTTACTGTTGTCATTTAGTTTAAACAACAGGTTCACACCATAGATGACGCAGTTTTTATGGCAAGTGTATCTGATTTAGGTGTGCTGATTCTATGCTGATCGTTGTTATATACATATACACATATAAACAGCACTTAGTTTGTTTCCAGTTGCCCAGGGGAGATTTTGTTCAGATGCATATCTTAGCGAACTTTGGGCTGACACTACAAATCGGAACAATATTATGCTATGCTGTGAGATTTATGCCACTTGAATTAATTTCTAAACTGTCTCCTGTTCTTATAATAAGGTAGGTGTTGTTAATTTAGCTGCTAGCTAGCTAAATTAATCTTTTTACAACATTTGCTTAATGCTCTTAAAACAGGATATGTCACAAAATAAAAGTTATTAAAGTAGAAGTGATTTAATTCCGAAATAAAATGTATTCATAGATAACACAGAAAAATATTTTCAATATTAAAGAAAAATCTTTAATATTGAAAATATTTGTCATGAAACATAATCTTTCATCTTCTTAACGTGATAAAGCATTTCGCCATACTCGCATCAAATACTGGGAAATCTATTGTTTGACATGTTTACCCACACCAGTGCACTACCCAGTGTTTTCACAGTCACTCTTCAAAAGTATTTAATCAAGCTCAGTGAAAAAAACGATGTGAACAGGTCATGAGCTAATCTTGATCTTTTTGGTATGCGTTTTGGGCAGTTTGACAACTTTAGTCATAACAAGAATCTCATGACGGTATTTGTGATCTCACAACCACGCTAACGAAATAATATCCTAGCCATACTGACTGTTTGCATATATTCAAAGTCAGCTCAACATATGTTGCATGAAAAAATGTTTTAAAAGAATAGAAAGCAATAACAATATGACGTTTGTACTTGTAGCTTTGTGTTGTGTTGTGCTACAGTTACACTAACCTGTGTGCAGGCATCTTTTGTGCATACTCCATTACTGCACGATCCACCAATTACAGAAAATAAAGATTATGCAGGTTATTGCATTTAGAAGAGTGTAAAATTTACAAGTGTAAATATTATGTCTGTTTCTGTGTCCTGATCTTACCTCTGTGCACTGGATCCTGCTGTTGGGATAAGACAGAGTTGCATGTTAGAGCTGAATCCTACCAATGCATTTCCCCAAAACTTGTTTAAGCAGCAGAGTTTGGAAATTATTTAAGTCCTATTTTTAATGCAAAATTAGCCAGGAAATAGCATACCAAATGTTTAAACTCTTTTCTTGTTTTTTAAATTGCTGATTTAAAGGCTGTGTGGGGCTAATTAGTGACATGATTTAGTATAAATGATTTGGTTTGAGTTTTTCAGAAGCATACAATCCACACCTCTCAGTTACAATTTTACACAAAGTCCCAGCTTGTTGTTTAATGAGGTTGTAGAAGGGCATCAAAAACCACCCGGATTTGTATATTTGTAATAGTAAAATGCTTTTTTTTCTCTCCCGAGTGTATATTATTAAAATGCTGATGCTAAAAAGAAGCTCCTATTCTATTCTAAGAGACTGGTTACAGAGAAGTGTTGAAACTGTCAACAATACTGGCATCATATACGGGAGAAGATGTCACAAAATGACCAAGAAGGTACACGTAGCTTTAAAATTGTGCTGCTGAAATAATATTTGGTCAAAATGTTTCTGGTTTTGTAATAACAATAATAATATTAATAATAATAATTTGGTTTCTGGACACCTTTCTAAAGCCCAAGGCCACCTTACAAAGCATAAAATATAAACAGTAAAAGGATAAAAACATTTTCTGTAAAACCAGTGGTAAGAATTGATTCTAAGAAATAACCCATTGTTATTTATCTGCTTAAGCCCGTTATTGTTGTCTAGAAACTACCTAAACACACCCATGAACCGCACCATTGTTGCACCATTTTGACTCATTTTCATTATTCATGGCTTAAATAAATACTGGTGTCATGAAAAAACAAATATGTATAAATCCACAGCTGAAAGTAGTCCTCATCAAAAGCATCAAAAGCAAAGTTGACAGTTACGAGAAGTTCATGAGCCACCTGAACACGAGTGGGTTTTTAAAAAAAAGAAGTATTAATATTATCTTATAAATATTAATACGTTAATTTTAGATTATAGTATTTAAAGTGTATCATGTGTAAGTTTCTTAATCTACTGTCCAAGGCAAAATGGCCATTGGTCTTATGTGAGTGTCAGCAAAGCACATCAGCTGAGTACTTTCCCTCCACACTCTGGCAAGATTTTAATCAACATTAACTGAACCTGAGCAAATAAAGCTTGTGTGGATGAATGCAGATTTATTGTTCTAGTGCGTATTTACAGCAGCAGAGTAATGTTTGTGGGGCTACAATAGTCATGTTCCTTATGATTCATAGGTCATGGGAATAAAGGGACATGAAAATATCTCAACAACATTTGTAATGATGTGATTTTATTGTCAGTTTAGGAGATTTTTCCCCCAATCATGCCACCGGTCTTTCCTTTTAATGAGCTGCTGATTCTTATACATATATACATTAAACACACAAAACTTCCTCTTACCAAAGGAGCTCCCCAGTAGGTAAACCAATAGGAACAGGTAGCGAGCTCTCATAATGCAACCAGTCTCATGAGATGTGAGGGCTTTGTGTTGAAAATCACTGGGGAGAGAAGAAGAGAAAGCAGCTGACACAGTCATCCAGGCATTACAGGAACTACAGGCATCACATAACTAACAGGTGGATTAATGATCGGGCTGTCTAAATAACTGGCACTCAGTATCAAAGTGCTATATATCACATCTTGGTCAGACATCATCAAATTAGGGGCGAACCGCTTGTGGCTCAAGCCATCTAAAGCTTTAAACATTATATAACCAATCTTTTTAGGCAAACAATGAAAAGTCAGTCTATTACTGACCTTTCACTCGAATGCCTGTGTGTTTAGTGGCTGAAAGGAATCAGGGAGTGGCTGTTAGATGTCTTACATACAGCCACCTAAAGTAACCCATAACAAAGTGACATTAAAGCATGATGGGAGAACTGAAGCATTAGTGGAAAGAATGCTGAAACCCTGCCTCACACGGCTTATAACAATGAAAACAAAGATAACCTTCACATAACCCTGCTCATAAACCACATTGCAAATTGTCATCACTAGTAGAGTGATTCCTTTAACAAACCTTCTAATTTTGACTTTTGTGGCACTTTCCTTCAGAAATGACCTAAAACTTTATCCAAATCTGCTGCTGCTGCTTTTCACAGAACTGTCCGTTTGTTTGAGTACAGTGAAATCACGCAATGCACCGATGACTTCATCGTTACGCTTGGCCGTGGACACCATTGTCACAATGTTAGGCACTTGCTTCTGTTCCTTGAGAAACATATAAAGAAGTACAAACATTCTCGCACGCAATATTGAGAGTCATGCTGGTATCTTGAAATGCTGCTCCTTTACACGTTAGTCACTCAAACCAAACATGGGCCTCCACCTACATGTCAATTCTTTTGTAAGGGGTTTGATATGGTGACCAAAAGCTTTATCAATATACATGTGATTACTTTATAAGGAGCAGCTTTGATTTGCATTTGGGAGGTTTGTTTGTTTCCACAAAGCGGCCACACACTCACGAAACATACAAAACCAACATGACTTATTTAGCTTTTTGAGTTTTTCCTCAACTGTTATTTTTTATTTTACAAGACTTTTGTAAAAAAAATTTAAAAAAGAGGTCAAATTTGATTTTTACTTATGCCACACACAATGACCATTTCTAATCCAGCAACAGTCAAAATGTAATCATTTACTAAAAGAAGAGAAAAACCTATAATGTTATAGATAAATTGTGCAGTTCTTATCATACAAATATTTTACACATCGGCTCCCCCCAAAACTCTCGCCCTGTTTATGCCTCATCATATGTTGCAACAGCGAGAACAAATAATTATTTAAGGTTAAAATGTTTGCTCAGTATCAGTCCTCCTCCTCCTCGGCCCTTTGTACGCCTGTCGGATGAAAGACCAACACCACTGAGACACTTTGTGAATAATTTGCCATTTTCAAAGACAGAACGTGTTGGAAAACTTTAGTACTTTTAATGCTGGTTACACAGCATAGCCAAATTTGCAAACATTTCAAAATAAACACATGTAATATATATATATAAAAAATGACATTTCAGAGTTGTTGTTTTTCTAAATGTTAGCTTGAGATATATAAAGCAAATAGTACTGCATTGTTACTGGCAGTCATCTGAACTGTCAGTTTGTGGAGAATAAAATAGAGAATAAGAAAACGTGAAAAAAATAAAACAAGCCATCCCCGCTAAAGATGCCTTTTATGTTTGAGTAAAAATAAGTAACTATAAGAAGTACTTTATTTTTTATGCTTTACTTATAGACGTGTAATAACTTGTACCATTTGCTGTATGCACTTTGAATTTAATATTTTCCTGCTTCTGTGTTTAAAGATTTTTCAGTGTAGTATATTTTCTTATGAACAAGAGTAAAATATTTTGATCTCCTTTAGAAAGTCATATTTTTTATTGGTACCACTGTAAAGAGCACAGTGATGCCATTTCTTCGAGGATAACACACCAACCTGAAGACTCTTGGTTTAATAAGGTAGCTGTTATTCCCATGCATGCAATCCGCAAATAGCGCGTTGTCACTGGAGGTAAACCCTCGCAGGGCAAGAAAGACCAAATTATTATGAGCTGAAGGGATTTTCTGCTTTGTCTGCGTCTGTTTGCTACTGAATAACAAGCCTACATGCAGCAGTGATTAAAAACATCTCTTGAATAGAAGTAGATCTATGAGTTAAGTCTGTGATAAGCTTTAAAATGAGCAATATGTCCTTTTGATGGAGTTTCAAGGCTGAGTAGGAACTTAAAATGATAAAACAGCAAATCAAATCAAAGCCAGATTTCTTACCAGATCACGTCTGTAGGTAGAGTTGTTCAGGTCTTGTAAATCGCCTCTGTTAAACACTGTCTTCTGACACTGGAGGCACCGGCGCACGAGTGAAGGGTGTGTTTCCTTGTGACTGTGACACCGGTGATGATGGCTGAATCCTACCTGTTGCTCAAGAGGGCTGGCCCTTTTTCTTTTTTTGTAGGAGTGTATCATATTGTAATCAGAGCTTTTATGTAGATGACGGCAAGGAATCTGCTGCTTTGTCTGTGAATGTGTGTATAAAGTGGAGCAAGAGACATACAGCATAAAGTTATTTCTGAATAGCAGGTTGCACTTCCACTTTGTTTTTTGGATTTCTTGGCAACTTGTTGTAGACACCAAAATAAAGGCTGACTTTTTTCCCAATGATGAAAAAGAGATTTTGTCAGTCTTCAGGCTTTCCTCTGTCATTTAGTAACTTTTGTCGTTCGCTCTGTAAAATCAACATATCTACAGTAAATGCTGCGTCCAATCATTTTGAAAACAAGTTATTTTGGGTTTTGAGAGGCTTCATTTGCCTGTTATCATAAACACGTACACAGCATGGCATGCACACGCAGATCCAGTTAAACTGGTTTGCTGCTCTGGCTGAAAAGAGAAATGAATACAGGTTTTACCAGAGTGAATCGATTCAGGAAAAATGGTGTCCGACGGGTGCAGTGAGAACATACTTCAAAGTTATTTCACAATATGAAAAAGGAGAAGAAATCACGGCATGTCTCCATTACCTTTTTGTCTCACTATAATCAAGCCATTTTCACACACGCAACGCAACCTTGAACTACTTTTGATGTCACGCACCAGGTTCTTATTACAACGTGATGTCCAGATGTACTAATTTAAGCCGGTGAATTAACGGCGAGTTAACATTAGTTCATTATTAAGGACATATGAGAACCTTTAGACAGCCTCACAAATCTGTCCGCAGTTCATCTGTGAGTGACACACTCTTGAGCACTTCAAGAAAAACAATCCTAACTCACACTCGCTGGTGTATAACAAGTCTTATTGCTCCTCTTAAAGTTGACGGTTTGTTTATGCACATTGTTTGTTTTCAGTGTATCGTATTACATCTCTCTAGCTACTTATGAAAAGAACATGGCTATTGATATTCATGGATGTTTGGGAGGCATTGGGCTATTTATTTAATGAATCACAGTCAGATGTTAGGGTTAATTAACACATTGCTTTCAGGTCATGTTCAGCTCTCCCGTAAGTTTCTTTTTTTCTTCCCATTTAACTTTTCCACTTGTCATAAATTTGAAGGTCCCAGATGCTATCTTGAACTTGTTTTTCTTGAACACAACAGACACGTGCATCATTTATGGTATGAATTCAACAAGCTTTCTTCAGAAGACCAGTGAGGGATACAATGAGTTTTTCTGCTCCTTCTTTTTGTTTTGCTGTGTCACAACATGGATATTTTCCATCCCATGATATGCTAACTTACTGCTCTAAACATTAGGTTATATGTAACCATATGAATGCTGATTAGCTTTTTGGTGAAACACATGAATAAAGCCTCTCCTTCACTGCTGCCACAGACATCAAGCATGACTGTCGGGACAGTGTTGAGTGTGGAGGGAATTAGACTTGGCAGCAGTCCCTCTGCAGCAGGGTGTCGAACTCCAGGCCTCGAGGGCTGGTGTCCTGAAGGTTTTACATATCACCCTGGGTCAACACACCTGAATCAAATGATTAGTTCATTACCAGTGCTTGGAGAACTTCAAGACATGTTGAGGGGGTAATTTAGCCATTTAAATCAGCTGTATTGGATCAAGGACACATCTAAAACCTGCAGGACACCGCCCCTTGAGGCCTGGAGTTTGAATCAAGATCTGTTCAAGATGTGGATGGAGGTCAACATGAAACCGCTGCTGAAATCCATCACCAAGCACTTCTTGTCCTGTCTCAGCACCAGGAACTTCAGCTGCTCCACCTACCAGACTGTGTATGTCTCTTACTGTCTGCCCAAAGTGGATGTACACATTGTTTATGTACCCGTTCCTGTCTTCGACAAGAGTTGCTGGTAAAGTGTCTAATATAAACAACTGTGACTTACTCTAAACTAGAATTTACTGTCAGTGTGAAACCTGTTATGTTGCACAATCCTCTGAGGTTAACATTGAATCACTTTTTGCTAGTTTTGGTCAAGACTGCGAGCAGTTTCATGTTGTAATTTAACCTAATTTGGTCCTAAATGCTGCTGCAGGTCCAACATCTGCATCTCAAAGTGCATCCATCTATGAATCATGACATTTGGTTGTAAGTATACAGGTTAACCATGAGATGTGGGATTGTACGTCTCTTAGGTGTGACTAAGAGATCTGTTGTTGACCTACATCACCTGAGTGATCCCTCGGCATACGGCCTCATGATTACTCCCCAGCCGTTTCTCATCTGACTTACAGTGGTGTCCCCTGCTATCACTTTGTTTTGTTTGCTGGTTCACTTCCCAGTGTTCCCCGGCTCTCTGTACCCTTGAGTTTTTTGATTCATTTTTCATCTGCCAAGCTTCTTCTGTGGTCTCAAGGACATTTGCAAACATTTGTATTTACCCCAATGTTTCCATATTCAAACCCATTATCAGTCTTGATGCTTGTTTTCTTTAAACATCACTTAACTGGTGTTTAGATGCTTTAGAAATTAAGATATTCCTCCTCAGAGAAGCAGAAGCGCTACTAAATAAACCATATTTCAAAATTATTATGATAATGGAATAGGCAACAAACAACAAGGGTCCACAACTCAAGAGAAATATTTATAAATATCACTGTTACGTCACAAAGAGTCACTTCAGGTTAAATGATTTCACTGTGTGCTCAGTGTGGTCACCACGAGCTGGAAGGAGAGCAAATAAAATTGTATTGCGAAAGTTTTGGCTCATGTAACAGTACATGAGTATTTGCTGAATGAATTAACAAAAAGTTTAATTTACTATTATTATTATTATTATATTTCAGTATTTGTATATAACAATACTTATAACAATATAACGAACTGTATATAGGAAATGAGAGAAGGGTTTATTATATCAGCCACCCTTGAAGGTAATAGGATAGGGAGGACATGTGGCATATTTTCTAATTATATATTGTTGCATGGAGCCTGTAAATATCTCTAAAGTTTTTTGTTGTTGTCTTTTTTAATCTTTTGCAAAGAAAAAAAAGTGTTGGCATATGACAGAGGTGTAAACATAAGGCTCTGGACTGCAACTTAAGAAAATACCAGCAAATAGGAAAATGTTGCAAAAACACACAAAACACAAAGAAAGACAATAATGTGGCAGCTGTGAAGAACTGCCCTCAGGCACGCTTGAAAGAACTGAGCATTTATCTGTGTAGTGGGGAAGAAAAAGATGCAGGTGATGTGTTTTTTAACTGCATGGTTCATTTAAAACTGTATATACATGTTTGGTATTAACCTTTACTGTTAGTTCACTGTCCTATGACTGCTCCCTCACAATATTGTCTCACCCAAATCATGGAACAGTTATGTTTTGTGAGTTTTCTTTTTTTGTATGTGTGCTTTTGTGGTGTTTTATTTTCTCTTTCTGATGTATTTTATGTGCTTCTGCAACTTTTTAAGTTGCAGTGCATTTGACCTTTCAGAATCGCCCAGAAAACACTTTAATCTGACCCAGACGACAGCTTTGGAAAATGTAAAGGCGGGAATCAATTTTACACATTCACATATATTTTCATAATCTTTACAGCTTGTCCTGATAAAGGAATCCCTTACAGCCATTCATATTACACCAGAAGTAAAGTTATACAGTAGATTTAATTAAATGACAGAAACGTTCCTGTTTTTTCATTATCTAATATAGATAGATTTTTGTTTTCATTTTTATTTATTTATTTTTATTATTATTTCCTAACAATATATCCACAGTAAAATAAATAAATGTGCAAATAAAGTAGGACATTTTCTGGTGATTAACAAAAACGACGACAATGGCTTACCAGAACTTTTTCTCTGATTTTACATGTTTATTTCATACAATTTAATTGTGCTGACAGAATTATTTTATGTATTTATTTTATTCATTACATTGGATTTTTTTTTTTTTTTTTTTAGCAATTAGAAAAACTCCTTTGAAATTGGACTTTTTTTCTTATGTTGAGAAAAAAATATAAGTAAGGCTTCTTCACACTGACAGAAAGGGTATTTTCACTGGTCGGGCCAAGTTAATATTAAAGTAGGGGAGACCGGGGATAGTTGTAACGTGGGTCAGTTGTAACACTTCCAATTTCTCCAATCAGGGCTAAGTTTCAAATGATGTGACTCATCCTGTACATGCCCAATTCAGTTCTGCTATCACATGTGAAAAATCAGCACATTTTGTCAAACACAGACAATTTAACACGAAAAAAAGTCATTTGTATGGCAAAAAGTAAGTTTTTCTACTTTATTTCAATGTTTAATAGCATTATCTGCTTTGCAGTTAAACTCATCAAACTTAAATTATGTTATTATGCTTCCACCACCGATCCTGACCACCTTCTATAGAGGAACTATTGAGAGCATCCTGAGCGGCTGCATCACTGTCTGGTTTGGGAGCTGTGCCATATCAGACCGCAAGACAGCGGATAGTGGGAACAGCAGAGAAGATCATCGGGGTCTCTCTACCCTCTATTGAGGACATCTACACCACACGCTGCATTCGCAAAGCCACCAGCATTATGGCTGATCGGACACACCCCTCTCACACACTCTTTACACTCCTGCCATCTGGAAAAAGGTACCGAAGCATTCGGGCACGCACATCCAGACTGTGCAACAGCTTTTTTCCACAAGCCATCCGTCTCCTCAGCAAAAAGGGACTGACTGATAAACACGCACACACACACATACACTAACATTATCACTCAGCTTAACTCAAATACCTCAAAACATTGAGACTGGACTGACTAACCAACACAAAGCGCAAACACACTGACCTACACCACCAAACCATCGCACACACCAACCTGTAAATGCTCTTTTGCACAATATTATTACTAGATATATTATATATATATATATTTTTTTGCACTAACTTGTCTTGTAGCACCTTGGTTCCTGGAGGAACGTTGTTTCGCCTCACTGTGTATTTTTAAACTGTATATGGTTGAAGTGACAATAAAGTTGAACTTGAACTTGAACTATTTGTATGTCTATGGGGATATATTCTGTGTAAGTCTTTAGTGCTAATGTTTTAGCCGTTGGCTGTAATGTTAGCTAGTTCATGGCTATAGGAGTCTGGGTCAGTTGTAACAGCAACAGTCTGGGTTAGTTATAACAATAATGCAGATGTTACAACTTACCACACTATTACTTTAACTTATATTAAACAAGTTGGGGCAACGACATCAGCAGAGAGAGGTTCACTGGTCACATTTGTATATGCGGTTAATGCCATTGACAACACAATTACTCCACTGTTTGTGTTCCCACACATACATTATGCAGGCCACTGTGTCAGAGATGGGCAGTAGGAAGTATTGGTTGTGGAAATAAATCAGGATGGGTGCACGAAACAGATTTCCTCATCTTTCTGAAGCACTTTGCAAACCACACCAAGGTAAGCCATGATAAAAAGTAATGGAATTGCGATGCTGGTGAACAACTACATTTTTTCAGCTTCATTGTTATGTTCAAATTGGTGCAAGAGTTGTAGGTTACAATGCCCACTGAGCCAATGAGGCCAAACTCAAGGAAGACCAACCAAAATTAATGAAATATTCAGTTGCAGAAAATTCCATAACTTGTCTTTTTTGGGGGGGTTGGAATATGTTCAAAAGCTAGATTTCTGCATTCTGTCACACACACACATAGCTACATAAATGGCTCTAAGTGCATTCATGTGTTGAATAAACAAAGATTACATGTTAATATTTTGTCAGTACCCTTATTTCATTGTGTTACATTTCACCCCAGGATATGTTACAACTAACCCAGACTATGGGGTTAATTGTAACATTTCACTCTTTGTGTTTGAGGCCATACCATGCAATGGGTAATTGTGCTGCAGAGAAAATAGCTGCACTATTTAATAGCCGAGACATGTAAATACTTTGCATTACATTTTGAATCCACTACCTTAAAAGAGCTCCAATTTACAGACAGAAATGTCAAAAATGTTACAACTATCCCCGGTCTCCCCTACCATGTAAAATGAGTCGGACATCAGTAGAATAAGACAACCAAACAACCTGGATGCACGAGATAAAATAAATATTATCTCAAGTATAAAAGCTACCGGCTCTTATTTCGTGTGGCATCCAAATGAAACGATACTGAATTATACACAGAGTCAGCTGTAGAGGGCAGTACTGCCACCAGGAAACCTAAAGGAAGAAGCGAGCGCTCCTCCGACAGGCGGCGGTAAGCAGGTTTACGTCTGAAGGATTCGTTTCCGGTTTAGTTTCGACGAAGAAGAACGTAACCTACGTAATAAACACGGTTTAGCATTTGCACATGTGAGGACAAACTTTGTCTTTTTGCTACTGTTGTTACTGTGTTGCTGTTTTTGTGCTTACTGCGGTTTTAGCAACACTCGTGGCTAACTGTGCCTAACCGCGGCCGGGTCAGCGCGCGAGGGAGAGCGTGAAAAACCCTGGAGGATGCTGCTCGTGTCCTCGTGACCTGTCATCATGTCGCGGTGGTTTAAAACCTGTACGCGGTCTTTTCTGCACAGTTTGGAGGTCCGCAGGGGGTTTCGCTGCCTCACGTCGGACGGAAACAGACGGACGGAGCTCCAGCTGCGTGCAGCAGGCGACAGGTGCTGCTCAACGGTGCAGGGGGAGGTGAGGGTCAGGTTTGCCCCCAGTCCCACAGGTAAGGTCCTTCGGTATCCTGCACGACCTGACTGGTGTCAAGCCAGCCTCCAATTCGAGACTTGCAGTCAAGCCAGCCTCCAGTTGATTTTACGTTCCCTGTGTTTTCAAAGTATTACGGGAATGGATGTGGAAACCGGATTTCAAAATAAAAGCCAACTTCGAGTGAATTAACAGATATGTTAAGAACATAATAACATATAATTTAGGCTTTTTTTTTTTTTTTAGAAACTCTAATGTTACATCTACATGACACAGCCTTGTACCCTAATTGTGCCCTGTCAAGGCTATCTTATTTTGGATTTCAAAGTAAAAGCCCTGTGAATCGTCATTTTTGAACTACTCTTTCAATGAATTCATAATGCTCTTAAAAGCAAAAGTCGTATTTCCAAATACTATTAGAACTTTGTATCAACACTTTCCAACCGCAGTCTTTTTCACAGTAATACCATATCAATATCAAGTCATTCTGATTTTGCTTTTCATAGTAATGGCCCTTTGAAATTGCCGATATTTGACTTAATCTTCTAACGATTCAAAATGCTCTAAAATGAAAAATTCTTGTTTCCACAGGGTAATTCCACCTTAGATCAACAGTATACAACCTCACAGTGATACCATATCAATATCAAGTCATTCTGATTTTGCTTTCAAAAATAAAAGCCCTTTCAAATTGTCCACAATTGACCTAACTTTCTGTGATTTCAAAATGCTCTAAAATGAAAAATTCTTGTTTCCACAGGGTAATTCCACTTTAGATCAACAGTATACAACCCCACAGTGACACCATATCAATATCAAGTCATTCTGATTTTGCTTTCAAAAATAAAAGCCTTTTCAAATTGTCCATAATTGACCTACCTTTCAGTGATTTCAAAATGCTCTAAAATGGAAAATTCCTGTTTCCACAGGGTAATTCCACTTTAGATCAACAGTATACAACCCCACAGTGATACCATATCAATATCAAGTCATTCTGATTTTGCTTTTCATAGTAATGGCCCTTTGAAATTGCCGATATTTGACTTAATCTCCTAACGATTCAAAATGCTCTAAAATGAAAAATTCTTGTTTCCACAGGGTAATTCCACTTTAGATCAACAGTATACAACCCCACAGTGATACCATATCAATATCAAGTCATTCTGATTTTGTTTTCAAAAATAAAAGCCCTTTCAAATTGTCCACAATTGACCTAACTTTCTGTGATTTCAAAATGCTCTAAAATGGAAAAATCCTGTTTCCACAGGATAATTCCACTCTGTATTTACAGTATACAGCCCCACAGTGATACCATATCAATATCAAGTCATTCTGATTTTGCTTTCAAAAATAAAAGCCTTTTCAAATTGTCCATAATTGACCTAACTTTCAGTGATTTCAAAATGCTCTAAAATGAAAAATTCTTGTTTCCACAGGGTAATTCCACCTTAGATCAACAGTATACAACCTCACAGTGATACCATATCAATATCAAGTCATTCTGATTTTGCTTTCAAAAATAAAAGCCCTTTCAAATTGTCCACAATTGACCTAACTTTCTGTGATTTCAAAATGCTCTAAAATGAAAAATTCTTGTTTCCACAGGGTAATTCCACTTTAGATCAATAGTATACAACCTCACAGTGATACCATATCAATATCAAGTTATTCTGATTTTGCCTTCCAAAATAAATGCCCTTTCAAATTGAACATATACGGCCTACTTTTTTGACGATTTCAAAATGTTCTTAAACAGAATTTTGCTGTTTCCACAGGATAATTTCACTTTAGTTCAACAGTATACAACCTCACGATGTTACCATATCAATTTCAAGTCATTCTGATTTTGCTTTCAAAAATAAAAGCATTTTCAAACTGCCCATATCTGACTTGATCCTGGAACAATTTCAAAATGCTCTAAAATGGAAAATTCCTGTTTCCACAGGGTAATTCCACCTTAGATCAACAGTATACAGCCCCACAGTGATACCATATCAATATCAAGTCATTCTGATTATGCCTTCCAAAATAAATGCCCTTTCAAATTGAGCATATATACGACCTACTTTTTTAACGATTTCAAAATGTTCTTAAAAAGAATTTTGCTGTTTCCACAGGATAATTTCACTTTAGGTCAACAGTATACAGCCCCACAGTGATACCATATCAATATCAAGTCATTCTGATTATGCCTTCCAAAATAAAAGACTTTTCAAATTGCCGATATACGACCTACTCTTTTAAAGAATTCAGAACGCTCTAAAAATGAAACTTGCTCTTTCCACAGGATGAATCCATGTTAGATCAAAAGTGTACATCCACACCATGGTACTACTTCAATTTCAAGTCATTCTGATTTTGCCTTCCAAAATAATGGCCTGTTGAAAATGCCAATAACTTACCTAACTTTCAGTGATTTCGGAATGCTCTAAAAAGGAAATTTTCTGTTTCCACAGAATAATTTCACTTTAAATCAACAGTATACAACCCCACAGAGATACGATGTTAAGATCAAGTCACTCTGATTTTGCCTTCCAAAATAAAAGTATTTTCAAATTGCCCATAGACGACCTACTCGTTTAACGATTTCAAAATGCTCTTAAATTGAAAGATGCTGTTTCCACAGGATAATTCCACTTTAGATCAACAGTATCCAACCCGACAGTAAAACCATGTAAATTTTATGTTGGTCTGATTTCGCCTTTCAAATTAATGGCCCGTCGAATTTGTCCATATGTGATATACTCTTTCAATTATTTCAGAATGTTTTAAAAATGAAATAATTGCTGTTTCAACACATATTGGGTTTTCATTTTGAAAAGCAAAATCAGACTCAATTGATTATGACAGAATTGAATCATAAAGATGATGTAAAAGGAAGCTGAAATTGCCACTAGGTTGTAATTGATAGTACGTTTATATTTTAAGTCTGTGGAAAGATGTCATGGTTGGTTTGCAAGCTGTTTTGTAATTTCTTTATTTAGAATGACATCTTTCCACAGACTTAAAATATATATTGATATGGTATCACTGTGGGGCTGTATACTGTTGACCTAAAGTGAAATTATCCTGTGGAAACAGCAAAATTCTTTTTAAGAACATTTTGAAATCGTTAAAAAAGTAGGTCGTATATATGCTCAATTTGAAAGGGCATTTATTTTGGAAGGCATAATCAGAATGACTTGATATTGATATGGTATCACTGTGGGGCTGGATACTATTGATCTAAAGTGGAATTATGCTGTGGAAACAGCAATTTTCCATCTTAGAGCATTTTGAATTCGCTCCAAGAGTAAGTCATATATGGGCAAATTGAAAAAGCTTTTATTTTGAAAAGCAAAATCAGACTGACTTGAAATTGACATGGTAACATCGTGAGGTTGTATACTGTTGATTTAAAGTGAAACTATTCTGTGGAAACAGAAAATTTCCTTTATAGAGCATTCCGAAATCACTGAAAGTTAGGTAAATTATGGGCATTTTCAACAGGCCATTATTTTGGAAGGCATAATCAGAATTACTTGAAATTGATATGGTAACATCGTGAGGTTGTATACTGTTGACCTAAAGTGAAATTATCCTGTGGAAACAGCAATTTTCCATTTTAGAGCATTTTGAAATCACTGAAAGTTAGGTCAATTGTGGACAATTTGAAAGGGCTTTTATTTTGGAAGGCATAATCAGAATGACTTGATATTGATATGGTATCACTGTGGGGCTGTATACTGTTGATCTAAGGTGGAATTACCCTGTGGAAACAGGAATTTTCCATTTTAGAGCATTTTGAAATTGTTCCAGGATCAAGTCAGATATGGGCATTTTGAAAATGCTTTTATTTTTGCAAGCAAAATCAGAATGACTTGATATTGATGTGGTAACATCGTCAGGTTGTATACTGTTGACCTAAAGTGAAATTATCCTGTGGAAACAGCAATTTTCCATTTTAGAGCATTTTGAAATCACTGAAAGTTAGGTCAATTATGGACAATTTGAAAAGGCTTTTATTTTTGAAAGCAAAATCAGAATGACTTGATATTGATATGGTATCACCGTGGGGTTGTATACTGTTGATCTAAAGTGGAATTACCCTGTGGAAACAGGAATTTTCCATTTTAGAGCATTTTGAAATCACTGAAAGGTAGGTCAATTATGGACAATTTGAAAAGGCTTTTATTTTTGAAAGCAAAATCAGAATGACTTGATATTGATATGGTATCACTGTGAGGTTGTATACTGTTGATCTAAAGTGGAATTACCCTGTGGAAACAGCAAAATTCTATTTAAGAGCATTTTGAAATCACTGAAAGTTAGGTCAATTATGGACAATTTGAAAAGGCTTTTATTTTTGAAAGCAAAATCAGAATGACTTGATATTGATATGGTGTCACTGTGGGGTTGTATACTGTTGATCTAAAGTGGAATTACCCTGTGGAAACAAGAATTTTCCATTTTAGAGCATTTTGAAATCACTGAAAGTTAGGTCATTTATGGACAATTTCAAAGGGCTTTTATTTTTGAAAACAAAATCAGAATGACTTGATATTGATATGGTATCACTGTGGGGTTGTATACTGTTGATCTAAGGTGGAATTACCCTGTGGAAACAGGAATTTTCCATTTTAGAGCATTTTGAATCGTTAGAAGATTAAGTCAAATATCGGCAATTTCAAAGGGCCATTACTATGAAAAGCAAAATCAGAATGACTTGATATTGATATGGTGTCACTGTGGGGTTGTATACTGTTGATCTAAGGTGGAATTATCCTGTGGAAACAGGAATTTTCCATTTTAGAGCATTTTGAAATCACTGAAAGTTAGGTCAATTGTGGACAATTTGAAAGGGCTTTTATTTTTGAAAGCAAAATCAGAATGACTTGATATTGATATGGTATCACCGTGGGGTTGTATACTGTTGATCTGGAGTGGAATTACCCTGTGGAAACAGGAATTTTCCATTTTACAGCATTTTGAAATCACTGAAAGTTAGGTCAATTATGGACAATTTGAAAAGGCTTTTATTTTGGAAGGCATAATCAGAATGACTTGATATTGATATGGTGTCACTGTGGGGTTGTATACTGTTGATCTAAGGTGGAATTACCCTGTGGAAACAGGAATTTTTCATTTTAGAGCATTTTGAAATCACTGAAAGTTAGGTCAATTATGGACAATTTGAAAAGGCTTTTATTTTTGAAAGCAAAATCAGAATGACTTGATATTGATATGGTATCACTGTGGGGTTGTATACTGTTGATCTAAAGTGGAATTACCCTGTGGAAACAAGAATTTTTCATCTTAGAGCATTTTGAATCGTTAGAAGATTAAGTCAAATATCGGCAATTTCAAAGGGCCATTACTATGAAAAGCAAAATCAGAATGACTTGATATTGATATGGTGTCACCGTGGGGTTGTATACTGTTGATCTAAAGTGGAATTACCCTGTGGAAACAAGAATTTTTCATCTTAGAGCATTTTGAATCGTTAGAAGATTAAGTCAAATATCGGCAATTTCAAAGGGCCATTACTATGAAAAGCAAAATCAGAATGACTTGATATTGATATGGTGTCACTGTGGGGTTGTATACTGTTGATCTAAAGTGGAATTACCCTGTGGAAACAAGAATTTTTCATCTTAGAGCATTTTGAATCGTTAGGAGATTAAGTCAAATATCGGCAATTTCAAAGGGCCATTACTATGAAAAGCAAAATCAGAAAGAATTTATTTGATATGGTATTACTGTGAAAAAGACTGCGGTTGGAAAGTGTTGATACAAAGTTCAAATAGTATTTGGAAATACGACTTTTGCTTTTAAGAGCATTATGAATTCATTGAAAGAGTAGTTCAAAAATGAAGATTCACAGGGCTTTTACTTTGAAATCCAAAATAAGATGGCCTTGATAGTGACAGGGCACAATTAGGGTACAAGGCTGTGTCATGTAAATGTAACATTAGAGTTTCTAAAAAAAAAAAAAAGCCTAAATTATATGTTATTATGTTCTTAACATATCTGTTAATTCACTCGAAGTTGGCTTTTATTTTGAAATCCGGTTTCCACATCCATTCCCGTAATACTTTGAATACACAGGGAACGTAAAATCAACTGGAGGCTGGCTTGACTGCAAGTCTCGAATTGGAGGCTGGCTTGACACAAGTACGACCTGGCTGTAAACATGTGTTACGGTAAATTTAGTTGAAAGAATTATGGAGAAAAAAAAACTGTCAACAGCCCCCAAAATCCTTTTAGATGGATATTTTTATGCTTCAGTTTTGTTCGTCTAACTTGTGGTCTGATTGTGGTCTCATGGCTGTTTTTTTGATACTTTCTTTTTATTGTTTTCTTTAAACATTATACAGGGAGATGGAGTGTAACAACAAAACGGAACATAAAAATAAAAAATAATAAAATATTATTATTATTATTATTATTATTAATAATAATAATAATAATAATAATAATAATAATTTTAAAAAAGGTGAAAAAAGAACGTGTTGGGTCACCATGTTTCTACAATTTGATCGTTTCTCATTATCAATGTGATGGTCTTTGTCCTATCGAGTTTATGTAATCAGTCCATTTCTCCCCCTTTTCAATGGTATTGATCTTCCTGAGTCCTTATTTTGTAAGTCAGCTGTTCCATAATTTGTATTTCGTCTATAATATTGATCCATTCATCCTGCGATGGTGGGTCTATCTTGTTCCATTTCCTTGTGATTGCCTTTTTACCGACTGCAAGCATAATTTTCAGTACGTTTCTATCTTCTTTCAACACATTTCCCGTAATGACACCAAGATATAATAATGTACAAGACTTAGATACAGCACAACCCAGAATTTTACCTATAGCTAACTGAACATCTTCCCAAAATTTTGTGATCTTGGGACAGAACCAGAACACACTAAAGTGTGAAGGAAGTGTGTTTGTTCCTAATTTTGGGTGTTGTAAAAAATCGAATTACATTTTTCCAGCAATGCAATCTCCAGACACGTGATGATGATGTTGTTGCCTGCTGTGTTTTCCAAATTTGTGACTATTCCTCATCAGATATGTTCACTCCCAACTCTCTGTGCCACAGTTTTACATACATTGTTGTACACCCTCTTGCCTCCATTATATGCTCGTAAATTGTAGAGATTATTCTAATTTTTTTTGCATTGTGGGCTTCAGTTATGGTTTTGATTATTGAATTTTTATCCAGATTTACACTACGTTTTACTTCTTTATTAAAAAAAGTCCCTAATCGGCAAATATCTATCATGATCTTGATTGCTTAGATCATATTTTGTTTAATCTCCTGGAAGTTCATAAAATTCCCATATTTAATTAGTGTACATATTGCTGTTAATCCATTAGGAATCTACTGTTTAAATCTTTGGTTCATACAACCAATAGAACCCTTATCATAAGCTGTCCATCGAAGCAGTCTGAGCTCTTTTTCCAGTTTGTATTTTCGTACCAGATTAAACCACATTTTTAACGTAAACTGAGTGACTTAATTCAGCTGTTTAATTACACTCGTTGCTTCTTCTGTCTCCCATAAGGCTTTGCATTTCTCTTCCCTGTACTGATTTTTCTAAATTCTTCCATTTGGCTTCATAATCATTGTCACACCAACAAATTATATACCTGATTTGTGCAGCATGAAAGTATGCTTAAAGGTTTGGGAGTGCCAAACCCTCCTTATCCTTTCTTATCTGTAGTGTTTCGAATTTGATTCTCAGTCTGTGACCGTTCCATATAAACTTGGAAAGGATTTTGTCCCATAATCTGAATTGTTTTTCATGTATGTCAATGGGCAGTGACTGAAAGAGGTAGAGCAGTCTGCTGTTTTTAGTTTTGGTGTTGATCTAGATTTGTGTGTGTGTGTATATATGTATATATATATATATATATATATATATATATATATATATATATATATATATATATATATATATATATATATATATATATATATATATATATATATATATATATATATATATATATATATATATATATATATATATATGTATGTATGTGTATATATATATATATATACATATATATATATATATATGTATGTATGTGTATATATATATATATATATACATGTATATGTATATGTATATGTATATATATATATATATATGTATATATATGTATATGTGTATATATATATATATGTATATATATATATATGTGTGTATATATATATATATATATATATGTATATATATATATATATATATGTATATATATATATATATATATATATATATATATATATATATATATATATATATATATATATATATATATATATATATATATATATATATATATATATATATATATATATATATAATTTTAGAGTTAAATCTTAATCAACAATAGTCCTGGTTATAACTGCCAGATATTCAGTAGCTTTCGCATTTTTAATGTCAGATTATTTAAAACATGCTGCAGCTATTCTTTTCAATAAAAACACAATTTTCTATTTACTAAATGCTACACATGGGATATATCAGTGATTACTGACATAAATAAAGGAGTATTCATTAGAATTTATTTATATGATATGCAGTCTGAGTATTTTTCCATTTGTATACGGTGCTTGGTACTGTGGAGGACAAAAATATGCATATATGAATGTAATTTTCCACTTAAACTGACTTCAGTATTTTTTATTTATTTCCATGTGTTAAAAAAATGTGGGTTGACAGTGACTCTGGCAAAAATGACTCGTGTGTGTGTGTGTGTGTGTGTGTGTGGGAAGTGTTTGCACTGCAAACCTAGACAAAGCAATAATAGGCAATAATAAATGTTACATGGTGTTTGCTGGCATTCGTGCAAAGAAGCGTGGATATGGTGCAGCGTAAGCCTTTGCGTGTTTTTTGCTTCAGCTTATGTCAGATAGTTTTGTTCAGCACAAAGTGTGAGTGCAGCTGCAAGTTTTATCTGATGTAAGTCACAAGATTGATAACGATTAGGGTTTTTCTTGTGAAAGAGAGTAGTTCCACATGTAACATTAGTGATGCATTTTCTGGTTCATTTTTAGTGTTCTGGTGCTGTGTGTGTGCTGGCTCTCTCTCTCACACACAACCTTCAAAACTGCAATCGGATGCTGTAACCATTTAATGCTTTGTTCTGCAGGCTTCCTACACCTCGGCGGACTTCGAACTGCTCTCTACAATTACATATTTGCAAAGAAGTATGGAGGTGTATTCATCCTGCGGCTGGAGGACACTGATCAGAGCAGACTGGTACCAGGAGCAGCAGAGTCCATAGAGGACATGTTAGAGTGGGCTGGTAAGAGACACTAATCCAGAAGGATTGACTCTGTAATACGTAGCTCTTTGTACACAATCATGACCACTTCATTTTTTTCATCTAATGTGGCTCCCAAGTGAAGAATCTACTTACATCAGTAAATAGAAAATGAACCTAAGATAACAACATAAGAAATAAGTAAACATTTCCTTTTATTTTTCAGTCTGTACATATATCGAACATTTATATAATACGAGATATCTCTAAGATGTCTCTTGAAAAAAACAAAGTCTGACACAAATATGGGCCGTGGTTCTCCATTTCTTTGTTTTTCAAAGTTTGTTAAAAGTTGTCTTTAGATCTGCTTTTTGCACACTGTGCTTTCTTGAGTGTTTTATTAATATGAGGTAATGGCTAACACAGAAGGAGGGATCAGTTGATCTGATGCTTACACAGAAACTACTGGCTGAATTTTGAATATTGTTGAAAAACTGAAGCGCATTAAACAGTTCTTACAGAACTGCTAACTTCATTCTGTTTAAAACTGTGTTGAAAATTGTGTCTTTCCTCAGGGTTGATCTGCTGAATAACACTGGGTAAATGGATCAATGCAATCACTGCATTAAATCCTAATAGAGTCGATCCCCGTCTATTCGCAGTTCATGGATTTTATTCCAAATTATTTGCTGATTTATTGCATGATACAGAAATTACAAACACAAAGATCCCGGGAAAATTAAAATAGGCAGTTCTAAGCGTTTTTAGAGGGGGTCTCAAGGTTTTGAGGGCAGGTGTGGTCCCTAACCCCCACAAATACCGGGGATTGACTTTAAAAGCGTTTGGCTAAGTTGTTGCCACCATCTAAGCTGAATTTTTCACACAGGTATACCTCCAGATGAAAGTCCACGTCGAGGTGGCCCGACAGGTCCATACCTGCAGTCTCAGAGACTCGACCTCTACAATCAGACAGCCCGGCAGCTTGTTGCCAGTGATCACGCTTACTATTGTTTCTGCAGCTCTCAGAGACTGGAGCTGCTCAAAAAAGAGGCATTAAGGTCGGGGCAGACTCCAAGGTAATTCAGAACACAAATCAGTAAAAAACTTTATATTACCCACTCTTTTTTTTTTTTAATGTATCATCTTCAAACTTCAGACGATACACTTCACAGCAATATACTAGGCCATGGGGGACCTGAGTAACATGTTGGCTAAGGATTGCACCTTGACCTTCATCGTTAGTGCCAAGGTCAAAGTTGGCCCTGAAAAAATTCAAGAAATATATGATATGAAAGGGTCTGGAGAAAACTGACAGCAAACCTTTAATTTTTTCAATAAGACGCGCTACGACGACACAATGACACCATAAAGTTTCACACAATCAAACACTGCATGACTATATCTTAATATAATAGAGAGTTGCGCTCTCTGAGTGCTTTTGTTTGTCAAGGTTCTGACAGCGTTTGCATCTCTCCAGGTATGACAACAGGTGTCGTCACCTGCGGGCCGACCAGGTCCAGGAGAAGCTGGCTCAGGGAGCCTCATATGTGATCAGGTTTCGTCTGGAAGAGGGCGTTGAGCCTTTTCAGGATCTGATCTTTGGATGGAATCGGCATGAGGTTGCACAGGTTGGGCTTTTCACTGGGCTTCATGCTAAACGTGTAACCATGTCTAATAAAGCTAATGTTTTTGTTGTTTTTTTTTAATGTTTGACTATAAATATTCTTGCTTGATTGAAATAAATTTAAAATTTCTTGAGGTTCAGATTGTAACTGTGCTTTTAAAACAAGCGTAGTCCATATAATGAGCTGTTAACAGTGGTACTTGAATGCAAAAACCTGCCTTTAGTTTTCAGTCTATCTGCCAGATTTCTTCTGGCTCCTCTCGTTTTTAAACACATCCTCTGTCACTTTTAGGTGGAGGGGGATCCCGTGGTGATAAAAGCAGACGGTTTCCCCACCTATCACCTCGCCAACATTGTAGATGATCATTACATGAAGGTCAGCCATGTCCTGCGGGGTTCAGAGTGGCTGATCTCCACCTCCAAACATCTCCTCATGTACCGGGCTCTTGGATGGCAGCCGCCCACGTTCGGACATCTGCCACTGCTGATGAACAAAGACGGCAGTAAACTGTCAAAGAGGCAGGGGGACATATTCATCGAAACATTCAAGAGAGACGGAGTCCTGCCAGAGGCTCTGTTGGATACAACAACCAACTGTGGATCTGGATTCAACAGTGAGTGATGGGAGACTCTGCAAAACTGTGACTATAAACAGTGAACATTATATCAAAGTCCAACGTCTTGTGTTTCCATATAGCTAATCGAATGGGGAGGAGGATAGATGAACTGATTTCTGAGTTTAACCCTTCAAAGATCACGACTCACTCTGCTTTGTTAGACCTCGAGAAGCTGCCAGAGTTCAACAGGTGAGTCAGAACTTTATACGTCCTGGTTTTATTGCCTAGGTTCTGTTTATTTAGGCCTTATTTCATTTTTAAAGCAAAAGAGGAAAGATGCATTATGTCTGTTCATTCTTCAGTCTGTTGAAGTGATCGTGTTCTATCATGCAGACGTGAGTCACTCTAACTTTCACATGATAATGACTGAATGAGCCACAGAACTATGTACTCAGTACTCTGAGAGTGCATCAGTGCAGATTTTTCATCTTGATCTTGATCTTTGATAATTAAAGATGCCGCATCCTGGACTGGTTCTTATACAGCTGTTTTTATATTTTTACTGCAGTGAACATGAGCGTGTTCATGAAGACCGGCTTTGAGGCTTCAGTACTGTTAGTTTGGCCAGTGTGAGGCCATGAGACACAGATTGAAAGGAGTCGTCTAAAACCCAGTGCTTTTTTTTTCTTTTCATGTTATTGCCAACAAATGTCCCAACAAAAAACATTTGCCTTTAATGAGCAATTCAAGATACAGAACAGACTAATTCAGACTTCCTCTGGTGATGATAAATGTTTCCAACTGCAATTTTAACGCAGTGTAGATTTCTTTCTACTGGAATTCATTCCTGCTGATTGCTTTAGTTTAAGCTGTCAAGAGTTTGAAATGTCTGAATCGAGCGCATCACAGTGAAGCTCAATGGATCTTTGCTTAACTCAAGAACAGCAAAACATTAAGTTTAAGTAATCATTCCCCAAAATGTCACCTTGTTGTTAAGAGTAATCCAAAGTGTCTGTTTTTATGTGGAACATGAGGAAGTCTTATTAAAAAGAAGAGATGAAAAGGAATATATAAATTAGAGATGGCACGATACCACTTTTTTATGTCCGATACCGATACCGATATCATAAATTTGGATATCTGCCGATACCGATATGAATCCGATATAGTGTTTTTTAATCAACAAAACTGTTTTTTAAAATATCTTGCTGCATTTTGCAAGTCTGCAAGTTCATACTCAAGTTTAAAACAACAACTACACTAAAGCTATTCTGTTATACCTGTATACAAAAAAAATATTTCATAGTTCAGCAATACTGATCAATCTAATAAACTTAGACCTACACCATCCTCCCTATTCTGGTATTTTAAAGAGTACTTAGCGTAAATATTAAGCAACCTAACTAATAGGGTTCCAACTCCCAGCAACAACAAAACGAAATAAATAAAAAATAAGGAACCACCCCTCACGCGCCACCTCATGATGCTTAATCGACGTAATCAACCTTAATTTGATGCAGTGTGAAAAAAAATGCACAGAAATCAATTATTTTTCAAGAAATATTAAATAGATTCAACATCTTTCTTCAACAAAATTGCAGACTGCACAGATGGTACCTTCCCAAAGTAAAAAGTACTATAGCTTACTAGGGTATATATTAGACTTAATAGTCACTATATACAGTAATTGACTTCTATTCATTTTACATCAAATTAAAACTTTGGGTGTCAGATAATTATTTATTAAAAGCTCGACATTTTAAATGAGAATAAGAAAGAAAAGTATGTCTTTGTGCCCCCTTTTCCCTGTTCATGCCCTATCGGCCCCCCTGGCTAAACTTTGCTAGATCCGCCCCTGCACAGTTACCAGCGTCAGCTACGTAGAAAAAGATCCTGGTGTAGAAAGTAATATTAAATACATTCTAACAACAGCTGATCAAGCTTAAACGTGCTGCTGTTGTTCAGCCGCTGGTTTCCTCTTTCTGGTGCAAAGTGGGCCAAAAACAAACAAGAGAGATGGACTCGCGACAGAAAAGCCGATCAGCTGATCATATAAGCAGTTTCACGATTGAAGTAGCAGCTGGAGAGCGAGAGGCAGTCGCTTGTTAAGCTTAACATGGGAATGCTTTACAAACATTCAGAGATGGACTTACACACTTGCTTTACTTCTCTCGGGGATAACTTTGTCGGAGATGAAATGCCAGGTTGCTAGCGAAGCTCCACATGCTATCCAGACCACCGACAGGTCCGGCATGCCACAGCTGCTCTATCACGTGATGCATACTGCTCCGACTGCTAACGTTCTGAGGTGAGTTACGGCGTGTTGCAAGTTTTGCGAGGTGCTTTCGTGATATTTAATGGATCGGATTACATTTTTTATTTTTCTCCGATATCCGATCCAGTAATTTAGGTCAGTATCGGACCGATACCGATACGTAATATCGGATCGGTCCATCTCTAATATAAATACATATTCGTTTTACGAGGTAAATGAAACTCTCTGTGATTATGACAGACTTCACCTGCAGCAGCGAATTGAAGATGAGCAGCAGTGTGATTTGCTGATACAAGATCTGCGGGAGGAAATCTATCAGGCCTTCGCAGAACAGATCCAGGATAAGGATGTGCTGCGCGAGGATTACATCAGGCGGGTTCTGCGTCTCCGTAAGGTAACCATGACTTTACTCTGGTTTAACTCTGTTTTCCTCTGCTAATTAAAAGGTTCTTGGCCTTTTTAGTGAAGATTTAAATTATATAGACCTTATAGTGACTGTAGTGCGTTTGTGTGCATTCCTATCATTTGATTTCTGGTATGTTGAGGATATGAAACCAGCTGTTGTCAGTTGTTGATCTGTAGTTAAATACTGTCCTACACTGGTGTGGCTTCTAGTGTGATGTCCAAACAGTGTGCACTATTATGGAAACAATCCTCTTCTCTCTTTAACAGGGTCACATATCCTTCCTGAAGGAGCTTGTAAGCCCCACTTACTCTTACTTGTGGGTGCGTCCTTCCTTTTCCAGCCAGGAGGTGGCATCACTCACTGGAGAGGCCCAGCACATTGCTTCATTAGTGCTGAAGTGTGTACAGCCTGTTTCATTCATCTTTCATCTTACAGTTTCAGTCTCTCAATGTGATTTTAAACAATTGAATTTGTGCTTTTAGGCTGATAGAAGAGCGAAGCGAGGAGCTTTCGGTGGATCGACTCGGTACAGACTTGAAAGCTGTGGCTAAGCAGGCTAAAGCCACCAAGTACAGGGAGGTGATGAAGCTGTTACGTCTGGTTCTCAGCGGTCAGCAGGTACTCAGCCTCGTCCTGTAGAGTGTTTTCATTACAGATAGTGCGAACTCTGTTTTCATCTTATACACTATCTGCATATGTGGTTGCAAAGCAAAAACAAATATATACACTGCTTAAAATATAAAGGAACACTTTTTAATCAGAGTACAAGATCAAGTCAGTTCTTCTTCTCAAGCAGCAGTGGGGGTTGTTAATCAGTTTCAGCTGCTTTGGTGTTAATGAAGCTAACAACAGGTGCACTAGAGAGGCAACAATGAGACAAGCTTCAAAACGGGAATGGTTTTACAGGTGGAGGACACTGACATTTTTCCCTCCTCATCTTTTCTGACTTCTTTTTGACTAGTTTTGCATTTGGCTAGGGTCAGTGTCACTTCTAATATCATATCTTCTAATATCTGAGCTATAAAATGACCTCCAGCAGGCCACTGGTGTGAGTGTCTCGAACCAAACAATCACAAACTGACTTCTTGAGGGTGGCTGAGGGCCCAACATCTTTTAGTGAGCCCTGTTCTCACTGCTGAGCACTGTAAAGCATGTTTGGCATTTACCATAGAGTACTAGAACTGGTGGGTTCACCACTGGCACCTTGTGCTTTTAATAGATGAGAGCAGGTTCAACCTGAGCATTGGACAGACGTGAAAGGGTCTGGGGATGCCGTGGAGAAAATAATGCTGTAACATCGTTCAGCATGACTGGTTTGGTGGTGGGCCAGTAATGGTCTGGCGAGGCATATCCATAGAGGGACACACACACCTCTATAGGCTAAGCAACAGCACCCCTTCTGTTAAGTATTGGGATGAAATCCTTGGACCCACTCAGACCCTACGCTGGTCAGAGCACCTCTGGGACATTATGTTTGGCTCCAGTCTAAGCTACCAGACTGTCCAGGAGCTCAAATGAACAATGTCCAGATCTGGGAGGAGATCGCCATAAGGATATCAACTTCAGTCTTTAGGAGCGTCCGCCAACATTGTCAGCCACGCATACAAGCACGTGGGGGCCAAACAAACAACTGAGTGTCATTCTGAGTTGCTACAATGCAATTTAAGCAGAATGGAGTAGCCTGCTGCATTATTTTTTACACTTTGATTTCTTGTGTGTATTTGAATTCAATGATCTGTAAGGTGATCATTTCCAACAAACAATGTGCCATCTTTCATTCCTAAAACGTTACCCAGTCTATAGTCATTATGTGTTTTGAAAATGTTACTTTTAATTTTTTAAGCAGTGTATAAATAAAGTCGTATCACCTTCTAAATGACCTGCAGAAGTTTTATCAAATATCACTTGTTGCCATTTGAGTTGAACTCTGTCAGAACTGGAAACCACAAGTCAGGTGTGGGAGTAATGTGCGCTGCAGCTTGTCTGAAAAAGAACACACGGAAATGTGCAAAATCTGTGAAGTAAAGCTAGTTCTGAATTACTATAGTGCTCGTCTTTTCTCAAACTTGTCTCCCAATGGGTTCTAAAAAGTCAATAAGTATTTGTAGTAGTTAAAATACAAGTCCACAAGCAGAGGTGGTCACTAATTCAGTGGTGACAGTTCAGCTCTGACCCCAACTACATTTAATTGATGTTTTGACCTTTTCTTGCAAAGTCATCCAGTTCCCATACTGATCACAAGACTTTGTTAAAAGAAGTTCCTGCAATGATGTAATACTGTTTTTTTCCAGCGTCAGATACAGACTGCAGTCTTTAATGAAGAGTTGTAGATACAAGATTTGTTATAGCAGTTAAAAAAATAACGAACATATTTTAAAAAAGCTTAATAATTTCATAATAAATATAACAATTATATGTTCTTAAAAGAGCTTTTATTCTGCACGTGTCTGCACGGCCTGATTCTTCCTATCTGAAAGGTTGCATATAGATGCCCATATTTGTCAGAAGTAGAGACACACACACACACACACACACACACACACACACACCTGCATGTTAATGAGGTTGTGAGGTCTGTGGTTAAATTAATCAAGCAAAGATCAGTGTTTGTCGTTTTGATCTTTACTTTAGAGGTCACGTTTGCTCGTCCTTAAGAACACTGTGTGCTTTAGAGTAGTGACAGATAAGTAGCATAATACGAGGAACTTAAAATGTCCATCGGTCATTTTTTAAAGATCACTTTCGTTTCTGTAGTCTCATTTCTAAAATTGTGTTTGTCAAACTGCAGATCAGCAGATTCAATCATGTCTAGCTGCTGAAATCAGAAAAATACTCATAGCACGTGCCATATGTTCATTTCCTTATGTGAAATGACTCAACTGAACTCCACAATACCGTTTTTGAAAGGTGGCGGTAATGACAAACAGTCGTCTACTTAGTCGCCACGTTGGCCCTGCTTACTTGGTGAGGGCAGGCATGAAGAAAGAGGAAGCTGTTTCTTGATTGTGTTTCACACAGGATGCTGGCTGGGTTGATTGTGTCAACTTTTCTGACCCCTGATCCTCTCTTCCCCTCTGACCTGCAGCAAGGTCCCAGTGTTGCTGAGATGATGGTGTCTCTGGGCTCTGCAGAGATCATCCATCGATTCCAGAAACTTCTGCTGCTTTCAAACGAAACAGATTAACGACTAAACTACCCGCCACCACGTCACCCTACAGTCACCGCGCCTGAAGAAAACAGCTGCTGCTGGACTGGTTGGCCTGAATGTTGACAGTTGATCTCACACATGCTGATTCTGCCACCTTTAAAATAAACTGAATGCCGATTAATACTCGAAATATTAGAAAAAGGTGCAGAAAATTTTATGCACTCAGACTGTGTTATGCAGTAATGTGAGACCTTACACCTGTTGCTGTGCTCACACGTGGATGGGAAGTACCTTGATATTTCCATGCAAATATCAAGGTACTTTACTGAAGAAATTTTAATGAACTGGTCCACAGATGTACAGTCACAAGTGTTACAACTTCAAGGGCAGATGTAAAAGATGAAGATGAAAACGTCAATAAATAAATACCCCAGAGACCGATAGATAAATATATTTAAATTTAATACAGAGTTTCTGCTCAGTTGTTCTCCTGTCAGTTAACAGCTTTTTGTTTTGAATGTGACATAATATATTCTTTTATTATATGCTTTTCTGTTTTATAAATGATGTAAGACTTGTGTAATTAAACCATTTAATTTAACTACTTTTCAAAATGTTTTTGTTTATGAAAGATGGCTTACAGAAATTCTAGGGTAAACATTTTGAAATCACATTCTGAAGTACTTCTACTTCCCTTCATTTTCATATTATTGAGTATTTATTTACTCCACCACACCAGTGTGATAACTGACATTTATAATGCTGTTATATAGAATAACAGGCAGTGAAATAATGCTTCTGCTTCTATAATCCTGTGACATCACAGGGTTGACTGATGTGTGAAGTACCGTGAAATCTTGTTGCAGAGTGACCTTTTGTTATCATGCACCCTCTTTCACTACTGAGCTTTATAAAAAAAATCTGGTTGTAACCAGGTTTTAAAATAATAAAAATATAGGTGAATATTACCTGACATGACAAAAAATGTAAAAATTACACTGTTATTATTAAACAAAGGGAAAATGCAGAAGCAGCATGTGAAAAACTGAGCACATACCATCATTGGGTAGTTCTTGTAGAACCGCATTTAGCAGCAATAATTTGAAGTCATTGTTCATTTTATGACTATTAATTTTTCATTTGTTGTGAAGGATTTACTTTTGTTTTTTTGTTGTTGTTTTTTTAATCACATTGCTTCAGTGCATTGAGGTTTTTGGGGCATTTTTTATGTTATGCATTGTTCCCACCACAACATTTCAATACGGCTGAGGTTTGGACTCTGGGCCATTGCGACAGTTTGAGTCTTTTCTTTTTCAGATGTAGAGTTGTTGCTGTGTTTGTGATCATTGTCCTGTTGCTTGACCCTGTTTGGGTCAAGCTTTAGCTGTTGTGCAGCATATTTGGCTCTAGAATACTTTGGTATGCAGAGGAGTTTATGGTCGACTCAGTGACTGCAAAACAAGCCCAAATCATCACACCTCCACCACTGTGCTTGACGGTCTAACGTGTTTGGTTTTCTCAAAGCATAATGCTGTGCATTATAGCCGCACATCTCCACTCTGCTCTAATCTGTTCAAAGGACATTGTTCCAGAAGTCTTTCGTGGGTTTTGCCAGATGCAAATTTAGATCTGAACAGTCTGTACTGTCATGAACTTTAACATTGGGCCTCATTTAGCATGTTTATAGAGTCTGAAACAAAAGACTCTCTTAAACGTTCCTTTTTGTGAATGATCTTTCTCAGTGTAGATACACCCCTGAATACTTTTACAGAGGTCCTCACATTTGCTAATGATCAATTAGTCTTTGACTTTTTTGGTACAGGGAGGGTTAAATAGTGAGATACAATTATTTTAAGAACATGAACAGCAGACTCCATGAGGCTATCATGAGGGCCTTGAGTCCTTTAGTAGTACCTGTGCTTGCAGTTACTGTCAGCTGAGCTGAGAGAGTGATGATCTGTGGCCATCACCTCCAAAACCATTTCCTTTTTGGTGGTTATGTTTTTGTTGCTTCTCCAGTGCTCTTGGTGACACTTACATTTGCATCAAAGCCGGTGAAATGCATCCACAATGGTTTATGGATCCTAACTGGGCAGACTGTTGGAGACAATTCTGAGAACTGCATCGCAGATAATGGACTCTTAGTTGAATTATCAAAGCACGTTTTTTGTTTTTGTTTTTTTTTTAATTTGAGTCAGATTATATTTAGAATAAATATTTTTACAAGAAGAGGTGAAGGACGTTTGAACTTAATACATTATGAATTAAGCATCATAAGAAATGCGCTATGAAAGTACTAAAAGTACTCCAAACAATATAAACAATATAAAAATATCGATTCCTAATGAATTCTTCTGTAAGTGGAAAGAAGTTTGGGTGATCTAACGAAGTAAAAGCTTTCCGTGTGAAATGTGAAGAAGTGTGCATGTGCCTGAAGTGTGTTTTTGAGTCCCTTCTTTCCGCCGCTGCACTGACAAACACGACAGAGTTGAAGATAAGCAGATATGTGTGTGAGCGCGTGCTGATGCAGGCAGTGAGGGGGTGTAACGTGGTTGGTGTGTCAGGGGCGTGAGTGTCACATGTCAGCGTACACAGACGGCAGTTTGACACCTCCGCTTCTCCGCCAGAGAGAAACAGTCAGCAGCTAAGCGGCTCTAGACCGGCAGGAGACGGACGGCGATGGCGAGCGGTGACAGCCAGGAAACTTTCGAGTCATGGCTCAGTAAGTGAACAAGGAACAGAAAAAGTTTGTGTTGTTGTTGGCGTTCAGCTGCGAGTCTGCAGAGCTAGCGTACTTCTCATTGGCGAGACGGTCCGTGCTAACGTCCCGTCAACGGTCGGCTCGTGACTTCAGTTTGACTCCATCACCGCACACACTTTTTATGCGCGAAACAACGCCCTGTTTTATTTATTTAACTTAAACTACGTTTTGGTATTCTCTAGAAACTCTCAGCTGGAACAGGAAGTTGTTCGCTCGTGCGTGTGCCTCAAAGAGAGCGAGAGAGAGAAGCGGTGTTCGCGTGTCACCTGCAGAAGTGCGCGTGCTGTCACAGGTTTTTTATGTAATAAAAGCAGGCGTGTGACCAAATAAGTAGCTGGTATTGACTTTAGACCTGTGATGAAGTACAGAGCAGGTTTTTATAGGTTTTACTGCAATAATTCAGCCCATAATGCATCTCATACTGTATTCAGAGCATTACTTAAAATAAATAACACAAGTAGACACCCAGACAGGAGAGAGGTAGTGCTGAAGCAGTCAGTTCATAGCATGGTCATATTGTACTGTATAGTTTTTATTTTTATGATGGGTTTTATCTTTATTTCTTTTTGACTTTTTGTTTAGTTTAGTTTTTAATTGGCTCAATGTTAGGTTTAGTCTTAGTATCATTGTGTGGAGGACATATATCAGAGTCACTACAGGTGTTTCAATAAAAACACAGAACATTTTAAAACCAGTCGACTTTCAGGCTTGTAGACATCCAGAATCTCAATTAAAATGTGCGTTAAAGCCTCGTCGCCTTATTGGATAAGCTCCTCTGTATATTTCTTGTATTCACTGTACTGTGCAAAAACCTTGAGCTAACCCTCATTTCTTTATATTTTGCTTCCAAGTAGCCCTTCTTGCTTGTAACTTTTTAAAAGTGGTCCTAAGTGATTGGCTTTAGCTGAATCTATGAATGGAATTTGTAAGAATGGTGCCTTTTGTGCATGAATGATTCATAGGTTAGTGTTAAGTGGCTTCCCACATACGCAAAGGTCAGGTATAGGAACTGGACTGAAAATCAGTAAAGAAGTAGCCAATGTCCAAACTTTGAAAGACCTTCAGAAGGCCTGGAGAACTATTGCTCAACACCACTTTAAAAATAATACGAAGTCTAGTTCCATGACAGCAAAATATAAAGAAGTGATTTTTTTGAATGTGGTTTCAGGCTTTTCTGTAAATGAAAAAAAAAAACCTCCCCTACCCCTGGTTATGTATTTCATCAAAAAAAAATTGGATCTAGAAAATTATTAAATAGAGTACTTAAAGGAAAATAAAACACAGTTTCATCTTATATGGTGGGGATAGTGCACAAATATGTGTGCTAGCTAGCCTCCACACATTAGAAGCACACTTGGTGCAACATAGGCTTTGTTTCCCCTTTTTGTGCAGATCTTTAATTTTCACTTCCACAGAAAATCATTTTTTCTTCTTCTTCTGTGTTTCACTCTTTCTGTGGTCTGATTTTTTTTTTTGTCCAGATCAGGCCACGGACCCAAATAATCAGGAGGACAGATGGGACTGTATTCAGGGTTTCTACGAGCTTGTCAACCAGGAGACTAACGGGTGAGCAGAGTGTTGCTTTCTTCAGTCTTACCTATAATTTAAGCACCTGTAAAACTTGTATACTTTCCCTCTTTATTGTAGTTAGTATAAACTAAAGTTTTGTAAGCAAAGCCACTTGGTTCTAAAAATGACTTCAACACAACTCAGACATTTGGGAAATAGTTGCTTCACATCCATGTTGCCATCACAGTTTGTCAGTTACACCATCGCGCAAGATCAAGAGGGAAGTCTGTGACACCTTTTCCCCTTCACTCTTCCCGATATGATGCAGCATAAAGTGTAAAGGTACTTTCACGTAAAGGCAGAGTCCTGTTTTATTTGAAGCATTTCAGTGGATTTCTGCTGAGGCGGGCAGAGCGCTGTGTGGAAGCTGTGCAAACACTACGTCTTCAGCTGTTTGCACGACATGTTTGCTCGCAGTTCACTCAGATGATTTGAGATTTTTCTGCCTTTCAGGCCGCAGGTAGCCGTTCGTCTTCTCGCACATAAAATCCAGTCCCCACAGGAGAAAGTGGCTCTGCAGGCTCTCACAGTGAGTAACCAGACTAATGTCACGGCATGTATTTATCTCTCTTGTTTTGTGGTGCTTTTATCTGCAGACGTCTGAATTTGAATCTGATTTTTTTAACACGGACAAGTACTATAATTCTGTATTGATTTATTTCTCCTTCTCAACGGTCATACTCGGCATTTGTCACAGTATTTTTGTCGACAGAGGCCATCACAGAAAAACAAATGTGTTTGTTGTAACTCTGTGTGTGGGGGTGGGGTGAATAATATCCGTGACTAATATTTATCACGTGGACGAAGCGACATGAGGCACTTAATCCAAGTTTGAAGCTGCTGTGAGGGCACGCACAGCTTGTAGCCAGTGTTTCGCTATGAGATGCGACTTGGAGAAGCTTCTCGAGGACCATGTGCCTCAGGACATGTGACATTTTAAATGTGGTTAACCACAAATATCAAAGATGAAAATCTCTTCTCTCTGTGCTGTGCTGCGTAAATGTTCTTCAGTTTCTAGTGGTTAGGATTGAGTTTTTTTTCTTGTTGTTTTTTTGGTGTTTTCCAGATTCTCGAGGCTTGTATGAACAACTGCGGCAAGCGGTTCCACAGCGAGGCTGCCAAGTTTCGCTTTCTCAATGAGCTCATCAAAGTCTTAACACCAAAGGTACTGCTTATCAGACACAAAAATGTCAGTGGTAGTTTTTAAAGCTGTGAGAACAGTCTGAAAACCTCTACATTTGGTAGTCAGACTTCCACGAAGTAAATTATTTAAGAGTTCAAATGAACTGCAGTGAACTTTTGTGAACGTGGAAAAAAAAATAGCCTCCATATATCACAAGGCTCAGTCGAAAGTTCAATAAAAAAAAGGCATATAGAGATTCATATTATAAGAATGAAAAATGTACTTCAATTAATATGTTTAGACAGTTACTGCAGGGATAGAGTCACAAAAGTCTCCGTGTTCCCAACTGTGCAGCACGTTAGTAAATCTGCTCCAATCTAATCTAAGAATCTGACAGCGTATAGATTTAAAATTAGTCCAACATCCAAAGGTCCACGTTCTAGACTGTGGGACCAGGATATTCTGGAAATTTCTAATGAGCAGCTTTTTCTGCAGTAACACTGACATGTGATCCATCTTTCCGAGCAGTATTTTGGCTCGTGGACTCCACAGAAAGTCAAAGACAGGGTGACAGAGGTCCTCTACGGCTGGACGCTCTGGCTTAAAGATGAACCTAAGATTCAGGAAGCTTACAGCATGCTCAAGAAACAAGGTGAGGAACAATGCAGATACAAAACATGAAGTCTGTGCTCAGAAGCTCTACCTGAGAATCCCTTCATTTAACACTGAGCACGTGATACGTAACAGTTTAATCATTTCTTAGTTGTTCTGTTGTGTTCAAGTCTCGATGAGAGGACGTGTTTTGATTTTTTCTTTGAGTGGGTTTCTTTTTCTGATCCTAGGTATTGTGGAGAAAGATCCCAAACTGCCGGACACAGTTATAATGGCTCCTCCACCACAGAGAACCACAGAGTCTGTTTTTGACCAGGAGGAGAAAGCGAAGGTGAGCATGTGTGTTTGTCTACTGAGGTGTGCGACTGGTTTCATCCTGCTTACATTTTTTTCTGTGCTTATAGCTGTTGGCCAGATTATTGAAAAGTGGCCGTCCTGAAGACCTGGAAACTGCCAACAGGCTCATTAAAAGCACCATCAAAGAGGTGAGGAGTGCTGCGGTGATCAAAGATGATGATCGTGCTTTTATATCAATTTAATATTGACCTTTTTTTCCCTGTGTATGTGCTACATTAAGGAGCAAGAGAAGGCTGAGAAAGTGTCAAAGCGTGAGTCTACTCTGCAGGACGTGGAGAGCAACACTAAGCAGCTCAGAGAGCTGCTGGAACAGCACGCTATCACTGGAACTTCATTACAGCCCAGCGACGACATGAAGGTATGTTACTACATGAAATACACACTCCGCTTGGGAAGTCCTGTGACTGTTGTGTCTTTATTTGCTTTGCAACTGCAGAACTGTTTTCTTTCTTTTTTTTTTTTTTTTGTGCAGCGTTGGGTGTGTTTGAGCACAACATTTGATTGCAAGGACTAGAATTCACTTTTGGTATTAAATGAAATGCACTGTGGTGGTTTGAATCGTATCTATCCAATAGATTCCATTTTGTTCATATAAACATTGAGTCTTCCTCACATGCCAAAGTCATTCATGGAGTTCCACAGGGCTCTGTGCTGGGACTGAGGCGTTTTACGTTACACATGCTTCCATAAACAATATTATTAGCAAACACTACCCAGTGTTAAAACGGAGGCAATCGGTTCGATCTTTCACACTGAGCGTTTTTTTCTTTAGCATAAGTAATACCAGACTTTATCCTACATTTATTTGTAATGATTCCATAACACTCTTCTACATAAAATCAATTATTTTGATGCGTTAGATATTGCGTTATTTTACCTTTGCTCTGTTATAAAATAATCTAAATAATTTGTAAAATGAAAAAAAAAACTTATAAATTTAGTCTTGAATATTTATTTTAAATCAAAAATCTAACTTATAATTGGGAATTTCTGAAAATATGTTGAAAATTAGTTAATCATGTTTTGTTAATTGGTGATTTTAAACTGCCCGTAGGTATGAACGTGAGTGCGAAAGATTGTCTGCCTCTCTGTGTTAGCCCTGCAACACACTGCCTTACCCTAAGGCGGGGGTGTCAAACATGAGGCCTGAGTGCCAGAATCGGCCCAGCCAAGACTGGAATCCAGACTCAATGGACGGGTTAGGAAATGTGAAATGGGTTGAAAAGTTTCGACCTTTTAACCGTATTGTCACGAGTGTTAATGCTTTATGTTTTCTGATGAATGCATGCACAGGATACACTGCATACCCTTTGGACACATGGATACACTGTTTCTGCAATTTTACACATTTAACCTTTTTTAATCAGCTCGATGGAGCTGGGATACATCGATATGTCTTTGAGCTTCATTTATCATTACAGATCTTTCTATCCCTGTTTTGGTCATTAGTGTTTTGAGTAACCTGAAGCACTGGAAGCTGAACTCATGCTTTAATGACCCTCAGCAGTTACATTTGTTAGTAGCTCCTGTCCTTGTGGACAGGATGTTTGCTGATTGAAGTCTTGTGATCTTTATTTAGTAAAATCTGTGTCTGTGATGAAGTCGCTTTTTTCCACCCTTAGTTTATCTCCTTGGATACAACTGATCGGTTTTAAAAACTTCACTCAAGCTGTGATGTTGAGCTGGTAGAGCCAATTTTCCCACTATCACAATGCTGGGAAACGATGTTCTGCTGGTGGAAACTTGAGGCACAGTGTCTGACAGTTGATTTACTTGAACGAGAAATACACCTCAAAAAAATAGGACCTTTTGTACAAAGGTCAAAACCAAGCTTTCTTTTTTTAAATGATCCATTTAAAAAAAGAAAAAAAAGAAAACATTAAATTTTTATTTTTATTTTTAAACCTTTGCAGATGCTGTATGAGCGCTGCGACCGGCTGAGGCCCAGCCTCTTTCGACTAGCCAGCGACACGATGGAAGACGACGCTGCTCTGGCGCAGATCCTGGCAGCTAACGATGACTTGACTCTCGTAGTGAACGCTTACAAAGTCCGGGTGGTGGGAGCAGAGTGTAACGGAGAAAGAGCACGAAGTAAAAGTGAAGAAGTGACAAGTAATACGGGTAGGCTTCATTTTGTTCACCTTTTAGTCCTCGTGGAAAAATCTTGTTTGCGAACCTCTTTTCTCTCGTTGGTCCAGCTCCTACGAGTCACAGAGAGGTTAAGAGCTACCACCTCATTGATCTGTCAGCACTGGACTCTCCGCAGACTCACAGGAAAGCCGATTCCCTGCCTGTATTCGAATCTTCGTCACCAGTCTTCACCTCTTATCTGGAAAAAGCTTTCAGCTCAGAAGACGACCAGGACTTAAACGAATTAGGTGGGCCTGCTTTTGTTCTTATTTCGCCGTTATTGTCTGTAACACTGACAAATACGCTTCATAATGTAATGACGTCCTGTTGTGTGATTAGATCTGGTCTCAAAGCAAAGGACTCAGGAGAATTCCAAGTCCTATTCTGAGGAACTGATGCAGGTGAGGCTTGAATGGAAGATTTAAACATGCATTTTATTTGGAATATGCGATTTAACATGTTCTTTTACTTTTAGTTAAATGGAGACATTTTTAATGCTGAGCAGAACGGAGGAGGGGGGCTTTTACTGAGAGCCCGTGGATGTGGGGGCAGCAGTGCGACAACTAACGGGACAGACATTTGGTAAGATAGCAAAGAAATTTCTAGCTTTTGCATGCACTTAGTCAGAGTTGTAAACAAGTAAACAACCTTTTGTTTTTAAAAATCTGTCTTTTGTCCCGTTAGGTCTCACCCTCAAAGTCAGCAGTTCAAATGGTCGGACAAACCATCAAATGAAGGCTCAGGTTCTCCAGTGAAACTAGAGGACTCATGCCCCCCACACCTCCTGAACAACATCTTTGTTCCAATGGAAAGCATCAAATCCAGTAAGTCGTCTGAAGCGAATCGTCCAGTGTTTGCCGCGAGTTTTGCAGCTGTGAGGAAGTCGTTCCTCAGTATCAGCAGATACTTCAATTGTTATTTTCACGTGTATGTTAGGTCAGCTGGAGCCGATCACGTTATACAACCGGGCCGGTTTCCACGTATCTCTTCATTTCGCTAGAGACCCTCCGCCAGGTCATCCAGGTGTCGCCGTGGTCGTCATGTCTGCAGTGAACACATCTGCGCTCGATGTGAGAGACTTCCTGTTTCAAGCTGCTGTTCCAAAGGTAACAAACTCAGACTGCAGGGTGATGTTTTTAAAATGTGGACGGATGCACTTTTGAATCAGGAAAACTTTTGAAAATATCTTTAGGACGTGTCGACTTCAAACCTCTTTAATCTTGAAACAAAAAAGATACAACAAAGAAAGCAGGCTGGTTCAAATGATGTACTTTTTTCACAGTTTTGCTTAAAAAATGAAATAAAATGTTGAAATTAGTGCTAGAATTTCTGAATTTTAAATAGTGACTGGTCAATAAGTCTAGGAAAGTGCTGTATAAATGCCAGTACACATTTTTCTCACTTGCAGATGTTTTTTCTTAAGAAGTAGGTAGACACGGGTGTTACTGATGGAATGAATTATGTTACGCACTTGGCCTTCACCTCACACACAGGTGGGATTGGTAACACCTCTGTGTGTGTCTATTTGATGACACGAAGGCTTTGTCTGTGTAAAAGGGAATATTAAACTGTAGCTTCATTGTGGGTCTAAAAATATTACAACTTTGTATATGTTTAGATGGAGAGGAAGCTAGGTCATTGGCCTGTGACAGCTGTTACACCAAGCTCTGTGCAGTTAATTGTAAGGCTCAGACTATCAAATCACAACAAAATGTATCTGGCGCCCCCTGCTGGAGTCGGGTTGACAGTTCAAATTTGTGGGGCAGTCCCTGTCAGTGTTTTTCTGTTTGAAACCACTTCAAGTGTCTGCCTGCTTCCTATCTGAGTTGGGCACACAGCTCTTTCTTACTTTAATCACTGTCACACAGACGATGTTAGTGAAACTTCAGCCTGCCTCAGGGACACGCCTACCTCCATACAACCCTGTCCTGCCTCCACCTGCTGTCTCCCAGGTCCTCCTGTTAGCTAATCCTCAGAGGGTGAGTTATATGCATGTAACTGTTACTACCTGTCTACCTTGATTAAAGTTGTCAGCGTCTCTGCATGTGAGTTTGTTTGTTTATACTTGTTTTTGTTGTACATTTCCACAGAGCAGGGTTGTTTTGCTCTTGCTATAAATTGTCGGATCCTCAGTAAGATGCTTTACACATTTCCTGTACATGGCAGGAATGGTTAAGAGAGTAAAGCTGTAGATAAACACCATACTTTGTTTTATATTACAACACAACACAAAAGATAATGCTGATAATATTTAAAATATTTGTTCTTTATTTCTTTCTTTGGAGAAATTCAGCCAATTTCTTAAGATGTCCCTTATTTTTTCCCTCAGCGTAAAGTCCGCCTGCGCTACAAGCTCACACTGATGCACGGAGACCAACATCTGAGCGAAACGGGAGAGATCGACAACTTTCCTGACTGGATGTCTTTGACCGGCCACTGAAAACTTCACAAACTCGGATTTGTACTCTGTGCTGGGTGTGAAATTAACATTTGAAAGAAGAGAGAGTGATAGTGAAGCCAGGGAGGAAGAAAAACTCAACCAGAAGATGGAGATGCTTTCAGGTTTGGACACTTCATGAAGTAACACCAAGCAAGTTTGTATTTTTGAAAATCCTACTTTGTGTGCGTAGGTTTTTTTGTTGTTTTTTTTTAACAATTTGCTGTGATTAAAAAAAGTAGCAACTGTGATTCAGGCAAAGAAAAATGTCTTACATTATTTAAAAAAAGAGTTGAAAGTCTTACATTGCACATGGAATCCGTTACTTCCAGTTCCTTTATACCTGGTTGGTATTCCAAAGAAACACCAAGCACTGACACTGGAGTCACACTATGGTAAACGGTGGCTGGACACAGCAGTGCAACTAAAAGTATTGTGACCTTGAGATCTTGTTGCCTTTTGAAGATCTAGTCTAACTACTCGTCAGTGAGTTGTTGTGATCTGTATTCCAAGCTTGATGCATCAAAACGCGATAAAACGGCAATAAGAGGCGTCAGTCTGCAACTCGAGGGGGTACATACAATCTGTTTGTGATCATTTGTGATAATGCAGCGATTCGCTATGAGAAATCACAAATATGTTGCGGTCAGAAATTCACAGAAAGTGCTGAACGTCAGAGTCTCACAAATAGGAAACAGAAAGTTCCTCCACAAATACTGACGCATGGCTGCAGGGCTGCGATTTAACTACAGAATGACATTAACTCTGCTACCTTGCTTTTATTTAGGTACATAACAAGAATACAACCAGTTGGCAACCAGCTGACTTGAGCCCCTTATTGCAAAGAGATATGACGTGGATGTGTTGTGCTCACTTTGGAGTGACTGCTTTGGACACAGTTTGTCTCCCACGCGGTGACCTGTGCACCCGTGTTTATGCTCTGGTTAGCACTTAATTGCTGCAACCACTTTCAATCAGTCACTGAATTCTAAAATACTCAGTTCAGTCAACAGGCCAGTGGGATGCACGCACACACACAAATAATGAGCAGCAAAGGCAGGAGCTGTTGCTCTGTTTATTGTAAAACCCAAACAGTCCAAGGCTTTAGTAGTTATTGTTGCTTTAGCTGTGCCGTTAAGAAACTCAAGTACAACAAAATCTGTGGCAAAAATAAAACAATCTATTATTCATTCAGAGGATTTTACAGTTCTTTTACACTTTTGTGTGCATCAGAATATTGTATTTCAAATCTAAGCATTTGATGTAAGGGTGTTCAGGTGGGTTCAGCACATCCCCGACTGGACCCGATTCACGTGTCAGATGCTCTGCTGTCATCTTATTTCGCTGCCTCGTGCTGTTGTTAAACCACTGAGGTGCAATCCAGCGTAAGCTGACGTGTTGCTGGTTTCAAGTCTGCATTTGAAAAACTCTTCTGCTTTTCTGACATCAGAACTCCCGAAGCACCTGGAGATGTTTTTAATATGTATTTATATTCCAACTAAGATTTCCTTTCCTTACACTTAAAGTGTGTGAGTATAATTATATAATTGTGTTACTGCATTTCGGATCTGCTTGTTTGTGTATCAATTAAAAGATTCAAGAAAAAACAAAGACATGTAGCAAAGCTGATAAAAAAATTGTTTACATCTGTAAACACTTTCCCCCCACTCTGTGGCTGAAAGCAGGACAAAATAACTGATGAATGTGTTAAATACACTTTAAAATAAATCAGTTACTACTCTTTGCTGTAGCTTTTTGTAGGGTTTGACTCTTAGTAGCATGCTTCATTTTGTTTCTCTGTGTGAAGTTGTTTCCAGTTTGTTTGTGTTTCATTTCATTTTATTTAGTTTTCTTTAATTACAGACTGTGTGTTGTTTCCTCAGCTTCAACCACTTTATGAACCCCAAAGAAGACATTCAGGCTCAGTTTTACCTGCTTCCTCCTGTGTGACTGTGAAACAGGAAATGCATGTCTGTCATGTGTCAGTATTGAGTTCTTTAATAAATATGGATTCTGTTACAGTTGTGTTCTGGGTCCAGGGATTTCAGATCTGTGGCTCTTTTACATATGCAGGGGCTCAATGTGGTATCGTCAAAAGACAATAATATAAACACAAAATGAACAATGGATATTTTGCAGTGTTTTTTAAAAGTTTGTCTCTACATCCTCCAGCTGTGAAAGTATGTAGCCTTTACACTGAATTAAAAAAAGAAAAAACGTTTTCACATGTGCTTCATCTCCTTCGTCTAACACGTGTTACTTCATTCTCTTGTATTTGCCGACCTCTACAGCGATGATTAGCTTGGCTGAATACACATAAATGTTTAGTCTTCACCCTCCGTTGCTATGGATTCCACATGCAGCTGGGTTTAAGTCAAAGAACTGAAAACCTACCTTTTTATATAACTTTTAAAGCTCTTGGACTGCTACATTTTGACTTGATAAATTTCTACAAACAGAAATAAATCAAAGCTCTGCAGACCACTTTGTAGTTACTGTTTCACAGTAGGCCTAAAAATGCTAATTTTTGTCTCTCCACTTTACAGTTGTTACTGAAGTAAAACAGTAAAATTATTTATTTATATATATATATATATATATATATATATATATATATATATATATATATATATATAAATAAAATATTCACTGATCCACACTACCAGGCTATACTGCAATGACATTGGAATGTCGTTCGGACTGGAGAAGTGTAGTCGGATGGTAACAAAGAGAGGGAAGGTAGTCAGAACTGAGGGGATTGAACTACCAGAAGGCAACATTGCAGACATAGAGGACAGTTACAAGTACCTGGGGATCCCGCAGGCAAATGGGAACAATGAAGAGGCCGCTAGAAAGGCTGCAACCACCAAGTACCTGCAGAGGGTCAGGCAAGTCCTGAGGAGTCAGCTGAATGGTAAGAACAAGATCCGGGCCATCAACACGTACGCCCTGCCCGTGATCAGGTACCCTGCTGGGGTAATAGGCTGGCCAAAGGAGGAGATAGAAGCCACTGACATAAAGACAAGAAAGCTCCTTACCATGTATGGAGGGTTTCACCCCAAATCCAGCACCCTGAGGCTGTACGCTAAGCGGAAGGAAGGGGGCCGGGGACTGGTGAGTGTCAGCACCACAGTCCAGGATGAGACAAGGAACATCCAAGAATACATTGGGAAGATGGCCCCAACTGACCGAGTGCTCAGTGAATACCTCAGGCAGCAGAAACCCAAGAAAGAGGAGGGAGACGAGGAACCATCATGGAAGGACAGGCCCCTGCACGGTATGTACCACCGGCAGATAGAGGAGGTGGCTGATATCCAGAAATCCTACCAGTGGCTGGACAAAGCTGGACTGAAAGACAGCACAGAGGCACTATGGCAGCACAAGAACAAGCTCTGAGCACAAGATCCATAGAGGCTGGGGTCTATCACATCAGGCAAGACCCCAGGTGCAGGCTGTGTAAAGATGCCCCAGAGACAATCCAGCACATAACAGCAGGGTGCAAGATGCTAGCAGGCAAGGCATACATGGAACGCCATAACCAAGTGGCCGGCATAGTGTACAGGAACATCTGTGCGGAGTATAACCTGGAAGTCCCGAGGTCAAAATGGGAGATGCCCCCAAGGGTGGTGGAGAATGACCGAGCTAAGATCCTGTGGGACTTCCAGATACAGACGGACAAAATGGTGGTGGCTAACCAACCGGACATAGTGGTGGTAGACAAACAGAAGAAGACGGCCGTAGTGATCGATGTAGCGGTTCCGAATGACAGCAATATCAGGAAGAAGGAACACGAGAAGCTGGAGAAATACCAAGGGCTCAGAGAAGAGCTCGAGAGGATGTGGAGGGTGAAGGTAACGGTGGTCCCCGTGGTAATCGGAGCACTAGGTGCGGTGACTCCCAAGCTAGGCGAGTGGCTCCAGCAGATCCCGGGAACAACATCGGAGATCTCTGTCCAGAAGAGCGCAGTCCTGGGAACAGCTAAGATACTGCGCAGGACCCTCAAGCTCCCAGGCCTCTGGTAGAGGACCCGAGCTTGAAGGATAAACCGCCCGCAGGGGCGTGCTGGGTGTTTTTTATATATAAAACTTTTTATTTTAGTTCTGTAATAATAAAAAATGCACTAAAAGGAGAATAACTATAATGAAAAGGCAAATTTAAATAACCAGGTAATGATAAATAACGTACTGCAGAGTAGTTATGTGATAAAAGATGTTAATTATTTACACCTGTTCATTTGGATACGCTAACTTATAATTATTAGAGCCTGTCATCTTCATTGTGAGGCTTCAAAGTTTGGCAGTTGTGTTTCTTAGTAAAGGTTGCTGAGCCCAGGTCTGGTCCATCTTCATGCTACTCTGTGCTGCAGAGAGAGTGAGATCTGTGCAAGTAACAGAGTGGGAGATCCACTGCTGGATAAACTGAGAACACTGTTTCCAAACATCTTTCATCTGTAAAAATGGCTTCATAGTGTAGTCATTTAGCCTGACAAGCAAAAGGTGTCCAGTTTGATCCCAGGAGGAGACACAATTCCCTGCAGAGTCGCATTAGGAAGAGCGTTAAAAAACATTTGGCAAGACACACGCCAATACCAATACATGTCTGTCAGGCAATAATATTGGTAATTGATATATATATTTAAAAAAAAAAAAGGATTTTATCCTTTTTCCTTAAATGGCTTCTTGTTTCAGCTCTTGTGCAATTAGAAACTCCAGCCCATCAGCTGCATTGATCGTATTTATTATATGACATCAGCAGATTAAAATACATGTTTACTATGTACAGATATGTAACAGGGGTGTTAGATAAAGTGCCAAATACATTTTCTTTTTTTTTACAAAACCAAACAATCAAAAAAATCAAACAAAATAAAACAATGGGATTTGTGGAAGACCATCACACCTGGTGGCCGGGTCCCACAGTTTCATTGCTTCGTGACGAGTAGCCCCCTCATTCGGAGGCTGAATTGCTCAGTGCTGGTTGTGGGACGGTTTGGCACGATTCAGGTGAACCTGTCATGATAGGATGAATACTGGGTGTTCTTTAATTATTATTATTATTACTATTATTTTTAAAACATTAACCAACATCGACATGTACAACAGATCAGGCTTCTGAGCTATAACGGTCCACATATTACTCAGAGACAGTGTCAGAAATCCAGCATTGTTGCATTAAGGTTAGTATGTGACGAGGTTAAACTGTTCCTGGACCACATCCCTGGAGGTGTACTCGGCATTCCTGTTCACAAGTGGAACGTTTTTTTCTAGTAAATGTGAGATGACAGACTACACTTTCCAGACTTTTTTTTTTTTTTGCATTATTTTTTTCTGTTTTCTGACAAACGGAGGAAGCTGACATTCTTTTAGCATTTGATGCTCACTGTGTGTGTGAGATGTTATCTTCCTCATCAACGGGACTGAGACAGTGACCGAGAGACAACGGAGGGTAGTCTATAAGAACAGAACAGGCACGCACTTGTTTGCATGTGCGTATTTCAGGCTTTGTTAGATTTCCAGGAGCTACAAAAAGGTCGACAGAACAAATCCCTTCCCTTTTATTATTATTATTGTTATTATTATCATCATTATCATCCCCCCAGTTCATCCTCCATGGCAGTGATGGATTTACAGACACCAGGTGAAGAAGACTCCAGTCTGTCACTACCGGCTCCTCAAGTTGCGTTTGGGAAGATCCAGAGAGGTTTTGTTTTCGGTGTACGGTTGGTCTTTCAGTGTTTCTCTGAGTGTTTTAAGGATGTCCGGAGCAGACAACAAACTGCTCCTCAGCTACGATGCTCACAGGACAAAGTGGTCAGAGCGCGTTATTTGGAAGGAAGGGCGTCATCAGCTATTTATCATCCTCTACACCCACTCGCTGCCGTTGTGGCCTCTTTCTGGCCCTCTTCATCTCAGTCTTTCCTCACTGACCCTGTGAATTCACCTTTTTACACCTGGCTAGCTCTCCTCTTCCTCTTGTACTTCTTCCTCTGCCTCCTCTGGTGCCTCCTCCTCTCCCTGCTCTGCTGCTGCCTCTTCCTCTTCCACATTTTCCTTTATTTCCTCCTCATCCTCCACTTCTTCCTCCTCTTTCCCCTCATCCTCTTCAACATCCCCCTCCTCCTGTTCCAAAGCCTCCTCTTTTTCCACTTCTGCTTCCTCATTTTCAATGTCCTCTTCTCTCTCATCTTCTACTTCTTCTCCATCTATTTCCTCTTCTACATATGCAGTTTCTCCACCTTCCTCGCAGTCTCCCTTCTCCTCTCCCCCTTCCTCGCCTTCTTCTTCTTCAGCTTCCTCCTCCCCTTTTGTTTCCTCCTCTTGTGCTACATCATTGGCTTCTTCTTCTTCCTCTGTCTGTGCTCCTTCTTCTTCAAATTGCCCTTCTTCCTGCACCTCCTCTGCCTCTTTCTCTTCCTGCTCCTCCTCTTCCTCCTCCTCCTCCTCTTCCTCCTGGACTCCATTCTGTTCACTGTTGTGATTTTCCTGCTCATCTTTGTCATCTTCTGCATGATTCTGCTCCTCTCCGTTTGCCTCCACCTGGCCGTCCTGCATTAAGTCCTCGTCGTTGTTATCACAGATGGCTTTCCGGCCACTCCTCCCGCTGCTGTTTCTCATGTGTATGTGGTTGTGGTTGTTTTGCTCTAGGTCCTCAATAGTGATCTCAAACTGGAAGCGGTCATGCTGGAGGTGTCTATCTGGAGGAGGCGAGGGAGACTGGGGCATGGTGTTCAGGTACCACTCCCTGTTCTCTTCCAGCGTGTCCAGCAGCTCCTGAGCATCTGGATGAACCAGGTCGGCCCACGTTTCCCACAGCGGGTGGACGATGTAGTCGATGAAGCCCACCTGGGAAAGAAAAAGAAGATGAAAATACTTCAAATACTAGACGAAGCCACTTTAATGTGTGGTGCTAAAGGAACATGTCAACACTTTGGAGAATATGTTGATTCACTTATGGTTGACTTAGCTGAGCATAAAAACTGAGTTGACCTGATTCTGTCCTTACATCACAAACTCCATGTGCCATAACCATTAACGACTAAATCACACATTATCTATTCAATGCCTCAGCTTTCACAAACTTACAACCGCAGTCATCTCAAGGTATATTGTAAGACATGCTTATAAGCACGTCTCCTGTATGTTTGACTTGTACAAAAACCCAAGTGATACTTGTGCTTTTATTTCAACTCTGTAAACTGTCAATTGCTGTTAAATTGTAACTGCAGCTGCTTTATTAGGCCACAAGGTGGTGCCAACTTTCTTGCTGCTGTGTTGCACTTAGGTTGATAGTTATACAAAGAAAAAGTCAGACTGCTCTGACACCGGTGTGAGTCTCCACTGCCATATCTGACAAATATCTGAGACAAGTCAGAGCAAACCCAGGACAACACTTGAATGCCAAAAACTGCAGTCCCCTTAACGGCCACTTGAGGCTGATTGAAATCCATTTAATTCCCATGGTAACATCACTAACTTCACAGCACAAGGTTTATAGCCAAGAAAATGGTTTTGGTCTGTACATCTATTTGTAAAATCTGCAGTGGTAAACTTTTATTAAGCAGAAACCTCCATGGCTGAAAAAGAGTGCTGGTCCAAAGACTCCATATTACTCAACTATGGTGCCTTTAATTCAGCTCATTTTAATGAAGGAGTGATGAGCTCATGCAGTGCCAAGGCATCTGTCGTCTGTCTGTTTACAAGTCACAAGAATCGCTCCTCTGTGAGAGTATTGGTAAGATTTTAGTGAAGTTGCACTCAATCATCAGCAGATGGGTCTTCACCCAAACTGTGCTCAAGGTCAGGGTCACATTAGTGATTTTAAGGGGCACTTTTCCCCACATTTTCAGAGAAAAACCTCCATTCACATTTCTCACAGATTCACAATTCTTGCTCCTGATGTATTGAACAATATTGAGACCAAAGCAACTTAACAAAGTAGTTCACATCAGATTCTCAGCTTTGAGAAAGAAAGAACTTCATGAAACACCAAATGATGCGGCAGCTTAAAATATGGTTTTAGGGTCGGGGTTTTCTGATCTACATTATAGTAAATAATAAAGTGCGTGAAATGACACACTGATGCATTATTGCATATTTCCATGTTTTCATGGTCATCATTGATACTGATGATTGTCCATGTAATACATAATTCTTTCAAATAACTCCTGGCAAAGAAAGCAAATAACATATGTCCCTTAAGTAGTATTTTACCTTTGCTAGAGCTAAATCCAACTGGCTGTACATTAACAAACACAAAACCATTTTACAAAGTGCAGAATCTGTGACCACAAACTTGACGCAGAATGATGTTACTGTTTCTCATCGTGAAAATCAGAAGAGGCATATCTCTGTAGCTGCTTCCAGCTGGACATTGACACAGGAATACATTTCTCACACACGTATCCAAAACAGATTTACTGACTGAGAGTTTAGCATAAGTTATTCCAGTATTAATTGTGCTGACAAATTTTGGGGGACAAATAAAAGTGCTGCACAATCAACAGTTTGTCATTCTGTCACAACGCAATATAAAACGCAATTTTTAGTTTTAATTCTAGTTGCGTCGTGGCCCGAGGTTTGTTGGTCTCTCCACGTCACTCAGCAGCCAGCAGTTGGACTGCTTTAAAATTTCATGTCTCCAGAGGATGAACCTTACTGACTTTTGTGTCTCTGAGTTTTTTCTTTCCTTCCTGTTGCTCTGAGAGAAAGCAGATGCACCGACTAAAATGTGGTTTTAAAAGAAATAATCTGTTCCCCCACAGTATATGAATTGGAACGATCTTAGCTGGGCTTCTGTCCTAATAGCCACCATCCAAACAAACATGTTTAAATAGCCCAATCCACAACTGTGTGTAAATCACAGCCACACACACACACACACACACACACACACACACACACACACACACACACACACACTTTCTCTTGATCTAGTCTTGTGCAAATGGTTTGTACATTTGATGGACATTTGTCACATATTTTGATTTTTTTTTACTGGTTTGAAGCTGACACTTCATAACCCAGTATACTGACACCTGAAGCTTTATTGTCAAATAACTGCAACCAATCTGCGATTTTGGACTTGTGATCTTGTGGGAAGGAAAAAGGGAGTTTTTCCTTCCCACTGTCGCCAAAGTGCTTGCTCATAGTGGGCCATATGATTGTTTTTTTCTCTGTATCTATTATTGTAGGGTCTACCTTATAATTTAAAGCGGCTTGAGGCGACTGTTGTTGTGATTTGGCGCTGTATAAATAAAATTGAATTGAACTGAATCTAATCGAATCTTGTAGGATCAAGTGAATCAAGCCCAAATCAGTGGTAACCATCTGGCAACCGCTGGTTGCTAGGGAAAAATTTGTATTGTGTGCAATTCTTTGGTTGCTACCAAATTGCTCTCTTCCATAGCACACTTCCTCCCCTCACCCACAATTGGTCATATCAGAGGCTGCCGCTCCCTGAGCCTGGTTCTGTTGGAGGTTTCTTCCCGTTAAAAGGGAGTTTTTCCTTCCCAGTGTCTCTAAGTACTTGCTCACAGAGGGGTTGTCTAATTGTTTGGTGTTTCTTTCTAACACTGGCTCTTTATCTTACAATATAAAGCTCCTTGACGCAACAGTTGTTCTGAATTGGCACTATATAAATAAAACTGAATTGCATTTGTGCATATATTTACCACTGCTTGTCGTTTTGTGTTCATTTTATCATTATCAGATCGGATACTTTCCCCACACACTACCAACTCCCACATTTGCGGTGTTTGTGAATGACCTGCCACAGACAGAAAAATGCTCATTAACACTTTCTCAGAGTCTCAGCATAAACTGAAGATTTAACAGAGTCTATTTCAGGGTTGTTATTTCACACTGCTCTGTGTTTCTGTTGTTTTATCCACCCTTGCTATCATAGACACTTTAAAGTTGCTTGTTTGTGGCTCATTATCCTTTCTGTGTGCACATTTAACATCTTCACTATATTAATGACGCTGTGAGTCAGAGAGAGCTTTACCTGACTTTTCTCCACAGACGCAGTGTGTTTGTCACACATGGCGCTGATCTCCATCCCTCTCTCGCGTTCTTTGTCGCCCTGCCGAAAGAACTCCTCCATGATCCGCTCTGTCCACTGTCTGTATAAAGGTAAGTGCTTGGTGGGGTTGCTCAGGTCTGCACAGTGCACCATGTTCCTCAGTACCTACGATCATACAAGAATATTTAATGTTATGTATGTCATTCTCTCTCTGCGGGGTCAAACGTTACTGATCAAGTTACCTGTATTCGTTCTGTATAGTGGTCCAGAAGTAGCACGCCAGAACTTGTCACCTTCTTGGTCTCCACCATTGTCTTTAAATCAGCCAGCAGTGTCATGTGTTTGGACATGTCTGTGGCCAACACCTGCAGAAAACGACAGAAAGAAATGCAAACTACTTTCTGCCCGAAGCTTTTATTTTGCATCCTTGAACCTGTAATATGCTCTACGCCCTGTTAGGAATCAACCCCCTTCTACTCCTGTGTGATTATAAATTACTCTGAAAATATATAATGCAAGAATCAGGGATGAAGTCAGTCCACTTTTTCTCTAAAGGGAACCTATTATGCTTTTTCTTTATTTATCACAATGTTGTGTGCTCAAATCTTTAAATAATGACCTCATTATTTAAAGATTTGAGCTTACAGTTGTGGTCAGACGTTTGCACACATTCATCATGGACATGAATGTTCTCTTTGAACTGACAGTGGACCCCGTGGTAATCGGAGCACTAGGTGCTGTGACTCCCAAGCTAGGCGAGTGGCTCCAGCAGATCCTGGGAACAACATCGGAGATCTCTGTCTAGAAGAGCGCAGTCCTGGGAACAGCTAAGATACTGCGCAGGACCCTCAAGCTCCCAGGCCTCTGGTAGAGGACCCGAGCTTGAAGGATAAACCGCCCGCAGGGGCGTGCTGGGTGTATATATGTATATATATGTAATATGATTGACTATAGCTGATAGGCAATGCAAACATTAAAAATAATTTGTTTAACAGGTCTCATTCAGTATTCAGAACAATGGGTCCAAGAAATGCAGTACAAAGCACAGAGTACAAAGTTGCAAACGTTTTTGGAGGCATTCTACACTGCAAATTCCACAATCATCAGTTCAAACACTAATATGATTTTCAGGAACCAATCAGGCCTGGCATGAACTGGAAACCGCTGGAACACCTGGATCACTGTCCACAGTGACTCGAGTTCTACCATCAACATTTCACCATGGGCCGAGAGGAAGAAGACCAGGAAAGAAGCCCCCACTCCTTGGTGCAGGAAGAATTGACACCTTCAGACTCAACTGAAGTGTGGCGCAGTCTACATGGACAAGCCATTCTCCATGTAGACAGCTTTACATTTTATGATCAGATGAGACAAAGATTGAAGTATTTGGCCACAGTGACAAGAGGTATGTTTCAAGGAGTAAAGGTGAGGTTTTGTACCAACTGTCAAGCATGGTGGTGGTAGCATCATGTTCTGGAACTGTTGTGCTGCCAGTGCAGCTGGTGCATTACACAAAGTGGATGCAATAAAGAAAGGAAACACCTCCACAAAGATAATGATCCCAAACACACATCAATACTGGTTTCAAAATGGAGCAAGCAGGCTTCCCAAAGTTCCAACCTCAAGGCTACGGAAAATTTCTGGACTACGCCGAGTCAGTGCCAGGAAACCAACTAATTTAAATGAACTCTACCAATTCCACCAAGAATAGTAGTCAAATATTTAGCCACAATTATGCCTGAAACTTGTTGATGGCTAACAAAAAGGTCTGGTTGAAGTGTAACACATTTACCCAAATATTAGTGGGTATACTTTTGACCCTGTGTTGATTACCCCCCACCCCAACATGAATTCAAATGCTGTCAACCATTCCACCCTGGAAAAAGAACATTCAGAAATTACAATGACATTTATCCCCATGAGAGCGGATATGATTCTGACACACAACTGTATGTACAAGTAGTCCCTGTAAATCAAAAGCTGTATTTAAAGCACCTCATCTGTATCTTTAAGGCATCATATGTGAGCACAGCAACCCCACCCAGTGCAAACCTTGTGTTTGCAAAGCTCAGCCAGTCAGAATAAGGGTAGCTTAAATGAGAAGAACCAAAACAGATACATTCAGTTTCCTGTTCAAGGTGTTTAAATATACACTTAAGAGAATCTTAAGAGAATACAAATCTTTAAAACTAAATAAAATATGACTAAAACTAAAAATGATAAATTAGATTCATACATCATTTGCATGATAATAGAAAAAAATGAAATTCTGTTAGGTTACTGCTACATTATTTTAAAACTAGTTCCCTACCATATCGATGACGAGCTTGCGAAGGCTCTGGCGCTGCCGCTTGGTAAGGTTCTGGAAAATGTCACAGTTTTCTTGGTGCAAAAGCTTGAAGCCCACGGCGAGGTGGTGGTTCTCCAATACTGACTCGTCGTTATACATTAGGGCCAGCTCTGAGTCTGAGCGCAGAGGAGGGGGTGTGAACACAGCGTGTGCAAATATCAAAGCATGTGTGTGAGTGTGTGAGCGTATGTGAACTCACTGGTGTTGATGAGGAACTGATTGGAAACTCCGGGATGGTCTACATCGTGGATGGCTGCAGCAAATAGAGCGGCGAGGATTTCCAGGTCAGTGAAGACAGCCTGAAATGACAAGAAGGGCAGGAGACAAAAGTCAATACCTCTGACAGTTTCAAAACTAGTTTCTGTGCTAATAAAATGCAAAAAGGTGCGTCTAATAGCAAAGAACATACTGCAGTTGAAGAATATGGATAAACGTTTTTACTGTCTTTGCAGACGTGACCATACCGCAGCTAAATGTGAGACGGTATGGGACAAAATTATATCTAACTTAAACAACAAACACACACAAACTCTGTTCTAAGAGTTTGTGTCTTCTTATTGCCTTTTGCAGCAGTTTTCTTGGAGTCATATTTCCCCTTTTTGCCTTTAAAAACTGTATAAAATGTTTTAACGCCTTTTCTTGGGATTCATTCTGTAGACTTCACGTCACATCATATTCTTCCCTCTCTGTAAAACTTAATGAAAACTAGAAAAAAATATTGGGTCTTCCAGTGGTTTCACCCAGTTTCCTGTTTCCAGTCATTTTTATAACCGCATTTCCATATTCTGCCAAAAACTGTGCAGCTTGTAACTTTGTAGTTCCCTAATTTTATGTATTGTGTAAGCAGCAAAAGCTCGTGGCGGGTTAACCTGCACTTGACCCACTAGAACAGCCTTTCCTGCTTTCTTTGCAAGCCAGACAGAAAAGCGGCTGTCCTGCTGTCCTGAAAACTAGAGCTACTCAAAATATGGAACACTGTCTCAGTGTGTGGGAGACAAATGCATTCCCAGATAAAGTCAGATGTTGTTCTTTTATTTCCAGTAGAAAAAACAGCAACCACAGTGACACTGAACCCAGCTCCCATTGTTTGTGTGTTTGAATCTGTGATCAATATCAGCTCATAGATTTACTTATACTTCATACTCAAGTCATAATGCTGTGAAAATCTTTTAAACTTAAGATTTCTTTGTTGTTACATCACGGCATAAGCCATGGTGTAATAAGGGTCACATGGTCAGTCTGCTTTGGATCCAATGTGACCACATAAAAGGGCTCCAGCTTTTTATGCAACACATTAACAAACATGTGACAAAAGTAAAAACACTCTCTCCAGCTTTTTATCTTTTTTAAATTGTTATTATTTTTCAGGGATGTTTCTCAGGTGCAGCTTCTCCATAGAACCATGTGTGTTAGATCAGGTACACGTTTCTTTTCTGTTGATAATCTAACACCTGGACCCACAGTTGAATCCCCTCACCCACAACAAGTTGTGACAGATGTCTGTGTTTCCCTGAGGCTGGGTCTGCAGGAGGTTTCTTCCTGTTAAAAGGGAGTTTTTCCTTCCCACTGTCACCAAGTACTTGCTCAAAACAGGATCCTCTGATTGCTGGAGTTTTATTGTAGAGTCTTTACCTCACAGAATAAAGCACCTTGAGGCAACTCTTGTTGTGAATTGGCGGTATATAAATACAACTGACTTTATTAAATTAAACAGTTGTTACTCTACTAACCCGTAAAGACTGGTACTTGTATAGCACCTTTCTACTCAGCCCTCAAAGTCCGCCATACAGCACTTTCATCTATGCCCAAGGGATTTTCTAACATAGACATACACACTCAGAGCTGGATGGATGCATCGGGGGCAACTCACTGTTCAGTATCTTGCCCAAGGATCCTTCAGTATGTGGACTGAGGAATCAGAGCAGCCACAGGTGCAATTTAGAAATGTTGAACGGGTCAGTTTGAGGCCTTGGGCCAAAAGTCTGAGGAAACTTGAAGCTCAAACATATTTTTTTTGTCTAGACACATGAATAATATGAATTTTAATATATAATGTATTACAACATGACACACTTATTTAAATAGGTCTATTAGTTTGAGAAAAAGTTAATTCATGTTCAACTATGAAAGTACCCAGATGTTTCAGTTAGAAGATGTTTGTCTTTCTTTGCTTTGATTTTTTATTCTCTCCACCTTTTCTTCACGCCTCTCTCCTTATGTGTGAACGGACATCAAAAGTGTGTGTGTGTTTGTGTGCGTGTTGACCTACATCAAGAGCAGGTGTGGAGAGAAGAACATGTGTGGACTGGGTGACATCTGCAGCATGGAGGCTGTTGTGGTACGCTACGTTTCCATGGTAATGGTCCTCCAGGGTCATCACGTAAGTGACAAAGGTGTCGACTGGGATACGAAATGTCTTCAACAGCTCTCGCTCCTGAGGAGGAGCGAGACAAAAGAAAAGGGAGTACACCGTGTACATGAGCACAGACACGAACAGTCCACATTTATACGATTATTTTCTTTACCTGGAAGATGGCGTACATGATGCAGCTGAGAGGTCTGTTGTTGGAAAACTCTGCTACTCTGAATATGTTAAAACTCCACTTGTCCAGATCCTCCAGCTCCTGTTTCAACACACAAAGTAAAGCGAGCCATAGCTTGAAAATCACACTGTTTCAAAAATGTTTCATCAAAACTTTCAGATGGTCGTATTAAAGTCCTCCTTACAGTGCAGTGCGCTGTATACTCTACTTTCAAGGGGCCAGACTTTCTTGTAACTTTTAACAGTGGTGTAGAGCAACAATTCTCCAGTTTTCTGAAGATCTTTCAAAGACTTTCTTTGCACATTCTCTCATTTTCAGTCCAATTCTTGCACTTGACCATTTTTAGAAGATGTTTAGTAAGTCATTTAAAACTGACCTACGAATCACTCAAACATAAAAAAGAACCTAACTCAAGGTATGAACAAGTGTTGTGTCTACACATTACAGACAACAAAGAACCCGTTCCAAATAGTATCTTTAGTCACTTTGCTACTAACAGCATATTGCCAAAACACATAACTTGTTCTTAAATGAATTTTAAAAATTCAAAAGAGAACACACAACTGTCATTAATATGTACAGAGGAGGTCAGCAGAGAGGAACAACAGAGAGCCTTCAGCCTGTGGTGTCGGGGCTCGCAAAAATGATGGAATATTGAACCCAGAAACGTTTATTCTGACTGGCAGTGGCTTCATTTTTCAGCAGTAAAAGCATACATGGATAGAAGAACACACAGTAGAACCCTATCAGTCATGGATCGGCCTCCAAAGAACTCAGACCTACACATTACTGAAGCAGTGTGGGATCATTTTGACCGAGAACAGAACAAAAAGCAACGAAAATCCAAAGAACTCTTCCTGAAGACTATTTAAAGAAAAGAGTTTCCCAGCAAAACAGATAAATAAATGGCCTGTATTTGTAAAGCGCTTTACATATCCAGTCATCCATTCACACACAGGTGATGGCAAGCTACATTGTAGCCACAGCCACCCTGGGGCGCACTGACAGAGGTGAGGCTGCCGGACACTGGCGCCACCGGGCCCTCTGACCACCACCAGTAGGCAACGGGTGAAGTGTCTTGCCCAAGGACACAACGACCGAGACTGTCCAAGCCGGGGCTCAAACCGGCAACCTTCCAATTACAAGGCGAACTGCCAACTCTTGAGCCATGATCGCCCCGGCTAGATAAATACATGGATGGTAGTTTAAGACTTTAGCACCAGACTTTAGCCCAAAGGTCAAACACATGACTCTAAATCAAGTCTAAGGTCACTCTGTATTAACCTACATAATGTTTCCTGACAAGACTTCATTGAGCAAACAGCTGAAAGTTCAAATCATCCTCCATCCCAAACATGAGCAGACTTCCAGTACTTCCATCTTTGAGCTCTGGCACCATTTCAACACTAATCACACAGCAGACACTGCTTTGATGTCTCTCAGCATAACCTTGACAGTTGAGCCTTAGTGGTAGGTGGTCCACAGATGTATAGAGAATATCTGTCACCTGGTCCAGTTCTTAATTACAATGGCGTAGGAACAAAGCTTTATGTTTGTATCTAGCATACTTTAATGTGATTTATGTGCTGCATGACCAAGCAGTCAGAGACAGTCTCCACCCCACTGTGGACCTTCCAAAAAAATGTGGTGCTAAAGACTGGATGGAATTAAACAAGCAGGCGTCAGGCACTAGAAAGCAGACTAAAGGATTAATAAAAGACTCCAGCTGGTATGTGAACAGACATAAACCTAATAAATATATGAGCACTTTTTTCTTACAACAAGTCAGTACTTGCAGTTATTTTCTGAAAAGCCAGGCCAAACTTTCTCGATTGCATAAAGTATACAGTAACGTGGGATATAATCATGTTTGCTTATGTTTCTATCAGATACAGGGTACGTGCGTACATCTGTTTCTTGCTGCTAGAAGGGAAAAACAATGCCAAAGCCATGAAAAATAATATCATTTTTCAGAGATCCGAGCTCAAGTCTGAGCAAAGTTTGATGGCGAGTGTGAATAACGCAGATAGAAAACAGCACCTTGGCAAGCTCATCCTCGTGGTCCGTGTTGACGCCGAAGCGAGGCATGGAAGCGCTGGAGAGGCTGGAGCTGTGAGACAGTTTCCTCACTCCGCTGATGTGACTCATGGATTTATCTTTCAGAGTGGGAGACGGGATTTCCACCTCATTCTGCTTGTCTGAAGACACACACACACACACAGTGGATTTATAGTTTTTAATTTGGATAAGGTCATAAATGCGATGTGGACAGAAATCACATTCTGGTCCCGCTCACCCATGAAGGTGCTGGAGATGTACTCAGACACCTGGTTCCCGGAGCGACTCATCTCTGACAGGTGAGAGAGCTCTCTGTTCAGCATCCTCTTAAACTGTGGCAGAATGAGAACAAAACACAAAGATGGTGTGAGTCAACCTGAGGCTTCCCTCAGGAAACTTAGCGTTATTATTCAAAACAGAAGGCCTGTTTGGATTCTGGGCTTTGAGTGAGTCCAGAGGTTTAAGGAAACAGTAAAACGACTGAAAAAAAAATGTTGGAGATAGATTTTTACATTTTCTGTTTAGTGTCCTATAATTATTACTTACAGCACAGAGGCACCAATTCATGTATTAACTGCTAGCAAAAATCAAAATGTAATGATTTGAGCTAAATATTGAAAACATACATAAAGGTTCATCTGCATGGTTATGAGCTGATCTACAGCTGGTGACATGTTAATACGTTTATACGGTGTTAGTTACAAACCTTGTTGGAAGCCATCTCGCTGACAGAGCGGTGTGTCTGGATGGTCTCCAGCTGGTCTAAGCACCAGTCCAGCTCCTCCAGTGTGTCCAGAGCGAGCTGCTGGTACTGCTGGTCTGATAGTGTCGCCCTAGGACTGACGCACACTCCACCCAAAGGAGACCTCCTAAAAAAAACAGAGTAGTAAAATAATTAGGCTTTTAATAACCCAGTACAATCCACAAGTATCTGTAATCACAAATGTGTGCATGGGTGTTAAACTGCATGCTTTTTAAGCATGGATACTACCTAAACTGTAAATAAAAACAGAATGCTACAATTTGGACGTTATTTTGAGCATACATTTAGTTGGAAACAGCACAAAGTCAACATCTGAAATGTTGAAACTGAGATTTTTTTTAACTTGCTAAAATTTGAATATGGTGCAAGCAACATGTTTTGTTTTGTTTTAAAAAAAACTGTAGGTGTGTTACATTACATGTTTTTAGCAATGCTCTGTAAGGAAACAGACTTCCAGTACTTGTGGTTACTGTAGTTCAGTTGTTTGATGCTGACAGAAACAGTGGTTGGAGACTACAGCAAGACCAAAATCATCAAAACACAATAAACCTGAAGCTTTCTCGCCTCGCTGTTTTAAAGAAAGGAGCAGGTCTGCGACCACGAGCAGTCAATTACCATCTTCAAAACAACGTTTGGGCATCAAAGTGGCAATAAAATGACAATAAGATGGAGTCAGTCTGCAACTGAATAGGATCAAGTTGGGGTCTGTTTGTAGTGCATCTATTAAATGTGAAATTTGTTTAAAATAAATCTTTTGCTGTCTACGTACACAAAAATTCACATTGAAGTTTACATTCATTACTTACATTTAGAGTCCTGACAGAACCTCGTATCTACAGGGCAGCGATTTAACTGCAAAATGACAGGCGCTCTGCAAACTTGCATTTTTACAGGTTTTTACTGATTTTTCCAAGGTGCAAGGAGCTTGCTGTCCTACTTTGTTTGTTTGTTTGTTCGTTAATTTATTTCGATCATGTAAACAATATACATAAGTTCATTTGGCAAAGAATAGAAGATAAAAAATGCTATACAAAATAAAGCTAAACGTGTGACTGAGCTGTAACTGTCTGAGGAGTTTTTCATACTTTTGCTTTCAAATGTATGTTATAAGGCACTGCTGGTCAAATCAGGCACCTCGGCTACTTTCCTATAGCAATGTTGAGCTACTGTATGGTTGGAATACATGCAGAATGTGGTTTGATAAAATAAGTAAAACCTTCTTGCACCGAACTACTTTTGCATTCTGTCTTTATTTACATTTTCCCTAACATCCCTTTTTTTATTGGTAACAGGTCTTATAAACTCCTGTAACGTACAAATGGTCCTTTAACTTATGCAACATAAACTCTGTGGACAACAGGTGGTGATACTGACTTGACGGTCGGTGTGGAGACGTTGGCAAGGATGGTGAAGTTGCTCCGTACCGATCGCAGACTAGCCAATACCTACAATGATCGCACAGCATCACAGGAAAACAGCATAAATACAGAACAAGCTTACACAGATGTACACATATTACTGAGAGGTGAACGCTTAATAACGTGATCAATCATTTCTGCTGTTTCAATAAAAACTTCGCCTCCAAATCCTATAATTATATTGAGTGTCTGGGCACACTGGAAACAGTATGAACCAGTTTTTATGACCACTCATGAAGATAAATGAATCTATAAAGTCAAACTCACTTGGGCAAAAGGTGTGACAATAAAATCTTCTGCAGTATGCCTAAGACAGGAAGAGTTGGAAAATAGAGAGAAAGCTGAGTGCAACATTTCATACAGCCATGGATAAAGTCATCACTAATCTCATCTCTCTCTAACTCTCACCCTTCGCTGGCGAGGGAGGAGTTCCGTGAGACCGTCTTGGGGGACATGTCGTAGTCCGAGTCGGAGCGGTACAGGAAGGACTCTCTTCTCTGGCCCTGGGGGAAGGTCGTGGGGAGCGTGAGGCTCGGACTCTGGGAGCCCAAAGGGGTGTGACCTGGGGACACGCCATTTTCTGCTTCGTAACTGGAACATGATAGCAGTGATTAGAGAACGACAGGAAAGCTTTCTGCAAAATGAAATTGGTGATTTGACGAGGGCTTAAAATGTGTGTGAACCTGTCAGAGTCTGCTTGTGTGATGGAGATGCGAGGCGGGATACGAAGGGGAAGAGTTGTGGGACGTGACGCGTTGCCCAGGACTTCTGGTGACCGGGTGCGATCTCGAGGTCGCAGCCAGCAAGGTACCTGGTGAGGTAAAACGTAGGTTCAGTCCGGCACAATGGGTGTGACTCAATCAATTACATCAGTCAACGATCTGTGATTCTAGGCACAATTATGGGCAAAGCTACTGTTTGGGAGCAGTGGCGTGTCTAGAAATTTTTGTTGGGGGGGCCAGGTAGGGGCACAGATTTGGAGAAGGGTGGCAGATGTAATTGGCAGATAATGTTTAAAAAAAAAATTCTACCAACCGTTAACCATAATTCAATAATCCTATACACCTAATAACCGAATGCGCTTTTAACTCTTATTAGAATGAGATTTTAACCACTACGGTGCAAAGTTTTTAGATACTGCGTTGATAAAGTACAAGAGATACAATCAGTGCTTTGTCAGTGTTTACTCAGCATTCAAGGACAGCAATATTTGCATAGTATTTTTACTGACATGTAGTGCACATATGTTTTGGGCAAAAACATTTTTGAATATTAAAATACGAACATTTGTAACAAACAATTGACAAATTAGCCAGTTCCAATGTAAAACTTTATCTGCCTGTTAAAAAAAGAAGATAATCTTCTCACAAACTGGTGTCTGATTTTGAAACAGGAAAAAAGTGGGGAAACAACTGAAAAGACTAACATTTGAATAAAACCTGAAAGCAAGTAAATACTTTCTATGCTGCCTTATGGTAAACTTTGGTAATATTGATAAAGAACAACACTGGCTGATGATGAAATACATTCAGCTGGCATGGTGACACTGCCAGTATAACCTGCAGGGCTGGACTGGGACAGAAAATCGGGCATTTTGACTACAGACCGACCCACCAGGTATTAAAGCCATAAAGACTTTGAATGAAAACAAATGCTGTTGTGACAGTGATGTACAGTCTTGTTGGTATATGTATGATTTCTATACATTTTACGTCAGATAAAAACTTTGGTTGTAAGATTTAGATAATCATTTTTTAAAAGCTAGATATTTTAAATGAGAATAAGAAAGAAAAGTATTTCTTTGTGCCCCCCTTTCCCTGTTAATGCCCTACCTGGCCCCCTGGCAACACTTTCCTAGATCCACCCCTGCACAGTTACCAGCTGTCAGCTACGTAGAAAAAGGATCCTGGTGCTATTTATCTCTCAGAAACAGTTCATAACTTCCCTTCAACTCATTCATGTCACCTAAAAGGTAAACCTGTTTCTCCATCACCTGTTCAGCTCTGATGATTCAGTAAGGACATCTCCTGGTTTCATCTTCACGTTTCCCTCTCACCACACATCCAAACCGACATCATGACCAGCAGCTTTACAGCTGTGGCTCCAGCAAACATCAGCTGATATTAGAAATTAATATTAAATAAATTCTAACAACAGCTGATCAAGCTTAAACGTGCTGCTGTTGTTTAGCACGACATCTGCTGGTTTCCTCTTTCTGGCCCAAAGTGGGCGATAAATAAACAAGAGAGAAAAGCTGATCAGCTGATCATTGATCAGTTTCATGATTGAATTAGCAACAGGAGAGGCAGGGGGAGAGAATGAGAGAAGAAGAGGCAGCTGTGCAGCGTAACGACAGAATAACTCCAGCTTTGTGTTTTTTCCATTCTAGCTAAAGTTCGGGACAAACTGCGTCTCTTCTCAGCTCAATACGAAACGTGTAATATTTTCTCTGAATGAGGGACCATTCCATTTTTTTTAAGGAGCCGTTGGCAACTCTACTAACTTTATGAATAAAATAAAGTTCACTATCAGTAACATCATAGCACCCACCCAGCTGTATAAAAACTCCGTCAAGCTGGCTAGAACGCAGTACGAGTTATTGCAACTGAGGGTAAAAAGTCAGCACAACGAAAATAAACTCCACCTAAACTTGGTTTATATCTGACCCAGATAGACTGCAGGTCATAACTTCTTACCTGAAGTTCAGTTCACCTGACACTCGGACCGGTGGCCGCCTCGGGGCTCTCCTCCTGCCTCCCCTTCCCTCATCCACCTGCTGACCTCTGTGGAAGCCCCGCCATAGCCACCACCAAACAACTGAGTTATTTCTACACATCGACCTGCATCTGGCCAATCCACCACCTCTCATTGTTCATGCCGTTACAAAAAAAAAAAGAAAAAAAAATAAGTCACCGGGCATATGCCCGGTATGCCCGATGGCCAGTCCAGCTATGTTAACCTGCAACCAAATCTGCAGCTCCATACAGCAATGTTACGACTTAGATTATATCTTATAACTCATAACTCTTATGTTAGCTCCCCTCAGTAGCATACTGTCTGAAATATTTGATGGCAGCAATAATTCTTTAAGTGTTATTTTTTCTTTGGTATTCTAATTTCACCGAAGTTTACTAAACTCAACAAACTTAATATTACTTACCGGGACATTTATTCTGTCATTTTCTTTCACCGAAAAATTGTTTCCTGCAGTGCCATCTTTCGTGCTTGGCTCTCCTACCTTTGCTAACGTGATGCACATAGCGCAGAAGCCGATGCTGCATTCACTTACACTTGGATATCTGAGCTTCACCGTGAAAACATAATCGGACATTTGATATTTGATTGAATTTTATTGTTTTGCCTTTGGGGTGGCACCTGGGGTGGCCAGTCTGGTTGGGGGGGTGGCCTGTGCCCCCCCCAGGCCACCCCGCTGGACACGCCACTGTTTGGGAGATATAGCTTGCCTAACCAAGGTTTTAACAATAGGTGGGTGGAGCTTATGTGCTTAAAGCTAGTACACCTAGCTGATGAGATGACCAGTCAGTGTCACTGACATCATACAGAGGCAAGGGTAGATTTAGAGCAGCGGGAAGGCTGTGCTTTTTATTCTCACACATATCTCACAATCAGGTGCACACGAGGGTGTGATTAAAATTTTAGGATTAGGGTGAAATGAATGAATGATTTTTTAGCTGTAAATACTTTTGGTGATTTTCAGTGTGAGAGGTCAAAATTTGCCCATCTAGTCCACATTTTCAAAATCTATTTGTCAGCAGGTAAAAATATTTTGGCATGAAGTGCTATCAAAAAAAATTTTGTTTTGAGTTTTTCCTATTGTTTCCTTGGCAGCAGGAGAAAGCTGTAAATACACTAACATTTTAACTTCTCGCTAAGTGATAAACCTATAAATAATTTCCTATAGAAAACACGGAGCAGACAAAGCGTAGCATATGTATTTGTTTTGCATGATATTTATTGCTGAACTGAACCCTTTGACCATGTTTGTGCACTTGGTGCCTTTAGAAACATTTTAATGCAATTATGTGTCAAATTATACAAACTGCTGTGTGGTTAATAATCTGCACAGCAGCCCATTTTATCACAGTCCAGCAATCTTTTATTTTATTTGTATGTTACTTAGCACTAATTAGCAGGTGTCTCTCATCAGCATTGTGAATTGGTGTAGGAACTTTTTGGGGCAGTTTTCATTGATCAGCGGGACATGAGAACTGCTCGTACAGGAACACCAGTCACATCTGATTAAAAGAGACGTAAACGGTTTGGTGTATTTGCTCCAAACTAGAGTTTTAGAAAGCTTTTCCTCCCTGGAAATTATAGTTTGACCACCATCTTTGCTGTTATAGAATTCTCGCACAGATTCAGCTAAGCTTGCAATCATTACCTCTGTCCTCTGATACAATTTGGCTTCATAAAACCAGGATCGCTATAGCCTTCTAGGGTTCAAAACAGGTGCCCACAATCAGTGGATGAACTCACGGTAGCTGCTTTCATCTATTAACTACAGTCTATATGTCTAAAAAGGGTAATTTCCTGCATTATTCAACTTCAGATAAGTTTGAAGTATTGCTTGAAGTAACAGAAGAAAAAGGGACAGATCTTGGTGGCTCACCAAGGTGGTCCTTATAATTCAGTGACCTGTTGTGCTAAAGTGTTTGTTGCTATCAACAGTGACTTCAGGTGTTACCAAATCAACGGGACTGGAACCATTCAGATTGCCACTTTAACATGCTCATTCCATCTTCCCATACCTGGAGACTTGGCGAGAGTCTTCTGCTCCTCCCTCTGCGTAACTCAGCCCCCAGCGTGGACCCGGACGTATACGATCGGCTGTAGCGAGATGACTCCGCCCTCTCCCCAGCACCTGTTATATCTGTGTCATTTCCCTGAGAGACAGAAGGGAGGCAGGTAAGGGAAATGGGGATATGGAACAAGAAGGTGCATCTTCAGAGGATTAAAAGAGAACATATTGTGTCTTTCACAAAAACACTGCGTTGCGTGTGTAATGATTAAAAAAACCCAACACATTCAGTAGCAAAAATGGAAGAACGCAGTTGCTGTTTTGGCTCATGTCCCAGGCTGTGTTGTTTTGCCATATTCAAACAATGACGAGCAAAGAAACTTGTACAGAAACACAGACTATAAATTATTGATGTAAGTGTGTGTGACTGTGCATGTGTGTCTGGGATAGGGCCTCTACAGACTGAGCTCTTAGAGGCTGATCTGCACTGCAGTACCGTAGCAACAAAACACTGGGGGAATGGTAGCAGTTGCTAGGCAACAGTGCCGTGTTGCTTCCATGCTGTGTTTGATGTCATCCAGACCCAGATGTGGGGAGATGCTCGCATCCACACACGCACGCATGCACGCACGCATGCACGCACGGACACACACACACACACATGGACGCATAACAAAATGTATAATCAATAAAAGAGCTCCCGATTAATGCATGCTGTTATGTCCTTTGGCCAGGACTTCACCTTTAAACGGAAATCACTCATTTACATAGAGCACTCACTTAGCTGCGGCTCATTTACATAGAGGACTGGGACTGAGTGGCTCCTGCTGGGTGAGTGTAGGCTGGAGGATGCAAACTGTCCACTCGGACTTCTGAGTGTGTGCGGGAACAAAGAGAGCTTGGATGTGTGAAAGTCATGGGGCGTTTATGTGACGGTAGGCATTCAAGTTGCACACACACACGCACGCACACACACACACACACACACACACACACACACACACACACACACACAGAGTTCAGTGAGACAGTCTGCTACTAGGCCTGGGATCTACGGTCTCTGTGACTGTGACAAGGTTAGCAGATTTTCCCTGATTGTTCAGATCTTCCTCCTCACCTCTTCTCCAGTCACCGACAGCACGCTGCGGCTCTTCTTCATTCTGATTGGCTCGTTCTGGGCCCCAGGGCGGAGCGTTCCGGAACCCAGGCAGCAGAGCAGGTGGAGAGCCAGGACCGGAGAGGTCAGAGGTCACTGCAAGGTCAAACCGGGGTCAGACCGGGTCACAACCGGCCCCCATTGGAGCGGATTCGGCCAGCCAACCGCCTCACTCGCGCTCCCTCTGCACCTCAGTCTTCAGGTGGTTGAAGTAAAGCGTGGTGGAGAACAGTAAAGGAGCATTTACGCAGCCCTCAAAGGCTGCAGGTTCAGACCGAGGCCGCTGACCTTTGTTTGGATCTGTCTGTTTTCCAAAGTCAAAGGCAGAAGAAAGAAAAAAAGTCACTCCATGTTGTCTTGCTTTGGCCAGATGAGCCAATGAACATCTCAGTCAGGGTTCATGATGCCGTTGCCAAAGGAAACCCCTTTCTCTAAAACGTCTATCCAGCTCTGAGAGTTGTCTGCATGATGTTCCCCAGTTGTTAACCTGATTCCACATGAAGGCAATTTCCCAACAATTAAGAATCCAAACTCCAAAGAGATTACAGAGAAATTTGGTCCTCTCCTTTCTCAGGTCAATCATCCACAATATGACTGGTCATGGTCTGGATCCAAATCCTGCTTAGGAAGACGTGTCAAGCATGACCTCGTCTGAGAAGTCCAAACATCCTGGTTTGATCTGCCAGAGTCAATCCTGGAAAAAATCTTCCTGTGAGAAAACAGAAATTAAGTGTTAGTATGTACAGACTTTAAAAAACAAGAACAAAACAGAAATACTCTTTCCTGTCTTATTTCAGTGAATTCATTTGATGTATCATAAAATTGGAAAAACTTGTCCTCATGTATACAGTACTACAGAAGATGTGAGTGGTTTTCCATGATACAAATTTCATATATGAAAAAAAAGCCTCCAAACAAAACTCTCAAGACATGGCTGGTTGACTGGTAAATAACTCAGAGCGAGGACAACGTGTTTTGATTGGCCTTGCTGGAGCCGTACCTACAGTGTGGCTAATTCTGAGCAGATACTGCAACACCAAAAAGCTCTCTGATGTTATATAATTACTCTGAGCAGTCCAAACTGACCTAATTCTATTGGATGGGACAGATTCAGCATATCAGAGTGTTTCTGATGGAGCTGGTACACACATAGAGAGCTGCTGGAGAAGACTTTCATCAAGGGTCACCATGAACACACCCTCTCAGCGATGGGTCTTCCACACAGCAGCGTCCACACAGATTCACACGGGTAAAAAAACAAAACAAAATGAAAGAAAAACATACCCAAAACAAAAGAGGAGAAATCATCAAATGCATAGTGACACAGTGACATATATATGCACAGACAATCAAGGCATTTGAGCCTTTACACACACACGCAATAGCTGCAAACCAATACCACCTCCACTACAGATAAAGCAGCTTATAAATCAAATCAAATCAAATCACTTTTATTGTCACATCACATGTGCAGGCACACTGGCACAGCACATGCGAGTGAAATTCTTGTGTGTGAGCCCCTCAAGCAACAGAGATGTGCAAACACAACAACACAAACGAGCAAAACGAGCAAAAACCAAGCAGCTATGCATCAATATGCAGCTCAACCACCAGCCTGCTGTTCTCTCACAAAACACCCAAATACATATATAAAGCGAGCGCGCACATGCTGAAAACATTCACATATGAGGAATGCCCCTGCTGTCATGACTGTTTGCACACACTGCATGAGGTATGTGTCACACACACATACACACACATGTCCACATACACTGGCACACACAGACTGGAGGATGTAGGAAAAAAAATCACACTCACCTTGATCGCCTGAAGATCAACAGCAAGATGGGCTGCGCCTCCTCTTGCTTTCACTTGTCGCCTTCTCCTTCTCTCCCCTGCTCCCTCTGTTTTTCTGTAGACATAGCGGTGTATCGCCACGGCTAGAGGGGGAAAGAAAAAAACACACACACACTTGCTGTTTTCATGAATATCCGTAGCTTTACCAGCTCCCCTCCCTCCCTTTCTCTCCTCTCCCTCTCCCCTGCCTCAGTGGTCTCCCCCAGCCACCCCCCCTCCCACCACCGCCACAGCCTCCACGGAGAAGCCCATCTTCCCTCCTCTCCCTCCTCCTGCACAGACGCACAGTATGTCCATTAATCCCATACAACACTCTCCGCTCCTCTCCTCCTCCTCTCTCCATCGGTACTCCTGTCTATTTCTATTTTTTCCATCTTATTAGCAGCCACACACTGATCCTCTGTTTCAATAGTCAGTTTCATCGCTCTCCATCACACACACCCACGACACAGGGCACATTTTTATTGGAACAAACCACTCATATTAAAAAAAACAACAACCCACAGATCACAATAAGCATTCATTTCTCCTTTTTTCCTCCCACGCCTCTTTGCTATTTTTACAGCCATTCAAGGGCATGCAGCACAGTTCTCAATACACTGTTTCTGTATCTTTTGTATTTATTTAATTTTCAACCAAGGTTTATTTATAAAGCACCAGCCAACAAACAGCCGCTTTATATTGTAAGGTACAATATTATATCATAAGATTGTTATAGTATGCATAAGCAATCACACTTTATAGTCTGAATACACTCTACCCTTCTGCACAGTACTTGCTTTGTTTATTTAATTTTTCTTGTGCATATTATTTTTCTATTTTTGTTTATTTAAGTTATGTATTGGTGTGAAAGGAGCCCACATAACCACTGTGTTTTACAGCATATATGGCAATAAACGTCTTATAGATAGATAGATAGATAGATAGATAGATAGATAGATAGATAGATAGATAGATAGATAGATAGATAGATAGATAGATAGATAGATAGATAGATAGATAGATAGATAGATAGATAGATAGATAGATAGATAGATAGATAGATAGGTAGGTAGGTTTCCAGGGGTCATCACAATGCATGGTATTCAATGCCTTTTGTTCTAGGACAAATTAAGGCAGCAAATTCACACGTGAGAAGCAGGAAGGAGAAACACTGAGCCAGTGTTTTAGTTTTTCAGACAGACACTGATACTCACAGAAACTGTGAATAGAATAGCTTGAGCAGATACTAAACCTGTGCTGCCTTTTGTCATTGAGAGAGGATCTGATTTGTTAGCATTACAGCCAAATAATAATAGAAATTGTCCACGCACACACACACACACACACACACACACACACACACACACACACACACACACACACACACACACACACACAAACATTTTTTTTTCCATGACGCTGCCTTGCTGTTCTGTTATTCTCCCATCAGCTTTTATAGGCATTATCTAGATTTGATTCCTCCCCAGGACCTGCACTGATTGTTCCCTATTTGCAAAAGTGACAGCGCAAAGACGCTTTGCCTCGAAAAAATTGATTTAGAATGCTAAATCAAACCCACCAATTAATTATGAAGGAGAGAGAGAGAGAGAGAGCGGCCCAGCAATTCATTATGCAAGTGGCAGGGAGCGAGAGAGAGAGAGAGAGAGAGAGAGAGAGAGAGAGAGCGGCCCAGCAATTCATTATGCAAGTGGCAGGGAGCGAGAGAGAGAGAGAGAGAGAGAGAGAGAGCACTTAGAGAAAAATAAATGGACAGTAGTTAAGCTCAGTTTATTGTAAGAGAGACTTCCAGGGACAAATACAGCATAAGAAACTCCAGAGTAGACACAAGCAGCAAAACCCGAGCTGAAATGTCAGTTTGTCAAAAAAGAGAAAATGATCTGAATGGGCTGGAGACTTTATTCAACATTTTAATGACTAAAACATCAAATCGTTGATCAAGCAAACTGTTTACTTAATATATGTCCAAAGCGGCAATGTTGTGTTCAGCTTTGTGATCATAAATAAAAACAGTTGCCAGTTTTAGTCTGAAATGTCCGCACCTAACCACAAAAGCCCACAAAAAGCAGCAATAAACTGATAATGTTTCCACAGATTTTCAGGCGCTCAATCTGAATTGTTTCAAACATAGCTGGATAAGAGCCAGCATATTTGGCTCAACTTACTTATAATATGGTGTATTATGGTATAAGGTGCATCATACCAATGATACACTGTCATAAAAACAAGCATATATGCATAAAATATTGTGTCTTGTGTCCGTCACTGTAAACTGGAAAAATCATAGTAGTAGCAAGATAAACTTACACCAGCTTAAACACGTTCTAGTAAACTTTTCTTTATTTTTAAAGTGATTTTTTTCTATTTTTCTTGTTTCAGTGTGTCCATCTGATGTCACTTTGGGTGGGGTGTGGGATAACAGTGAAGCATCAAAGTGCCCTCTGTCATGCTATGAAGGGTATTACACAAGCTGCGATAGACTGTGTGAAGTAAAGATGGAGAAAGAGGATTAAAAACAAAGATGTTGGATTCATGTCACTGAGTTAGCACAGATGGCTGCTGATGTTCTCAAGAACTATAAAGCCCTAAACTTAAATTTATCTGTATTAAAATTTCATATGATGTCATCAGTGCATAATAAGCCTGCTCACTGTTAAACGTCTTTCTTTAAATTCAAAGCAGCACACTTTTTTATGACCTAAACTCAATACTTGTTGAGCTTGAGTAACATATAGTGTAACTTCCTTTTCAGTCACTGGAATAAATCTATAAAATGTGTGTTTGTACAGGATCTTTCTTTTTGCTTTATTCATTTAACTTGTGCCTTTAGCTTGATATTTAAATTCAAATTTAATCCAGTCCAATGGTGCTTCACTGGCACGACAGTTTATCAAAGCTATGTTGCCAAAACATAAAAAAATTTAATGAAGTTTCGCAAGAATAAAAATAAATAAATAAATCAAAATAATGCAACAATCGACACATCTATTAATGAATTAACTTTATTTCAAGTTAACTAAATAATAAAGATTATATGCATGTGTCCAGCTCATTCTCTGTTGATATATTATTTAACAGTTACATCTTTAATGAACTTAAGATTCAACAATCACAAAAAAGCTGTCGACCACACCGCCTCGGCCATCTTTCCCCAAATACGACTTTAGGTGGCGCTGTTGACCACAGTGGGACAACAGACACAACCAAGCAGAAAAAACTGCTCTTTACGCCTGACATGGACGGTGACATGAAGCGTTCATACTGAGAGAGAAGAGTGTTTTTATAAGCTGCAGAGAAACGTGACCCAGCTACAACTGTGAAACTAAAAGTACATCCTGAGTAACTATAGAGTTTCAAAACATAGATTGTATTAACATGTTTGAGAGAACTGGCTTTTTAAAGATGATTAACAGCAGGGATAAATCTGTCAATGCTGTCAGTAACAATAATAAGAACTGATTCATAAAAATACTTCTTTAAAACTAACCTTCAAATACTCCTTTATTAAAAAATATACAATGCACATTTCACAGTATATGTATATGCAGTTAATTGACTAGATTTAGTTTAACATGGAGACATTTAAAAACTAAGCAGCCAGAAACAACACTTATATAACAACACACAGTCGGTACACTGACTAGGTTTATAATAAAGTATTATTAATCCTCTTCCTGGTCCCCATCTTCCTCCCCATCCTCATCCCCTCTGGAATCAGGGACCCACAATCCAGAGTCAATACACCTCTTCAGGTGGTATTTTCCTTCCTATAGACAGAAAAAACATGGTGACAACAGTTTGAGACAGCAAGAACAAACACAGAAACTTTCTGATCAGGCCGCTTTTAATGACTATAAATTATTTTAGGCAGAGACACACACACACCTCAGGGTCCAGCTTGCTCATAGCTTCTTGCAGCATCTGAATGTTCTTCTCATGAAAGCTCCTCTTTACCTCCTATGAGACAATAAATTCATCACTCTTCTCCTTTTATATTAATATGAACTTGCTTTCTTGAACAGAAGGAAACGTTAGCATAACTTATTTGAAGCACATATGTAAACCTGCTAGTGTTTACCTTGCACTGCACACACGTCTGACAGGTGGAGTCCACTCTGCTGACCTTTATTCTACCGACTCACCTGATTATCCAAATGGCAACACGATCACTTGCACAAACTACACGATTATCAAAGTAACAAGGCTTTTCTTTTTTATGGCATGAGATGAGAGGGACTTTTAATGACCTTTCAGTCTTTGAAAAGAAACCTTGGCTGTGAAACACAACGTCAGTGAAGCTAAAGTAAAGGTGCATAAACAATCCATCCAATGAGAACGCCGGAACAATACATGCAAGTTAAGATTACCAACTAAGTCCCCCCGAATAACATTATATAATGTTGTGTGAGTTCAAAGTAGAATCACTTATCAAGGTTAGGTTTAATGCTGAAGTCTGTTTGATTTAAAAAGAACAAAAAACAAAACGAGTAAGAGAAGAATATTCCAACAACAGGACTGTAATTATCTATAAAAAACATAAACTGCATGGATAATTAGGCCTTTACTTTATGACTACAAGGGTTAGCATGTGTCAAGTGTAGCATGAAGGAGGAGGAGCTCGTCTTTGTTGTGTGAATGTGTTAAATTTTAAATAGTTAAGGAGAAGCTATATTCTCTAAATATATCTACGTTTAAGAAGACTGCATCGTCCATCCTTCAAAAGCCTGTTATTTCTTCTTCCACTTCCTAGCCACTCCTCACTGGATAATTACAGCTTCTCTGAGCTAATTTGTAGTTTTGACTTTTCTGGGCTTTTAGCTTCACCTGGTATACCAAAACAAAGCGTCTGAGCTACTGTGTACAGTTAGGACACTTTAACAATGTTTAAAAGTTGAGGCAATTTAACAACAAGACAGTGAGGTGTTTAGCTGCAGTGTGCGATTGCATAAAATGTTGCAGAAGCTTACAGTGTGTGTAGGAACCTTTGACTTTCTAAACACGCCCCATGAATTATTCTGAAAAACAAAGAGAGTGTGCTACAAACTCTGGGATACGAAAACAGAGAGCAAGGAAAGAGACTGGGGGCGGGAAGTTTGCATGAAAAACTGCTGTTCCAAAACTCTCTCCAGAGTGTGTCTGCATGTATGGCCTACCTTTGGTAGCGATTCATAGACCTCTACAGGGTCCAAACAACCTGGGCCCAGTCTCTTCTGTATTTCCTCCTCCTCCAACTCTTTCACAGCATTCTCCATACGAGTCTGTGCAGAACTGCGGACCCGCTCCTTTAGCATCTCCAGCTCATGCTCAAATGCATCTTGGTACGACTTATCTAGAGTCTGACATGGACATGCACACATATGACAATGACTGAATTCTCTTGAGCATAGCGACTGCACAGTAAGGCATGTTTAAGTAGCATACCTTGATCTTTGAGAAGAACTGTCTGAAGCAACCTCTTGGGTCAACTTTCAGCGTCCGAGCCAAATCCAAGATGAACTGCATGACGATGGCTTGGTGGGCCACCTGCTCCATCAGGGCGTGTTTCTGCAAGCATATTGAGAGTTTTGAAGGCTCTACCTGCCTGAATTTCAACCTCAACACGCACTCACACGCTCCTCACTGCACTCACCTCATCTATCTCATACTCGATACAGATGACAGCAAGGTAATTAGCAGTCTCTTCGCACACCAGGTGCGGGTGGTCTGACAGATACTGCTGACTGTCATCCCAGCGCCGCAGCATCCCTGGAAGACGCCATCGTATTGAGCATTATGCTGAGCACAAGCACATCTCCAGAAGTTATATGATTGAAAAAAGAATGGAAATAGAGATCAGCTTCAATATTTTTAGATCTTACAAAATGAGATCTTGGACTTCTTTTCATTGCTTTGTCAGTTCTCAGGAAAATTCTTCTCACCCACTGTCACCACCATTAAAATGCTCTTTCCCCTTTATTTTAGCCAGCTTCCTTTTGAATAGCTGCTCTCATAAACATAGCAGCTGGTTATTTCTTCTGCTCACAGCTAGAGATGGACCGATCCGATATTACGTATCGGTATCAGTCCGATACTGACCTAAATTACTGGATCGGATATCGGAGAAAAATAAAAAATCTAATCCGATCCATTAAATATCACGAAAGCACCTCACAAAACTTGCAACACGCCGTAACTCACCTCAGAACGTCGGAGCAGTATGCATCACGTGATAGAGCAGCTGTGGCATGCGGGACCTGTCGGTGGTCTGGATAGCATTTGGAGCTTCGCTAGCAACCTGGCATTTCATCTCCGACAAAGTTATCCCCGAGAGAAGTAAAGCAAGTGTGTAAGTCCATCTCTGAATGTTTGTAAAGCATTCCTGCGTTAAGCTTAACAAGCGACTGCCTCTCGCTCTCCTGCTGCTACTTCAATCGTGAAACTGCTTAAATCAGCTGATCGGCTTTTCTGTCGCGAGTCTGTCTCTTGTTTGTTTTTGGTCCACTTTGCACCAGAAAGAGGAAACCAGCGGCTGAACAACAGCAGCACGTTTAAGCTTGATAAGCTGTTGTTACAATTTATTTAATATTACTTTCTACACCAGGATCTTTTTCCACGTAGCTGACGGCTGGTAACTGTGAAGGGGCGGATCTAGCAAAGTTTAGCCAGGGGGGCCGATAGGGCATTAACTGGGAAAAGGGGGCACAAAGACATACTTTTCTTTCTTATTCTCATTTAAAATGTCTAGCTTTTAATAAATAATTATCTGACACCCAAAGTTTTAATTTGATGTAAAATGAATAGAAGTCAATTACTGTATATAGTGACTATTAAGTCTAATATATATACCCTAGTAAGCTATAGTACATTTTCCTTTGGGAAGGTACCATCTGTGCAGTCTGCAATTTTGTTGAAGAAAGATGTTGAATCTATTTAATATTTCTTGAAAAATAATTGATTTCTGTGCATTTTTTTTCACACTGCATCAAATTAAGGTTGATTACGTTGATTAAGCATCATGAGGTGGAGCGTGAGGGGTGGTTCCCTATTTTTTATTTATTTATTTTTGTTGTTGCTGGGAGTTGGAACCCTATTAGTTAGGTTGCTTAATATTTACGCTAAGTACTCTTTAAAATACCAGAATAGGGAGGATGGTGTAGGTCTAAGTTTATTAGATTGATCAGTATTGCTGAACTATGAAATATTTTTTTTGTATACAGGTATAACAGAATAGCTTTAGTGTAGTTGTTGTTTTAAACTTGAGTATGAACTTGCAGACTTGCAAAATGCAGCAAGATATTTTAAAAAACAGTTTTGTTGATTAAAAAACACTATATCGGATTCATATCGGTATCGGCAGATATCCAAATTTATGATATCGGTATCGGTATCGGACATAAAAAAGTGGTATCGTGCCATCTCTACTCACAGCCACTATTGTGCTCTTAATAAACAGTATTGGGATATCCGCTGGCAGTGACATCAGGAGCAAGAGTATGAAAAATGTTCAGAGCAGCGTAAAGCCTGAGCTTTTTTCCTATGCTAACTTCATTGTTTGAAACTTTGTCCATGTTTATTATGAATACCCACTACAGTAACAGTGTATACTGTGTATAACAGTGTGTATAAGGACTTACAAAGCAAACACTTTGTAAGTCCTTTGCTTTCAGTTACTGAAATACTGGCTCCAGTTGCGAAATCACTGCTGTTCTTGGTACTCAACTCATCCCTTTTTTAGAAATATTTGACTGCTTACACAACCCATTTTAAGGGGAACTCCATTAAGTCTGTGACAACAATAATAATTATTAACATTAATATGGGCTGATAAGATAAGTCGTAAAAATCGAGAGCTTCTAAGATAGGAAAAGGGGAATCTTTTTAAGAAAGTGTGTGGACACACTAAATTTTACTCTTTATCCGTTTCTATGTGACGCAGTTAAAAACATACTCCCTCTGTTAGAGTGAATTGTTAAATGATTGTCATTTTTATGTTTACCATTTGTACATTGTTTTAACTATGATGAAAGAAATTCTCTAGAATTAGCGGGGCTTGTGGAAACACAGACCCAACACCCTCCTTCTCCATGACCCCTCCCCAGTTTGTTTAGTTTCAGAAGAACTCTGGCACACAAAAGCTGAAGGCATTTAATCAGCAGGAAATCTGAGCGAGTGGAAGTCCCTTCAGGATATATTTTACTGGGTGTGGTCCTGTTAATGTCACTCCAAGCATAATTTTACAAACAGGAAATCCACACTTAAAAAAATTTAATTGGAAAGAGGAAAGAGGTTAAAGATATTTAACCAGCTTAAAAAACTACAGGCAGATGTTGTTTTATTACAAGAAACTCACAGACCTGTCACAGGTTTAAACTAACTTCAAACACCTGAGTTTCCTAACGTGTTTGCAGCCTGTTATAATTCTAGACAACGGGGAGTAGCAATTTTAATACATAAAAATGTTAATTTTACAGTACTCGATACAGTTATAGATCCAGAGGGTAGATTTCTAATTATTAATCTATCAATATTGAACAAAAAACTATGTATTGAAAGTATATATGGTCCAAATGTTGATGAACCCTCATTCTTCCACGGATTTTTTAGTACACTCTCTGAACACCTCGATTGCACACTCATTCTTGGCGGTGACCTCAACCTAAATGACTAAATGAAGACATGGATAGGCTCAACACAACAGGAACTCAGCGCAATTGTCAATCCACAAATATAATCAAACAGTATATGAGCGACTTTGGCCTTCGCGATGCATGGCGCTCCCTTCACCCCAACAGTAAGGAATATACTTTTTTCTCGCATGTTCATCACTCTTACTCTCGTCTGGATTATTTTCTGGTCAGCAGCTCACTGCTGTGTGACATTTCAGACACTGAGATTCATCCTATAGCTGTCAGCGATCATGCTCCTGTATCTTTAACACTAATGCACAAGAATAATACTACGCCAAGTAAAAACTGGAGATTTAATGCATCATTGCTTAAAGATGAAGACTTTATTAAATATTTTAAAAAAGAATGGACTTCATATTTAGACTTTAATGACACTCCCGGAATATCTGCTTCTGTTCTATGGGAAGCAGGGAAAGCTGTGATGAGAGCTAAAATAATTTCTTTCTCATCACACAAAAAGAAAGAAGAAAACAAAAATATTCAGGAATTAGAAAAAACCATCAAATCACTAGAAGAAGCCTACGCGTGCGACCAAGATCAGGAAACATTGAACAAAATACGCAAGACAAAATTAGAATTAAATGAAACTATTAATAAAAAAACACAATTCCTTATACAAAGACTTCTCTTGCAGAATTTTGAACACAGTAACAAATCAGGTCGATTTCTAGCTAACCAGTTAAAAATAAATAAAGAAAAAACAACTATATGTGCTGCTAAAGATTTATCGGGGAACACAATATATGACCCTGGAAGAATAAACAACATTTTTAGGGATTTCTATGAAACTTTATACTCACCACAAATAAACCCATCTAAAAATGAAATTGATCTGTTTCTTGACAACGTAACTCTTCCAAAATTACTAGACAGTCAAGCAATGGAACTGGATTCGCCACTGACGCCAAGTGAACTCCAGGAAGCCCTGATAAGTATGCCCAATAATAAGGCTCCAGGTCCAGACGGCTTCCCTGCAGAATTCTACAAAGAATTCTGGACAATTCTGGCACCAGTATTCCACGGAATGTTGCAGGAAATCGAGGAAAATGGCAGACTACCACCAAATATGAATTCTGCCAACATTAGTCTCCTGCTAAAACCAGGCAAAGACCCTTTATTTCCCTCAAGCTATCGTCCAATTTCTCTTTTAAATGTAGACCTTAAAATAATCTGCAAAGCTCTCTCAAAGAGATTAGAGAAAATGACCCCCCTCTTAATTCATCCTGACCAAACTGGTTTCATAAAAGGTCGGCACTCCTCAACAAACACTCGTAGATTACTTAATTTAATAGACTACTCATACAATAAAAACATCGAAACCATAATATTATCTCTAGATGCAGAGAAAGCATTTGACAGAGTTAACTGGAAATTTTTATTCGCAACTTTACACAAATTTGGTTTTGGAAACTCTTTCATAAACTGGATAAGAATATTATACAATTCCCCAACAGCTCGTATCAGAACAAATGACCAGACATCCTCCAGCTTCTGTCTCCTGAGGGGCACCAGACAGGGATGCCCACTCTCCCCTTCACTTTTTGCAATTTTTATCGAACCTCTAGCAGCAGCATTTAGACAGGCTACAACAATTAAGGGCATAAAATGTAAGAACATAGAACATAAAATCAGTCTCTATGCGGATGATGTGTTGCTTTTTCTGCAAAACACACAAACCAACCTCTCTGAGGTAATTACTCTAATAAACTGGTTTTCAAGAGTTTCAGATTATTCAATTAACTGGTCAAAATCTACAGTTCTCCCCATTAACTGCTCCTGCCCCACTGCAATCCGGAAATATTAAATATTTAGGTATTAATGTTTCTCCTAAGCTTTCAGACTTAACTAAATTAAACCACATCCCACTTCTAAAGAAAGTAGAAGGCGATCTGACTAGATGGAAATCTTTACCCATATCACTCATGGGAAGGGTCGCCACTATAAAAATGATGATCTTGCCAAAAATAAATTACTTATTTTTGATTATCCCTAACAAACCATCACAAGATTGGTTCAGATCTCTGGATTCATATATTTCCAAATTCCTTTGGAAAGATAAACCCCCGCGTATCAGCTTAAAAACGCTACAAAGAACCAAGGATAGAGGAGGATTAGATCTGCCTAATTTTCACCAATACTTCTTAGCCAACAGGCTTCAGTTCATCTCAGAATGGTCAAAACATACCTTCTTAGATGAGCCCTGGCTAGATGTTGAACAGGCACTATGCAAGGATCTAGAGATTTCAGACCTACTATTTATTAGCTCAAACATCAAAAGACATGAATGCTTTAAAAGTATCAACATCAGCTTCTCTCTGACAGCATGGTGGGAGTTTCTAAAAATAAAGGAGTCTTCATTAATGACTTGGACTCGAGTCAGACTCGAGTCATTAATTTTATGACTTTAGACTTGACTTGAAAAAATGTTCTAAGACTTGTGACTTGACTTGGACTTTTACACCAATGACTTGGGACTTGAATTGGACTTGAACCGGTTTACTTGAAAAGACTTGATATTTTACCCCAAATATAAAATTTAACATGCATATTATATAGAGATTGAAAATGTGACGTCATTCACGGGTAGAACCGCAAAGGATTCTGGGAACTCGTGGCAAGCGGTACTAGCGCACGCAGGCTTTCAATTGAAATCAGTTATACAGCGATAAAAAGAAACACAAAAATGTCAAGAAGCCGTTGTATTATTAACTGCAATAGCCGGTCGCATGACAGCCACGAGAAGCCGACGGGTAAAGAGATCGGTTGTTATCGGATTACGTCGTTGAAGAGAAATTGTTCGAGCCATGTTTCCGAAGTAACAAAGACACGACGGATGGCCTGGATCATTCAAAGATCAAATATAACGTCCCAGAACACTCCAGCTCACAGGTTAGTCTGCTCCAAGCATTTACACGAAGGTCAGTGTTTTTTAGTAGTTAATACGTCATTTTTCTTAACATAATTGGTGATATAGGTTACAAGCAAGTCTGGCGCTGAACAGAAATTGTCGCGCTATGCTCCTTTATTTATTGTGCATAAATAGTGAATTGTCCTGACACAATATTGCGTTTCGCTTCTGTTATTATGGTACATTGACAAAAACATATACTTTTATTCACAGGATAAAACAGGTTTTTTGTATCACTAATTGCCCAGTACGATTACAGCATACAATATTATTGTCACGGCTACATTTCTGTGATGCTACCAGAAATTATTTCCACTACTAATTAATTACCGTTGAGCTCAAAGGTCCTATTAATAAACGGTTAAGGAATGTGTATTTATGACGACAATTTGTGAGACTGGTAAACTTATGATACGTACGATGGTCTTTACTTTCTACACGGTGCATTTCAAGGTCCTGTACCCATCCGTCGGTAAACTGTACCTGGGCTTGTTGCAGTGACCTGAAGTTACTAAACTTCATGAGTGTATGCACTCACTCCAAGAACCGTATGATTATAAATATGCATATAAATATGCTAAGATGAGATAGCTGACTTCATCTAACTAGCAAATGTTGTCCAGGCTACGTTGGTGATACAGTTTTTTTTAATGTGTATGATATTTTTGTCATGCGATTTTAAAGCCGGTCCTACAACCGCATCCAAGAATAACATGCAGCTTATCTCAGAACTGTCGGTGAAAATTATTCTTGGAGCTAGGTTTAATTGAGCTGCATTTTAAAGAGGTGCAATTTCACAATTTGTGTATATTTTCTAAGTTCACTGTTTTGTCATGTGTTGAGAAAAACACAGATTTTAAAATTACATGGTCTAATATTTACATTTAGCATAACTGCAACATTATTTTTTCTTTTTTTTTTTTTAAAGACTCGAAAGGACTTGAAATTCAAAGTTTAAGACTTGTGACTTGACTCGGACTTTTACACCAGTGACTTGAGACTCGACTCTGACTTGCCTGACATTACTTGAGACTTGACTTGAGACTTGAGGATAAAGACTTGAGACTTACTTGAGACTTGCAAAACAATGACTTGGTCCCACCTCTGCTAAAGATCCAAACGGGACACAAAAAAAAAAAAAAAAAAAATTTTATTGGTTATATCCTGTTAGTAAACTGCAAGTAAAAGCTGTGTCGGTTTAGAGCAGGTCACATCCGGCTCTCTGTGATCTTAAGTGGGCCAGACCAGTAAACCATCCCCTTTTTTGTCACTGTAAAGAAGCTCACTCATTCAGTGTTTCTTAGAGTAGAAACTGCACGTTACAACACATTTAACAACTTGTAGCTACAGGACTGTCCAGAGCCCATGATAAATTTAGTGTCTTTGAAACCTCTGGGACAATGAGTAAAAATGTATTTGTAGACTCCGAATGACACGTATTTTCCACCGGGTGGAGGAGGAGAGCAGTGGAAGAGAGCGAGATAAGGGAAGTAGTGAGGCAGAACATTGTGTGGGAGTATAGGGGGAAACACAACAAACACAACCAGCTCACTTACCAAAGAGTTTGATTTCTTTCCCATACTTCCTCAGAAAGTTCTTGTGGTTCCCCACCTTTTCCTCCCCAGTTTCCTCCTTTGATAAAGGCTTAAAGTTCAGCACACTCTGCAAAGTAAGATAAGACAACATGTAAATCAGGAAACTGAAAAGTTGACAAATCCTGCGGCCCAGATGGCCTGCGTTACCTTGCTGAAACCATCCTTGCTGATAGTGTCTACATTCCAGGGCAGCTTCTTCTCTTCTTTTTGGTGTTCTTCTAGCAATTTCTCAAAGGACTTCTCATCCTGTTTCAGTTTCTTTATTTCTGTCTGGACTTTTTTCAGCTCAGCCTCCCTCTCCTTATCCTCACCTCCTTCCCTCATTCTTTCTTCTAGGTATGCAAGTCGTCCCTGGGCTTCCTCTAATAGCCTCCTGCATTCTGCAAAGCTGGTTTCCAGGTCTTCCCCTCTCTGCTGAAACTCTACCATTTTCTCCAGCCGGCTCTGTTGTGGAGGTCCCGAGTGGACGGGAGCAAAGAGACAAAAGTAAAATAAACATGAGGCAGAGACCGAGCTGAAAGCACAAGTGATTTAAAAGTGAAACAGGGACACCAAGACAAGAGCTATATGGACACTGTGTAGGGAGAAAACATACAATAAGTATATTTAAATAAGAAGTATCCTGTTTAATGTGTCAAATTTAATGTTGGCCCACTGTGAGTGTATGTAACCCAGAGAGCTGACACGCCTTTAATCGCTCAATCTCTGGCAGTTTTTTACTATACTTCAGACTGTTTGTTATCAAAGACAAATGATATCCTAATATGGTTACCTCAGGCATGTAGGTTTGGCAGTGAGACCATAAGCCCCACCCACCAGCTATTTAAACCTTCTGCTTTTAATGGTGCAGTCAATCAGATGAAATCTGACTTTAAAGCAAGGAAGTGGACGCAGTGAGGTGCTGTTTATGGTCAATGAGAAAATTTTTAATCTATGAATCATGTCAAGCTAGTCTTCCAAAGTCTAAGAATAAAAAGCTGAAGCTGAAAAAGGGCTTTGCAGGCCCACTTTAAAGATGGCATAATAGGAAAAAAGTACAAATGCAGTTCCCTGCATCAGGTACTGCTTTTCTGTAGTTTTAAAGAATTTTAATGAATTTAAAAACTACAGAAAAAATCAATACCTGATGTAGGAGAAAGATCAAAGGTCAATAAGTTTAAGTTGCCTCACAATATTTTCTCTGAGCCACAAAAAAGAAAGACTGAGCTGTGTTATAATAGATTATAGATTATATTATTCTTGACCACTTCTGGTAGTGAAGTGGTCAAGAATAACATCTGGTACTTCTGGTAGCGCACGACTGCATTTAAAAAGAAGAGCAAACGAGCATGTTTGTATGCTCTTTGACTGACCGCTGCCAAAAAGAATATCATTGAGATGACACGGCCGTGCTTTGGTTGCTACAGTTTTGGCTTTGACACGTTTCTTTTTAGTATATCTAACGTGATATCTGTAGTGCTTGTGTGTATGCACTGATGATTTGTTGGTTGACCGTTATATTAAAGGTACTGTGTGCTAATAACAGGCTTAAAAGAACAGTGAAAAAAGTGCTGGGCTACTACTCTTTTCTTTATGTTTTGCTTCCAGGGGCCAGAGTTTCTTGTCCTTTTTAAAAGTGGTCTTGAGTAATAGCTCTTCAGGATTTCTTAAAGGTTTAAAGGATTTTCTTAGGACACTAACTGCTTTTTCACTCATTTGCAGTTCAGCTATCGGCTTCATTTTTCACCACGACACTGATCTCAAAAACACTGCCAGTGCAGTAAAAGCATACCTGAATAGAACAAAGGCACAGATTCAGACTTTTGCTCAACACTGCACATAGAAACAGCTGGATATATTTATAGCATCACATTATTTTGTTTTATTTCTCCCTGTGTGAATCTACCGTTAAGAGTTGTTATTGTGTCGAAGGTGGTGCTCTTCAACCAAGCTTTATCACCATGGTAACTCGTGTCCAACAGAACATAATATCTATGGAAACCTGTTGAGTGGTACTTTAGTACAAGGTTGTACTGCAGCCCAAACCTTACAGATGAACTGCATGTGCTTGGGTTTTTTTTTTTTGGCAGCGCAAGCAGTCACATTAAAAATAAACAGCAGCACAGAGTGCACTGACTGCTGAAATGTTCTATTTACAGAAGCTGTGTTGCCATTTTTTTTTCACATATCTCATGTGTCTCCATGACATGTTCCTTCCTGACTGAAAAAGGTAGCACATGATTGGCTCAGCTTACGCAGAAGAATGAAATCTACAGAGCGACCAACAAGGTGACAAATAACCGCAATCATGAGACCTCAGAGCTTGTTTCACAGCCCTTTGGCCTCTTTTAGTTTTAAATGTGTTTGCAGTGCAGACGGGAAAACAAGGTCATTGAACTCCAACTGGAGTCTGAGTTCAACAGTCTCTGAACAAATTCTTGCCTTGACTTTTGGGAGCTTTATTGACACTGTGTAAGTGCATGAGTGAGTTTACATGATGTGGTCACATTTATACAGTCGCACAGTTCAAAAAATCTAACTGGAATTTTCTTCTCCACAGTTAACATTTCAAACACAGTGGTATTAATGTAAAAACTTTCCCGTTATCCTGGAAAGTTTTTATGTTTCAAACTGTAAAGTGTTAAAAAAAACAAACAGGTGACACAATAGGCAACAGAAGCCAGGGAAATACTGAAATGAAAGTTTCTCTAGAACCTTTCACTTTCTACGGTAACAATGAGATAAGCTTATCAGAGCCAGTTTCCACAGATAGACACAGTCTGACCAACAGTGTTACTGTAGCAAACGCACTTTAATCTTACTTACACAAACTCCTTTTTACCTTCTAACTAATGTCATTTAGATTAATTTTCTTCTCAAAATCCTGGCATGCGTTTCAAACTTAAAATGAAAAGCAGAGAAGTAAAACTGCTGTCGAACATTAAACATGTGACATCTCTTCAGTGTACAATACACATTTTAGATGAGCATACTTTTAATGTGTTTACCATTAAAGAGATGAAGACTCTGAGAGTGCATTAGAAAGCTCAGGAAAAGCTCATCAAGCAGAGTGTAGGAGGGGACTGAAAGCTCCAGGAAAGCCTATTATTACTTTGGAGATCAGGAGCAGATCTTTACATGCTACATGTTACATTTCCTGTTAAATGACACTGCAGGTTTCATTTGTATGTTTTGATCATTTAAAGTAAACTTTTAATCTCTTCTAGTGGTTCTTTTTTTGACTTTGGAAACATTTTTTGTTGTTGTTAATTTGGCAGTGGACTTCTCTTTAAGAGCTGTCTTCCTCTTTTAGTATTTTTTTTTTTTTTTGCCTTCTTCCTTCAAATGCCTTGTTGTTTACCATGTTTCAGATGCTAAAGGATTTCAAGTAATTTCCCCTTTTAAAATAACCTGATGTTACCCAACAGCAAAGTATATGGAAACCCCCCAAAACTTTACAGAATTACCTCACTATCTCACACACAGCGTTGCTTTTTCTTTCTCTATCGGTGGCTGCCTTTACGAAACTAAAGGCTTAAAATAAGCCTGCAGCCGAATTGCGTATATCCGCTGTATATTTACACATAAGTAACACCGGCTGCTCAAACTGTCTACTCCCTCTCGGTTTGCTACTACAGGTTTACTAGTGGGAAGACTAACCAGGTGTAGCACTCCAAACTTCACGGCTAGCACTACTGTCACTGCTGACCCGGTGTCTCATTCTGAACAAGCTCGGAGTGTCCACGAACGGGCACGTGACATCTTCATCGTCTGACACGTAGATGTGGTCCCACACGCTGTAGTCGATACCGCTCATGCTGTCCCACTCCTATCAGTTATACTAAGAGGCAACTTCTGTGAGCCTACACCGACAAAACATCAGCCAAGCGAGCAAAGACGGAGTCCAATCTTCTTAGCGAAACAAGCTAAGAGGAGAAATCCCGTATCCAAGGACAACGCCAGGCGCAATGCAGCCACTTACGTCATCAAGAAGCGCTTGTTGAAAGTGTAGCGTTTACTTAGGGTTGGATTAAAGGGGGTGTGCTTACATTGTTATAATATATTATCTATAAACTACAGGGCTGCGCAGGGCTACACATATTTATATTTTATATATTAATGATAAATAGATGCAATGATTTATTGAAACGTGTGCAAACATACTTGGGCATACACTGTAAGGAAAAAATGTGTTTGCAGAATTCCAGTGAACTTGAAAGTTGACATTTAGTGTCGCCACATTTATTCCTCAACACAGCCTGAGCTCCAGGCAAGTTTTCATTGTCATTTCTATAAATAGATTTTAGGAACAGTCTTCTTGAAGCTCTTCTTTTGACACTTCGGTCAATAGTATTGGGCCACACCTCTTAATCTTTGCCACTGATTCAGCACATCAGTTAGTCTTCCTTCCTATAACACCATCAGCTCTACCAAAGTGGAAGTGTTTTTGTTAGATTTGTATTGTTGGATTGTCATTTATGCCCAGAAATATATATTTATATATATGCTTAGAAGTATGTAACCATTTGTAGATTGAAAGAATGTCTCATCCTAGGAGGTCTGTAACAACTCTGTGTAACATGAAGAGGGGGGTGCGTTCACTCCTCTTCATTGGGTTCTGGCATAGATCACACACCTTCTAGGAGAGGTCGTATCTTCTCTTGCTGATATATGGTATAGCAAACACACGTATATCTGTTTAAGTATAAGAGCCTTTTGTTCAGATGGACCGCTAGACTCCTGGCACCAGTTTTGGGAAGTCTTCACAGGGTCACATCTTGACATTTGTTTACAATGTTTTCTTGAAAAGACCGTTAGATCTTGTAGTCATGTAGTTTTGAACTTATTCAAGCAGTTTTGCTGAGTTTACCAAATAAAAGGATATAAAGGAAATGAAACACCATGTTGAACTTGTTTTGAAAGTTTTGCAGTTCATCATGAACTCTTGTGACCATAAAAAGGGCAGATGTTTCCTCTGGAAGTGTTTTTATATGCGCAGATTTTCCCCATGGCAACTTGGAAAAAAAGCGTGGTGTCAGGCTTGTTCATCGGAAGTTCTTGTTGTGCACATGACTGTGGGGATTATGCCATAAAGGAAAGGCCTGCTCTAAGCGCAGCTTCACAGGAAAGCAATGCATTCCTTCCAGTAAGAAAAGGGATTTAACTTCTGATTTTCAGAATGTCCAAGATTTCCAAATCACATTTTTTGACGAGTCAAGCTACTTTGATGATTTATTAATTTGTTACATCATAGCTATTTATAAACATCATAGAAGAATATTGTTTTGCTGAGAAAAATGGTTACATGTGTTACTTTTTATCCATTCATCCAGTAATTTGAATTTGAATTTGATTTTAGCTCAAGATAATGGAGATCCTATCAGGCTTGCGGGTGGCTGCTGGAGCCTATCTTAGCTATCATGGGATGAGAAGCGGGGTACTCCTGAACATGCTGCCGGTCTATCGCAGGGCTAAAAGTGTACAATATGAAAGGTCTTTAAAGAACAGCTAAACAGCCAGCCTCACACACTGAAGTGATTCCAACAATAACAAACACAAGGGAGGACATTACACCAGCCTTAATTATGTTTAGCACAAGATATATATTTTAAGTGGTTTACAAGCATTACTTATTTCATCAGCGGGGGAGAAACACTTTCTACTGGGGCTTACACAGGACTGAGACAAGTTTAATGTAAGAAGACAAGTTGGATGTTAAAGGAGGTTTGGGTGTGCTTTTTTTTTTTTAATCAATTATGATGTTCTTTCAGTGAATAAGCATGACATGATAAGAAAAACCAGGCTTAGTGCCCTCTTTTTTCCCTTACTCCTTTCACTGGAAATGTCTTCCTGTGAAGGAAGCAGGGGGAGGAAGCACATTTACTCACTCATCCTATGTACAACTTCTGCAGCGGAGTTTCCCCTGAAATCCAAAGACATTCAGAAGAGTGCAGGAGTTAATCTGGCGTTGAAGAATCTTATAAACAGGAAATTCGTAATTACCAGTTCCAGTTCTCTTATTACTTGTGTTTATTGTTTTCACAGTGAAAGAACATGTCAGGTAGACTTTGATATACATACAGAAATATTTCACATACAAGCTCTTGAACAATCAGGACCCGTCATTGTACCATATCACTCCATTAGTGCTTTTCACTTTCAGACTGCTCAAAGCTTACTTCAGCTTTCAGGGCCTTCTTCTGTGCAATCAGCTCTTAAAAGACAAGCACCCTCTTTAATTTCAGTTTATAGTTAAGTCTAGATCAGGTAAGCCTGAACTGCCCATTAGTAGGCCTAGGATCCTGGAGGGCTTCCCATGATGCTGTCATGGTCCCTGTGCCTCCCCGGCCAGCCCAGTGTGGCCACAAGTGTTTGTTGTTTTGCTCTCTCTGCTCTCCTCGCCATGCTCTCTCTCTTGCCTGTCTGCCTGGGCGGAGCTCAGATTGGGCTCCCGCCCTTGGCCTACGCACCTGCAGCTGATCACCGGTGATTTGCAGTTGATCTCTGGCTCTTCCTAAGGCAGGGGCTCTGAACTACTCGCCGCTGGAACATTGAGCTACTCTTGTTAGTATTGCCCGGCTCTATAGCGATTCTGTTGTTCCCGTACTTGCCTTTGACTAATCCACGTCTCTGTAAATAGGTTTATCTGGATCTGCCCTCTTTGTGACGCCTGGGGTGAGTGAAAGTGAGCTGCTTGTGTGGAGATTGTTCGGACCAGGAGAGGAGGGAGTACGAAGACGTGTGTTTCCCCAACCTGTTGACCCTCGGGGCCCTGGTGTTTCCACCCCTTCACATGTATATAGCGCACCAGTGCCATTAATAAAGAACTGTTTGAACCGTGCTTCCTCAGTCCGCGCCGAGTCCGTTACACTGCCGTGACAGATGCGCTGAGTGTTTCTTCCACACTCACCTTTTTTCACTCTCCACTAAAAATGTTTTTAGTAGTTTAATTATTTGAATTGTTTAGTTATTATTACTCTCTGGCTGTCTTTTGCCCTGTCTCCCTTCCCCTCTGCTCCAAACATTTGCAGTAGATGGCTGCCCCTCCCTGAGTCTGCTTCTGTCAGAGAATTCCTCCTGTTAAAATTGAGGTTTTCCACCCCCCCCTGTTGCCAGAGTGTTTGCTAATAAGGGTTCACCTAATTGCTTTGGTTTTCTCTGTAGTGTCTTCACCTTACAATATAAAGCACCTTGCGTTATCCTGATTTAGCGCTATATAAATAAAAATGAATTGAACTGAATGTAGACAAATAGACAAGGTGAGATTTTTCCACAGGATAAATAGAATCAGAAAAAAAAAATCAGTATACGTTTCTCTTTTTTTTTTTTTCAAAAAAGGTTCTGTAATTTATTTACATTTTAAAAATAAACACAAGCTCCAGTGTGCACTGTATTATTACAACTTAGCCTTTTTCACTAATACCCACAATATCACAATATAACAAACAATCACACATACTATACACAAACATACATGGATGTGGCAACCGTTGGTAGGTCACTAGCTGTTTGTTTGAATCGTAGATAATATATGAAAGATGGGGGTTGCTACAGGTCAGAAACATGACGCCTAACATGTCTTAGATGGTGTCAAACCTGAGGCTTCAAAACCTCAGCCCACAAGCCAGTGGGTGGTGTCACAGAGACCACTTATTTTTTACACTTTAGACTTTCTGAGGGTTTCAGGGCTTCAGTGGAAATTTCATAACGGATGTGAACAACAAAACACTTCAGCCTTGTCTATTTCCCATCAGCCGGTAGAAGCATGGCTCTAAGTTGGCACGATCCTCTTCCAGATTCCTGGCAATGATGGGAGCTGCAAGTCTGAGGCAGCGTGCTGGCAGAGCCAATAACCTGCATGTTTCACATTTCTCCTCTGATTCTCTACAGTGGAGGTCAGGAGTGCAAAGCTAGCCTGACACAATTGCAGCCACTACACTCGTTGAAGGAAGCAACAGAAATTCTCCTTTAGACTTTAGTACAAAAAAAGCACATGTCTAAATAAACATACAAAGTCATTTAAATTATTTTTATACAAACAAAACAGTTAAACAGCATGTTCATCCACACAGCAGTGATAGTGGATATTCAGCCCTCTGCTTGCATATGGATTTGATAGCATTAATTTACTTTCACATTTGCCAAAACAAATTGAAAAAAAAAAAAGTGTGCAGAATCTTTAAGTTAGTGTCCTGTTAGTCTTGAGTTTGTACTTTTACAGTCACCAAATACTGAAAACATAACTTAAAATAATATCAAATATTTCTCATAGAACTCGATTTTCTCAGCAGTCAACAGTCAAAATCGCGAATGTTTTACATCTTGCTTCTAGTTCAAAGTAGTGGCAGAAATACAGACAAAGGCCAGTAAGCTGCTGCCATGACAACAGTACTAAATTCCAGGCTGTGTAACAGTTAAAGGAAAAAGCTGGTGACATCCTATGTTTTCAGTCTATATCGACACGGGAACTTTGAATTCCACACTCACTACAATGAAATCTAGAGATCACTCCTTAAAAGCTGCAACCCAAGACCTGGATTTAAGGCAGCATATTTACAGGAAGTGACTGCAGAACTGCTGCTGACTGTGTTACAGTACCTTAAAAGCAGAAGCTTGTTAAAAGAGAAAGAAGCTTTTTTTCCCATTCAGTATTTAGGTCACCGGTCACGTCACTTAAAGTCTTCATTTCATGCTGTCATTTTTGTTGTTTGGTGTCATCAGATGTCATCAGTAGAGGAAGGTAACCACTACCTCAATCAAACCGGGATGATGTCAAACTTGACAAATTGACTTGAAGAATTAGACAGCACCTAATGTCGAAGAAACAGCTCCAGACTGTTTGTCCACAGTTCAGATATTCTCGCAGTTTTGCAGAGGCAAGGCAGTGCGCATAGGAAACCGTAAAACATCCTTTAGGTTGTAGCTTCCCTTTCGGTTTTGTTTATAGAAAAGACAACATAGCACACAAATGAGGACAGACAGAACAGCCACAGATACCCCAACTATTATCCATATCCAGGGGAAAGCTGCAGAGTTGGGAATAGAGGCTTTGGTAAAGAAAACAGAAAAAGAGAATATTCAAGTTAGTCAAACAGAAAATATCCAAACACTGCTTGAATTGAAACTGGATGTGAAAAACAAACTAAAATCTCACCTTGTACATCAACGTTAAACTCCTTGGTGACATTCCCTACTGTGTTGCTCACAGTGCAGATATACTGTCCTTCATGCTCAAAGCCGACAGAACTGATAGTGAGAACGCTGCCAGTGTAGGAAGATGAGCTATTTTTTGGGCGTGTCCAGGTGTATGAGGGGCTGGGGTTTCCCACAGAGGAGCAGTTCAGGTGTACAGTGTCTCCTTCTTTGACTGTAATCACATCTGGATTTCGTGGCTCATTGAGCTCAGGCCCATCTGTGTGATTATTGAAGGAAAAAAAAAGAACAAAAGATTTAGCAAAACAAACAATTTTGGAAGAGAAATTCAATATCGGGAAACATTACAAACAAATTGATATATACTAAAAAATTTTCATTTAGAGTTTAAACACAATTATTATTATTTTTTAAGGTTCACAAACAAAGTGGAGTTCTATTTTTGGTCTCTACAAACACACTGAGTGTTTTAGTTTTTAGCAGCTAAATCCTCCACTATGTTCATCAGCTTGTGACAGTCAACAGTTTGTTGATGATGCTTTTTAGAGCCTGTTCATTAACAGTGATGAGAGGTGTGAGGAAGAATCAAAACAGTAAAGTAATGGGACATAAAACTAAACCAGTGACATGAAACATGCTCAAAATGTTAAACTCTGAGGAACAGAACAAAGAGCATCTTTATTTCTCTCAGACTCACAGTAGACTGGAGGAGCAGAGAATGTTTCTGATGTCACCACTGGAGGGCGCTGTGGTCCAGCTGGTCCCAGCTCCAGCTTGGCTTCACACCAGTACTGGGCTCCATCATCTTCTCTTCTGGGAGTGATGTTCAGGGTGAAGGTCTTATTCACTGGTTTCTTCTGTTCACTGTTGGACTGTAGGTGACCCAGTGCTGTGTTTCCTCTGTAGAAGGTCACATTGAGCTTTTCAACAGGAGCTACGTTCTGTACGCTACACTGCAGGGTGTACTGCTGATTCTCAAACATCATCTCAGTGTGGTTTACAAAGCTGATGGAGACACTTTCTGGAAGCTCTGTGAAGACCGGGAAAGAAACAAAAATGTAAAGAACAACATAGAATGTAAGCTAGAGGTTGGTCTGCAGCAGCTGAGAGTATGAATCCATCCAACTGTATGTTTCCACAAATAAAGAAGTTTAATTAATCTATGAATTAATAAATATAATAATAAGGTTATAAAGCAATTTTCACTTTAGAATTATAACTAAGTATAAGTGATGTAAAATTCACTAATGCGTCTCCTGTTATAAAGTAAGCATACTTACGATAAAGAGTTGGATTCAGAACGGTAGTACACTGAACACCAGCATCAATTGTATAATAGCACTGTAGAGATATGCCCCATTCAGTCAGTCTGTCAACTGTCCAGAACATCGTGGTTCCATTTCGTGAAATTTTTCCCACAGCGTGCTCTAAACCTGGAACATCTCCACTGCAGTCCTTCTGACATGCAACACATGTAACATTGGCTGGGTCACCGTACTTCACTACCAGCGCAGATGGAGTGAACACAGGATTTTCTGTGCAGCTAGAACCTGTAAGAAACACATCCAGTGTTGTTATTTGGTAGATTAGCAGATACACTTCATACACAGTGTGCACTATTTTAGTCAGACATTACTGTATATTTTGTATCCTGTAAAAGGTTTTGCAACCCAATAAAATCTTTGTACATTATATGGCTCTGCTGTTCTCTGTGTGTATATGTTTATTTAAAATCAAACACAAAATTAATCAGCAAGATTATACAAGTAGATTCAACTTCTCAATTGATATCAGAACATTTTGTACAAGGTTTATATATAATAAGAATTAGAATAAGGATTAAGAAATCACAGAGACGTTGTTTGCATAGTTACACACTCTGGTGACAAGTTAAAGGAAAAATTTGAACAGTTGAACCCTGCAGTGGGAAGTTTTGGCCCTTATGTGCATCTTTCCTTGAGGCACAGTCAGAGCAAATCAATCATAAAGTTGTTCTGAGTGATCAGTCGATCCTGTTCCATCCTAATTGGTCTCACTTTCATAAAGTGTGAGTTAAACCAATCAGTTAAACCAACATCAGTTAAACCAATCAGAGACCCGGGTCTCTGATTGGTTTAATGACTATAAAAAAGCATGTAAATTATATGCTACAGACCTCGCGGTCACTATAGATCTCAAATCAGTTTAACCAGTGTGGGTTAGCCTGATCAGATCCAGATATGTGAAAAAGAGTAACTGTAACTGTGCAGGTTACAGGCTACTGTAGTTTATTTGAATGAAGTTTTCCTAAGTCTCCTGCTAAGCAAATATATTCATCACAAATGGAAAATGTCTGACAGTCTTTGTAGGAAAGCTACTTTCGGCTGCTCCCAACAACAGATCACCACAGCGGGAAGCTTGATGAAGTTTGATGTGGCAGATTTTTAGGTCAGCTGCCATCCGGACACAGTCCCAAATGGATCAAAGCGGAGAATTTGTAAATCCCTACGCCATGGAGCCACTTTGTAATACATTTTTATCGCTCTAGTTTATACACTGTCTGGTTTCTCAGCCACCACCAAAACACCAAACGAATGAACAGCTTTAGGAAGAATGCTTTTCCATCGGTAGAGGGGTCCGGAGATTTTGGAGGTCGATTCTAAGAAGCACTTTGCTAGTAAAACTTTATGTTGACTCCTTTCATCCCCCCCCCCCCCCCCCCCCCATCTATTTAATAACATGAGACATAATGAAATAATTCAATCTCTGAGTCTCATAATAAAAACACGAAGCGTCAAACTGTTGTATTACTTTGAAGCAGCAACACTCTACCCCCCAAAAGTACGGGGAAAAAAAATCTCTGAGCACAACAGATAACGGGACACTTACCAGAGGCGGACACGCGGACGTCTCGGAAGGAGATCATCAAAGAAATAACGAGGAAAAGGTAACAGGAAAGCATCGTGTCCAGATAGTTTCGTTGGGAAAACGAAAAAGAAAAAACGTTTGTTAATAAAAAAAATCTCCGAGCCCAAAGTTTGTTGGCCAGATGGTGTCTGTAATGAACTGAGAGCAGAACAGATAGCAACATGGAGGTCCACGCTCCTTTATAAGCTGTGGGCGTGGATCAGCGGGCTGGTCTTCTCTTTGGGAAAGTGAAATCGAAAACATCCATCCGGGAAATCTGAATTTTCGGGGAAATCCCATTAAGAAAAATAAGCGATGAGCTCATGTCAGCCTCATAGCAGTCAGGTCCTCTGAACACCACGACCCCCCCCCCCCCCCCACACACACACACACACACACACACAAAGGGGAGAGGGAGGGGAAACAACAGGAGGACAAAGGAGGGGGGAACAACTAAGCTGTAGTGCCTCTTCACCTCACTGTGCAATACCTTTTGTACAGTACTTTTGTTAATAGTCAATGGTGCAATAGACTCCATACTTGAATTGTGCAATTCACTTGTATTTTTATTTTTATTCCTATTTATTCTATTTATCCCCTTCGTATATTTTATTTATATGTCTCTGTATTTATATATGTGTGTGTGTGTGTGTGTGTGTGTGTGTGTGCATATATAATATTCTGTAACTGTAACTTCTGCCGGTGCTGTGCTTTTGGAAACCGAATTTCCCAGAGGAACCCACCCAAGGGATTAATAAAGTTTTATCTTATCTTATCTTATCTTATCTTATCTTATCTTATCTTATCTTACACACACACACACAAACACACACACACACACACACACTGGTAAATGAAAACGTGTATGTAGTCTGACTGATCTGAGTGATAAATTCTAAAATGTGCTTTCTTAAAGGAAAGACAATAACAGTTTGCAGTGTTTTGCTTTTAAATGTATAAATTAGAAATATTTCAATAAACTCAAAAACTTCAGCAAATATACTTTATGTCCCTTCCTGCTGGTCTGCACACACAAATGCTGAGGCCTAGTTATTTCAGTGAAGCAGATTTCCCTTATCTCTTTCCTGTGAAGCCTTCCTCCAGGACAAAGTCGTGCACAGGACCAGCTCTCAACTGCTAAGACTGAAGCATTAAAAGCCCTTTAGCCTGTCTTCCTATCTGTTTCATTCCTTCACACTTCAGAAATGATCTACAACCTTGTTTAGTCACTCCTCCTTAGTTATTTTTAGTCTGTTTATTCTCGCTCCCCCTTACTCCAGCTTGAAGTCATAAGAGGCACGACTACATATCAGAACATCTGGAAGTGCAGCAGCAGAGCCACACGAGTGAAACAGAGAGACCAAGCCATCTGAAGAAAACTTGTCATTCGTTCATGTCATTCATTTGAGTCAGGGACGAAAGTTTCATAATCATAAAAACACAGTGTTGTAAAGTTTAAATCTCCCCAAACGAACTGATTTGTCACACAGACTAGATCAAACAAATGCATTTATCCATTCTCCAATTAAAAAAAAATCACAATATCAGTGACATTGTCTAAAGTATACTATTCTCTTTATAGCTCCTATAATATTTTTATATGTAACAGTAAAAATGAACAAGTGTTAGTGAAAAGGCTTTTGACTTGGGGGTCACTGGTAATCGTGCTGAGCCTTAAGGAGTGTAAAGACAGTTTACATTCCCAACATGCTTCTGTGTTTACTAAAATCTTGCCTCCCTTTGCTTTTTGGACTCATTTTAATGCTTTGGTTTTCATTTTTTGAGGCAGATACAAAAATGTTGGTTGTGAGCCAACCACTGAAACCATGGCAACATTAAATGAGGAAATTCTGAAGGTGTTAGTCATTTATAAAAAGTTTTCAAGTCATGCTGTTGGTATAGTATGAGCTACAATTTGTTATTCACACCAAACATCTTTTTTTAATATTAATCCAAGTAAAAGCACTGATATGAATCTGTAAAATGTTTGTGCTACAGACACTAAGGCATGTAATATGTTACTCAAGCAAAAAAATTTAACTAGAAGTAGACAAATGAACTTAAAGTAGTAACACAGAAGCTCTCAATGCAGAAAATGCTGGCTAATGCTGGAGTTTGCTGTTGTAAGGCTGCCATCCCAGATTCCAGTTACTTAGCTTCATTTTAGATTTATCTTCATGATGTTTGCTATTGTATGTAAAATGCGTTATTTAAATAGAGTGGACATGAACTGAACATTGGTTAGATGGTTGTGAAACACGTGGATTTTATTTGATCATCAAAAAAGAATCAAAAATAGTTTTAGAAAAAGAAAATCATAGTTCTGAGCCATTAATGGAAGTAAACTTAGGCTAAATAAAGACAGCAAAACACAACAAACCAACAGCTTCAACAAAACCTACAAACAAAACTGAAGTGGCAAAAAGTGACCTAACAAACAGAGGTCAAAAGGAAAAACAAGCAAACACTAAGAAATGATCTGAATACAAAGAAACTAAACCACTTTAACTTTTCATTAATCACTTCCAACATAACTAAATACTGGATTTAAATGTCAAATGAGATCAACTATATACTTAAAAGAGACCACTGCTGTCATCACCTCATGATCTGAGGACACTTGGCACATTCCAGTCTGGACTTCCTGTGACTGTGAGCGCAGCTTTCCAGCAACCCTGGCAACAATGGTGATTCAAAATGTTACAAGTAGGAGAATCAAGCAGGATGATGTAAGTTTGTTAGTGAGTCAGGAAGTAAAAGGTTTTTCGGGACTAAAGTGACAGGGGAGGTGCTTCTGTGCATGAAGACTTGGAAAGCCTCAAAGAGACCAATCAGGGCAGTGAAGGGAAGAGAGAACGAGGACTGTTAAACATCTAATGGTGAAGGAGTTTATATTCTGTTTGACTGGAGCTTCAGACAAAACTTCCAGATAAAGTTAAACTGGACTCTGTGAGCTTTCTGGTTAGACCTTATCTCTCTGCTTCTCTGTGCTGGGACAGTGCCAGACACGCTGGTGCCATTTGTAGTGTAAAGGCATGCGGTGGTATTCTCAGTGCGATCACAGATTTTAGGGATGTGAATTCAGTCTTGTGTTTTTGTAATGTGTAGTAACTGAAATGTGGGTAAGCGAGGGAACAGCTAAATAGATGCAGTTCATAATCCACATATCAGAGACACTGGATTATTATTAGATTTTTAGAATCAATGAATGAATGTGAGATTTTAATCAGTAAATATTGCTACTGGATAATATTGGATAATTGAATAATTAACTCAAAGTGTTTAAATGATGGAAGAATCACAAGAATCAGAATTATAACAACAGAATCAGCCTCAGTCTCACATAAACTACCAGACAAGTTGGATCACATCTACATCAGTAGAAAGAATCCATAAGCAGGATCTGAAAACATGAGATTAAAAACTCAAATTCACGTCATTATTGTGTGAACTGGGGCTAATTAAACTGGGAAAAATAATTAAACTGGCTTTAAAATACATTTCTCTTACTTTAGTTAAGTTTATTCCTTATTTTAGTTAGTTAGTTGTTTATTTAGTTGAGTGAAGGGAACTCGCAAAGTAAGAATTTCATTGCTCTGCACGGCCACTTGTGTTTTGTGGTGTATATGACAATAAACTTCTTGAATCCTGAATCTTACTGAGCACATTCCTAGAATACTATACCCACAGAATTAAGGAGTGTAACATCTGCCCAACATCTCCTTTCTCCAGATCTATTAAACTGTGGTTATCAGATAACCATAGTTTGAAGTAGAGTCACTGAAAGTCTGTAATGTTACAGGGCTTTTTCAGTAAATACCTCAGACAAGGAAGTTATGTTTTTGGTAGCATTGGATGTTATTCTGTTGGTAAAAAGAACATTTTGAAAAAAATTATGAAATCTTGTGGAGTGGAGTCATGGAAATTTGTCTGCAGTCCACTCCGGTCCTGCTCCTACACAGTGTTTGTGAAACATAATGAAACGTGGACATGACAACACAAGCTTGAGAACACAGGGAGAGACACACGGGAACAGATAAGGGAGACGAAAGCATAACTAAGACAGACTTACATCGAAGACAGGAAAGACTCATGAATACGGAGACATGGATAAAAACATACTAGAATAAATCACTCAATAAACCCTAACTAAATTACACAAGAACTTAACATTGATGCAATCTAACAAAAGAAAAACAAAAATACAAAATAAACTCAAAACACTGGGTCACAGATCCAGGCCCTGACAATTCCTTTGGACCTCTGACGGCTTCTTTGAGGTCAAATAAGGTTAAACTTTCATAAAATGTCTTTTATCTTTAAAACTGTGGTTAAAATTTAGTGCCTTTGTTAATATTGGCAACATTTATAAAATGATAGTGGAGATCTTAAATATGACATTATAGTTTACAATCAAATATCATGTCACAAATGATATCAAACCTGATTTATATTTTACATCAAGTTGAATCCAAAGTTTGTTACATCTTTAAAAATGAGAAAGACAATGACTTGTTAGTTAGTTAGAAATATACTGTAGCATAATATTATATAATAGGCTGAAGTTGTTCACATCCAGTTATTTACAAATCAATACCTTGTCCATTACCTGCTCCTACATAGTGTATGTGTATAAAATACAATACTATTCCCTAAAAGTAAACACTGCTCAGAGACTGAGCTGCATTAGCGGAGGTTTGTGCTTCATCTTGTTAATATTTTTCTGTGTGTTTGTGAGTTTGTATAACTGCTTTTAAAGTTTGATTTGCCACATGGATGTGTGGTTTTGTTTTTTGTTTTTTTTTTTACATATACGTGTTTCTGTTTAAATTCACAACACATTAAAGTAGCTTAAAAACCTTAAAGATGTCTAGTTTTGGACAGAGCCAAGTCATTTCTGGACTTCGCCCTCTGCCTGTTCCTCTTCTGGTTTGTTTTGATTATCTGACTGCTTCCACATCTGAGTCAAGCTCTGGCATGAAGATTTGCATTTTACAGTTTTACCCGTCTGCCTCCTCTTAACCTGTCCTCCTGAAACTTTTAAATAAGAAACATGCACACAAACACACAGAGGGGAGAAAACACACACGCTGGAGGCAAAACTGAGCAGCCTTTAAATTTCACCAGGACTTTGTTGATTGTTTGGAAATGAAAATGCTAAAACATAAATGCATATTTCTACATTCAGATTCCACTTAACAGTACATCTATATACTTCAGCTTTGACCTGTAACAGGCCTGCGTCAGATTAGCTAAAACTGAGTTTTCAGTTCTGCAAAGTTGACAGAAGTGGAAAAAATGAAGCAACAGTGGATTGATGAGTTTCACTGAGGAGTGGATTACGTTTGCATCCTGACGGGACTTTTTTTCTCAGTACGGCTAATTTTAACACTATGACTTTGATTCAAAGAACTGGCAGCTAGTCATACTGCCAGTACTCCTATGAGAATATAAAGAAGTCACAGCTCTCTGAGTGATGACTGATACCTCTTACAGACACTGAAAGCTTCTACAAACAAAAAAAAACAGAAATAACAGCTTGACAGGATCGATTCTAGTTTGCTTTATTCTAAAGTTTAACTAACTGGTAGGCCCTGTCATCAAATTACACTCTGCTGTCAGGGTTTTCATGCTTTTACGCCTTTCTTCGGCCTCATTAGCTTATTTGTTTTTATGTGTACACTCATACTATTTATTTTATATGTTTTTATTCTTATAGTTAATCTGCTGAATTCAATTATATGAAGTGTTTCCCATTTTTCTGTTTTGTTTCTTTTTCCCTCTCCTCGCCTGCAGCACACTGTCCTCTTACGACAGCTGGTCAGGTGAGAAGTGTGTGAGGCTTGTGCTGGTTACAGCCTGTCCAAACACATTAGGCTCATCTAGTATTAAAATATACTGATGCTGTATGGTTTCAGTTCAAGTTTGTTTCAGCAATAACTCATGTCCATCTTTTCTCACTGAATCAGAGTCAGAGAGACTTTATTTATCTCCAAGGGGCAATTAACAATAGAGTCCCCACTAATAACCCTCTATTCACAGTTATTTATATTCAGGGTCAAAGTGAGATACGTATAAACTACATAACTTTGTGAAAATGTCTTATTTAGGTAATATTCACATAAATAATCCAAGTTTGATGTGTGTGGTGTTATGTGAGAAAAGAAAGGTCATTGTTATTACATTACATGTTATGATTGTCTGACATGGGAATAGCTCAACCTTTAAATAACAGGAAATAGGCCTGGAGAATTATGTCACTACCATAGTAGCTCTGACTGTGATCTTGACTGAAAAGTTCAGATTCATGCAGATCATCAGCTTTTTCATATTAACTGTTGCTCACACTGCCTCCAGTATCTCAGATTATTATCTAGCGTCTTCTAGTGGTAAAACACAAGTATTACATTATTAAAGGTCCTCAGGAGGAGCTCACTAGTCAAACCTTTGGGCCCAGCGACCCCCTCACAGGTGAGAATATTTATCTATTATAATCTTGACACCATTTGTGCTCTTAGATGCAATTATTTGTTTAAAAACATTGAATAAAGACTAATTTGTCAGTGACATTAGTGACATTTTTAGTAAATTAATGTTAGTAAATTATTTTGCAGACTGGGTTTTAGGATCTTGAACCCCACTTTGAAATCCACTGCTCATCAACAGCTGGCAGAGCACAAATGTAACATTAAATCAGAGATGAAACTAATGATGAGTATAAACAATGAACCTTCCCTTGCAGATGTGCTTTGCTTTACAGCAAATTCACTTGCAGAAGTCAGACAGACAGAGGCTATGACAGGGAGGGATTTGAGTGATTTGTTCAGATAAGTGCGCTTGGATAGGCTGAGGATGAAATGGGACAAACAAAGACTTTAACAAATACAAACACGGATCCTTAAACGTACTCGTTCAAGACTCAAACATTATTCACTTCTCTCGCTGAACTAAAAAAAAGTAAAAAATGAAATAAAAACTGTGGGTGAATAAACTGCAAGCATAACAGTGACAGCACTTTGTGTGAAGTTAAAAGTCTGTATGTTTGTATCTGTTTTCAGTGATATCAACTCTATTTTTCAAGTCACCTATATTTGACAACAGCATAATAAAAATGGAAATATGGCCACACCAATGAAAAAATCCTGGAGGCGCCGCTGATCTGAAGACCCTGTTGCAGCAAATTTGAAGGACAATAATGTTTGTTTCTTAAAAGATGTGACCACCAGGGGGCATCAGTTACAAAGTATTGATATGATAGCTCGTTAGTCTGTGTGTGTGTGTGTGTGTGCTTCTGTAACGAATAAATAAATGTCATTATGAATGCAGGTTGTTAGATAATTACACAGTGGCAGCTGTTGCTTAAACATAAGAAAACAAGGATCTAACATGAAATAATAATTAAACCACAGCTCTGAAATCTGTACTTAAGCTGAACAACAACAACAAACTACTGTAAATGCAACAAAGAGACATCGCTAACATCATGTAAGAGTTTTGATCAAGGAAAATAAGTCAGTTAAGATGTTGCCCGAAGTATGCAAAGAATAATAACATTGCAATAAATATCCAGTAAATATCCACACATACTGGTCACCTGCACACACTCAGTGATCTTTGACAGTGATCTTTGTCCCACTGATATCACGAGGGAGTGAAGAGGACACCATGTGGTTGTTTTGTAGACAAAATGACACCCAGATGTTTTTGTGATATAACAAAGAAATTTGTTTAACTGATAGTAAATTATTTTGCAGACCCTATGGCCCTACTTTGAGACTAATAATAATAATAATAATACATTTTATTTTAAAAGCGCCTTTCAAAACACTCAGGGACACTGTACACAGCAGAATAGAGACAAGCAATAACAACAACAAGCATAACAGTTTACAAAGTTATAAAGATAAAATGTGGAGTAAATTTAAAAAGCAGAATGGAAAAGCTTATGTGGAATAGGCTATTGTGAACAGGTGAGTTTTGAGTCTAGACTTAAAAAGAGAGAAGGAAGTGATATTTATCATATCAGGAGGAAGGGAATTCCAAAGTCGAGGAGCAGAGAAAGCCCTGTGCCCCATGGTGGCTAACCGAGGGGAAGGGACAGAGAGAGGAGCCGAGAAGGAATGGTGATCTGAACCAGATCAGAGAGGTATGAAGGGGAGAGATGATGAATAGCCTTAAATGTATACAAAAGTATCTTGAAATTGATGCGGTATTTGAGCGGAAGCCAATGAAGCTGCTGCAGAGCAGGGGTGATGTGGTGCATAGAAGGGGTCCTGGTGATAATACGAGCAGCAGAGTTCGGGACACGTTGAAGCTTATGGAGAAATTTTTGACTAAGACCAAAAAGAAGAGAGTTGCAGTAATCGATCCGGGAAGTGACCAGGCTATGAACAAGAACAGCAGTGGCATGTGGGAAAAGGACGGAGACGATTAATGTTACACAAATGGAAATATGCAGACCGAGTAATGTTATTGATGTGTGAGTTACAAGAGTACTATCGAGGACGACACCCAAACTTTTCACACATGGAGAAACAGAGACTGGCCAGTTATTGATTGTAATTGAAAAGCTATTAGTTCTGGATAGTGTTGTTTAGTGCCTACCAGCAGAAGCTCTGATGTGTTACTATTGAGTTTAAGAAAACTGGAAGAGAACCATGAATTTAGTTCGGCTAAACAGAGAGTGAGGGACTACAGCTCATCAACAGCTGTATAAATATCTGTAATATTTAAAGAAAGAAATCAACTGTTGATCAGAAATGATCAGAAATGTGAAAGCTTGCCTTGCATATGTGCTAAACAGGAAGTTTGCTCACAGAGGATAGACAGACAAGCTGCTAATCAGAATCAGGTGTTAACCATTCAGTCATTTCTTCAGCTGTCAATAACAATAATTTTACTGAGTTTGTAGTTTCCCCTTTGCTTGCGTTTACAGTAGCATCCCAGTGACAGACCGACAAGGACCAGAACTCCCAGTAAGGTTCCACGTATTATGTATGGGATGGAGCTGACTGTAAAAAAGAAAAGAAGAATAATATACACGAGGCAAATTAAAAACACCAAAACAATCACAATGAATTTAATTCTTGGATTAAAGATTGGATTATTCTCAACTGCTGTATCATTTCTAGAGGAAAATATTGTGATTGATCTTCAGTGACTCATTTTCCAGGAAGTATCTGACAACACTCACTTTGTACGTCAATGTTAAACTCCTTGGTGACAGTCCCTACAGTGTTGCTCACAGTGCAGATATGCTGTCCTTCATGCTCAAACCCAACAGATTTAATAGTGAGAACGCTGCCACTGTAGGAAGGAGAGCTATTTAATGGGAGTGTCCAGGTGTATGAGGGGCTGGGGTTTCCCACAGAGGAGCAGTTCAGGTGTAGAGTGTCTCCTTCCGTGATTGTGATCACATCTGGATTTGGTGGCTCATTGAGCTCAGGCCCATCTGTGTGATTATTGAAGAAGAAACAGAACACAATATATTAGCAAAATCAACCATTTTTAATTTAAAAGAGGAATGTTCACTGATGAACACATGAATTGTTTTGACAGTCAGACAATTCCTTTAATCTCTGCTGAACTGTGTACAATTAGCCTCTGAGGCTTTCTGGAGTTATTACTAAATGTTCTCAATTAATGTTATCCCCTCTAGGTCATATGATGCACATATACGTATGGTGGTTTCTGGATCCAGATGTGAGTCAGAGTAGCGAGTTAACAGTTGTGTCTGACATCAGACTCCTTTGTTTGGATAAGTTACCTGCTTAAATGTGTTCATGTCACCGGCTCACATCAGTGATCAAACTGTGCTGTTGATTGTGATGATTTGAGAATCATGTTCATCTTAAATATGTTACTGAGGGGGTCTTAAATTAATAACAAAAACATAATAAAGGTCAAAGGCAATATGACTATCACATAAAGACTGAACATGCCCCTTGTGTCCACACTGAAGTGGAAGCACATATTCATGGAGAGTGGAAAGTATCAAATTACTGTCTCTAGTACACTATACTATACTTCACTTTCACCGTATGCTAGTATACTTAATACTTATTTTTCAGTGGGTAATATTTTACTATTTATTCCACTTCATTATATTTAACTGCTGCAGTTACCTTGCAGGGTGTTGCTCTTTATACAAAACATAATATACAGTATACACCAAAAAACTACCAAAAGTTTGTACACATAATCTCGTTTAATGTTTTTTCTTTATTTTTACTACTTTCATTATTGTAGATACTTACTGAAGACATCAAATATATGAAGCAAGATATATGGAATTATGTAGCAAAGAAATAAATGATAAATAACTCTAAAAATAATGTCTTATATTTTAGATTCCTCAAAGTAGCCACCCTTTGCTTTGTTAACAGCGTTACAAACCCTTGGTCTTCTCTCAATGAGCTTCATGATGCTCACCTGTTTGTACTTCACAGGTGTGACTTGTCATTTTTCATTTGTGGAATTTCTTGTCTTCTTAATTATTGTTGGGACCATCAGTTGTGTTGTGCAGAAGGTTGGTACCCAGCTGACAGCCCTATTTGACAACTGTTAGAATTCATATTAGGGGAAGAACCAATGAGCTAAGTAAAGAGAAATGACAGTTCATCATTACTTTAAGAACTGAAGGTCAGTCAGTCAGAATATTGCTAAAACATCAAGCACTACGAGGAAACTGGCTCACATGAGGACCACCCCAGGAAAGCAAGACCGAGAGTCACCTCTGCTTCTGAGGATAAATTCATCCGAGTCACCAGCCTCAGAAATCGCAAGTGAACAGCACCTCTGATCAGAGCCCAGATAAATGCCACACAGAGTTCCAGTAGCAGACACATCTCCACATCAGCTGTTCAGAGGAGACTGCGTGAATCAGGCCTTTATGGTCAAACAGCTGCTAAAAACCACGACTAAGGAAAGGCAACAATCAGAAGAGATTTGTTTGGGCCAAGAAACATAAGGATTGGACATTAAACCAGTGGAAATCTGTGCTTTGGTCTGATGAGTCCAAATCTGAGATCTTTGTTTCCACCTGCCGCGTCTTTGTGCAAAGCAGAAAAGGTGAACGGATGGTCTCTACATGTATAGTTCCCACTGTGAATCATGGAGGAGGTGGTGTGATGGTGTGGGGGTGCTCTCCTGGTGACACTGTTGGGGATTTATTCAAAATTGAAGGCACACTAAACCAACATGCCATCCTATCCAGTTTGCATTTAGTTGGACCATCATTTATTTTTCAACAGGACAACGACCCCAAACACACCTCCAGGCTGTGAGAGGCCTATTTGACCAAGAAGGAGAGTGATGGAGTGCACAGTCGTCTGACCGAAACCCAGTCGAGATTGTTTGGGATGAGATGGACCACAGAGCGAAGACAAAAAGACCAACAAGTGCTCAGCACCTCTGGGAACTCCTTCAAGACTGTTGCAAAAACATTTCAGGTGACGACCTCATGAAGCTCATTGAGAGAATGCCAAGAGTGCGCAAAGTAGTAATCAAAGGAACAGGTGGCTATTTTGAAGAATCTATAATATAAAACGTGTTTTGAGTTATTTCACACTTTTTTGTTTATTACATAATTCCATACGTGTTCATAGTTTTGATGCCTTCAGAAGAATCTACAATGTAAATGTTCATGAAAATAAAGAAACGCCATTAACTCAGAAGGTGTGTCCAAACTTTTGACTGGTAGTGTACAGTGGGTATGGAAAGTATTCAGACCCACTTAAATTGTTCATTCTTTGCCTCTCCTCAGTGCAAGACACATGAATGCCCTCATGGAGTTTGCTAAAAAAAACAAAACAAACAAACACCTGAAGGACTCCAAGATGGTGAGAAATAAGATTCTCTGGTCTGAAGAGACCAAGAGAACTTTTTGGCCTTAATTCTAAGTGGTATGTGTGGAGAAAACCAGGCACTGCTCACCACCTGCCCAGTACAGTCCCAACAGTGAAGCATGTTGGTGGCAGCATCATGCTGTGGGTGTGTTTTTCAGCTGCAGGGACAGGACGACTGGTTGCAAGTGAGGGAAAGATGAATGCGGCCAAGTACAGGGATATCCTGGACGAAAACCTTCTCCCAAGTGCTCTGGACCTCAGACTGGGCCGAAGGTTCACCTTCCAACAAGACAATGACCCTAAGCACACAGCTAAGATAACAAAGGAGTGACTTCACATCAGCGCTGTGACTGTTCTTGAATGGCCGAGCCAGAGCCCTAACTTAAACCCAACATAAAAATGGCTGTCCACCAACGTTTATATCCAACCTGACAGAATCAGAGAGCATCTGCAAGGAGGAATAGCAGAGGATCCCCAAATCCAGGTGTGAAAAACTTGTTGCATCTTTCCCAAAATACTTCCACTAAATACTGAGTAAAAGGTCTGAATACTTAGGACCATGTGATATTTCAGTTTTTCTTTTTTTAATAAATCTGCAAAAATGTCAACAATTCTGTGTTTTTCTGTCAGCATGGGGTGCTGTGTGTACATTAATGAGGAAAAAATGAACTTAAATGATTTTAGCAAATGGCTTCAATATAACAATGAGTGAAAAATTTAAGGGTGCCTGAATACTTTCCGTACCCACTGTATATTAGATATATATTGATATTAAAAGATCAGAGTCTCACTGGTCAGAGATGTGTCTTCAGTCTGAGACTTAGGATAGAAATTGTATTCTCGTCATAATCCGATGGAAAATTGAACAAATGGGGAAAATGATTTGAGGCACTGAAACCTCTTACATTACATAAAGAGCCATGAAAATTACACATGTAAATGTAAATCTGTTTCCCCCCCTCAGACTCACAGTGAACTATAGCAGGGAGCTTTTCTGATGTCACCACTGGAGGGCGCTGTGGTCCAGCTGGTCTCAGCTCCAGCTTGCTTTCGCACCAGTACTGGGCTCCATCATCTTCTCTTCTGGGAGTGATGTTCAGGGTGAAGGTCTCATTCACTGGTTTCTTCTGTTCACTGTTGGACTGTAGGTGACCCAGTGCTGTGTTTCCTCTGTAGAAGGTCACAGTGAGGCTTTGAACAGGAGCTACGTTCTGTACGCTACACTGCAGGGTGTACTGCTGATTCTCAAACATCATCTCAGTGTGGTTTACAAAGCTGATGGAGACACTTTCTGGAGGCTCTGAGAAGACAGGGAAAGAACGAGTAACACAGGTAGATGTCAGTCAGTAACCGCTGAGAGTATGAATCCATCTAACTGTGTATTTACACAAAGAGATTAAATTTAGATCACAGATGATGTAAAATCCACTAAAAAGTCTCATTTTCTAAAGTAAGCATACTTACGATAAAGAGTTGGATTCAGAATGCTTGTACACTGATTGCCAGCATCATTGGTATAATAGCACTGTAGAGATATGCCCCATTCAGTCAGTCTGTCAACTGTCCAGAACATCGTGGTTCCATTTTGTGAAACTTTTCCCACAGTGTGCTCTAAACCTGAAACATCTCCACTGCAGTCCTTCTGACATACAACACATGTAACATTGGCTGGGTCACCGTACTTCACTACCAGTGCAGATGGAGTGAACACAGGATACTCTGTGCAGCTAGGATCTGTAAGAAAAAAACATTACATGCAATTATTTGCAAGGAAAATATTTACCATCCATCCTGCTCACCTCAGTTGCTTTCAATGTATAAGTGTAGCAGGTCCAATCTGAGCCCGTCACAAATGACTGAAGCCTGCACCCTGTCTGAGGATGAGCTTTTTCATGTACAGGAGATCATGATGGTGTCCATGAAGCAGGTGGGAGAAATTCCCATGAAAGTGAAAAGTTAAGAATATGATTACAATTATCGATCAGCTGTCTGTGACAAATATAAGGATGTAGAAAATATGCGATCGCTTCAACTGTGATAACGTTTGACTATATTTGAAACTGTCGATCTCCTGGGATTCACATTTCAGTAACTCTGAAAGATGTGATAAACCAAAAACATCCAGTGAGCAGCACTTCTGCAGAGACAGTGGCTTGTTGAGGCCAGAGGAGAAAGGACAGACTATGGTCATTTAGATTTCACCTGCAACTGTGCTGGACAGAAAAGCATCTGTCCTCGAGGCTACAGCAGCACAAATGCATGTTGGGTTTCAACAAGCCAAAACAGAAATCAGAGGCTGCAGAGAGACAGGCTCCACCAAATCTGGACAGTTAAAGTTTTCCAACATCTTTTCTCACAGGTGTCTCCAAACCAAAAACAGACTGACTGAATTAGAGATGGATCCGATATTACGTATCGGTATCGGTCCGATACTGACGTAAATTACTGGATCGGATATCGGAGAAAAATAAAAAATGTAATCCGATCCATTAAATATCAAAAAAGCACCTCACAAAACTTTCGACACGGCGTAACCCTCCTCATAACCGTAGCACATCGGAGCAGTATGCTCACGTGATAGAGCGGCTGTGTGTATTTGTAGCCTGCTACCAATCCTGCATTTCATCTCAGAGGAAGTTATCCCAGAGAGAAGTAAAGCAAGTGTGTAAGTTCATCTCTGAATGTTTGTAAAGCATTCCCACGTTAAGCTTAACAACCGATATATGGAGGACTGCCTCTTGTCTCCCCCTCCCTCTCCTGCTGCTACTTCAATCGTGAAACTGATCAGTGATCAGCTGATCGGCTTTTCTGTCGCGAGTCTGTCTCTCTTGTTTGTTTATCGCCCACTTTGCACCAGGAAGAGGAAACCAGCGGCTGAACAACAGCAGCACGTTTAAGCTTGATAAGCTGTTGTTAGAATTTATTTAATATTACTTTCTACACCAGGATCTTTTTCTACTAGCTGACGGCTGGTAACTGTGCAGGGGCGGATCTAGCAAAGTTTAGCCAGGGGGGCCGATAGGGCATGAACAGGGAGAAGGGGGCACAAAGACATACTTTTCTTTCTTATTCTCATTTAAAATGTCTAGCTTTTAATAAATAATTATCTGAATCTTACACCCAAATTTTTAATCTGATGTAAAATGAATAGAAGTCCATTAAGTCTAATACACCCTAGTAAGCTACTTTTTCCTTTGGGAAGGTATCATCTGTGCAGTCTGCAGTTCTGTTGAAGAAAGATGTTGAATCTATTTAATTATTCTTGAAAAAAAAATGTATTTCTGTGCATTTTTTTTCACACTGCATCAAATTAAACTTGATTACGTTGATTAAGCATCATGAGGTGGAGGGGGGGGGTTCCCTATTTTATTTTATTTTTTGCTGGGGTTTGCAACCCTATTAGTTAGGTTGCTTACTCTTTAAAATACCAGAATAGGGAGGATGGAGTAGGTTTAAGTTTATTAGATTGATCAGTATTGCTGAACTATGAAATATTTTGGGTGCAGTGCATTTTTTGCATACAGGTATAACAGAATAGCTTTAGTGGGGTTTTTTTGGTTTTTTTTTTACTTGAGTATGAACTTATACAAAAAGCAGCAAGATATTAAAAAAAACAGTTATATTGATTAAAAAACACACTATATCAGATTCATATCGGCCGATATCCAAATTTATGATATCGGTATCGGTATCGGGCATAAAAAAGTGGTTTCATGCCATCTCTAGACTGAATGGGACAAATCTGTCAACATCTTTTGGACTCAAGAGCAAGAAGAACTGAGGCTGTTTTAGAGCAAATTGAGGCCCTGCTAAGCATTTAAATGATAACTGACTTTGCAGTTAATAATGATAATTAATCATTGATTGTCTTAAAGTAACTTTTAGATTTGACTTGAATCTTCCAGCTTTGTGCGTCATAAAGACATAGTCACCCTTTCCTACACAGTAAGCGACAGAGAGAGATGAGAAATTCTGATGTCGGACAGTGTGGAGAGATTATGAGGACCCAAATGCAGACACTTGAAAAAGGGAGTGAGTTTAAACAAAAGGCGAGCCGTTTATTTGGGTTGAATGAAAATATAAATAAGAGGCAAATGAGAACAGAGACTTAACTAACAAACTAAACTGCATGAACTAAAGCTAAACACTAAACACAGAACACGGAACACAAGACCTGGATGTGGGAACATGGAGCGAGAAGGCGGAGCTGGAGGAAGGAACGCAAATGGACACAAGACAACTGCGGAGACAAAGGAAGGACACACAAAGAGGGAAACATGGAAACAGTTATGGGAGACGAGACACGGAGGGAGCGAGACCAAACACAGACATGACTGGGGAAAAACACACAGAGGACATGGCAGACTCTCACAGGAGACACAGGAAAGAGACAGAGCCCAAAAAACAGATACAAATAAACTCAACAGCATAAAAAAACTGAACTCAAGACTAAACTGAATGAAATTAAAACATCTTCACAATGTAACGGAAGGAAACGTGAACACAAAATAACACAAAACATTAGAGGAGCAAAACTCTGACCTAAACATCCTGATAAAGCAAAGCATCATAAATCAAAAGGAAAACTCAAAACGCTCAAAACACTCAAACCATGACATGTGAACGTTAAATAAACCAACAAATTGATACATGATGCAGAGCCTGCCTGAAGTAGCTCCCAGGCTTTGCTCCATTAGCTAAGAAAGTGGTTAATACTGTACTACACATATAGTTACAGTATATCACTTCATATGTTATGCACTGTCTGGCACTGAAAAGGATATAGATGATAACTATTACACAGAAAATAAGGAAGGCACAATACTGAGAAAAGTAAATTAAGAAAATTACAATAAATATATATATATATTGTGAAACAATACATGTGAAAATCACATAATTTAATCGTTTAATATAATGTACAGTAAATAAGACCATTGCAAAAAATAGAACTGCCATTTATAAACACAGTAACAAAACTCCACATGTGTGAGAACTTACCGTAGCCTGACACATGGAAGTGACACAGAGAATGCAACAAAGAAACAGCCAAAAATATGCAACAGCAAAACATGATGTTCAGCTGATGTCGTCCAAAAGTGAAGCTGATCAGCTCAGGTCTGAAATTTAAAGGAACTGCTGCTCTGTGTGTGTGTGTGTGTGTGTGTGTGTGTGTGTGTGTGTGTGTGTGTGTGTGTGTGTGTGTGTGTGTGTGTGTGTGTGTGTGTAGGTGTGATGTGAGACTGGGTGGGAATATCATAAACAAGTGGTGCTTTTACAAATACCAGATACAAAATGCAAACTAAACTTCTTCATCAAAATAATTTACATGATAGGTTTACACACACACTCATCGTGGGTGTGAAACTTTTGGTAATTTGTGGGTTTTTAATCATTTCTTTGAACTGTTCTTTTTCCAGGGTGCAATGACTGTACAGCACACGCTGTTAAAAAACACACAAACAAGAATTGGGTCACAAGTTTGAATTTATTTTAGACTTTATTCAGTCCGCACTGGGCCAGAGTTTACATACAAACAGAAATATTCTTATCTATATATCTCTACACATCATTGCACAAGCACTTAACAACAACAACAACAACAATGTACTTCAGTAATATACCTCATAACTCATAACTGTTCACTGTCAGTGTGCACACTGTTGATTTGCACACCTTTTTAATTTTGATTTTTAACTTTTATACTTGACTTTTAAATTTAGTTTTATTCTTTTATCTGGTCGGCAGTTGCACAGCTATAAGCATCTCTCTGCATGTCATATTGTGTATGATTGTGTATATAAAAAAATGTTTTTTTATTTGATTTGATATATACACACTCACATCTGTAATAACTGGTTCTGAAGGTTATACAAAGTATTTTAACTTGACAAGGCCTATCAATGTCTCTGGAAAGGTCGTCATTTTGATGCAGGGAAAAAGAGCAGTTCAAAGAAATCGTTAAAAGTCCCAAAATACAATGGCATTAATGCCCATGATGAGTGCTGTCAGATGAGAGGGAACATTTTATTAAATTAAAAATCACACAGAACAAAAACTAAGGTAATATATAAATGTTTTATGTAAAAAAACAAAAACAAAGTTATCTAAGTTCAAACATTTTCACTTTCTAAAAAGTGCGTTCTGTGAGGTGTCAAGCACTTTTCACACATGCGTCACACATGACTGAAGCTGATAAGGCAAAACCACAGGAGGGGTGTTTATGTTCATGTACCAGTTTTGTCAGCATTTGAATTTCTTTTTAGAGACAGCTCATGAAGTTCAAAAATATTTTAGGGAGGGCCAACACCAAAACAGCTAAGCAAACAAAACCAACCAAAACGTGCGAGAACTCAGAGCAGAGGCCTGTACCATGAGTCAGGATTTGGAGATTAGCGTAACATCAGCTTTAAGCCTGGTTAACATTGCTGCAGACAGGCTGTATATTTTTAAATGTAACATAAAATGAACAAGAAAAATACATATATTGCAAACAGGTTAAATTGCGGTTTATCAGACATATGTTATTTTCAAAATAGAATAATAATGTTGGTTTAACCTAAGGTAACTAAATACACTCAAGATAATAAGTTTAATGAATTGTCTTAATCTTATCTAAGAGATATTTGGGCAATATCTCTAAAATTAGAAACATCCTGTAGCAGAGTGAGGCTGAAAAACTAGTTTCATTATTATCAAGTTGTCCTAAAAACAGCTGAAAAGTCTTCCGTTGATCCAAAATTCTGCAGTAAGAGTCCTTCTCATCAAATAATCAGACCCCATCTTTTCTTAAAAACCTTACAGAACTGTATCACCCCATTACAGCACTTGCTCTCAGACTTAGTTCTGGTTCCTCGAGTATTTAAAAGTAAAATAATAATATGCAGTTGGTACTTTTGTTGATCTCAAAAAGGCCTTCGACACAATCAATCACTCAATATTATTGGATAAATTGGAAAGATATGGTATTCGAGGGAAAGCTGGTAACTGGTTAAAAAGTTACCTAACGGGTCGGGAACAATATGTTAGCATAGGGCATTACCACTCAGAGAAACTTGGTATTACATGTGGTGTTCCCCAAGGGTCAGTGTTGGGACCAAAACTTTTCAATGTATACATAAATGATATTTTTGATGTTTCTCAAGTACTTAAACTCATACTGTTCGCAGATGACACCAACATATTTTTCAGTAGCGATGATTATACTGATCTTGTAATGACTGTAAACAGGGAGCTAAAATTAATAAAAAAATGGATGGACATAAATAAATTATCATTAAATATAAATAAAACTAAAGCAATGTTTTTTGGTAATTTAAAATATAATGTAGAATTACCAATTATCATTGAAGGTGTACCAATTGATAATGTGAGTGAAAAAATTTTTTGGGAGTCGTAATTGATAACAAAATTTCATGGAAACCCCACGTCAGACACATAAAAACCAAAATTTCTAGAAGCCTCGCAGTTTTGAACAAAGTGAAACCATACCTTGATAAAGATGCACTTCGTACTCTGTACTGTACTCTGGTTCTTCCATATCTTACATATTGTGTGGAAGTGTGGGGAAATACATATAAAAATACAACTAATCCATTAGTCACAGTACAGAAACGAGCACTGCGTATTATTCACAAGGCTGGTTATCTAGATCATACTCACAAATTCTTTCTTCAGGCAAAGTTACTTAAATTCCAGGATCTGGTTAATTACAATACATCCATAATTTTGTATAAAGCTTTTACTAAACTTTTACCGGCAAATTTACAAACTAGATTTGAAATTCGAGAAAAGGTTTATAATGTGAGAGGCTTTGGAGAATTCAAATTACCCAGAACTCGAACAACCCGTAAAGGCTTTTGTGTGTCTGTATGTGGTGTGAAAATCTGGAACAGTCTGAGTTTACAATTGAAACAATGCAAAAATATTCATAGATTTAAATTTCTCTACAAACAGTTGATCTGGTCACAGTATACTCAATGATGCTTTTAGTGTGCTCTGTAATGTCTGTCCTCTTACCATTGCTGGTATGGATTCCAAAATAAAAAAAAATAAAATAAAGTGTGCGTATGTATGTACATATATGTACATGTGTGTGTAGATATATATGTATGTATATGTATGTGTGTTTGTTACTTGTAGTTATTACTGCCTGTTACCTGTGGTAATCCAATTTATAATTTATATATTCTGTATTCAGTTATGAAGGCTCTAATTGTTGTTTGCGAGCTGCCGTTTAGATGCTTGTATGTGCCCGGGGCTGTTGATGGGTCTGTATGCAATGATGGGCGTAGCTGCGGGAAGTTTGTTTTTTTTGTTGATGAGTGAGTATAGGGGTGGGATTTAATAAGTTTTCTTCGTCCCACTCCTTTTTCAGGCAATTTTTGTTTTTTGTTTTGTGCATTTTATGTTCAATATAGGTATTTGTTGTGCCTGAAAATGAACAAATAAATGAAAAAAAAAATGAAATGAAATGAAAATGGGAGGCAGAGCATTCAGCTTTCACGCCCCTCTTCTGTGGAACCAGATTTGGGAGAGAGATACCATCTCTACTTTTTAAGATTAGGCTTAAAAGTTTCATATAGTTAGGACTAGATCAGGTGACCCTGAAGCCTCCCTTAGTTATGCTGCATTAGGTGTAGGCTGATGGGGGATTCCCATGATGCATTGAATGATTTTCCTTCTCACATCCATTTTACTCTCACTATGTGTTTCTACACCTCTCTGCATTTAATTATGAGTTATTGTTAATCTCTGAGTCTCTTCCACAGCATGTTATTTGTCTTGTCTCCCTCTCCCCAAACCCTACTGGCTCCTGAGCCTGGTTCTGCTGGAGATTTCTTCCTGTTAAAAGGTTTTTCCTTGCCCCTGTCAGCTCCCATTCCATATACTTTAAAGCTCATTGCTCTTCTGTCATCCTGCCTGTCAGACTCTCATTTGTGTAACCTTTGTCTCACCGCTTTCCCTCAGAGCTCCATCCAAGCCTCCATCTGCATCTCTGGGGGAGTCCCATCCTAACTCCTATCACTGCTGGGATCCTGTTGTGATTTGATAGGTCATTGGCATTTAATCATCAAACTGCACGTCTCTATAGTATGTCTAATTTTTATGTATTCCTCCCGTTTGTTATTTATTCCTGCTGTCTTATGTTAAGGTTCAAAATTGAGGAAGGAGAGTACAAACCAGCCTTGGTCCAGAAGGTCTTTGGTCAAACAATGATTTTAATGAACACACGCGTGGGAAGACACTCTGTACGCAGACAGCCAGTAGTCCTCGACTCAATCAAAGCATGAACAGATATTTTATAGCATCAGGGTTTGTTTACTGACGCCCCTTCATGCGTCACCGGTACATTTTATACATAGATCAGATCAACATCATCATGACTTTTCACCCAGAAAATCATCTTCTATTTTCATGGCTGGCCCTTCCTGTCTACCTTTCAGTTCTTGTCTTGTTCCTCTTTCTTGCCGAGACAACAAGGAACGGTTCCTCTTTTACCGAGACACTTTTGCAGTTACAGCCAGACTAATGTGTGTGTGTGTGTGTTGACCTCACATGCTCTCTGTGTCACCTGTTGCACTTCTGACCTTTCACCAGAACGGAGGCTCACTGAGACTATGTGTATGTCTTCTACTAAATAAATGTTTTAATCAAGAACCTCTACTAAACATAATAACTGTGTGCATAAGCATCTTAAGGCCTTCTTAAAGCTATCTGTTACTTTGTTAAAGAAATGATCATTTTAAATAACCTAGTGATTCAAATGGCCTCGTCTGGCCTGCTCCTCAGAATAACTATCTGCTTTCACTTCTGCATACAACTTCCTGTCAGCCTGCAACTCAGTCTTTCTGAAAGACACACACTGTTTAACCCCTGAATGCAATATAAACTCCAGATTATATTCTTAATGCAATGGTACTGATGACAATTATTTAACAATAGCAGTAAAATAGTTTCCCTGCTCCACACTTACTATTTATATTTTATTCCTGTGCAGTTGATGTGGAAATCCCAGTCGTGGTACATGTACAATAACAATAATGGGCTATTCTATTGTATTATAAAGATTGTCATGTGTGATATAAACTATCTTTGAATTTGTTCTAAGGTAGCACACCACTAATACTGCTGGGAGAAAAATCATACAGTAAGTGGAAGGACAGCGGACCGTGCTTAGTTATATCATTTTTTTATTTGTTCTCAGATTTTGTATGAAGTTCCTTCCGCTTCTCCAGGGCCGGGTCTCGGGGACAGCAGCCTAAGCAGAGAACCCCAGACCTCGCTCTCCCCAGCCCCCTCCTCCAGCTTGTCCAAAGGAAAACCAAGGCTTTCCCAGGCCAGCCGAGAGATATAATCTCTCCAGTGTGTCCTGGTCTGCACCTAAGGGCCTCCTTCTGGGGGGACATGCCCAGAACTCCTCTCCCAGGAGGCGTCTTGTCAGATGCCTGAATCACCTCAGCTGGCTCCTTTCGATGTGAAGGAGCAGCGGCTCTACTCCAAGCCCCTCTCAGATGCTGAATTCCTCACCCCATTTCTAGGAAGAGGCCAGTCGCCCTTCGGAGGAAGCTCATTTCCACCACTTGTATTGATGATCTCATTCTTTCGGTCATTACCTACACCCGTGACCATAGGTGAGGGTAGGGATGTAGCGCGACCGGTATAATGATACGATCTGGTGCAGAGTCCGCATCACTGCACCAATCCATTTGTCCATCTCCTGCTCCCTTCTCCCATCACTCGTGAACACATCCATGATATACAAAAAAAACTTCTTCACTTGGGGCAGGACCCTGACCTGGAGTGGCACTCCACATTTCTCCAGTTGCACTGGAGGTTCTCATTCCCAGCGCTTCGCACTCGGCTGCAAACCACTCCAGTGTGAGCTGGAGGCCGTCACCTGATGAAGCCAATAGAACAACATCATCTGTGGAAAGCTAAAGTGAAATTCTGAGACCACCCAAGTGAAAGCTTTCCTGGTCTAGAAACATTTGCTTCAGCTTTGTGAAAAGCTCTGATAGTTTTAAATGTGAATACTGGACACACAGAAAGGTGGTGTTTATGGTGTCCAAGATAACAGGACCTATAGCTTCTCATGCCAGTGAAGGGTGCACAGTCTGAGCAATTCAGGTGAACCTTGGAAATGACCAGAAATCTTCATTATTCTGATCTTTGGTGTCAGCAGACCTGAGTCAAAGTGGTTCGGGATTCATCTCCCAAACTGACTCTCTAGTCAGTTTCCAGAACATACGGCTCTGTCTCTACACATCCAGCTCAGCGCATGCTGTGTATGTCTAATTTTAAGATTTACTTTTTTAACAGTCAGATTACTTTCATAAATGCTTTGTACGTCAGAGGGAAAAATGGATTTTAATGAAGCTTAAAAGATGAGATATAAGTGATACGTCTGCAAATCTGCATATTTACTGTGAACCCACTGTTTGTTCATTTTATCTTGTGTTTTTGTTTTATTGTTCTTCATTTTGTCATTTTTCCATTATGTGTTTTATCCTATTGTAAAGTGTCCTTGGGTGTCTTGAAAGGCGCTTTATGAATAGTATTGTTGTTATTATTATTATTATTGTTATTGTGTGAGGGTCTTTCTATTCTAGTAGTGTCAGCATCTGAACAGACTATAACCAGTCAAGGGCTGACTTACAAAACTCTTGTCCTTACTTTTCCCTTAATGCCCTGTTAAAAAAGTGCAACGCTCCATACTTACTCACATTATGTAAGGTCAGTTGAAAAAATATTCTGCAGAGGGATGCACGAGAACCTCCCCAGGAAGCAGACCTGACCTGCTTCTGTCATGCCTCCTGTTTGGTGATTTTACAACACCCACTTTCACTGAAGGCATGGCTGTTATAACAAAACGAGTGGATGCAGCGCTGAGGGAGAAAGAAAACAAACAAAACACAGCCTCCACTGTCACCATTGCTCTCTGCAACAGAAAAGCAAAACCCATTCCCTTTCCATCCACGTTTGGACTTCATGTTTGATCATTTTCACACATTTGATTTCCAAAAATCTATCTGGGACAATGTTTTTCCATTTTATTCTTCTGGTTTTCCTACTCACTTTTCTGTGCACCCATCAAGTGTCCAGCTTTGGTAAGTGAAATGTTTTCCAGCTATAAAAAGATATACAGACTGTTTATGGCATAAACAATTTATTGCTTCTTTCGTTATTTCATATCATACAGCTGCTAAATGTTAGCCTGATGAACTCAGAGGCATTTTTACAAGTAATCTAATGCAGAAGAATTGCATATTTATTTTCTTCTATTTTTTCTATTTTTCTTTTGAAAAGATGATCGAGTGAAATAGCCGAAGTCCCACCTCATCTTCAGGTTGCTGCTCTCTGTTGGCCCCTTTCAGCTCATATTTGGATGAAAGACTTTATAATAAATAACTTTAAGCATTAGACATAGGACATAAACTGCAACACAGGCAGCTGTGATTAAAGTGTACACGGGCTCTTTCACAAAATCAGGAGGATGTGTGCTCATCTTCCAGCACCACAGAGGATGCAAATATCACTCAGTATAAACCGGTGAAACGGCGCAGTCCTGTACCGCGTCTTCACCTCGGCAAAATTAAACCAGTCGAAATACCAAATGAGGCCAACAGTGGCTCGATGAAGCCATTCTCCACAAGGACTTTCCATGAAGTTCGTCTTGGCTGTGCAAGCGAAGAAGAATAAAACTAGCCAAGTGCAGATGAAGTGAGCGAAGGGGAGCACGGAGGCGAAAAGAACGAGGGCATATATATTTTATCGGTGTGGTTGGTTTTAAGGCTGATTTAAAAAAAATTGCAGTTCAGCTTTTTTCATTATATATATATAACACAGAAAACGAATTATTCATTGTTGAAAATCAGCGCAGTTTCAAGTAAACTGTGTGTCGGAAACATTAATAGATCAGTTCGCCCGCTTGTTTGAAATATTATGAGTAAGCCACAGGACCACAGGCAATAATCTGGGAGTGGGCAAAAAGACGTGATAGAGGCGGATGGAAGTGAAGAGAGCTGGAAAATAAAGGTTTTCTACCACAGAGAAGAGCTTTTGCGTAAGTGGTGAAAATGGTTTTCGGCCTTTTTCAAACATTAAAGGAAAGAGAGAATCGGGCCATGACGTCAGAAACTCTGACAGCCCGTTCTTTGTGGGCGTTACCTATTTTCAATGAGCCAATATGGAACGTTGTTGTGGGCGGGGCCTGGTTCAAAGATGAAAGGCAAGAGAACCAGGCCGTGACGTCACAGTCAACTCAAGTCTATAAATTGCAGGTGAAACCCACACTGGACCAGCACGTTTCTTACAGTCACGAGCGATTCACTGGATGAGATTTTGTTCTGCGACCCTCAGTCTTATTTGAATGTCTGATTCATTGTAACATCGTAGCTTAAATGTCAAAAACGAGTGACCAACAAGCAAAACCAGAATTAGTGTGCACTCTGCCAGAGAGCACACTGGGCGACCTGGAGGTCGAGGAGGAAGAAAATTTAAAAGTCCCGGAAGAGCAGAAAGTGGTGAAGGACACGAAAGAAATGCAGAACAAAGTGGACGAGCAGACAGAGCCATTAGCCGAGGCTAAGACAGAGAAAAAAGACACGGCAACCCCAGATTCCTCCTCAAAGTTGTGTGTCAACAAAGTTGTTCAGTTGATGGTTTCAAACGCCACAGAAAAAGCTGAACTGAACCAAGTGAAAAATGCACTCGAAGAAACGACCAAACTGGCAAAGAAAGAGTGTGAAGAGGCCAAAAAAGCAGTGAATGAAGCACAGGCAGCACTGTCAGAGGAGAAGACAATGGTAGAGGACACAAAGAGACAAACTGAACAGGAAAAACAAGTGTTAGAAGAAGTGCAGTTTGTATTAAAGGATGAGACCAATCGGGCTTCAGCTTCAGCTTTGGAAAAGACACTGAAGCTGCAGAAAAAGGTGCGCGTCAACTGGGTTATTCAGTTGGTGGTTTTACTGGCCAAAGAAAAAGTCTCCTCCAAATACAAGATCTTCACAGAGCGCCTCACTCCTGACTGCATCAGCCATCGTCTGATTGAGAAAATCTGGCCTGAAGTTGAGGAGAAACACTTGAATTTATCCCACGACAGCATTTTTAATGTGGGCAAGGCCATTCTCAAGGATCTTTGCAACACACACAACTGCAAAGAAAACCTTTTGGTTTTTAATCTGAGGGAACAGCTTGACAATATTACCGTCTCAGTCTTCACCAAACACCTCTTGGCATTACCACCAAGAGTACTCAGTGTCTCTAAAGACAGGCAAGAGTACAAGGAAGTTGTAAAAAATGTGACCAAAGATCTGGTAATGCACGCCATGAGCGAAGGAAATGAGACGATGACACTGAATCCAGTAGCATCCGAGTTTATTGTAGAGAGGCTTTTCCAGAAGATCTGGGACAAAATTTTGTCAAAAAAGTACAAAATGTCCTTGGAGAACATTGGAGAACTCGCCCTGACAATATACAATGAACTCCATGACAGGTGGGATTCTCCAATACTCTTAATGTGGTCAAGAAACCCAGTAATGGATGAAGCAATCGTCAGCAGCTTCAAAAAACATGCAAAATTGAGGAGCCAAAACATCATCTTTAGGGCTTTCTCATGTGCACGCTAAAGTCGAACCAACACGTGCATGTGAATATTCATTTCAATTGGGCTTTCTAAATTTAATTTTGAAACCAGAGTGGTTAAAAATCACTACTCTTCTTCTCCCAACTTCCTTCCCTCATCACCAACTGGCCGAGGCAGATGGCCACCCCATCCTAGAGCCTGGGTCTGCCGGAGGTTTCTCTCTTTTAAAAGTGAGTTTTTCCTTCCCACTGTCGCCAAAGTGCTTGCTCTAGGGGATTGGAGTCTTTGTGCATTATTGTAGGGTCTTGACTTTACATTATAAAGCACCATGAGGGAAGTGTTGTTGGGATTTGGTCTGTTTCTTAACTCAAAAAGTCCAGTTACAACAGGACACTTTGAGTTAAAAAACAAAAATTAAAAATAATAAAAATGAAAAAAAAAAAACTTTGAATTTGTGCTTTGTTTCATTTACTATTTAAGAAGTTTGTTCTTCCTGCAACTTTTAAAAACAACAAACAACAAATAGCTGAGCTGTTGGGTTTACTAAGTGCATCCAAGAATACAAACAAGCAGTCCTCACACACATTTGAGAAAAACTGAGAGACCTTTGAATCTTTATAGCTTACTGAATATTCATCTCTTTACTTTGTCTGCATGTGTCCACTTTTTTTCTTTTTCTATTTGTATTATTCTCATTTCAAAGACATTCAAAGCTGTTTGGAGACATGCAGAGTTCCTTAAAGATGAACCTAATATAATTACACGAGTTGTTTAACTGAGGTAATCACTCTTTCCCCCACAGTCCTACGATTTTTCCCTTTTTCTGTAAAGCAATGCAAATACATTTTTAATACTTTCAGTCAAGTATTTAACATTCATACAGGAATAAACTACAACAGAAACACAGTCACAAATATAGGCATTAAATATACAGACACCATATTTACATACACATTTAGTACAAATATAATGTTTAAAAGGAGTCTGATTCTTCAACTGATAAACATTTGTGTAGAATATATATGTACTGGAAGTGCTGGGTATACAAGTCTGGCCTAAGTCTTGGGTCAGAAAGACTGCAGCAGTCCAGGAGTTTAGTTCACCGTCTTTAATGAAGCTTCACAGAAGAACTGGTTACAGCAGGGCTTGCCATGATTAATCCAACCGTGATACAGCCAGATATGCACTTATAATTGTGGCAGATGCAGTATAGGTGACTATAAGCATGGTTGTCTGGAAACAGAAACAGGTAATACTATAATTAGTAGGGTCCACAAGGGGTCGCTGTAAGACCAGAAATTGCCTAAATAGCACATATCTTCCCAGTTGCTAGTACTAAGGCAAGAATGTGGCAAGCTAACAAGAGTTAAACTAAACAATAAACAACAGAAAAATCCTTTAACCGCGGGATGTAATCATTGGAGGAGATTCTGGCAACAATAATTAAAGCTGACATGGGCTCTTTCACAAAATCAGGAGGATGTGTGCTCATCTTCCAGCACCACACAGCTATGGTTGCCAACCGTCCCTTAAAAAACGGAATCGTCCCGTATTTAGAAACAAAAGTTCACGTCCCGTATTGAGCTAATAAGGGACGCACTTTATCCCGTAATACAGTGAGAATCAAAAGTAGTCTATAACTTTTAATGGAATTAACACTTTGTTTGAAAAGATAATTCCCAGCCCCTCTCCTGCTTTGTGACCAATGCGCTGACAGCACACTTATGACAATTCGAGTATGACAAGTCAGATTATCGCTTATCTCATTGGTCGAGGAAAGGTCGCTTACGAAGAAAATACCGGCCAACAGGGAAACAAACGCCGACACTGCGGTGCAAGTCTCGGACGGCACACTGTGCCTCCATAAAATGAAGGTTATAACAGAAAATCTGTCGCTCTCTCTCTGTGTCTGTCTTTCACTCACACAGACACGCACACCGCCACCATCAACTTTGCTAAATTGCTAATGAAAAACATTAATAAGGCAGCTGTGATTGAGCAACAGTGTAAATCCAACTATTTTCACGGTTGTTATGGTCGTGATAATTTTGTGATGCCACATCGAAAAGGCTCGGATGAGCTTTCCAAAGTTCTACAAGTTGTGCCTCCATCGCTTGTGTCCAGATCACACGCTGCACAGCCGTGCTGCTCCATCTTTTTCACCGACGTTTATGTGTTTGCGCGTGAGCAATGTGAGCGCCTGTGGTGACACCCTCACGAGCGATTGATGATCGGGAGCTGCTCGAGGTGTTAATCGCTTCTCGTTACCCCACGTATACTACACGATGCACGATGAAGGCCAAAATCGGGCCGATCACCAAATCGGTCGCACGACTCAAAAATCGGCTCAAAATGGGCCAAAAATCGCACAGTGTGAGCCCAGCATTAGAGCAGCAATGTTTGTTCGCTCAGAGAAAGAAAAAAAAGGCTGCAAAAGTACAGGGAGGAATGGGAAAAGGAAAACACCTGGCTGGAAAAGTGCACTATAAAGCGCACTGCACTGTGTGCCGGCGCACTTTTTCCATAGGCATGCTTCTAATGGTGGGCACATGAAGAACACGAGGGGCGTGAAAGCTCGGGGAACCCTTAACCAATTTCTTGTCCACCAGGCATGGCAGAAGCAGATATGATATGTAAACACTGGTTTGTTTTTTTTAAACCCTCTGGTTAAGGTTAATATGGGCATGTGCAGTGAATATCAGCGCTATGTGGCCAGAAGTGTAATAATATAATTTATTTTGTGTAATAAACAACTGCAAGGATAAATGATTACAACAAATAGATGACTAATACATAAAAGTAATACATAGATGAATAATGATGATGAGTTATGATGCGTAATCATGGGAACAAGCGGGTTTACAAACAGGAGCAGCTAATTAGCATTAGAAAAGCTGAAATAATACCTCAGCTGAAGCCAATTGTACTAAATGCACTATATGTGCACTGTTACAAGAATATTTTTGTTCTATTGCTTTCTATTAATTTATATAATTTTAAGTTAAGCAGGACAGAGTTCTTTTAAAGAAAGATTTACTTATATTCTCAAAAGTTAAGCATGACAGGCTTCTGTTTAAGAAAGAGACCTGTTTTACTGTGTTAATGTTGTCATTTTGAGCTAAAAATAAATGGCTAAATGATCATTTGTTTCACATATAGTCATATCACAAAGAATATGCATCTGCTTAAATCAAGTTCAAGTCAAATGGTTAAAAAATAATTTCACACACAAAAAAAGAGCTACCACACTGGGAAGGGTGAAGACAACTGGGTTGCCCGGCCCTGGCCACGAGGTGTCCCTTATTTATTTTTCAGGGAGTTGGCAACCCTACACACAGCACAGAGGATGCAAATATCACTCAGTATAAACCGGTGAAACGGCGCAGTCCTGTACCGCGTCTTCACCTCGGCAAAATTAAACCAGTCGAAATACCAAATGAGGCCAACAGTGGCTCGATGAAGCCATTCTCCACAAGGACTTTCCATGAAGTTCGTCTTGGCTGTGCAAGCGAAGAAGAATAAAACTAGCCAAGTGCAGATGAAGTGAGCGAAGATGAACCAGGGGAGCACGGAGGCGAAAAGAACGAGGGCAGTGAGACGACAAGAAATGAGTACCAGTGTCACGGCCTTTTAAGTTCTGGCGTTTATTTCGTTGAAAAATATAAACAAAAATCAACCCAATAATTTCAAACATAAACGAAAGTTAACTTAATCTTGGGGCGATCGTGGCTGAAGAGTTGGGAGTTCGCCTTGTAATCGGAAGGTTGCTGGTTCGAGCCCCGGCTTGGACAGTCTCGGTCGTTGTGTCCTTGGGCAAGACACTTCACCCGTTGCCTACTGGTGGTGGTCAGAGGGCCCGGTGGCGCCAGTGTCCGGCAGCCTCGCCTCTGTCAGTGCGCCCCAGGGTGGCTGTGGCTCCAATGTGGCTTGCCATCACCAGTGTGTGAATGGGTGGATGACTGGATATGTAAAGCGCTTTGGGGTCCTTAGGGACTAGTAAAGCGCTATATAAATCCAGGCCATTTACCATTCAAAATAAGAACACCAGGAAGGGATAACAGAAACACTAAACACAAGACCCAGCCCCTAAGAGCGAATACAAAAACAGAAGAAACTAGAAAATAAACTCAAAACACTGATTCAGCAACCCAGGACCATGACAATTACAAATTTTCATAGCAAAACTAGGTAAGCATATTCTTACTGTTATAACAAACATAACTTTTTAACAAATCTGTATTTTTATTGCAGCGAACAGGTGAGGTTAAAGTTTAACACTCACTTTTGAGATTTGCAGACAACATGAAAAAACGGGGATCCAAACACTGTCTCGCAGCCTTTTCTATTAAAATACCACATGTAGCACTAAATCCGGTATCTGAACATAGTGAAATGTCTTCATTTGTAACATATTTATGGCTGTGATGAACCAGCATCTCTCTCATGTGTTCTACTACGTGTGACATGACGGTCATGAGTCTGCACACAGACGTCGTGTCGATGGCGCTGTGGTGAGGTCAGAATAACTAAGAGCTGATTACGCTCAAAACTGAGACATTTTTTTCTGATTGTAAACAGCCTTGAAAGTTAAATGTTGCTACCAGGGGCGTCATAGTGGAAGCAAAAGTGATGCTCAGATAAAGACACCCAAGGAGCCAAAGGAAGGAGGCAGCCGCAGGTCTCTCTCTCAAGGATGTAACACAAGATGAGCTCATACAGTGGCAATTAAACGTTATTAAAACAGCATATATATTTTATCGGTGTGGTTGGTTTTAAGGCTGATTTAAAAAAAATTGCAGTTCAGCTTTTTTCATTATATATATATAAAACACAGAAAACGAAGACGTCATTTATTCATTGTTGAAAATCAGCGCAGTTTCAAGTAAACTGTGTGTCGGAAACATTAATAGATCAGTTCGCCCGCTTGTTTGAAATATTATGAGTAAGCCACAGGACCACAGGCAATAATCTGGGAGTGGGCAAAAAGACGTGATAGAGGCGGATGGAAGTGAAGAGAGCTGGAAAATAAAGGTTTTCTACCACAGAGAAGAGCTTTTGCGTAAGTGGTGAAAATGGTTTTCGGCCTTTTTCAAACATTAAAGGAAAGAGAGAATCGGGCCATGACGTCAGAAACTCTGACAGCCCGTTCTTTGTGGGCGTTACCTATTTTCAATGAGCCAATATGGAACGTTGTTGTGGGCGGGGCCTGGTTCAAAGATGAAAGGCAAGAGAACCAGGCCGTGACGTCACAGTCAACTCAAGTCTATAAATTGCAGGTGAAACCCACACTGGACCAGCACGTTTCTTACAGTCACGAGCGATTCACTGGATGAGATTTTGTTCTGCGACCCTCAGTCTTATTTGAATGTCTGATTCATTGTAACATCGTAGCTTAAATGTCAAAAACGAGTGACCAACAAGCAAAACCAGAATTAGTGTGCACTCTGCCAGAGAGCACACTGGGCGACCTGGAGGTCGAGGAGGAAGAAAATTTAAAAGTCCCGGAAGAGCAGAAAGTGGTGAAGGACACGAAAGAAATGCAGAACAAAGTGGACGAGCAGACAGAGCCATTAGCCGAGGCTAAGACAGAGAAAAAAGACACGGCAACCCCAGATTCCTCCTCAAAGTTGTGTGTCAACAAAGTTGTTCAGTTGATGGTTTCAAACGCCACAGAAAAAGCTGAACTGAACCAAGTGAAAAATGCACTCGAAGAAACGACCAAACTGGCAAAGAAAGAGTGTGAAGAGGCCAAAAAAGCAGTGAATGAAGCACAGGCAGCACTGTCAGAGGAGAAGACAATGGTAGAGGACACAAAGAGACAAACTGAACAGGAAAAACAAGTGTTAGAAGAAGTGCAGTTTGTATTAAAGGATGAGACCAATCGGGCTTCAGCTTCAGCTTTGGAAAAGACACTGAAGCTGCAGAAAAAGGTGCGCGTCAACTGGGTTATTCAGTTGGTGGTTTTACTGGCCAAAGAAAAAGTCTCCTCCAAATACAAGATCTTCACAGAGCGCCTCACTCCTGACTGCATCAGCCATCGTCTGATTGAGAAAATCTGGCCTGAAGTTGAGGAGAAACACTTGAATTTATCCCACGACAGCATTTTTAATGTGGGCAAGGCCATTCTCAAGGATCTTTGCAACACACACAACTGCAAAGAAAACCTTTTGGTTTTTAATCTGAGGGAACAGCTTGACAATATTACCGTCTCAGTCTTCACCAAACACCTCTTGGCATTACCACCAAGAGTACTCAGTGTCTCTAAAGACAGGCAAGAGTACAAGGAAGTTGTAAAAAATGTGACCAAAGATCTGGTAATGCACGCCATGAGCGAAGGAAATGAGACGATGACACTGAATCCAGTAGCATCCGAGTTTATTGTAGAGAGGCTTTTCCAGAAGATCTGGGACAAAATTTTGTCAAAAAAGTACAAAATGTCCTTGGAGAACATTGGAGAACTCGCCCTGACAATATACAATGAACTCCATGACAGGTGGGATTCTCCAATACTCTTAATGTGGTCAAGAAACCCAGTAATGGATGAAGCAATCGTCAGCAGCTTCAAAAAACATGCAAAATTGAGGAGCCAAAACATCATCTTTAGGGCTTTCTCATGTGCACGCTAAAGTCGAACCAACACGTGCATGTGAATATTCATTTCAATTGGGCTTTCTAAATTTAATTTTGAAACCAGAGTGGTTAAAAATCACTACTCTTCTTCTCCCAACTTCCTTCCCTCATCACCAACTGGCCGAGGCAGATGGCCACCCCATCCTAGAGCCTGGGTCTGCCGGAGGTTTCTCTCTTTTAAAAGTGAGTTTTTCCTTCCCACTGTCGCCAAAGTGCTTGCTCTAGGAGATTGAAGTCTTTGTGCATTATTGTAGGGTCTTGACTTTACATTATAAAGCACCATGAGAGAAGTGTTGTTGGGATTTGGTCTGTTTCTTAACTCAAAAAGTCCAGTTACAACAGGACACTTTGAGTTAAAAAACAAAAATTAAAAATAATAAAAATGAAAAAAAAAAAACTTTGAATTTGTGCTTTGTTTCATTTACTATTTAAGAAGTTTGTTCTTCCTGCAACTTTTAAAAACAACAAACAACAAATAGCTGAGCTGTTGGATTTACTAAGTGCATCCAAGAATACAAACAAGCAGTCCTCACACACATTTGAGAAAAACTGAGAGACCTTTGAATCTTTATAGCTTACTGAATATTCATCTCTTTACTTTGTCTGCATGTGTCCACTTTTTTTCTTTTTCTATTTGTATTATTCTCATTTCAAAGACATTCAAAGCTGTTTGGAGACATGCAGAGTTCCTTAAAGATGAACCTAATATAATTACACGAGTTGTTTAACTGAGGTAATCACTCTTTCCCCCACAGTCCTACGATTTTTCCCTTTTTCTGTAAAGCAATGCAAATACATTTTTAATACTTTCAGTCAAGTATTTAACATTCATACAGGAATAAACTACAACAGAAACACAGTCACAAATATAGGCATTAAATATACAGACACCATATTTACATACACATTTAGTACAAATATAATGTTTAAAAGGAGTCTGATTCTTCAACTGATAAATATTTGACTTTGATTTCCATGAATTTTCCACTGTGAGATTAATGGAAAGTGTACATTGCACACAGTGACAGTGAATGACGGACCCGACCACACAGATCGCACTTTACTACACTTTTTACTCATTTTTTGTCTCTTCCAACCCTCAGCCCCAGCTGCCAGCTACACACACACAACAACAACACAACCTCAGGTCCCAGCATGTCTTATGCAGGGGAGGGGTGATGAACTGATGGAGCTCCGCTGTGTCAGCCTCCCCCACAAGCGTGCCACAAACCAGGTCCTGCTACACACATTATATGTCCACAAACACAGATCAAAGTGAAGGAATAAAAAAAGCAAACTAATCATGAAGCTACAGAGCCCCTTTACTGATATGGGTAAGGAAGGGCTTTATTGCATGGCCACATGTTGATGTGTCACGGCATTTAACATGAAACTATGAAAAACTAGGTACAACTAAGACAGACTGTGAAAAACTATAATCAACTATGAACACACTGGATGTGTTCAGGGGAAGTGAAAACACATGAGGAAAACAGCTGACTGAAATGAAACATGACGTCACAGGGAAAGTCAAACTAACACCAACGAACAAGAACACATCAGACTCTTTCAAAATAAAACAGAAACATGGAGAAAAATACAGTTATCAACAAAAAAAACTAAAATAGACAAAACACTGGGTCGCAGATCCAGTACTGTGACACATATACAGCAGTTTACACAGTCAGATGCCTGCCATCTACCAGCTAACTGTGTGAAGAGGAAAAATTGCTATAAATGTCTGTTTTTTGTTGACACGCATGCTCAGTGTTTAGTAGCAGTAAGTTATTCCAGTGCTAATCACAGTGAGACTGATCTCATGGACAGTCATATAAACCTTCTTTCTGGTAGGTGGGATGGCAGACTCAGTCACTGCTGACAATAATTTTATCCTCATTTAACCTGTTAGATTCTTTAGAAAAGATGATCCAGTGAAATAGCCTTTGAAAAAGGATCTCTTCACATGTAAACAACAACTATTTAATACAGATTTAATAATTAAAGCCTCTCATTTAATTTAAAGACTGATATCTTGAAATGGTTTGACACACAGTGAAATGATTTAATGCACAGCAGAAAGTGCATATTCAATTTCATCTCCACATTAAGATGAGTAATGCCTTGAGACATTATATCTGTGGCTAAATCAGACAAAGGTCAGAGTGCTACAAAACTCAGCCACGTGATCTAGATGAAAACATTCTGCATGACTCGATCTCTTTCTAGTCGTCCTGTGGATGTCAAGTGCACGTCAGCAGTAGACGTTCTCAGCCAGCTTCCTCATTCTTTTATTGCAGTGTGCTGATGGGGAGGATGGACGGTGGTCTGCAATCTTTGGTGCAGGGACAAGCATACAAAATCCCACCTCATCTTCGGGTTGTTGCTCTGTGTTGTCTTTTTCGGGGTTTGGATGAAAGACTATAATAAATAAATTTAAATATTAGACATAGGACATAAACTGCAACAACACAGGCAGCTATAATTAAAGCTGACATGGACTCTTTTACAAAATCAGGAGGATGTGTGCTCATCTTCCAGCACCACACAGTACAGAGGATGCAAATATCAGTCAGATGAAGCAGAGCAGCACGGAGGCGAAAAGAGCGAGGGCAGTGAGACGAGAAGAGAAGAGCACCAGGTTCCACATGAAGTAGATGACTGATGAGGTTATTTTCTGGTTTTCTTTGGCAGGCAGGAAGGAGCGCAGCGAGCGATGGTAGGCCGTCACATTGAAGGCGATAGCCGAGGCCGAGCCGACGGCTTTTAGAACTGACGAAGAACGAGAGGCAGCGTTAGAACAAGCAAAGAGAAATGTTGTAAAGTGTGCCACTCCACATAAAGACAAGCAAATCTGGAAAAGTCCCAAAATCAGCAGACTTTTAATGCATCATAACTTTGGTATATTAAGAGAAATTTTAGGTTCAGGTTGTGAATATTTTGACCTTTGAAGTACATAAAAAATAAAGAGAAAATGATCTAAATATCCTAGTGTAATGGCTGTGTGCTGTACCAATGAATAAAAATATCAACTAAACATAATTACCTGGCACATAGGTGTGGAAACTGACTGGAATTATCTATGGAGATTTGCAGTTATTAAATAAAGAGCTAAATTGGTGCTGGGCTAAGATATTTAGATCATTTTCTCTTCACTTATCTTAGTAAAATGATCAGGGAAGCTGCTGCAATTTTGCCTGACCACATTTTTATGACAGCTATAGTTACCTGTTCTTTCATAATATAGCATAATATAGTGTGTTTCATGGGCAAATGTTGTTCACAATTATTTGGGTGAATACTGGTTAACACTGTCTGTTTTATCTTTAATTGCCTAACTGTGGCCTCGACTCTCACCAACACTTTGAAAAAAGATCAAATTAATATTGAACAGAACTGAGTTCAGCTTAGTGATGCGATCCAGTTTGTCATGTTAAATTAATTGCCCAACTCTGCTTTAGATGGTCTCTAGAAACCTTATTGCATGGATTTAAAGGACTGTGCACTTTTGCTGGTTTGTTAAAAATGATGTAGCCACCAGTGGAAAATATGCATCGTCTATTATAACCAAAGGTTGACATTGTTTGAACATAATGCCCATCACAAGCAAACACCAGAATCTGAAATGAAATAACTAAACTAGAAATTTGAAATTTGTACTTAAGCTAAACCAAATAAACCAAAGGCATCAGCAAGACATTTATTGAGGCAAAGATACAGAGATGCACAGTTTGATGATTAAATGCCAATGACCCATCAAATCACAACAGGATCCCAGCAGTGATAGGAGTTAGGATGGGACTCCCCCAGAGATGAAGATGGAGGCTTGGATGGAGCTCTGAGGGAAAGCGGTGAGACAAAGGTTACACAAACGAGAATCTGACAGGCAGGATGACGAAAGATTAACAAGTCGTTATTATTCGTTTAAGAATCAAGAGTGTGAGAGGCAGGAGGTGCTAATCAAATGCACCTGAATATTTGATCATCAACACGTGGGATCACCTGTGTAAAAGCAGAAGCTTTATGCTATATGTTAGACTCTACAGGCCTTAGTTAGAACATTAAATCGCTTTGCAGTCACCGTGAGCTCCTTTGTATACTCTGACCGCTTGGTTGAAAAATACCTCTATTGGAGTAAAGTCACTTAGACACATTTATAAATTTATTTGTGTATGATTATAGGTAGTCCAGATTTAGAGGCAACAATACTGAATGTTTGGTAGTTCAGGCTTAAGGAAGAAATTTATGTGCTCATAAGTCACAGTAAAAATGAATGGGCGGTACATTCCTTTCCTCTTCCCTTCCTGGAGACCTTTATCACTGTTTTCTAACACTCCTCGGATGCTGCCTATTGTAAGTACCAAGTTCCAGCCTTGCATAACAGTAACAACTGTATCAGTTGTCCAAGGAGCTTGGAAAGAACAGCGTCTGGACTTCTCTAAAGGGGGTCCATGACCGTTTTGCGGACACTCCCGTAGGGCTTAAAATCTGGGACTCTCCACCAATTGCACTTAGAAGTGAAGAAGCTTCTCGAATGCGAGGTGAAACCTCTTCAAGGAACTTAAGGATGTCCAGACGCTTTTTTTCCAAGCTCCTTAGACTACGATAACCTTTATTACTGAGAATCTTCACAGACAACTGTATCAGTTCTGCAGTTCCTCTTTTCACCCCCCATTCTCTGTACGTTTCAACCCATGTACAAGCATATGAGGGCAGATCATTGTAGTAGAAAAGAAATTGTATTTCAATTCATTTACCATATTTTATGCACTATAAGGCCCACTTAAAATCCTTTAATTTTCTCAAAAATTGACAGTGGCCTTATAATCCGGTGCGCTTTATGTATGAATTCTGATTGTGCTTACAGACCTCGAACCGATTTTAAGTGATACACGAAGTTCAAAAATCTGTAAAGAAAATGGTTTAGAACAACTTAACGGCTTTACGGCTACTGTAGTCAGGAGCCTTGCGGATTTGGAGTAATCTGGGTCCAAAACTCCATCCGCTTCAGGTCCCAAAGTCAAATGAACACTGCTGCATCACTGAGTTAAAAACTGTCTAAAGTCTTTCATCTTTAATAAAATGATCAGCGTTGCAACATTTACCAGCTGTAACTATTAAGTTTAACATCCAGGCATCCATGAAAACAGAATTTATTAAATTTAATGGAGTTAGAAGTTAGCAGGAAGTTAGCTCGCTAGTTTCCAAACATTATATGTCATGTTCTGACTGAGAGATTTCTAAATTTAAAAAAACTAAAACGTACAGCTCTGCTATTACTTCCGACATAAATGAAGACAGAAAACTAAACAGCAGTGACGTTTGTAGGGTTACTGAAGTTGAACTAGCTGGTATGTAATGATGTGCTACGTGATCGCTAGCAACACAGCTATGTTAGCATAACATAAACAAAGTGAAGCTGGAGGATGAATGCTAACTTTTTCCACTCAATAAAAGTTAACATGAGGGTTCCTGATGGTTAGGGACAAATGCGATCGCATGGCAGGATTCTGTAAATGGACCAAACTTCAGTCAGGAGAACAACTGAGACAATCCATCCACAATACGAGGTTAGTCATTAATAAACTGCAACAACAACCCTTATGTATGAAACAGACCCATTTGTTGATAGTGCGCCTTATAATCTGGTGTGTCTTTGGGTCCAAAAAATACTGTAACCTTTTTGTTCTATTGGTGTGTGACTTTAACATTCTTGTTGAAAAAACGTGTGACTGAAAGCATGTAGGAATTTCACTCTGGAAATATTTAGTTCAAGACTGTACCCATCACCAAGAAGGCAATCTGACTGTCTGAGTCTGTTTTATGTGATGAAGTTAAACTTACCCTTATGTTTCAGAGGTGGGACTTTTCCTCAGTTCTTCACCCTTTGGCTCCACGCACCTTGAGGTGTACTGGTTCTCATCTTTGCGTTGTGTTTTCAGCTTTCTATTCATACCTAAATAATAAGAAAAAGATCATATGAGTGTCCTCATCAGGACAGTAATTTGTGTTGGAGTGTGGGGCTGTAGCTTATAGGAGACCTTTGGTTGAACTGTTGTGAACCTTTTGTGTAAAAAAAAAATCAGTTAAGCCTCTTTTACTGTATTTTAATCCAACCTACTTCTGTGACTGAGACATATAATGATAATATATCTGGTAACTTAAGTTTTTCTGGACAGAACAGTCTGTTGATCCTTTTTGTTTTCATGATACATGTCATATTTGTCTATATTATGAGATAAATGATGGAAGAACTCCAAGTCAGAAAGAGGGATAGTACCACAAAAGTTGCAAATTTATTATCAAAAATTTTGCAAATCTTTAATGGTTTGTAGAACTAATAATCCAGGTACAGGTATCCAAATTTTACAGGCAGCACATTCATGTCTGGATAAGTCTTTTGATCATCTCCAAATGGACTTGATGTGATGATAAAACATATTACTTGAAGTTTAGTGCTATATGAAATTGGAGGGAGCTTTTCCCGTCTAGCACACAGGATTAAGACTCAGTAGCCAAAGCCCTGCTAAATGAAGAGAATCATCTGTAAGCAGAAACAGTTGTAGGGATCATTCCAGGTTCTACAGGGTGGGCCATTTATATGGATACACCATAATAACATGGGAATGGTTGGTGATATTAAAGTCCTGTTTGTGGCACATTAGTATATGTGAGGGGGCAAACTCCTCAAGATGGGTGGTGACCATGGTTGCCATTTAGAAGTCGGCCATCTTGGATACAACTTTTGTTTTTTCAATAGGAAGAGGGCCATGTGACACATCAAACTTATTGGTAATGTCATAAGAAAAACAATGGTGTGCTTGGTTTCTACGTAACTTTATTCTTTCATGAGTTATTTACAAGTTTCTGACCACTTATAAAATGTGTTCAATGTGCTGCCCATTGTGTTGGATTGTCAATGCAACCCTCTTCTCCCACTCTTCACACACTGATAGCAACACCGCAGGAGAAATGCCAGCACAGGCATCCAGTATCTGTAGTTTCAGGTGCTGCACATCTCGTATCTTCACACCATAGACAATTGCCTTCAGATGATCCCAAAGATAAAAGTCTAAGGGGGTCAAATCGGGAGACCTTGGGGGCCATCCAACTGGCCCACGACGACCAGTCCACTTTCCAGGAAACTGTTCATCTAGGAATGCTCGGACCTGGCACCCATAATGTGGTGGTGCACCATCTTGCTGGAAAAACTCAGGGAACGTGCCAGCTTCAGTGCATAAAGAGGGAAACACATCATCATGTAGCAATTTCAAATATCCAGTGGCCTTGAGGTTTCCATTGATGAAGAATGGACCCACTATCGTTGTACCCCATATACCACACCAAACCATCACTTTTGTTGTTCCAACAGTCTTGGAGGGATCCATCCAATGTGGGTTAGTGTCAGACCAATAGCGGTGGTTTTGTTTGTTAACTTCACCATTCACATAAAAGTTTGCCTCATCATTGAACAAAATGTTCTGCATGAACTGAGGGTCCTGTTCCAATTTTTGTTTTGCCCATTCTGCAGATTCTGTGCGCCGATCTGGGTCAGCCTCGCTGAGATGCTGCAGTAGCTGGAGTTTGTAAGGGTGCCATTTGTGAGTAGCTAATATCTGCCGAAGGGATGTTCGACTGATGCCACTCTCCAGTGACATGCGGCGAGTGCTACGCTGTGGGCTCTTGCTGAATGAAGCTAGGACAGCCACTGATGTTTCTTCATTAGTGACAGTTTTCTTGCATCCACATGTTGGCAAATCCAACACTGAACCAGTTTCACGAAACTTAGCAAGCAGTTTGCTAACTGTAGCATGGGAGATGGGTGGTCTCGTAGGGTGTCTTGCATTGAAATCTGCTGCAATGACCCGGTTACTGCGTTCACCAGATATCAACACAATTTCGATCCGCTCCTCACGTGTTAACCTCTTCGACATGTCAATGGCTGTGAACAAAGAGAAACTTGTAACTAACTCATGAAAGAATAAAGTTACGTTGAAACCAAGCACACCATTGTTTTTCTTGTGACATTACCAATAAGTTTGATGTGTCACATGGCCCTCTTCCTATTGAAAAAACAAAAGTTGTATCCAAGATGGCCGACTTCTAAATGGCCACCATGGTCACCGCCCATCTTGAGGAGTTTGCCCCCTCACATATACTAATGTGCCACAAACAGGACTTTAATATCACCAACCATTCCCATGTTATTACGGTGTATCCATATAAATGGCCCACCCTGTACTTTAAACCCAGACAGCAGGTAAGGTCAAAGATTGCGCCACTTGGATCCATGTCAGCCATTGCAAAGAGGATTCCAGAACCACAATAACAACACAAAGGGTTAAACAGATTTCCACACAGACAAAGACATCGAGGGTGTACATTGTGCTCTGCCATTTCAATTTACAGAGCCAGACTGTCTCCACATGAGGCACCGAACATGAACACAGGAAACACAGGAAAAAGTGTTTTGTTAAATCACTCAGATGCTCCCTAGGGACGTGTTTTAAAGATTACTCTAGTGTGTCATATTAGCTTAGAAAGTTGTGTGTGAGAGATGTTGTGCATTCATTCTTAACAGTATTGCTGCTCACAAACTGGAGACATTGGCTGACAAAGAGAGTTTTGGATAGAAATAAAAATATTCTTTTAATGTCCCTGATAACAAGCGTCATGGTAGCTTTGGCTCTCCTAACACTGTGTGTTTCCTGTATCAGAGACCTGGTTGATAGAACAGCTGATAACGCTGATAACAAAAGACTTCCTTAAATGAACAATGGCTTCTTGTGAATGAACAACTTGATTTAATTCCTGTGCCATCTCAGTACCTTCCTATCAATATAGAAATTCCTCAGTCAGTAAGAAAGGAAGATTTTGTGTACATTTTTAAATCTCTTTACACTTTGTAGCCATCAGGATGCCTACGAAAAGAATAAGGCAGGGCTCGCAAAATTGCTAGCCCAACGTCCCAGGGCTAGCAATTTTTCCAGTCGGGCTACCAAAATCTATCTCTGCCCTGCCCGTCGGGCTATCATAGGAAGGAAAAATATATGTCAATGCTTTTGCATTCTTTTGGAAATGTAGCTGGGTAATTATGTCATTGGCATTGGTGAGCCACTGTCAATATGTGACATATTGAAATCGCGTTTGAATTTGGGCTTCTGCTGAGCCAAATAAGACAGGTCAGGGTGAAGAAGTGACAGCCAAAGAAAAGCTTACCACAAAACGGAGTAGTTATGACAAATCAGACTATAAGGCAAAAAGAAAGTGCAGCTTTATGGTTTCATGGACAAAAGAATTTCTGTGGCTGCAACATGACGAGCTAAATAATAACCAGGGCTGCACATAAGTGGTCCGCAGGTGCGCATTCGCTGTCAAAATAAAAAAAACACGCACAAGATAAGAAGTTGCAACGCGTGTTTGCGTACATAAGATTTTCTGGAGGAGGACAGACATTTGTTTAGAACTCTTAAAGATGTCGAAGAAGCAAGCTCCTTTAAGCAATTACTTTGGTGTTCCTCCACCTCCAAAGAAATGTCAGGAGTCCAAACCACAACAGAAGCACGTATTCTCGGAAAAGTGGTTGCAGGAGGTGAGCTGGCTTCAAACAAATGATGAACGCACAGAGATGTGGTGCAGAATGTGCCGTGAAAATCCCACTCTAGCGGACAGAAACAGTGCCTTTTATATGGACGCGCGTTGCAACTTCTTATCTGGTGCGCGTCTTTTATTTTGACAGCGAATGCCGACATGCGGACCACTTATGTGCACCGTGTAAATAACGTAATGTTCTGCCGGGTGTGTTGTTGGTTTTCCCTCGATTTCTGAGTCGACAAGCGCCTTTGTTACTGGGACCAGTAATTTTAAGAAAGGCTCCCATTAGAACCCATGAGAAATGCAAGAAATGCATTATTGCTCAGTCTGCAATATCTTTCCCAGAACAAACACCAATTGCAAATAACATACTAAAAATAAACCTGAAAAATCTGTTTAGAACAGCGTACTATGTTGCAAAGAGTGAACTACCACTGGCACAATTTAGCAGTCTTTGCAAACTTCAAAAAGCAAATGGCCTCGATCTTGGTTCCACTTGTCTCTTACCCGTGACTTCAGTGGAAATTTCAAATTCAGGATCTGACACAGACTGATTCATGTCCTACACAGTTCTTACAAGTTCATATGTCTGTTCAATTAGAACCAAGTATTTGAGTTGATGATTGTAATTTTTATACAATGTTGTAATTTGTGTTTCAACAATTTTTTGATTAATGTTTTGTTTCCGTTACAATATTATACTTTAATGGATAATATTGTAAAGGAAACAAAGCAGGAAACAAAACATCAATCAAAAAATTGCTCTCTTTTTTATTCGGGCTACTTAAATTTATTTTGGGCTACCAAAAAATGAAGAGTCCCTGCCCGAAGGGCTACCAGGGACTTTGAAATTTTGCGAGCCCTGAGATAAGGCTATTTAATTTTTTGTATGTAATGTTCACTCAGCCCCCATTTGTTCAGGCACTGATATTTTCGGAAGTTTCTTTATTGGCACTATGGTTTATTGTAGGGCTGCCACGATTAGTCAACTAGTCACGAGTACGTCGACTATCAAAATCGTCGACGACTGATTTAATAGTCGACGCGTCGTTTGAAGCTTTGTAAGATCACAAAAGACGCAGGAATAAGTGGCAGGATTTAAGAGTGTAATAACGGACTGAAACAGAAGATGGCAGCACTGCATGTACAAGGATGCCAGCTGCCGTTAAACCCCGAAGAAGAAGAAGCTGTGTCCCAGAATTCATAGCGCAGCCCAGCTCAGTTTCCAACAATGGCGGCAGCTAGTTAGTTTTAATGTTACTCTTATTATTCTTTCTGGGTCACAAAATAAACGTTTAACATATTTTCAGGCGAGAATGTAGCTGTGTAAACCTCAAATATCTGCTCAGTTTATCAAGACACCACATATTTTCAAAAGCGCTCCGACGTTTTCGGAGACGTCTGTTACCCACTAGCTCGATAGCGAGCCGGGGGCAAGGCTCACTAGAGCCGGTGAGAACACCGGACTCCTGGCAAATCATTTTCAAACCCACCGCCGTCTTTCGCTACTCAGGTTAAACATGATATATAAGTCACTTAGATAACTTAAAAATGTTATTGTTTGGCTTTTTTCAGTATTTTATTTGTTCCTGAGTGAATCGGTTTGATTAAAGTTATAGTTTCTACACAACTGAATAAACGTCAAGCAGACAGCTGATTATCAGAAGTGTGAGATGCTCGAGAATTTACTCCGGTGTCCTGTTATATTTTAGATAGCAAGGAGTTTATTAAATTTTAATGAAATTTGCAGATTGTTTCGGTGAAGTTTAATAAACTATCATCTTGTCTTTATTTTTAGTTAGCACAGATCTTAAACACTTAAAGCTGTAAGCTAATGATAGTTATATAAGAGCAGATGCTGCTGGTGCAATAAGCTGTACGCTGTACGTCCAATGGATGATGATCTGATTAGTCGACTAATCGCAAAAATAATCGGTGACTAGTCGACTATCAAAATAATTGTTTGTGGCAGCCCTAGTTTATTGGCTAGAGAAATATTGGATAGATAGAATTGGGCTACCCTCAATTGCACAGCTCTGTATCTAGAATCAGTCTCTTGGAGACAAAGCAGAGTGCTAAGCATGGCAGGACAGCATTAATATACACTTTATTTATCCCAAAAGTTATAGACCAAAATCAAAAAAGGAAACGAGAGACAGAGGGTAATGCCCACCGGATCTGTCACCACATGATGAGGACATCATTATACTTATCGCACAGACCACAGCTATCAAATTCAAATTGACCTTTTTTTATGGTACATTTTCTCACTTCAAATATTTGATAACATAAGCTCCAGGCAGTGTGCAGTACGACTGATGTTATATCTTAAGTGGATGCTATAGAGATTGTATCAGTTCCCAGTCTCTCTCATCGGCAGCTCTTGGGGGTTTAAAAAGGGGAAGTGTTGGGTGAAACTGTGAATGAGGTGCCAGTGTTGCTCATGGATAAAGGGAATTTATGCTCAGGAGTTTAAGAAGCAAAACAAATGTGACTATTGCAGTGTGTACTGTGCATTAGATGTACAGGAGTGATTTCCTGTGTCGTTCAGTGGTGTATTTGTGTAATCTCAGTCTCTCACTGGACATGCTCCTGTTACTGGCCAGCATGTCATGAAGTGGGTGGGAGGTATTGTCCAATATTTTCCTTATCTTGGGCAACATCTGCCTCTCCGAACCCAACTTCAGGGGATCCAGCTCCGTCCCCACAACATTACTGGCCTTCCGGATCAGTTTATTGAGTCTGCGACCCTCAACCTGCTGCCCCAGCATGCAATAGCTTAGATGATAGCACTGACCACAAGAGACAATCTTGGCCATTGTCCAACAGATGTTGAAAAACCTCAGCTGCCTCAGAAAATAGAGACGACTCTGGCCCTTCCTGTAGAGGGCAGTAGTGTTTTTAACCCAGTCCAGTTTATTATCGTTGTGTACTCTGAGGTATTTAAAGTCCTTCATAATGTGAGAATTTAATGGCTGTTTTGCTCGAATGTGCTGTGACTTTCAGTGACTCAATTTTCTGTTACTTGGCTGTGTCTTTTTTTTTCAAGGACACTGCTAGACAGCTTTTACATTTTCATGTATTTTTCACACAAGACAGACAAACAGATAATATGTTATATAATAATAATAATAATAAATTTCAAAAAGGTAGTAAAGAGATTTAAACTTTACTGGTAATTCTTCTATCAAAATAAAATAAAATAAAACAAAAATCCTCAGCTTCATAAGTCATAAACAGGCAAGAGAAACTTCAAGTCACCCATGTCTGTCCATACGTCAGTTTGTTCGCAGCTACCAAACGTTTAGCATCGACTAAAAAGAATTTGGAAACTTCTAACAGGATTCAACAAATGCAAGAGGAGAAAAGTGCCGAAACGATTAAAATGAAACAATTTACAGAAATATTGAAAGACAAATAAAAACAGGACAAGAAAAACAGAAATGCAGTGCAAGGTCCAAGACATGGAGAAAAACAATGAAAGCCTGCAAGTGATGTTTGATGAAATGCTGAAAAGAAACACATAACTTTTAAAAGAGAAGGAACAGCAGAAGGCTATACACCAAGAAATGCAGTTCAAACTCCAAGACATGGAAGGAATACATCACGAGATGCAATCCAAGCTCCAAGTCACTGAGAAAAAAAATGAAGGCCTCCAAGTAATGTTGATAACCACTGAGGAGAAACACAAATGCTGAGCCAAGAAATGCAAGCTCTGGGATAACCAAAAATACACCAAGAGATGCAGCGCAATAATGAAGGCCTCCAAGTGATGTTTGATGAAGTGCTGCAAAGAAAATGCTTAAAGCAGGATGCAACACACCAAGAAATGCAAGGCAAACTTTGAGACATGGAAGCAGTTCACCAAAAGATGCTGTGCAAGCTTCAAGCCACTGACAAAAAAAATGAAGGTCTGCGCTTAATGTTTAGCGAAGCACGAAGAAGAAACAAGGAAATGTTGAAAGGAGCAACAGGAAGCAATACACAAAGGGATTGCGTGCAGGCTTCAAGACACCGAGAAAAACAATGGTTTGCATATCATGTTTGATTAAGCTCTCAAAAGAAATACACAAATGCTTAAAGCGAAGGAACAACAGAATTCATCAAAAGATGCAGTGCAAACTCCATGACACAGAGATAAAAATGGAAGCACTGCAGGAAGTCTTTGATAAAGCACTTCAAGAAAATGCAGACGTGCTAAATGAAAAGAAACAACTGGAAGAAACCCAGAAAGACGCAGCAGATTCTCCAAGACTTTGAAACAAGAAAGGCAGAATCGCAACTAGTTTACAATGACGTGAAGCACAAAAACACTGAAGTCGAGGAAGAGAAACGGCAACTAGAAAAAAAATGCAGGGATATGCGGTGCAACGTCCAAGTAATGGTGACAAAAAATATCCATTTGAAAGCGTTATACAACAAAGCCCAGTGTGCAAACACCGAAATTCAGGAGGAGAAACAACGGCAGGAAAAATCTCAAGAAGACACGCAGTCTTTGCTTGAAGAACTGCTGAAGAGACGACAAAAAGACATGCATGAGAAAAACAAAGAAGTGCGAGAAAAAACTGATGAAAAGCAAGAAACATTAGAAGAACTGGAGAAACATTGTAAGAATCTTGAGGTGCAGGATGAACACTTTTTCACCAACATGACAAATCTCATAGCGCAAAACAAAGATCTGCAGGAAATCTGCCTAAAAAAGAAAAGAAAGCAGTTCGGGATCTTCTGGAAGAAGGACTTCTTCCCAAGATTAGCTTCATCTTCCTCCTTCAGGGGCTAATTATTCAATAAAATACACAAATAAATTCAGTGTGCTTCAGGGTCTAATTTAATTTTAACATTACTGATGAAAAACACCGTTTAGCAGTGCTTACGAAAAGCTGAATAACTTAAACTGAGCTTTATTTAATATGACTTCCTGTTTTTAGATGGGTCGACAGGTTTGAGTTGGATAACAGGTACCAGTTCAAGACTCAAAACTCACCGTAATTGTAAAATAAATTTTAAGAAAAGTCACACTTTGATCATTTGCCTTCATTTTATGAAGATATGTATGCGTTAGTATTGACTGATTCTTTTAAGCCTTGTTGCTTTCCCAATGACCACAAAGATTTAAACAACAAACATATAAAAGTGGAACACAAGTTAAAAATAGAAGGATGAAATAATTTGCGGATTTCTTTCTTTCTAAAAGTTTCAGGGACTAAACAAAATGCAGATGTGCTTCTAGGTTTTAGGAGGCAAAGAAGACAAATAGGCACCATATTATTTTACATGCATTTTTTATAAAACATGCATTTAATGCACATCATGATCATTGACAAAGATCATTGAAGACCTGCTGGCATTAAAAAATAATCAAAAGGATTAACATTATTCTTTTTAACGTTTAAAAAAAGCTTTCTCGGTAATCTATTTAGTTCCCTGAGCTTACATTATCCATATTTGTTGCCTAAAAAAACCCAGGCAGAGCTTACTTAAAATGTGAGATTTCAGTTACTTGACCTGAATGCCGATTGGCCTGGAGAAGGTGACTGGACTAGACCAGTGATTACACAAACAGATTGACAGTATGAGAAAGTGATAAAGCTTAGATTTAACTGGCAACACCTGTGAGCGCACAGATGTGAGGCCATAGATCTTCCTTATTGAACTTGCGCATAAACTTCATTTAAAATATAAGTAAAATAGTAGTAATTTTATATAAACGTATATAATACGTAATAAAATATATATAATATATAATAGTGTAATATTATTTGGTTTGGTTGTGCTTAGGAAAAGAGAGAATATTTTATTGCATAAAAAAGCACTGATCACATCTTGCAAACATTTGCTTTGCCAGATGATTCTGTGGCTCGTTGCACCCAGACTGGCAACAAAATCAGGACTCCAACTTGTTGGCCTGGTGACTCAGACAGTCCTCATTTATAAAGTGCTTTAAAAAACTAATATTACAGCTAACAGATGGCGTGCAGGTAGAACAACAACGTATAACCACTGACTGCTGAAGAGACTCCAATTTTTAGTTTAAGTGTTTATACATTTAGCATTTAGCAAACACTAGTGAGAGGAACTGAAGCTTAAACAAAAATCGAGCCCTTATTAGGGCTGATGACAAGGGTGTGAAACAAAACAACTTGAACAGTGGCAGGGGCTAAACTAAGACCCAAACCGGCAACACTAGAAAAGACTATGACGACTATGAACATGATTTTGCGCAGGCATGAAAGAAACTATGAAATACAAACATGAACTAGATACATGAACATGCCCTGAACAAAATGATGAAAACCTTGGAAACCTGAAGTGACATGGAGGGCAGGAAATAGAATAGAATAGCCTTTATTGTCATTGTACAGAGTACAACGAAATTGGAGTGCCACTCCCTTGGTGCAAGATTCAATAATAAATATAAATGTAAAATATAAAAAGTACAATAAAACAATCGCAAGTACTCAAACAATAGTAAGTACGATATATACAGGATAGCAGCATTAATATAATGACAGTATGAATAGCAGCATAATATAATGGCAGTGACGGTATGGTATAGCTAAGCAGGTTCATTTGATTTTGTGCTTATTTACTACGGTGATAGCTCTGGGAAAGAAGCTATCCCTGAATCTGTTTGTCCTGGTTTTATGTGACCTGTACCGTCGGCCTGACGGTAATAGTTCAAACAGTTGGTTGCTGGGGTGAGAGTGGTCCTTGATGATATTGCCAGCTCTGCTGAGGTACCGAGAGTTTGCAGTGACCTCCAGGCTGGGCAGAGAGCAGCCAGTGATCTTCTGGGCTGTGTTGATGACCCTCTGCAGTACTTTCCTGTCCGCAGCTGAGCACCCTGCATACCATGTTGTTATGCCGTACGTTAGGATGCTCTCTATGGTGGCTCTGTAAAATGTCACCAGCAGCCTCTCCTCCAGGTTGTTCCTCCTGAGCACTCTCAGAAAGTGGAGACGCTGCTGGGCCTTTTTTACCACCGCCGTGGTATTTGCAGAGGTCATCAGAGATCTGCACGCCCAGAAACCTCATGGAGTGTTCCCTCTCCACACAGTTCCCGTGAATGTAAAGTGGGGCCGGGTCTGCTCTGCCCTTCCTGAAGTCCAAGATAAGTTCTTTAGTTTTCGTGGTGTTCAGTTGGACGTTGTTAACTGAACAACACTCAGTCAGTCTGTTGACCTCATCTCTGTAGTCCGACTCATCCCCCCTTGAAAACAGACAACCTGACGCTGAACAATGGAAGACACACAGGAGGTGATCAGAGGAAGGAGAAACACATGAGGAAACAGTCAAAGTCAGCTTTAATGTCAAAGACCATATATACAATCATACACAGGAATTTGAAATTGCAATGCTCACATGGCCCTTAAAGTATACTAAAACAATATAAAGATAAAAAGATAGAATAAAATGGAAGTCTTATGTACAACACAATACTATACAACTGTATAAACAGCAGTTTCCAACACAATCATAGTGTTGTGAGCAAGTTCATGTGCAAATGGGGATGGGGCAGTTTTGTATGTTTGGGGGGCGGGGGTTCGGAGGGAGGAGGTGAATGCAGGTCTGGAGTTTGTGTGTGTGAGAGCAGAAAGTGAATTCAGCATCCTGACAGCCTGATGGATGAAGCTGTCTGTCAGTCTGCTGGTTCTAGCTTGGAGGCTCTTCAATCTCCTTTCTGATGGCAGCAAACTGAAGAAGCTGTTGGACAGATGAGTGGAGTCACCTGTAATCCAGAGAACTTTCCAGATGAGCCAGGTGCAGTAGATCTCCTGCAGGGAGGGAAGAGAAGTACCCACAATCCTCTCCACTGCTCTCACTACCATTGTAATTTTTTCCAGCAGGACCCAGTGCAGGAGTCATAGCACACAGTGATCCATGTGGTGAGGATATCGCTCTCTCTTTTTTGACCAGGAGAGATCTTCTGGGATGTGCACACCCAGGAACTTACCCTCTCCACAGCAGCACCATTGATGGTTAGTGGAGTGTGCAGGGAGTGAGTTCTCCTGAAGTCTATGATGATCTCCTTGGTCTTCTCCACGTTCAGGTACTGGTTGTTGTTGCTGCACCACTCGGCCAGATGAACTTCACCCCTGCAGTAGGTCTCATCGTTGTTGCTGATGTGACCTACCACAGTTGTGTCGTCTGCAAACTTGCCTAAACCTACCCCCTAACCATAACCGTAAGAACCATAACCTTGGATGAGAGAAAAATAAGTTAATTTGGGTTTGGTGTTGTGCGCATGCGCAAAAAAAAAAAAAACGTTGGCCGCAGAGGGTGAAACTGGGGAACCCATGGCAGACCCATGTTTCTGCCTGTAGTACTGACCCACAATGGAACAATAATACTGACCCTTGGGTGTGAAACTGTCATGGCTCAGAGGCCCATGGAGTGGAATGGACTCAAGCGCAGAACCAAGAGATCAGAGGCTTGAAGTGATTTGCAAAAACAAAACTTTTATTTACAAGAATTCCTAACTTAGATTCTCGAGGCAAAGGAGGGCTCCACCCAGAGGAGGAGAGCCGATGCTGTGGAAAGTTACTCAGACTCACCCAGACCATGACAGAAAAAGGTAGAATTAACACACAGTTCCAAAAGCAAACACAACTGATCAGTGCTGAGGCTGGTTCTGTTGCTGAATTTGGGGTCATCCTCTAATCTCTTGCAAACTACCTTCAGTGACTGGAATGCAAGTGAAGGGAGATGTAACATCTCTCTTCACTGACTGTACATGTACTAAGATTGGGGAAATCTGCAGTCAGCTGAGACTGAAAAAGTCACTTGGATGACAAAACATTCTCCCACTGAAAACACAACATCCAGATGAACAGAATCAAGAATCAATTTGGGATTTACAAAAGGTAATCCTGGATGATTGAACATGCATCAAGACATTATTTTATTAATATCTCTAAAATGATTGCAGCACAAACGAAAATTTTTGCAGCACAAACGTAGCACAAAAGTTTGACACCACTTTTGCTTGATTTGGGTAATGTGGGGGGCTGGTTGACCTTTTGACCTTTACATTTTCATTAATACTTTAAAACAGAAGCAGCACAAACAACAATTTTAGTAGCACAAACGTAGCACAGTTGATTGACACCAATTTTGTTTGATTTCCTTAATGTGGGGACTGGTTGACCTCTGATGACCTCTAGAAATTCTTATTAATATCTTTAAAATAATAGCGGCACAAACTAAAATTTTTGCAGCACAAATGTTTGATACCACTTGTTGGATTTGAAGAAGGTTGGGGGTCCAACTTCACTCACATCTTAAATTTCTGTAAGCAGGTGTAGTTGAAACAGCAGTATTTTGTACATATATATTTCAAAGTCTTTTGATTTTTCATACGTCATAACTCTTCATAATTCATATATATTCAACTTTAAATATTATGCACAAATGTGTATCCTAATAATACCAAGTCATGGCTTCTCTTTGCCTTTTGGGTTTATCGCGGTTCTCCAGCTTCCTCTCTTTCGTCTAAAAATCGTTTAATCAGCTTGTGCCACTTGTCTTTTCAAACAGGCTAAATGAACAGAAAGACAGAAACTTCTCATGTACACATTAAATGTTGTGACCAAGAGGAAGAAGTTGTTTACATTAAAAAATCAACAACTTTATTTTGGTTCATATTTGGTGTACATACATAGAAAAATCATTATACACACATAAAACAGAATTCTGTGATTAAAGCCATTCTCAGATCATATGTTTCATTATATAGAAGGAAGCTAAAACTGGTGTTATTGTAACTACAGGAAGATCTGTTATAGTGGCTGTCAGTGAATAAAGCATTAACGCAAAACAAAATGTATAATGTGCATTTATATACAAATCAGCACTGTGGTACATGGGTCCAATGTCAGACTGTTTGGTCACCAGTTTGGCATTCATGATCCTCGCAGGACTAATGCACAGACTGATCCCGACTTTTCTCTGGCAGAAATGATTTGTTGCAACTTTGGTAATGCTGTGACCTCATCAAAGACCATCGACAGCTCAAATGAAAACATTTCCCTGCAGTGTTATTTATGATTAAATATCTAAATGTACTAAGTTCTTAGAGTAAAGTATTACTTTTCCTCCTGCGATCATGCCGGAGATTAAAGTCGACTGAGAGAATGTGCACAAAGGGAAAAATAAAGACAATATTATGAGATTGAACTTATATTTCTGCTGCTCCTCATAAACAAATAGATTATAAATGTGAACACTGTCAGAATGGACGTGTTCTTATTTATAGGAAAATGAAGGTGTTTAATTTCTAATGAATTAAAATGAGGACGACATCCCAGAGCGACACTACAAGCTGAGAAACATCAGCTTGTTGGTGTTTCTAGCACAGCTGTAAACAACTCTAATGGTCTAAATAAAAGAAAGCAACTCTAACTACTCACCTTAGTTCGTTATGTGTGTGCATATATAGAACAACAACTCATTTAAATACTGCTCACTCACTGCCTTTAAAGCTAAGAAGCTATACAGAAAATGAATGAAGTATTTGCTATGATCTAATTACATTCATTGTTATAATAGGCTTATGGAATCTTTTGATATGAAATCAGATGAGAGCAGAGAGCAGAAGCGTTAAACACATGAAGCTGTGAGTTAATATTCTGTTGGAGCTGCTCTGTGGTGTAGTGATTGCTTGTGCAATTACTGCTGTCTTGGTCGCTGTTGTTGTTGTGGCTGAGCTTGTAGTTGATTTGGTGGTTGTAGTTGTGGACTTTGTAGTTTGGGGTGTTGTGGCTCTTGTGGTTGACCTTGTTGATTTAATGGTTGTAGGTTCTGGCTTTCTGGTTGTGGTAGTAAAATCTAGGAAAAGACAAACAGGTAATTTGAGCAAATAAACATGTATAAATCACGTGTTTTGGTCGGTCTGTTAATATTTTCAGTCTGTATTCTAAGATAAGCTAAGCTGCTCCCAGCAAAAGGTTTAAGATTATGCACAGATATGGAAGCAATACCAAACAAAGAAAAAACTGTGTCGGTTTGGTGTGAATATAAAACTGAGGTTTGATTCTTTTAATTTTCCCACAGTGACTTACAGAGTTTTTCTGATGTCACCACTGGAGGGGGCTGTGGTCCAGCTGGTCCCAGCTCCAGCTTGGCTTCACACCAGTACTGAGCTTCTTCTCTTCTGGGAGTGATGTTCAGAGTGAAGGTCTTATTCACTGGTTTCTTATGTTCACTGTCGGACTGTAGGTGACCCAGTGCTGTGTTTCCTCTGTAGAAGGTCATAGTGAGGCTTTGAACAGGAGCTACGTTCTGTACGCTACACTGCAGGGTGTACTGCTGATTCTCAAACATCATCTCAGTGTGGTTTACAAAGCTGATGGAGACACTTTCTGGAGGCTCTGAGAAGACAAGGAAAGAAAGAGTAGCACAGGTAGATATTAGTCAGTAACTGCTGAGAGCATGAATCCATCTAACCGTGTATTAACACAAAGAAATCAAATTCTGATAATAAATGATGCAAAATGATGCAAAATTCAGTCTCCTGTTATAAAGTAAGCATACTTACGATAAAGAGTTGGATTCAGAACGGTAGTACACTGATCACCAGCATCATTGGTATAATAGCACTGTAGAGATATGCCCCATTCAGTCAGTCTGTCAACTGTCCAGAACATCGTGGTTCCATTTTGTGAAACTTTTCCCACAGCGTGCTCTAAACCTGAAGCATCTCCACTGCAGTCCTTCTGACATGCAACACATGTAACATTGGCTGGGTCACCGTACTTCACTACCAGCGCAGATGGAGTGAACACAGGATTTTCTGTGCAGCTAGAACCTGTAAGAAACACTGTACATGTTTGAGAAAATCAATAAAACAGTAGTTACAACAATACTTAATTCTCACAGTATTTGGATACTGTCGGGTGATTTGGCAGTAAAAGTTTAAACAAATCCACAAATAAAATGAACATTTGTTTTTTATGGATGTCTGTCACATTTGGACTAGATCCCACAAAGCTTTATATTCTTTAAATACAAAATATCCACAAATAATAATCCTTCACCACACAACTGTACACGATGGTCTTGTTATATATGTGTGTTTGTTTTTCGCTTGAGTTATTAAAAATTTTAAGATTGACTGATCAAATTCAATGATCACATTACAAACTGATCAAGCACTAATCTAAGAGCCACAGTTAGAGTAATTAATCTATCACTTTACAACATCTAAAATAAAAAGTGAGAACCATTAAATTAATGGGGTATTACAGTATGCTTCCACCTGTAACGATGGCTCTAAGTTTCTAAGACATTCAGCAGCGTGAGCTGTAAATTAGTTGTACCATGCACATCGTGAACACAGCCTCTTGGAAAACCCTTCACTTACCTTGACTGGACACTTGGTGGGTACGCAGAAAAGTAACTGAGGAGGCGACCAGAAAAATAAAATAGGAAAACATTATTCCCAGCTAGATTTTTAGAAATCAAATGTTGTCGAGAAGATGATCAAACATTTAGTCCGAAGGCGTTCGCAGAGGGGAATGTGCTCTACGAGCTCCTCATTTTGGTTTTCTATTGTAAGAGAACAATGTTGGCAGTGTAGCCTGTTTTCACAGCACACATCCGCTGGTTTTTTCCTTTCCTGTTTTACAGCCATCAAGTTATCAACGTTGGCAAATTGTGAAAACGAAAGTGTAGCATTGTCACCATTATACATACCGTACTGCAATCTTTTTATATACTGACTTTAAAGTAGTAATATCCTCATAATAATTAAAAAATCAATCAGTATGACTAAGGAGCTTGGAAAGAAAAGCGTCTGGACTTCTTTAAGTTGCTTGAAGACGTTTCACCTCTGATCCGAGAAGCTTCTTCAGGTCTAGGGTCAAATGTTGGAGAGACCCAGATTTAACCCCTGTGGGAGTGTCCCCCCGAGAGGGACAATGGACCCCCTAATGATCCTCTACCTAATCACATGAGCCAAGGTGTGAAAATGGGTGTGGGTCACAACCAGCCAGGGTTTCGGGTGAGCTCTTTGTGAAACCTAGCCCCACCCTATCATGTGATTTCCTGAGGTCAGATGGCCCAGGGTGTGAGTGGGCGTTAAGGCGTCTGGGAAGGGATCTCAAAACTGGATCATAGATGGCAGACAGTGTCGTAAACCACCGCCTCTGTTCAAAGATGGTCGCTTACAGTGGACATAAATGGCTTCTTTTACCCCTCTTTCAAACCATCTGTCCTCTCTGTCCAAAAGGTGAACATTGGCATCCTCGAAAGAGTGACCTTTGACCTTTAGATGCAGATGGACTGCCGAGTCTTGTCCCGTGGAGGTGGCTCTTCTATGTTAGTACATACTGATTCTATGTCAATCAGTATGACCTTAACACACCATGCACTGTTTTTTTTTTATCAGTCTTGAGGTTTAAACATTTAGTGGATGCTTCCAAACGTTTGCTTTATATCCAGTTTATACTTATTGTGCAGTTACTGTTTTGTATTTTTTGCTTGTTGCTTTTAATGCCATTACAGTATACCATGCATTAGCTTATAGAGTACTCTGTATATGCATCGTAACTTTTCTAAACTGTAATATGGGAGAAACATCAGTTGTGCAATTGAGAGCTTTAGTCGTGAGCCAGCATTAGACAGTGGCTCTGATTAAAGTGAAGATTATCCATTTTAACATGTTCTGAGTGTCCCATTTCAGTCCTGTATTGTAGGCTATGGAGAACTCAAGGAATTCACACACACCTGCACAGTGCACTCAAACATATTCATCTGTACATAATATCTGTAGGCTGATCGGAGGTCCACACTTACAGTCAACAATGTTGAAGGTTTGGTACTTTGGCTGAAGGAAAAGAGGAAGTTTTGTGCTCATAAGTCACATTGAAATGAATGTGACTGTGGTACATTCCTTTCCTCTTTGTTTCCCCGGTGATCGTTATCACGGTTTCCTGAGACTCCCCCCATTCTGTATCAGTCTTGTATTTATTCACCCAATAACAACGGTATTATTCCTGCACTTTCTGTTGTAACCCCAGTTCTCTATATGACTGTACCTATCTCAAGTGTATCAACAGATGACGGCAGAACATCATAACTAGACTTAAACTGTGAGTCTTTAGGCTGTCTGTGAGGCTGTCAGGAAGCTAAACTCCCTCCCGATTCTGCCCCCCTCTCCCCTCTTCTCCACCACGGTCTCACTGAACTCTGTCACACACACACACACTCACTCTCTGACGCACTCACTGGCCTGCTCCAGTCACTTTGTGGAGCATTGGACTGCTTAAGCATTGGACCTCATAAGACTTTGTTGTTACACTATCTCTTACCGTACACTACTAAATCTCCATTTGCACTATTTGCCTATTTTGCACCACTATGCCTTCTTACTTGAATATTGTATATTGTATATTGCATAGCTTTTTTTTGTTATACGTAAAATTGTATTGTATTTATTTAAATTTTTACTTTTTAATTATTTTATTTGCATTTTTCTAATCACTAGGGTTTGAGAGTAACGCAATTTCTATTCTGTGTATGTCCTGTACATGTGGCAGAATTGACAAATAAAGTTGACTTGACTTGACTTAAAAAAAACAAACAAAAACAGAGCAGTCCTGCCTAGTCCGACTTTCAGCACCTTTACAACCGTCTAGGAAGTGAAAGCACAGCGTACGCCAGTAATTACAAAACCACCTGAACAAATAAAATTATAGCACTGGTCACAGACAGGCTGGTCTGAGCATTTCACATTTTCTCACACTAGCATCTCTAGGGTTTACAAACAAGTCTCAAAAAGAGAAAATATAGAGCAAGTTCTGTGCAAAATGTCCTGTTGATGCCAAATGACAATAAATGTAATAAAGGTTAGGCGAGCTTCCACTGCCAATCAAAGATACAGATGCTTTTCATTAAGTACTTAGAGCTCTGGTTTTCATATTGCACTCTCACCTGGCTTTTATATATTGTGATTGTCTTAAAATATCCTAATGACAGCTTATTGCTAAAACATCTCCACCTTCTTATCCTGTAATAAAACAGTTATTAAAGTGCTTTTCATTAGAGTGTGCTGGTGTTTTCGCCCTTTTCCAGATATCTGCCCGTTCTGTAAACACTACTCGCATTACTAGTCTTCTGCAGCTAGAAACAACCTCGCTCCACTACACCAATCTCTTGATACACTTTGAAGGTACCCAATCAGGCTATAGAGAGAACATGAGTGAATGAATGGGTCCAACAACAGGAGCCATGAAAACCTGACAAAAAGATGACTCCTCAGCAAACAGATATCAGACATACCATTTTTTTGCATGAAAGACTTCCCCCAGAGTCATTCACGCAACACCAAAGAATCTAAGTAATTGATAAACAATTAAATGACAGAAAATCTCTTGTTTTCCATTGTACTATAAAAAATATGGGAAATATGGGACAGTGTGGGCAGTGAGCGCACACATTTTCTGTGATTTCACACCTTTATCATGTAGAAAAAACTTGTAATGTAAAGAATCTAAATTTATTACTAAATAAAGTAAAAAATAGAGTACACCGAGTGCGTTTCTCTCATAAGACTTTACAAAGCTGATTTTAACCTTTAAGACCTGCATACTGTATACATAAGTGTAAACACAGCTTTTGCATGTTTCAGAGAAAATGACAAAAACGTGATTAACTAATAAATACAAGTTTTAAGAAGACTTATGGGTTTTTATTAAGAATTATAAGTTAGAGTACACAAAAGCTGAACACAAAAAAAAACTTTCCCAAAAGAAATACAAACAACCTGATCAAATTTTTAAAATATCCTCACTTAGCTCTCAAAGGCTTGATCATTGTGTCAATATTTTCTCAGTCCTTGGAGATCTAAAAGAAGTTTAGCAAACACTTTTCAGGGTATACAACAGTTCCAGGTTCGCTCGTTGGGCAACACTCGACAGAGTCGCAGGCAGCAGCTGATGGTGGGCTCATACATCACTATGTCTGGTTCTCTCTCGCTTTTTCTTTGCTGTGCAGGACGAGTGAACAGTGAGGGTTTAGGACTTTTAGCCAGAGTTTTCTTCGTCACACAGCCCAGTTCGATAAGTGCCTGTGGAAGAGACAAAAAGAGTAAAAACACAACCATAAAAAGGGTCAATTTTTGTCTTTGATGCATTTTGGCTCACGGGTATTCTTAACAAAGTTGCGGAACTTGTCATCTCAAACTTTGAACATGTTTAATATGGGCACATTATCTATAGGACAAAAAATAAGGAAAGACAGCTCTTTTATAGCAATGCTAAAACTGTGACAAGCTAAAGAGTGCTAATGTGTAAAAACTAGTTATCCTGGGATGTACCACGTTTTAAGAATTTCTTCCTTTGCCCTCATCAAACTTGTGGTAACTTTTATAGTTGTCATTTTTCATGTTGTGTATACTGCCCCCCAAAAGTTGGGATGCTGCAATTTACAAATCTCATAAACTACTTCCAGCTAATTAGGTTAATGGGCAACAAGTCAGTAACATGACTGGATAAAAGAAGAGCATCTTAGAGACGCTCAGAGTTTCTCAGACGTAAGGACAGGAAGAGGTTCACAATCTGCAAAAATAACGGTGTCTACAAATTGTGGAACAATTGAGAATGTTCAGCATCACGTCTTTTTCAGGGAAGATCTTGCATATTTCAGTAAGACACTACACTGCAGACCAGTATGGCTTCATAGCAGAAGAGTCCAAGTGCTGAACTGTCCTGCCTACAACCCAGCCTTCTCAACAACTGAAAACATTTAGAGCATGGAACCAAAAATGCAATAAAAAAAGCCAGGACTGCTGAGCGGCTAGAATCCTCCATCGGACAAGAATGGGAAAACATCCTCTCCCAAAAGTCCAGCAGTCGGTCTCCTCAGACGCTAAACGGCAGCAAACAACTTTTCTGAGACTTGATCTATTTCACAACTTTAAACATTTGATACCTTTTATTGTGTGAATAAAATCTGGGTTTATGAGATTTGCAAATCATTGCTTCCTATTTTTAAAATCACGTTTTACACAGCAATCGTGTTGCGTCTGCTATTCAAAGATACAGGCATATTTTTAACATTTAAGCATGGATTTAGTGCCGCTATAAGGCTGACTGGTTCATTTTCACTACTCTCATCAGTGCACTTGCTCAGCCCAGCAACAAACTGTCACTATAGAAAGCATTTACCTGCTAAAGGAGCTGATAGAGGTCAGAAGGGAGACTGAATATTGGACGTGTATGACCCAAGTGCTCAAATAATGGAAAGTCTATTTTATCTTTAGATCCTTTAGATTTAGATTTCTAGTGTTTGTGTGTATGAAATGTTGATACACTTAAACGAAAAAATAAAAAACTAAGAGATGAAGTAACAACTACTAGACTGGAATACCTGCACAAGATCCTGAACTGCCACTGGCTGCAGCAAATCTTTGTAATGCTCTACCAGCGCCTGGTGTGTCAGGCCGGGCTGAGACATGATGTGGTAGAGAACAGCTTCCAGCATGCCCTTACACACCTGCCGGTTCACCTTACCATCAACCAAGCGCCAGGGCCGGCTGATGAAGCTGGTTTCACTGGATGCAAAAAGGAGAGAGATGAAACTTGGAATATTGATGAAGGGAAAAACGAAAACCTTGGTATGATTAAATTTGGTACTCACGCATCAGTATCGGGGCCTGTGGAGGAAGAGCACGCCTCATCGTTGTTCTCATCCTCTTTCCTTCCTCTTCTCAACCTCTGCTCTTTCCTGTTATCTTGTCTTCTCTCTGCGTCCGTCGTCTTCTTCCTTTCTGCAGCCTGTTTTTCCTCCTCCTGTATCTGCTTTCCTCCCTCCTCCTCCAATAACAACAACTGGTCTCCCCTCGATTCATCTGCCCTCTCCATCGGCCGTTCCAGTTGTTCCAGCTGTTTCTCCTCATTTGTTTCTTGGTTACTCGGCACTCCGTCCACATCCTCTTTGTCAGCGACGTCCTCTCTATCCACAGCCAATCTTTTCGCCGGTGGTTCTTCCTTCTCCACTTGGAATTCGCGGCTGCACCGCTTCCGTATAAAGGGGATGGTTTGCTTCTTCTCCAAAAACGGGTGTGACGCAGTGGATGACTGAGACCAGTGCTTGGAGCTGACAGTAAGAAGCCATGGTCCAGCGAGCTTCATGAGCACCCAGCGGACACTGAGACTCCCAACTTTTACCACCTGGCCTTCTTCTTCCAACTCCTAGAACACAAACATGTTGCTATGAGTCACTGCCATTTTTAATACTTTTTACAAGGTGATTCCTCTGTAATTATTGCAGCTTCAGTGTTGTATAACATTTCAACTACATATCAAGAAAATTAGAACAGACTAAAGAAACTGAATGAGCTGCTGTGGCTTTCATCATTGGAAAGAGGTGCGTGATGTAAAGCCTGGCTTAGGCTCCTGTGGGGAATCCTAGTAGAGACATACAACATAACCTATTCCCTACCTACCTAGTGTCTGATGTTATTGCCCACATTTATGCTGGTGCATTATGTGTAATAACCGTGTCCCGGTGCCAGTTTATAGACTTTTTGTTCCGGTCATTTTTTTTTTCAGGAAAAACATATTTGCTTCTATTCAGATAGTTTCAACTCGAGGAATTTGCTGGCATTTGGGAATCTTTATATTATACTATGACTACTATTCCTTATACTGAGAGAATGATTGTTATTCTCTCACTAATAAATTCAAAAACTGGTGAAAAAGTAGTGCACAGAATGAACTGATGGTGCTGAACGACATGTAGTTCCATGGGGTTTGCATTTATGACATCGCTACAGTGTCGATTTCCCATTGAAGCACAATGAAAGCAGTAATGCCTAGAATTTTAAAACATCCTGAGGACTTGTCATTTTTCAGTTCCTGCAGTGCAGACACGCAAACAAAGGGAGAAATCCTTAAAGAGTCATAAGAACGATGACGAAGATCCTGTAGCAGGAAATAAATTAAAACGATGCAGAAAACACATCGTAACATAACTTAGACACCAAATCTGTTTTCTTCACCCTTCACATAAGGATGTTGCGTTTAGATTTTGATTTTTACCTCCATGTACTGCTGCAGCTTCCTGCTGCGTCCAGACTGCCGCTCCAGCAGGTTCGCGTGAGCCTCGAGAAAGTCATAAGCATCCCAACCTCTTTCACCAGCTTCATCTAAGCTCCTCATGATCTGAGTGCACGCTTCAATGTCCCGCGGGGTGTATCCCTTTTGATTTACAAAGCGCCTGTAACACTCCTCCACACTGGGTGGAGAAAAGGAGGCTGAACGGACGAAGGAGGTGAGGTTGGAGGGCAGAAGGGATGGACCACATTTTGTCAAGTCCAGAGGTGCAAAGTCTAAAAATGAAGGAAACAGAAAATAAAGGATTTTATACAAACGGAGTTTGGTGTTCAAAAATAAAAGTCTAAAATGCGGTGGCTCTTACTCTCTTCACTGAACAGGCTGTGAGCGGGCGTGTTGCGCAGCTGCAACCTCATAATACACGACTCCATCACAATGCTATCATTGGTGTTTAGGTTGCGCACTTTTACTAGAAAAAGAGAAGAACAAACATAAATAGAAATGCAACATCCTTTAATCTTCTTAACACAGAAAACACCTACAAATTATATTACTAGCAATCAACTGATGCTACTGCAGGACTGCTGCTAATAAACACAATGCTAGCGACTGCTGTCCATGAGTGTGTGAAAGACAGACGGGACCAGCTTTGGCTGGAGGTTGTTTCTCCGAAGATTTTCTAAGAAGATTCTTGATCGAGTTATAATTGTTTACAAAACAATGAAACGGCTCAACGATCACAAAACTTTTCCACCTTTGTGCATAAATTATAAGCCACCTACCTACCTCACCTCTCTTAAGACTTACAGTTAGGCATAGATCATGTGACCCTGAACCCTCCTTTAGTTATACTGTCTTCTTCACTCACTATGTGTTTAGACACCACTCTGTATTTAATCATTTGTTATTATTAATCTCTGGTGTGTGTCTTTTTGTCATGTCTTTGTTCCCTCACCCCCAACCAGTCACAGCAGACGGCTGTCCCTCCAACAGACAGCTGTTGTGCTGGAGGCTTCTTCCTGTATAAGGAAGTTTTTCCCTCCCACTGTCGCTAAGTGCTTGCTCATAAATGGTCATTTGAATATTAAGCTTTCTATTTCTATTACTGTCGGGTCTTTACAATAAAGCACAGCGACTGTTGCTCTGATTTGGTGCTATATAAATAAAACAGTTTCTCCAAATATGGCAGGAACTTCACTGAAGAGTGTGTAAACTGTTTTAGAACAAAATGCACTGACATAAACTGCTTGCCACTTGCTACAAAACTGTTTTGGAAGTTTGCTGACAAATTGTTCAATCAATCCAACAAACTTTCCGTTCAATCATCCACCAGGTATTATTACACAGTAAAAGGTTTCTAAAGCTTTACCGATGCCCGGGGTGCAATATCCTCGCATCATTAAGTACTTGGTGTGCGAAGCTTTTTGTGCCTTCACTTGTTGCCTTTTTTTCCCATCGTAATCGTCACCATCATCGTCATCCTCCTCTTCTTCTTCTACTAGTTCTGCCATACTGAAAAGAAAAGATTGTGACTTTTGTAAATCGGGCTACAAATAATTTTTTTATGTTTTCTGTTTGTAAGCTTCATGAGAGCCCACTGTACAGTTCCTTCTAGCTAAAAACGGGATATATCTGTACAACTTAATAATAAAAACTACTTTCTGATTTTGCTTTTACTTCAATGTGTTGTCACTACTACACTTTCAACCTGCTGTTGTTTATTAACACTTCAAGCAACATTTCATGTGTGAAAGATGATGTACATATCTTTGCCTGAGATGCTTTGAAACTGTATGAAAGTCATTACGGTGCTGAATCCTTATGCCTCACCTCTTCACTACATCCTTGTCCACCAGGTTGCTGTCCACCACCACCATCTGTTTAGGTATGGAGGCGTACACATTCAGCAGTCCTAGAGACATCAGGCTGAGCGAGACTAGGCAGGCTCCACCCGGGGACTGGAGAGAGAACTTGAGCATGTCCGACACATCTGGAGGCTCGTCTGAAGCTGGAGGTACCGTGTTTGACGTGGCCGACACTCCTGGAGCCTCTTCACCAGATCCAGATGTGGAGCTGTCGTCAGGCTTTTTCTGCTCGTCCGGCTTGCTCGAAACATCAGTTTTCTCATTGTTCGTGTCAGCGTCCTTTATACTCTCGTCTCCTTTAATTTCACCTTGGTTGTCATCTCCTTCCTTTGTGGTGACATCTTTTGCCCTTTCCGGCTCACTCGCTGGTCTGTCAGCTTCCTTTCCTCCATGTTCTTTACTTTTGGAGCCTGTTTTTGTCTCCAGCACTTCCTCTCCATTCTGTGACCTGTACTCAGTTTCGTTGTAGAGTGTGATGATGGGCCTGTCATCATGCGTGCCATTGTCAATTAGACTCCTTAAGAAGCGGAAGGAATCGGTGCACAGGGAATGAGGAAAACGCCATGAAAAACACCTATAAGGAAGGAGAGGGAGAGGGGTGGTGAAAAACTTCAGGGGGCAGTAAGTAGTGCAGGAAGAATTCACATACTGGACTACTGGATTTTTATTTTATTTTTATTATTCTGTATCCACCTGTACAGTTTATGGATGCAGCTTATCAACCACGCTTGCTAGCTTTAGGTGAATATCTTGAAGCTTTACCATCTTCACTTGTTTCTAGGAATCCACCATATAATAAAAAGGGCCTGACACCGGACACAACTGGGTAATGAATCACTCTGGATTTCCTGTAAGCAGTCAAATGCAAACAGAAACAAAGGGCTGGAAGCTACGCTGATCCCAGGGGCACCCCTTCCTAAAGGGTACTTACCATAACATAGTGCACATAACTATTTGTCATGAAAGCAGCTTTTGTGTGACAAATTTAAAAAAACGAAAGACGTCCAGGTTTCTAGACGAGTTCTAGCAGTTACAAAAATCACCTATAAGTCCTACTTATGAGTGCTACTTAGGTGAAAGTGGCTACAGCTCTATTCCAGCTAATTAATCAACTCATTCATTCAGACATACAGTACATTTGGAAAGTGTCCATTAGTTATAATGTAGGTTTTTTTTCAATACCTCGCCACTTTTGATGAGCAAACAGTGGAGCAAATAACATGTGGAAGACAGAGGAGGAGCCGTGGGTTACCATGGTAATGAAACAGTTAGTAAAACATTCCCACTCCGTTCTCTGTAGTGCAGGACGTTCACTCCCGACCAGCTACCAGGATCAAGTGTTGTTTCAGTGATGCGTGCGAGCGTATCATTTCTCAATTGGTCGCGTACCTGAAGTAGGACTGGGACAGCTGGTAGGACATGGGCAGGATGGGCAGCGCTCGGTTCTTCTTCGGCCCAAACTGCTGGCTGATACGCCGGCGGTTGACCAGACCCCTCGTCCTGCACTGTATGAAGACTTTGCACAGAAGCTCCTGGTCATACTGACTGTACAAGTGGAAGATCTACGACAGAAGTGAGACAAATAATCAAAGGACTGAGCCTTAAAACATGACACAGATCTACTTATTAAGGGAATTTAATCCTATATAAAGCTTGATTACACTTTTTAATGATTTTTTTGTTTGAAGACATGAATAAAAAAAAAAAACATTCTTTACAGATAAACTTAGTTAACCTCCTAAGACCCGAACTCTTCCAAAGTATGCATTTTTAATTTCTCTTTGATATTTGGGCTGATTGGCACTTGATGAATGTAAAAAACAAAGAATTACCAGATTTTTTTTTTACCTTTTTTTTGTTTCTAAGAAAAATGAGAGCCACATATGAGGATTTTCGTTTAAAATTTCGATAGAACAGTGGCAGTATAATGTCCTTCTAAGTGGATATCAGGCCCTTGTAGAGTAAAATTGAGTATTTTGGTCTAAATAACCCAAAATGTGATGTCCACATATGTGGACGCCAGGTCCTAGGAGGTTAAAGGGAGATTTTATGGAAAAAAGGACTAAAACTGAAGGTTGGCTGTACCTGAAAGGATCTGGAGGTTTTCATTTGATTGTTGGTCATGGCCAGAGTGCTCTGGATCAAGTTATGTAACACTACAGAATGAATGTCATCTGTGCTGCAGTGGAGACACACAAACAAACAATCACTTACTGCCATAAACATTCATATTCTAATGTAAAAATCTTAGATAACCTTACCTGTTCAAAGTGTCTTTGTATGGGAGCTTTTTCCCGCTGTCTATTGCAGAAACCTTAAACCTGTTTAAAAAAAAACAACAAACACTTGTTAGCTTTACACTTAGCTACATATTGTATGTCAGCACATCAATCTTCCAGCTTTTTACCTCGAGAAGAGCTGCTGTTTGGTGTCAGGGATGATCAAATCATGAGCATTGACAATTGTGCTGAACTTCTGTCTGAGCAGCCGGATATACTCTGAGAACACTTTGGCACAATCCTAAAAAAAGCACAGACAGAAATATTACACTTTCAATTCACTTAAATAAATAAAAATACAGAAAATGGAAATAAAAAGAACGGCAAACACATACCTCTGGTTTTTCGGGATCAGCAGGTTTCTCCTTCTCCAAAAGACTCATCAGCGACTTGTCCTGGTACACTTCAGCCAGGCAGATCCTGCAGCAAAATTCCACGAGTTTCACGAATGACTGGATTTAAAAGTATGTGTTTCTTTGCTATCTGCACTCACCTGTAGTTCAGAAGTGTCTGAGGATTTTTCAGGATGTATCTTGAGCGACGTCCAACGGCAACTGACGTTTTATCCGATGATATCTCAAACTCTGCGTGGAGCAGGTCTCTCACCACACAGTGAGGTACAAACTGCCTTTTTAACTGCAACACATGACGTAACGTGCAGCACGTTTTGGAGGAAGTACGTGCGAGAAGCTGTAAAATTTAAAAAGATGATTGAATTTCTGTGCGTACCTTGCTGTTGAGCAGGTCTGCAGCCACACAGCAGAGCATCACCAGTGAGTCTTCCTGTACAGTCCAGTTGACTCTTTGTCTGGTCATCCGTTTCAAAGCCTGGTGGTCCGTCTCATCGTGTGCAGGAGTGCGTTTCTTGGGCTCTTTGATTATGAAAACACGTGTTTTTCCTCACATCCAGCAGACACATGCATTCATTTTTAGGTTAAGATGGACACTTTGTACCTTTTTTCTTCTTGCGTGGAACTTTGACAACATCTTTCTTGGTTCTCTTCCTCTTCTGCCCCTTTCCTCCAACCACCCGCTGGTTTCTGGATGCTGGTTCTATTCCCACCTGGTTATCAGTGAATAAGAATACAAACAATAACCTCTAGACAGTCTAAATAGATGTCTTTGAGCACTGACCAGTAATTAAATAAAAAGAAACAACACCATTACTGCCTTTGGATAGTTACAATACTGGACAAAGAATGAGCAGGTAAATAATTATGTTGTTTATTATATAATAAAGGCCCACATTATGATTGTACTCTCAATTTGAGCTTAATTAAACATACCTGCTTAAAAGCTTCTTCCACAAAGTTAGAATTATTAGTTTCTGTTAGCGTTGTGACGTACTAGATTATTAGACCAAATGTTGCACTGCTGCAACAGCGTTTCTATTCTTCTGCACATCCCATTACTATTAAGACGTGGCTGAAGACCAGAAACACCCCCACTGTTCAACAGCTTCCTCAAATTGTATGTCGGAAAAGAAAACCTCTGAACATTGTTCATTTTCTGCAGGCAGGATTTAATGCAGGGCTGTTGAGTAGCTTTGAACTTATTTAATAGACATAACAAACTGGAAGATGAGCATATGTTAGAGTTAGATAGAAAATCCCATACCTGAACTTTTTCTGCCCTCGCTGGCCGCTTGGATGTGACATAACGCGGTGTCGCTGTACCTCCTGTTGTAGAGATTTGTGGTTAATATAAATGTTAAAAGCTCCAGGAGCAGATGTGACATAGCTGATCACATGAAGTGGACAAAAGAAAAAAAAAAAAACTCACCAGCTTTAAGCGCAAATCTGAGAGCATCTTTACTCAGGAGGCTCTTTAGTCTGGTTTTGTTGTCCTGTGCCTCTAAACCAGATTGCCTCTTAAAAACAAAAAAACCCCAATATGTCAAAAATGCCAGCATGCATTCAACATGCACATGACTGTCTGTATTGCATACTGTGTTTGTACCATGTTAACAGAAAGCAGCTGATTGGTCCAAAACCAGTTGCGTTTAAGATGACCAAAAAATTCAGAGTCCAGTCCTCCTGCTCCTTTACCGTCTCCTGGTATCAATCCGTCATCACACACTTCAGTACTGCCCCTGTGTGTGTTTGACAGATGCACATTCATCAGCATGACTTTAAAACACTGTGTATGAAAGGTTTCTGTGCTACTGTAGTACTGTAACTGCTCGAGTTAGTCAGCTTTAATTGAAAATGAGAAATGGAAGAAAAGAAGCACAGTGAATAAGAACCCAGCCACACAGAAAAATGGGTGCTCTCTGACTGGCTGACAAGTGGCTGCCGGGAGTCGCTAGTGTGAAGCTGGTTGTAAAGTGGTATACGGTTGTTAGCAGCTCAATAGTTTGCATGGAAGCTGCCAACTTGTCTGCAAACACTCGCAAACTACTCACCAAGTAGTGAAGTAAAACTACATTTCTTTTGCCTTCAAAGTTGGCTGCTGTGGTAAGGCACAACTTTTACTTTAATAAGTCACAATGCGATTTATGATGCAGCACCCTCTTTAAAACCGATTTCACTCGGCGACAGCCAGGAACCTTCATATCGTTTTTTCCTCCCTTGCAGCCAGAGGGAGAGAAATCATTACACACGTACTTTAGCAGGTACGCCATTCCTGCGAAAACGTGGCGTTCTTGCACAAAAGAAGGAGTCGTTTCCTCATCAGTGGTGTTCCTCTTACAACGAACTACCCCTAAAAAGAACATTTTCAAACAGGGACATATTATTATTTGAATAATTGCCAGAGCAGTGCGTGCGTTTTATGGTCATGTATGTACGTACCCAGTGGTGTGTTGAGGCAGACGCACATCAGGTCAAACCAGTACTTTTCCAGGTCATCAGCAGTGTTGAAAACGTAAGGGCGCCTTTCAAACGGTTTTTCAAGGCACTCTGTGACCAGCCAGTAGTGAGGCTCGGTGTTGGTGGTGTCAACAATAGTAGCATTACGTTTAAGATACACAAACACCTGGATGATTGAATGGATAAAGACATATTAATGCATAAAAATGCTCCTGAGCAGCTACATTTACAGTCATTGATAAGTAAGATTTTTGTGAAGATCAAGCAATTTTTACAACCTTAGAAAAAACCTTAAAAATCAAAAACATGTGCTTGTATTCCTTTTAATAGTCCTCGTACGCTTACACGTACTTTACTGTTTTAAGGTTTTGTGTACCTGGTCTTTCTCCATGAACTTCTCAATTGGACCAAACTGCAGAAGACCCATGTAGACCAACTTTAGCAGGTTTTCATGAAATACAAAGATGTACTTCCTAAAATAAAAAAATAAAAAATAAAAAAAATAGTCCATAAATGCTCACTTTCAGGTCCCAGATGTGGCGTGTTACCGAGAGGACAGAATGAAAATCACCGTTTATAAAGCAGCCGTCTTCTCATTCGTGCAGGCAGCGCTCTCACCAGATGATGTTGCTTTACAGGATCATTGAGATATTCCTCCAGTCCTTCCACCTGTGGGCACAAGTTAGCAGTGTTAACTCAAAAGAATGGGTCGTTCTAAAGAGCTCACTGAATTTATGCATGGCACTGTAGTGGTACAAGTGTATTTAGGAGCACAGCATCTCAGCCATGAAGCAGCAGACCACATAAAGTCCCAAACTGGAGTTTAGCCAAGTCTGAGATGCACAGTGTGTAAACATCACCAGCACTCTGCAGACTCAGTAAGCGCAGAGCTCCAACCCTCCTCTGGCATTAACATCAGCACAAGAACTATACTACCGTCCATATAGTGCATCTCAAAAAACAATAACAGGGCTGATGTTTGCCACTTGAAACTCAGAGAAAACTGAAAGACGGATGCTTTTAAAATATGTGAGCACATTTTTTAGTATTTACACAGTATTAAGGTAACTGATCCACAAATACCTAAACATTGCACTACATCTGCTACAAAATGAGTTCAAACTGAGAAAATCTGCACATATCTGCCACAAAGTTGACCCGTTCATCTTTTCAGAGAAAACATATTTTCCACTCCACACTAGCCAATGAACTGCATGGCCTTTTTTCCCCCAAAAACAAAGCTTCACACTCACCTTATAAGTAACTTGAATAATTTGCACAAAAACAGAAAGAGGCAAACAGAGGAGCAGGTCGCCCACCATCGCCCAGCCGCTGCTGTACTCCTCGTGAACACGGACAGGAGGGATGAATCTCTTCCAGGAGTCTTCATCGAGATAGACTATCAGTGTCACACAGGAAATAAAAAAGGGGAACCAAGAACATTAGCTGGGAAAATGCAAAACTTCCACACCCCTGTAGACAGAAACAAGCAATCCAAATTACATTTTCATTAGAAATGCAAGTATACATGAGGCTGTCTCACCTTTCATGTCAGACTGAGAGTAACTATCTTTTTGCTCCTCTCCTTCATCACCAGATGCCACTTCCATGTTAGATAAGCTGGAGTCTGCACTTTTCCGGCCGTCACATCCGGTGCCAACACTGTCAGACAACGGTGTTGGTCTGTCTGCAGGTGTAGAGCTTTCTGCTTCTTTCAGATCCTGTTGTGCTTTGCTGTCTGCGGGTTTGGCAGCAGGATCGGAGCCGTCTGCGCCGCTTGATGATTGACTGGTTGAATCAGAGCTGCTACAGTTGTGTCGGAGCGGATGCCCATAGATCAGGTACCAGAGGAAGGTATGCATCATGCGTAGACGATGCATTTTAGGCTGGAAGCCATAAGTCTTACTCAACCCTGGAACTATTTAAAAATAATAATAATAATAAAAAAGTGAGTCAAACATTTACTGGAGACAGATCTGATTTAGTATACACAACAGCATGATCTTAGCACGCCTGCTCAATTTACTGAATTTAAAAATGTTTTTAGTCTCTTCTTATTTTTGACCATCTGATGACCATCATTCACTTGTTAGAAGAGTATTAAGGAAATCATGAAAATAATGTTTATTCTGCCAGTTTGATATAGAGCTTGAATCACATGATTGACCCACTGGGAGAAACTATTCGTTTTTGCTCATTTCTGTTCTTGGGAATAGAAATCTGTGGGAAATTAAAGTTGTCTTTTTGTTGTGGTATAAAATCAAAAAACAACCTCTTGTGGGCTTGAAGTCCGGGTCATCATCGATAATTGCTTTCTTTTTGTCAGCCTCCTTCTCTTGTTCTCTGGCTCTGTCTTCAGCATGGCTGAGGGACAGAAGAAGAATACCGGGGGCACAACAGGCATAAGCCAGTGAAACACAGAAGACAACACAGAAGTTCACATTCTGGTATAGAAAGATCTGAATACATAAACACAGCAATCAGGCAGGCCGAGTGATCATTACCAAGATCAGAAGTCCATTTAAATCTCTTCACATGTCAACAAACACCAGGTAACAGTAAAGGCACTGAGTACTGTGCAAAAGTCTTAAGTGAGACGATATTTCTTTGCATTTTGCTTCCATTGTTCTCCAGACTTTCTGAATATGGTAAAATGGATCTTTCAAAGTTTTCCTTTAGACATTGGCTGCCTTTTTGCTCATTTACTCTTAACACTCAAGGATAAACAAGGCATCAAACTCAAGGGATGAACCTGTGTTGTGTCTACACATAACAGATAAATTAGCAAAGAACCAATTTTAAGTTATATTTAGACAAAAAACACAATTTCTTTTTTAGTTGTATCTATGAGAAACACCACTTTCCTCAGTTTCACAGCCATTAAATGGTGTTTTTGAGAGTCACCTTGTAGAGTGTTAGCTGAAAATACCTCGGCTTGGTGTGCAGCATGTCCTAAAATAATTTTTAAAAAATGGACAAGTGGAGGACAAAAGAAAAATGAGGGTTACCCCAAGTAGACGTTTAAGGGGGAAAAGGTCAAAGGGAAAAGGCGGGAAGACTAAGATATGCCAAATTACACACGAACTGGACTGAGAATCAGTGGCAACAGGTCTGATGGAGTGATGGATCTAAATTTAACATTTTTTGAGGCAGCATTTGAGCCTGTGGTGATGGGGATCTCTTCAAAATTGCTGGACTAATGATCAGTGATCATCCAATCTCATCATTGTTCAGAAACACACTGACACCTGTTTTAATAAAGCACTGCCACTACTTTCCATTTTCCTAGTAAAATATTTTTTTTAAATGGAGGGGTCACGTAAGACATTAGGACAGCTCAAACATCCTGTTGTTTTTGTTTTTTTAAAAATGTGACTTATCTTTGATTATGTGCTCACCGTAACACTGCTGAAGAGCTGGAAATTCTGAATCGGACCTGCTCAATAACCTGTTTGACTCGGTCATTGTTGGGCTGAATGGACGGATGAACAATCATTTCAACCTACAGGTGCAACAACAGACACACACATTTTTTTTTTTTTTGTAAAGCACTTTGGTATGCCTAGGCTTTTAATGTGCTCTATAAATAAAGGTTGTTGTTGTTGTTGTTGTTGAGACTTTATATATGACTCCATAAAACTCCCATCTTGCCTGTATAGAAAGGCAGAGCAGATGTGATGTGTTCACGTACCTTCCTTGTCATCCCATCCTGTACAACAGTGGTCGTGTATATTTTAAGCAAGCCTTCTCTAGCGAGACAGTGGACGAGACGTACGATAGTCTTCTTGCAGCACTTTGAACTGACACCGTCCTGTTTCTCATCATCATTGATCATCTTCTGCAGCCTGTGGAAAGCACAGCACGCTCTTACCGTGCATCAAAAACACTTTGAACTTGAACTATTGCCATTTCAGACAAACTTACTGGAAAAGACCTTCTATGATTCTTAAGTTGCAGACAGCCTCAACTATCAAGTTCTTCCTCCTTAGCAGGCGGTACGTCTCGTGAGACCTCTCCCGAGTTACGCTGGCTTTTTTTGGAGAGGGAATACTTTTAACGACCACTGTGATGGGTGCCGCATTATCAGCTGCATTTGGTGTCTCACTTTGATGCAAAGAGCTGGCATCAGTTGAACTGGTTTCTTCCTTTTCCTCAACCGGAGCTTTGTAGGAGAGAAAGGAAATTTCACGGGCACATAATGCCCGACATGACATCATCATCCCAAAGAAAACTATCAAAGTTATTTCAGTAACAAACAAAGAAAAGCCATAAAAGGAGAAATTACAATTTGGCAGATGTTTGGTTTTTTAGGGCTATAAATAAACTGGTGGCACTTTTCTTTGTTAGCTAGGTTTCTGCACCAATTGTCCAAAGCGCACCTGAGCAGGACTTTCTGAATCACCCAACAAAAAAATTCCTTAGGCTGGTTTTAAAGCCCAACCTCACATGTAAATAGAAAATACTTGAAAAATGTCCTGAACTAACAGTTGGTGACCCCAGCTGTCTCCATGTGTGTTGAACATTAATCCACGTCTGCACTCAGAGAATGTGTTTCTCCTGCTTTTGACACTACGCCATCAGATGCATATTTTTACACTTTCATAACTGTGACTACATTTCTCTATAAGGAATGTTGTAATTATGCATACATAAGCACATTGAAAATAAATGCATTATAATAGCAGGAGCACAGAAGAGCCCAAACAATTTCTTAAAACTGGATCACCTGACTGCACCTTCTGTCACCTTCTTTCAGCTTTATAGTGAAATTCTGCTTCTGCTTTAACGTCTACAAACTTTTTTCATCTATACTGTTATTCTTTATTGATTTCATCGCCACCCTGTGGCTCATTTGGAACAATCTCAGACCGCTTTACCTGGATTTGGGTAACAAAAACAATCAAACAAAAAACCCTGGTAAAATCCACTTTAGGCTTCAGTCTTCAGTCTGCTTGTTAGCAGATCACCATGTTTGCTATAATTTCCAATTACAGATGCTTGTTGAGTTTGTGTTTGCAGACAAGTCAGCGTCTTCCACGGAAACTAGTGGAGAAACCTGCTAACAATCAAAGTGATCGCAAGGAGGTGTGACCAGTGGTTGCCAGTAACTATACGCAGACAGCAAAGCAAATCGAAATCGAAATGAATATTTACTCGATGTTTTAAGTTTTAATTCAAATGCACGCGTTTGTAAATAAGTATTAGTTTGATCTTTCTCCAACTAGAAAATATACAAAAACATTTTTTACTTTATTTTAATCTACAGTCAGAGCTCTTCGGGTTAAAATGTGGGAATTACCTGTCACAGCACCAGACACCGAGTCGGGTGTCCCGTGAGTCGCAGGTTTGCTGCACACTGAAGTTTCACCTGAGAGGTTCCAAAAAAAAAAAAAAAAAAAACAACTCATCAACATTAAGAGGTTATGATGTGGATTTTACCTTATAGAGATTTAGTATCTATTCTGAAATCAGCAAAGGTGTAATGACTGCTCACACTCAGCTGGTGCACTCTGCATGACAGGAACGTCAGGCTGAGTGTGCTCTGCTGTCATGCTGCCCTTTTCCCCTGTTGTCTTTCTCCTGGCTCCTGAGTTTTCCCTCACTTTACTTTCATTTCCATCCAGCCCTTCCTCTCTTGAATTTCCTTTCCCGTCTTCAGATGTCTGCCCCCCTTCCTCTGCCTCTTTGCTTCTTCCCTTAACTTCTTTTTTATTCTTCTTGGCTTCAGGAGTTCTGGAGCTTCCTTTCACTGGCGCCTTTGACGATGACGGCGTTTTAGGGGAGGTCGGTTCTGCACTTGACGTTTGAGGTGCGGAAGAAAAGAGCAGCATCTGCCGCTCCTGCTCTTTAGCAAACAGCTGGAGTTGATTGCTACTGCCGACACACCTGCCAAAAGATGTGAGCAAAAGATATTTTTAACGGCAGGATTTAGTGCAAAGTGGCGCGAAAATAAGAATTTAAAGGTATAATTTATGCATTTAGGGTTACAAACTTATGGCTGATGAATTTTGTAGTCCTCTGCCGACCCTCATCTTCCATGAATCCCTACAGAGCGAGGCACACACACACACACACACACACAAGTGAAAAACAGAAATTTACAATGTAAAACAAAACTAAGCAACACTAAACGACCCACTGCTTTGGTAGATTGCTGCGGCATATCATTTCCTGGTATGAAAAGTCAAGACAATGCTGAAGTGCCGGCTTATAGATCTATGACCTCATTAAACAATTTCCTGATGAGTTTATGATCGCAGTCAGTACTTGCAAGTTTTATTGAAAACGATGCGATATTCAGTTTGTAATTTTTGTTCCTCGTTTGAATCAAGAATGAGATCATGGATACCAGTGGCAGAAAAGAGTTTTCTCCAGTGGGTGGCTGTCCTCTGACTCAGAGACAGGGTGGGGCATCATTCGAAAAGGGCTCAGAGCAGCTGCTACTCTTTGGATGACAAGCAGAAATGATCCTGGGCTGGCAGTTGTGATGTCAGGTTTGGCATTTGCCGTTCATGAGGGCGAGAAGAGCTGATATAAAAAGGTTGTAACCGATAATTTCGGCTGCTCCCAAGGAGTTGCTTCAGAACATGGACCTGCATATTTAATTTGGCACAGATTTTACAGCCCAGGGTGGGTTCCTAATGCCTGTGCTTCCTCTCACTTGTGAACCGACGACCTTTCGCGTGTCAGAGAAACAACGGCAGAAGAATTAGAGGTTAAGCAGGGACAATTCTAGCACCATAAATATATACATTTTTAAAAATAAATAAAAACTGTATCAATCTATCAAGCAGATAATAATAAGGGCAATTAGAAACTGCTGATGGCACTAAAGGCCAAATCAGAGAGCACCAGAGGCAAGATTAGGTGCAGAATTTTGGGAAAACTTGGGGATTTACAGTTTGTAGCTCACCACAAATAAAAAAATAATACCAATAAAAAGGAAAAAAAAATTCCATTTAAATAAATATGCAATCCTCCAATTTGACACCAAATAAACTTTCAAGTGGGTATCTGATCGTCAGCACATGTGCCATTAATAATAGCGTTAGGAAGGACGTTGTTTGTGGCGGCTGACCTCTGGTCGTGTGGGTGGGAAGCCGAAACACATCTGACAATTGAGTATACCTCCAAATAAGCTATCCTGGTCATCAGTACTGCTTTTTCTATTTTTAGCCTCGATCTTTTTTTAAGAGAAGGGCAAAAAGAAAGAAAGAATAAAAGCATGTGCCCAGACGTCACCTTGATCAACCCATCTTTCTCTAGCCTTCGCCAGAGCATGCGAGCTTCCAATTTGCTGACGTTCAGTCTGAATGCAATATCACGCTGGGGGATGCCCTTAGTGCCAGAGGATAGTACTGCATTACAAGAGAAAAAAGACAAAAGGCTACAGTTAACACAACACTCGAGTGTTCAGCTGATTACGAGCAAGACAAACAACTTCCTGTGAGACTGAACAGAAACAAAGTGATTTGAAGGTAAAATGCAGCCTTCATTAGAGAGTGCAGAGAACTGCAGTCTGTTATTAACTGTCCTGCTGCACTTTCTTGAGTTATGAGGACTAGTGATGAACTTCAGAAACAACAATATTTGTTGCCTTATTTACACCTCACTGTCTTCATGGAAAGAGATGACATAAGAATGATATTGTACATTTCACGAGAAGATTACGCTTTAGCACAAAATCAAACTATTAATAACAAATTAAGTAGTAACAATTTATAATGTAAGGAAAAAGGCCTGAAGGAGAATTAGTCCTCTGCAGCTTTGGACACTGAAAGCATGGTTCAATGTGGTGAATGTCACCATGGAAACCGAGGTTTCAATCCCCCGTAAAAATTAAATCTTATTTTATCGCAGAAACCTTAAAAAAATTTTAAAAAAAGAACTTCGCAAAGAAGGAAGGCAATATTAAATATTGCATGAGATTTTAACTGTTGTAGTAAAATCAACGAGTTAAAAAGAGCTAAATGGGGTAAAAGCCCTTTGCTGTTGGCTCAGTACAGCTGTGATCACGCTCAAACATCTGCACCTTCATGCAACGGTTTGGAGCACAGACAGAAAAATATCGCTGTGTTTATGGAAGTGTTAGCTTTCACCAGTAAAAGCATCAAGACTTCATTTTTCTTTTGTTTCTTAACTTAAGGAAAAGATCAAACATACTGATGTGATAGGCCTGTGTTAACAGGTCCTTCTCCATGATCCGGCCCTCTGTAAGCAAACCCCCTCTTCCTGCTCCACCATCATCATCCTCGTCTTCATCGTCATCGTCATCTTCCTCAGCCACACCCTTCTTTATGTATGGCTTTAACAGCCTCACACAGCGAACAGTCACTTTGGAGCCTGAGAAATAAGTAAAGCAGTGTACTCTTTTATGTTTAAATTTTAGTAACGCACCAACAAAAACTAATTTCGAATACTCCAAAATCACTTCTTCATGGCTCTTTACTTTAGAAAGTCAAGCAGTGACAGAGTTGTTTTTTACCTCACCACTAAACATGGAATGACGACTTTTGCCAGGCACTGAAGGCCAGGCAAAAACGTGTGCATATACATCAAAATATTTGAGAAACTAAACACACAGAAGCAGCAACTCTGTAAACTGCACATGAAGGACAAATAAGACGTTGATTATATCAAGAAGCAGTTGAGTCATAAGCAATTTGTGTCTGATTTCTTGTCTTTCTGATAGGTCATTAATATCCAAATCAAGCATATGTTGTGGTGCACTCATGCACTGTGAGGCTTATGTGGTTTTTCAGTGTTGCATTACCATTTTTGTTGGTGCGGGGTCCAGCGCTGGGGTCCAACTCCTCCAAAGGGAATCGGCAAAACTCGATCAACTTGGACGCTCGCATGTACTTGAATAGACGCAAGTAAGTCCTGTCGTCCACGTTCTACGAGAAAAACAGACAACTTTCTACCACAAGCAGAAGGCTAGACAGACAGGGGCGACAGAAACTTAGAGGGATACTCACAACAAGCTGTTCTCTGAGCATGATGACTGTGGAAAACTGATTCGGACACTGCTGGAGAAAGTTGGACGTGACTTCCATCAGTATATCATACTTGGTCCTCCTGAAAGACAAAAACAGGAAGCAGATGTGATAAAGCCAACACACAGATGGATGCACCTAAATTTTAAAGCTGCAAAAACCGTGCACAGATTTAGGTGGTATCTTTATTGCAGAGGTGACGTGCATAAGACAGACTCTCAACTGAGGGTCCAAGGACAGACCATGTTTTATTTCATGCTTTTCTTTTTCACTGATGATGCTAAACCAACCATTCCCGTTTCTGCTTTTGATGAGATAAAATGTGAAACACAGAGCACAAACATACCTGTTTACATGGAAGCGTTTGAGCAGCAGAAGGATGGAGTGCTGCTGCTGTCCGGTCTTCATTCGCCTGACGTAGGACTGCATGGTGACCAACTGGTATCGGACAAGAGACTTTCTGAAGTAGTGAAACTTTCGGGCATCCACCCTGCTCAAACACAACACTGACTGTTAGAAGGAGGACACCTGAGTGCAAGCCGGTCTGTAAAGGAAACACAGAACAGTGATGGAACCGTGCGAAAGGTGGGTTTAAGTGTCTCCTACTTGAAAGAGCCTCCATGTAGATCCCTCTGCAGCTCCCCTTGCCATCGTGCTCGGCCCACTCTCTCCAGCACGCAGTAAGAGTCGCTGCCGAGTTTTACATCAGGATCGCTCTCGCTGCCAATCAGGGCACGATATCGCAGACACTGTGATGCCACGACAACCAGCTTTCTCCCGTATCTTAGAAGGAAGAGAGAGAGAAGTGGAGAATATGTTACTGAAAGACTTTGAAAGCACAATAAAGGACAAATACATCTGCTAATTCCACAGAGCATGTTAATCATCACGGGGGGGGGGGGGGGGGGGGGGGGGGGGTATGAAACATCCAACATCCCTCACTAAAAATCTCACCATCCTGCATAGATAGTTTCATGGTTAACACGAGCAGCTTTCATAAACACTATTTTAAAAATTGCATTTTATTGATGTTTTGTAGGCATAACCATGTGTTGCTAACTTTTCTGCCACTTAGGTCCTGACTGCAACCATCTAGCAACCACCAGTCATCTGGAAAAATTTGTATTCTCCAACAGGTTGGGAGTGGTTGCTGCAGGAAAATCATTGCCAATGTCCCAGTCATGCAGGCCTGCAGACCAGTTGTTGCCCCTATGGCAACCACTTGTCACTAGGAAATCTAATAGCAACCAAAACAATCAATAGGAGGTTTTTGAAACAGCACCTCTGATGTCACACAACGCCAACCACTAGCAACCGGTATTATTAATCACATCCAATATAGCAGGCAACTCTGAAGCACTGTGCATGTGACATTGTATGAGAAATCTTCAATAAGCAGCATATTTAACCAGATTTAATTCCAGGTAGGGTTTTGTCAGTATCAGCGCATCTCTACAAACCTTTCCAAAGCCTCGCTCAAGCTGACCAATGGGGTCAGCGGGGACTTGGAGCGGACTTGCTTTGTGACGTCTTTCCTTGTTTTGAAGAAGGCACACGAGCCCTGAATCCCATCCTTGTTTTCGACAACGTCGATGGGGTAGATGTCTTTGGGAGTGTCCGTAAAGCTGTCAGTCACTTCGATGCCTGTCTCTGCATCAATGTCCTTAAACCTGAAAGAAACAAGAGCAACTCCAAACATAAGGAGATGGCAAAATAACACATTTATTGCATTAAATTTCAATGGTAAACTTGACCCTGAAAGAAAAATGCTCTTAGAACTACTACTACCTCTACAAACTAGGGTGTAATATTAATAACTATCAATATTTACACTAATAAAAACAAAAGAATTCACTTCTGTTCAACCAGAAGAGCATTAGGAAAGTCCAAAACTTTTGTTAGGATGTCCACAAAAAGAGTTTACATCAGAGTTGTCAAACAAAAGGCTCGAGGACCAGAATAGGCCCACAAAAGATTCAAATTTGGCCCACTGGACATCTTCAAAGCAGGGAAGGCATAAACCTTGGATGTTTTGAGTTTTACAGGTTTTCCTACTGATAATCACCTTCACCATGGAAATTCATACAGCACCAAGGTAAATAAGAAACAGATGAATGAAGAACAGAAAGTTCTTGTTTTAAAACTAATGCAGAAATTTATTATTTCTACAGTAGGTTCACAGTTCAAGAAAGAAAGAAAGAAAGAAAGAAAGAAAGAAAGAAAGAAAAGACATTCTGTCAATTAACAACAATTTTCCATGTTATACATCTTTCGCCATCTTACAATGCTGTGATTGCAGCCATTCCCCAACTCTCTGTGAATGGTACTCATGGCCATTGATCAGTGGTCTTTGATCAGTGGGTTTTGATCAATGGGTTTTGGTCAGTGGTTGTTGATCAATGGTCATGAGAATTTGCATAATTGTGATTAAGGAACTGACCTCCCAGCCCATCGTTCCTTCAGTGGGCTGGTTTCAGTCATTATGCAAATGTACTGTTTATAAGATTGGGGAAACCTGCAGTCAGCTGAGACTGAAGAAGTCACTGGATGCGTGACGAAACGTTTCTCCCAGAAAACGCTACGTCCAGATGAACAGAATCAACTTTTGGAGAGTTTCCATGTTATAATTACAGGACAGCCTGTGCAATTAATTTCTTACAATGAAGGAAAACTGAGTTATACTGTTCAAATTGCACTTTTGTTCTTATATTAAGATATCTCAGGGATTAAATGTGTAATTACACTTCTTTACAACAACAGAAAAAAGAATTTCACTGCTTCGGCTCACTTAAGATCAGCATGGATTGGATGCGATCAATGGTGCAAAATGACTTTGACATTCCTGGTATACTTGCTTTTAGGTAAAGGGCGCACAGCTAAATGTTGTTTTTAAAGGATCAGTCCATTACCACCAGTGCTATCCAGCTGATGTTTCAGGTCACTAAAATCTCAGGAGTCACTGATGAGGTTAAGATGACTAATCTTTTTCTTTTGGTCGAACAAAAGAAATCAATGGAGGATGACAACAAAGGCTTGAGAAATTTACAGTGGGAGATTTTCTAACACAGATGCACACAGAGGATTATTAAGTGCATCACAATCTGGTTTACTGCAGGGTTTAAGATGGAGTACATAAAGTGCAAGAGTGTTAAAGTGTAGGAAAACAACAGCCCCACTCAGAAAATAATTGTTCCGCCTGTCTGTGAACCATCGTGACAAATCTGAGGATTGATTTACTTGTTGTGTGGAAGCCTGCCGTTTGTTTTAACTGTGTTAAAACTGTGAGATTCCTTATGATATCTGTGAGGATGAGAACGTCACCTGTCGGTCAGCACGACATCGTCTCTCTCCTCCGGGAGCTCGTAAAACAACAGGTCGCTGTTGATGACCAGTGACTTCCAGATGAGCTCCTTGGTGCAGTCGTCGAGCTTGAGGGGAAACCCGGGCTGCCTGTCTTCCAGTCGTATCCACAAAGTCGGAATGGTTATCCCGTCCAGCCCTTCCAGAGCCACTTCATCCACAACTATACTCAGCAGATCCATTCCGTGCTATTGGCTAGCTAACATGCTAGCTCACCGGCAACTATCCTGCAGTCTGTGCGCGCGCTATAGACTCGTAAAGTCACGGGATGTGACCGGAGAGCTCGCGGGCTCAGATATCTGTGTTAGTGGCAGAATAAATAAAAAGATTGATTTAGAAAGCATTACTTCTTACTTCTACTACGTCTTCCAGCTACTTTGTGTCCGTGTACGTTCCTGCGTCATATTTAAACTTTGACCTCACGTTGCGTGATTAGTTGGGGGAAAATGAAATCCACCAGGGGGCGTACAGGTACACTTTCTGAATGAGCTTCATCGACGCACTGGCATATTTTGAAAAAAATTTTTTAAAATAGAATAACTCGAAAACATATTTGCTTTACAGGAAAGTGAAAATTTTACAATTATGTTCCCATTTAAAAATTATTCTGGTTTTATGTTGAGCCCTGGCATTATATTCCCCCCGCCGCCTTTTTAAGTACTGGTGCTAGTAAATTTTGAGGTATATTGTATATTAGCCATAATTGAACCTATATTGTCCTCTCACCCAGTTGGACAGTTTCCAGATTTGAACGCCTTGAAACAAATTTCTGCCTGCTTCACAACCCTTCCCAGCGGATGTCTGCATATTAATCAGCATATTAATCATGCTTTTCTTTGAATATACACTCTTTCAGCAGTCACTTTGTTTTTAAGTTGCTGAGTAACCGCTGCAGTTTGTTACACCAATATTAAATGGCCATTGTTTTATTACTTTTTGTAATTGCTATAAATTGACCTTCTATTCAGTGGAAAGGTTATCTCTTTACAACACAATACTCTGAGCCGATTACTCGAAAATAATAATAATAAATATGTACCAGTCAAGCATAAGAGTTTATTCATTTGAGACAGCGCGACAAACGACGGTGGTATATTTGGGGGGTTTCTGTCAACTTAACTTACAACCTTTTTCCTTAACTTGCTGTTTTTAAATATATTTATAAATATTTTTTATTTAAGTGTTTTGTGTGACTTCCCATCCATCCATCCATTCGCTTCCGCTTATCCTTTTCAGGGTCGCGGGGGGCGCTGGAGCCTATCCCAGCTGTCATAGGGCGAGAGGCGGGGTACACCCTGGACAGGTCGCCAGTCTGTCGCAGGGCCAACACACAGGGACAGACAACCATTCACACTCACATTCACACCTAGTGGCAATCTGGATTATCCAATTAACCTATCCCCACAAGCTGCATGTCTTTGGACTGTGGGAGGAAGCCGGAGTACCCGGAGGGAACCCACGCAAACACGGGGAGAACATGCAAACTCCACACAGAAAGACCCCGGCCTGATGGTGGAATTGAACTCAGGACCTTCTTGCTGTGTGGCAACAGTGCTAACCACCGTGCTGCTATCCTGCTGTTTTATGTGACTTAAATCTGTTGAATTTATCTGACTTAATTTTTTTTTTTTTCAAACCTGACATAATCTAATTAAGTTTGTCCAGCAATTCTCCTTTTCCTTTTTAGGTCATGGGGACCTAACTCCATCTGCTGCTGAAGACAGTGCGTCACATGTGACACCTGTGGACATGAAAGCGAAGTGGATGGTACATGACATTTGGTAAGATGCTGAGTACATTAACTATATGCAACAGAAAGTTATATACATTTACACCCACACCCCCTGATGGAACAAGTATTGATATTGGAGACATGTATGATTATTGAAATCATGCTAAATTACATTTTCTTAGATAGTGTTTCAATTAGTTAAGCTAAATAAGTGCCTGTAGACATTGCCAAGCGAAGGATCAATATTTGCTTCTAGGAGGACATTTTATATATCATACACTAGTGAACAAAGCTATAACTGATATAAAGACATTCAATTCTTGGCTTAAAATAAATCAGGCCCGACTTTATTAATTAGAGCTGTTTAACCTGCCAAGACCCGAACTCTTCCACAGCATGCATTTTTAATTTTTCTTTGATATTTGGGCATATTGGGTGGGGCCCAGTGAATGTAAAAACAAAGAATTACCAGCTTTATTTTTTTTACCCAATTTTTGTTTCTAAGAAAAATAAGAGCCACAAATGCGGGTATTCGTTTAAAATTTCGATAGAACGGTCGCAGTATAATGTCCTTCTAAGTGGATATCAGGCCCTTGTAGAGCAAAATTTAGTATTTGGGTCTAAATAACCAAAAATGTGATGTCCACATATGTGGACGCCAGGTCCGAGGAGGTTAACTTCTCATTAACACAAATACAGTGTCTAATTAGCCAATCACATGGCAGAAACTTAGTGCATGCAGACATGTCAAGATAACCTGCGGAAGTTCAAACTGAGCATCAGAACAAGGAAGAAAGGTGATTTAATGATCTGAAAAAGAAGAAAATATCCAGAAGAAAAGCATCTCTGAATGTGGAACACAGCGAACCTTGAAGCAGATGGGTTAAAGCAGCAGAAGACCACACTGGCCCTGTCAGCTGAGGCTTACAATTTGCCCATTCCCACCAAAGTGGGGCGTTTGAAATACCAAAGGAGTTTGAAAAATGTTGTCTAGTCTGATGAGTCTCAGTTTCAGCTGCAATATTTGGGTAGTGATGTCAGAATTTGGTATAAACAACATGACAGCACAGATCCAAACTTCCTTGTATCAGTAAGGCAGGCTGCTAGTGGTGGAGTAAGAGTGTGGGGAAATGCCACAGCTTACCTGAGTATTGTTGATGACCATGTTAATCCCTTTATGGATAGCGCACCATGTCGCAAAGCTCAAATCATCTCAAACTGGTTTCATGAACATGACAGTGAGTTCACTGTACTCAAATGATATCCACAGTCACCAGATGTCAGCCCAACCTCTGGGACATCACATCACGAATGTGCAGCAACTGTGTGATGCTATCATGTAAATATGGACCAAAATCTCTGAGCAATGCTTCCAGAAACTTGTTGAATCTGTGCCATGAAGTATTAAGACAGTTAAAAGGGGTCCACACTAATAGTAGTAAGGTATACCTATTGCAGAAGCTAGCGAGTGTACGTACATGCAGCCCTTATACAGAGTCTATACACACACGCACACACACACGCACACACACACACGTGTAAATATGCTGTATGTATACTCAAAATACTGATTTCATTTCACAATAAATTTATCTAATGAAGTGGCTCATGAGTGTATGTGTGATTGTTAAAGGCTGCCTGAATATTTTAGTGTTTTTCATCACCAGCTACAGCTATCACATAAATGCAGAAGCCAAACAAACTCCAAACTGCAGTGGTGTACAAGTGCAATGCATCTGAAAGTTAAGACTTTTAGTTTAAAGCAAAAAGAGAAAGCCATATAAAATACATTTAACCTCAAAAATAAAGTTGATGAATTTATTCAACATCTTTATTATGAAGTACCCTTTTAAAAGAAATGTACAAGTGGAACCAGCACAGTGACATCTTGGCGTTGGAAAAAAACAAAACAGAAAACACCATGGACATGTGGTGCAGGTCTGAAGACACGTATGAAATGATAATGTACATATTTACAGCAGAGGGTTGATCAGAACAGAAGAAATAGAAATAGCATGACTGCAGCTAAAAATACAAATGGGACTGAGTGATGATTAAAACTAATAATAAAAAGCATGGATTGGTTTCAATAAACACATTTTTGAAAGGTTAAAGGCACTGTGTTTCACACAAATCAACAACGCAACAGATGCAGTTATTTGTTCTTGTCCATCAAATCATAAATCACAAGAAACAACTCAATGTAGTCATTCAACTGTCCCTGGGTGCTCTTTCTAATAAAACAGATGCAAAATATATCAGAGGGCCAAAAGCAGTTTGCACATAAACATTAAACCAAAATAGACAGTTCAATTCATCTGGAAACATTCCTTAAAGAACATGCTCGCTGATTATTAAAATTACATTTTTTTTCTTATAAACAAATACATTTCTAAATTTTTTATTTCATACTGAAGGCATAATGGGTTGGAGTAAGGACAAACACATTTTCTGATCCTATGCTCCTCTTGCTGGGGCAAACCCAGGATGATTTCTATTTGACATTAATGCAACACATTCAATTAACAATCAGCATCGAGGACACAAAACAATCAGGTGAACAGATCAATAGTGAACCTGTCCTCAAGTAGCTGACATGATCGATCCTTCGAGGATATGGTGGACAAAAGTAAAAAAAACAAAAACAAACTTTTAAAAAAAAAAAAAATTCATAAAGTTACATTCGGCTTACGTAGCTGGTGTGCCCTCAGTGCAACGTTTGCACTGCGCTTTATATTCTGACCTCAAGGCTTTACCGCGTTATGGTACAAACACAAGCAGGTTAAAAGACTAGCTTGACATGTTGAAAAATTCACTCTGCTGTTTTCATAACAAAAAAGTGACCAAATGTGTAACACTCCTCGTGTCTATACAGTAAACATGAAGCTATAGGCAATTAGCTGAGCTTAGAATAGAAGACATCTCGCCTGGCTCTGTCTACATTTCGCAGTCTGCCTCCCAGCACATTTCAGCGTTTCCTAATCAGCATGCATCTATAACCTGAGCTGAAGGCCTTACAATCATTACGATCTTACAATCTTACTCCGACCTCAAATCTGTTTTTCCCCACCCGCAAAAGCGAGTAGTTATTAGACAGCTCATCAGGCTCTAGGCAATCGTGATAGGTCCTCTGAATCATCAATTTATATGTAATAATCTAGCAATCCACAGATCAACCAAATATCAATACTGGCATATTTTGAATCATCTACCGTGTCACCAATTTTGTGCTGAGCTAGTGTGATATAAATCTGAAAAACCTTTAAACAGTTTAGAATGACAAAAACAAAATAAATAAATAAACAAAAACTAACAATCAGCTATCAAGCAAACTATTTTAAACATCACCACTGGTGCCACCCTTCTTATAAACCAATGAACAACAAATAACTGATAATTAAATTAAATTAACTTAACTTGTAGTTGAAACTCACGTAGTTTAACTCACGTAAGAGCCAGGGTAGGTCCAATCTTTTTAGTAAACTATAAACTAACAACTGCTGGCTTTAGCTTTGCATTTACCGCTTAGATATATGAGCTGTATTAACTTATCACAGTATTCCTGGTGAAAATTTCTAATGTCAAACTATTAATTTAATTTGGAGAAAGGAAAACAAACAAAACAAACAACCCTGCAGTTTTTAAACTCAGTGTTCCTCTACAAAGTTTAAAGATGTAGGAGGAAATACTACATTCCCTCACAGTTATGTCAAATAACACACATTAGATAGCAGTGGACTGCACATACATGTGTATGTAGGCGAAGGGGGCTCACACTACACTCTTTGGCTGAGTTCCGGTGTACACGACGGACACTTAACGCTTCAGAATAAGCACTGTAGATAGTAATGGCACTGGCCAGGCAGGCAGGCAGGCACCTAGACTGAGCTTGGAGTTCTGTGCGCAGGCTTGTGATATAGCAGAAGACTTCTAAAGTTACACAAGGGGCCAGTGTGACCGTTTAAAAAAAAAAAAAGATATATTGTGGTCTTTTTTGAGGGTAATAAAAAAAATCCTATATTTAAAAATCCTCCCGCAGTAGAACACGACTGCACACTCAAAGGTAAACAGTACAGAGCTGAGGTGCAGTGATGTGGTATACTGGGAAGAAACAAACAAATCGGTTGCCCTGAAATGACTAATGAACTAGCTTCAAAACATACACAATAATACAACATTAAGTCTGAGATATGACGAAATTAAGCTGCAATAATAAGTAATAGTACCTGCCTTGTACATACACGATTCAAATAAAATGAAAACAAGTAGCTAGAATACTTGTCTTATTAAAAATACGGTAAACAAGTTATGCAGAGAACTGTTATCTGAACAAGGTGATGTGAGAGATCACTACGTGACTTCTTGGAATTGAGGGTGAGCAGGTTTCTCTGTTCTGAGGCTATGAAGTCAACGAGAGGCAGGCTAAATGTTCCACTCCCCAAAAATCTTCTGTCACCAGCTGATGAGGAACAGAGACAGCAAAAGGCAGCTAGACTCCCGAGAGGAACAAAACTGCTTCCTTTACCGTCCTGAGCACCGATTGAAGAGTTTCCGTGGTAATGTAGCAGCATCGTAATGGTCTGCGGAGGACGGGCTCCTCCAGAGCAGAAGTGGAAGACTACTTTAAACCTCTCTCCTTCAGCAGTCCCCTCACCCTTTTCCCATCCATTGCAGTAGAAGTGGAAGACTGGTCAGACATACCTGAACAGCTCTCCTTGATCGTCCACAGTGGAGACAGGACAGGTGAAATAATTTATGTTCTTCTACTACCCGCTGTATCATCTGACTGAGCTTTTTTGCTTTATGTGGGTTTGGATCCAGGCGTTGATGCTCCGTAAAATTAACCGCCTCCTTAACGCTTGAGCTTCGACTATGCAGCGCAATCTCCATTCGGTCGCACGTTACTCCTTCCGCCTTTCTACTTCCCGTTGTTCGTTTTCTGGCAGGTGAATTTCAATCCCACCTGAATGTTTTCTTCCTCTTTTTCATGCCATCTGATTTGTTTTCATGTTCCCAAAATTTCAGTCAACCTTCTCCACCTTCCCAACGATCTTCTCCTCGAAGATAGGCAAGATTGCGTCATCGTCACGAACCTCCTCGAACACCACACCACAGTCAAACTCGTCGCTCACTTTCTTGAAATAGAACCTAAACACAAGCACAAGTGTAAGAGCACATCTTTAACATTCCCACACACACTTATGGCTTTTTAAAACCTGTCTATGTATTTACCTGTAGTGGCCCTTTTTGGTAAGCAGCTCCTTGAACTGGCCCAAAGTCACTACACGGCCTTTAACAGATGTTCGATAGGGAATTGGTTCTCCACAAAAGTAGTAAGCCACTGTCATGTTCTCGCACATTTGACGCTTTCCAGACTTGTGCCTGAGACAGAAAAAATACACGTAAACACACAACATAAAGAATAAACATTAATAATAATAACAATAACCGAGTACACAGAATTTGGCCTGACACCTACCTAGGCTTGACCTGTTGTAGTGCAGCCCTCCTCCTCTCCTCCTCCAGCCTCCGTCTAGCCTCCTCCAGCTGGGTGAGGGGGTTGGGAGCTGGGTTGGGGGGCATAGCTGGGTCCTGGATGAAGGGATGAGAAGGCTGGACTTGGGTGGATGATGAGCCGGGGATAGCGGTGGACACTGAAGAAGGGTTACGTAGTTGAGCAGAGACCCAGGGGTGCACAGCTCCAGGCCGCTCCACTGAAGCTGGACGTGGCGATTCGCTGCTGGTTCCTGTCCTCCTTGAGCTACTGGTGCTCCCTCTGAAAAAACAAGAGAATTGCCTGCATTAAAATGGGCACAGGAACTAGAGTCTCACAATATGAGACTATGCTAAGCATAGTCTTATTGATCGCTATATCAAGAACCACTGAAATTCTGGTTCTTGATATAGCAAGTACGCGTTACTCAGGACAAACATTTAAAACCTGAAGAAGAATAACCCCCAACATAAGCAGAAATGATTTGTTCGATGTATCCACGTGCTCCCCTGTGAGATTCTCCCTCTCCGATGCTGCCTAAATATCACTTTACTCTCATTTATTAGTAGGCTCCAAATTCCATTCATTTGCAGTAAACGTTAAATATTTCTAAGATATGTATGTCTCTCTGATCCTGTTTGAGGGGAATGGGCATCTGCCACATGGTGTTGTACACAAAAACTCATTTTTTAGCATCACTGGGGAAGAGAATTAAACTCTCACAAATAAAGTTATACTTCACTTGCGTTGTTACTGACAACATGTGCAACAAGTTCCTTCCATGTTAGAGCAGAACACGGGCAATCTGTAACACATCTAATGCTGGAGGGCGGCCTTGCTGTTAATCTTGTTGGCACAGGTCTGTTATATATGCCAGCTGACTAGTGCCCGCACACACAGTTATGTGGTCATGGGTTAATAATAAAGAGTAATCATTAGCCAGGTTATTGCTTAGCTGTGGGCACAATCGCAGATTCCATTTGCCGTTATCAAAGTGTCATCTATAAGGTCACAGAGACATTCACTTTGCTAGGAGCAGAGTCTGCTTTTACTTTGATCCTCTGCTTTAAATGGCGACCAACAACACAAAGTGTTCTTCTTTTTTGCCAAGTAAAATATCAATGCCAAACCACTGCCAAATAAAAAAAAAAATTCAATACACTATATCTGATGAGAAAGAAAACACATCACCTGTATTCCTAATTTAATTTTTATTTCATTATTTGATCTTAAGAATTTTAAAAATTTCAACAACTATAAATTACTGTCAGCTTTAAATATAAAACGACTCACCCATGGGAACTCTTTCTCTGTCTGTCTCCATCCATCATCCATTGCAGGATCTTCTGGTTTCTCTCCAAATCCTCCATTGGTACCTGTGCCTCCAGGCCACGCCCACTCTCGTCACCTTTCCCCGATGCCTCTGATGTCTTCTTACAACCTCGCCGTGATAGTGTGCTGCCTTTACTACTGCAGAACAAACAGGTAACAAAAGAAAAAAAAAAAAAAAAAACAGTTGGAGTCATCCGATTACTTAACAATAAGATACTTTACTGCCACTAGGGCACTACCAGGATACGGACTTGTCATTAATAATAGTATAATACATTAAAGAAATACAAATGTATGCAAAGTTCTGGAGCCTATCCCAGGGTGCACCTGTCACAGGACAAACACACAGAGACAACCATTGGCACTCACTTTCACACCTATGGGCAATTGAGGTTCATCAATTAACCTAATCCCACTAACTGCAAGTCTTTGGGTTGTGGGAGAGAACCCATGCAAACATGGGGAGAACATGCAAGCTCCACACAGAAAGATCCCGGCCTGATGACGGAATTGAACTCAGGACCTTCTTGCTGTGAGCCAATCGTGCTCAGTGGGAATATGGCTGTACGGTAAAAACTGTTCAGGAATTGTCTAGTTTTGAATTTTTCATGAATCTGTATCTCTTAGCAGACGGTAAAAGTTCAAAAACATTTTAGGCAGGATGGAAAGGGTTTTTGAGTTGTATGCAAGCAGCAAAGAGATGAAGATGTCACTCAAAGCTGGTAGGTGGAAGTTAGTGACGCCTCTGCAAAGCTGTTCCCCTTCCATACAACTTCCTATAGACCAAGTGCACACGCTTACCTATAACCCATCCCCTCGTGTGTGCTGGCTCCAGCTCCGTCAGCATAGTTTCGACTTCTCCCGGCATACTGATTGGCTGACTCTCCATTCCACAGGAAGTTGGGCTGAGACCTACTACCCGTTTCCTCTGGCCCATCCCTTCCTCTGTGGTGGTACAACGGCTTGTGGTGATGCATACCTGAGATGGAAATCAGTAAAGTAAATGGAAACTCACAGCACTGACATCTGTGCTATTTCACCTGAAGAGTCAGTTATGGCTTGCCATTAAAAAAATTTGTAACAGGATGCACTAGTTAGTCCAAGCATATTATAGTTCCTTCCTGTGTTGTAAAGGCACATTAAAAATCTCAAGACTCCATCTTCACATTAACTCAATATAATGAGCACGAGTTAAGCCTACTCTGTTATACCAACATCAATATTAAACAGAGCAACAACAGCACATTATTCCACAGCAACACAAACACTTGAGCAGAATAACAACTATTTCTTGCTACTTGAGGTTACATTTGCCAAAAACTACAGTGTACAGTAGGTGTGGGGAATACGGTCTCCAAAAAACCAAACCAAAACAAAACACTCTTAAAAAGACAGGGACACAGGATATGAACCAGGTATAATGTTGAAGTATCAGCATTAACTTCTAATGCACAGTTCCGCAAATAAATAAAATAATTTTTAATGTTTGTAGAAATAATTTACCCAAAGTTGTGTAATGTAAGAAAAAGTCTGCACTTTTTCTAAATGTGTTTGTAGAACTGGAGAGGACATGTAACTGTGTCCGTTGGAGAGTTGCTTTAGCGACATGTGGTATTGGGGGCAGAGCTTAACACAGAGAGTAACCTGGGCCCACATTTAGATCGTGGAAATCGTGCTCGACCATTTCTCCCTCCCCTTCACAGCCTCTTACCTTTGACTCCAGCAGCAGGCAGACTGTGACCTGCACCTCTGTGTGCAGGGTAGTGAGGCGGCCCGATTCCCCCGTCAGGTGAACGCGATGATTTGGGAGGAGTGTGCCGACCCCCTCCTGCTAAGGTGCTGTTGTTTGCCCCTGGCGACTGGCAGCCTGGCGTCCTCATCACCCGCTGTACATGCTCATCCAAAATAGATTCTGGGTCGTCGTCATGGGGATCATCTATGGGGACCAGGCCTCCGTAAGTGGCGACTGTTGCCGTGTTAGCAGTTGTCTCGGAATAACGGGCACCATAAAGAGGTGGAAACGATGAGGGGACGGGTAGAGACATGCTATGAGAAGACATTGAGGTTGTCATGGAGACGTCAGCATCATCCCCCTCTTCTTCCTGTTAAGAACAGAAAATACATTTAGTTTTTCAATTTTAAAACTGGGTTGTACATCAATACAGAAGACAATGATTAAGGTGATGGAGGCTAATAAATGTGTTTCTTTTTTTGCCTAGCCTTTCTGCCTGTGTATTACAAGCCGGATGGCTTCGTGGCAGTAACCTGACACCCAAGGGAAAAAAAGTAAATTAAAAAAGAAAAAGAAAAAAGAATTGGGCAAACTTTATCTAAAAATGCTGTTGTGCCAGTTCACCTGATATCAACTCACTTAGAATCACCAATAATTAAACTATCGATATATAATCCCAGAGTGATTATCTCTTCTCTTGATGGCATAGTCTCTCTTCTTACCAGCAGCAATGAGTCTATACAGAAGCTATCACTGTTAAAGTGGAATGCTAGAGCCAGATTAACTGAGTGTAATATTAAATTCCCACCGTGGCTGGTCACAAGAAACCGAAATGGCAAGTTTTTCTGGCAAGAATCTTGTTTGTCACTTGTTATAACAATGTGTTGCTGCTTAATAGGGCTGCACGATTTTGCATAAAATGAGAATCACAATTCGCTCACGATTTTCTTTTCTAATATAAATATTTATTGCACTTATTAACTGCACATCCACTTCGTAACAGTTGAGACTAAACATAAAAACAATTACGTCTCCACCGTTGCTCGACACTGCGTGTATACAGCAGGTAGTGCAACATTTGAAAAATAGTTGCGGGACGGCACCGTGTAGCGTTTGTCTAGGGTGTTGATCATTTTCCTAAATCCCTCGTTTTGCACAGTGTTGATGATATCTTTGGTCAGGTGATAAGTGATAGCCTCCGTAATTTCTTTGTGCCTGCGGGAGTTCGACAGGTATAGGGAGGCGCTGTATAAGGTTCCTGTTATTGATGTTTGGGTGGTTGACCGGGACGGATTTTCTCCTGTCACTTTCTTGGGCTTTACAGCTTCGTCATCTCTCACGTGCTCTCCGTTGTTTTTTCCCTGCCAGCTGACTTCTGTATCACGTGGTATAAGCCTCCGCCCTTGTCATTTGTTGAGCAGGAAGAGTGAGCGCTTGTTTTCATGCAGATTATGTCCCGGATCAAAATGCGGTACAATCGTCATCTTTTTTTCTTTTTTTTTTAAATCGTTGTCATTTGGAAATGAGATCACACATAAGTATGAATTGAGATCGCGATTTTCTAACGACTAATTGTGCAGCCCTACTGCTTCATACAACTCTACCCTACTGCAAGAGAGTAGAATCAATCGCTAAACTGTTCACAGGCATTTCTGCATATATGGCATAATGCATTGTCTAAATTTCTACTGTGTAAATCTCCTTGTAGATGAGAAGCTAGCTGTGAGTCTGGAATAGAAGTGACAGAGCTGCATAGGCAGGCTGACTAAAATGGAAACAACTCTTTCTTTCACTTACAAAGTTTTAATTTCGAAGAATTAAAATCACATTGCAGGGTGCATATATATGATCGTGTACTCACCAGCCGTACTCTCTTCAGCCTCTCTTCAAGTCTTTCCTGAGCCTCTCGCTCTCTGAGCACCGTCTCCAGCCTGCTGATAAGCTCCGCTGCAAACCTCTCAGGCTCTACGTGGATGTCCTTTGGCATTCGATACGTGCGCTGTGTATTGACACAAGTAGAAATTATTACATACTACACACGGGTGCATATGTCTGCTGCCATAATTTAAATGGCAAACTTATAAACTAATATGCATTTAACACATTCAAATGGGAAAACTTAACTTGTGCAAACAATCAATGTTAGCAATGTGTGACAGTTATGGTAATTCCTTCTCAACTACTTGCAGATAAATACTGCCTTAAGACCACCTCACATTATGAGCTAAATCTGCCTGCTGTGTATAGTACCATTACATCTACTCCTACTTCTTCAAACCCAGAATTTAGGAATATGTAACTATGTTTTATTCCAAAGTTTTAACTGGTATCAATCAGATGCCTCTCAGATGTCACTTCTGAGTGTCTGTACATCAAGTGCTTTTAGTTTTTAATGGGGCTGGTGATTTCAATCAGTGTCCAAGTTGATCCTGAACTTTTAAAAATCCAGTGCCAATAAGTTGCTGAACTTTAGCTGTACTCATTTTGACCAACAAGCTGGTAGTGCACCAGGACCTCAGCTTTGCATGGGATGCAGCACCTTTACTTCCAGTTTAAACTGTGGAATGTGCACACAAGTCACTTCACTGACACCAAAAAACACACAGCACCTCTGGCAGCGATTCAACACAGTAGCAGGCTACAAGCCCACCGATCAGACATGCTGTAATGACCTCGCACTGCCAGATAACCTCAATACACCAACAACAAAGGGCTCCCGTCATCACCTGCCAAACAGATCATGTTCTGAAGGAATGTGTAGAACAACTGAAAGATGTTTTCACAAGGACATTTTCAACATCTTCCTCAGACAAAAATAACATTCCCACTTGTCTAAACGGCACCACTATAATTTTGTACCCAAGAAATCTGACCCAGCTTGTTTGAATGACTACCACCCTCTAGCCCTCACCCCAAGAAATGTGAAATGCTTTGAAAGGCTTGTCTTGCAACATAATAAGTCACATCTCCCTTTTAACCCCTAGAATTTGCATGCAGAGAAAACCAGCCTACAAAAGATGCCATTATATCCACCCTGCACCACCTCAGTCTGACTCACCTGCAATACAGAAAGTCATACACATCCTACTGATTCAAGTCAACTTTTTACACTATCTTGCCACAGCAGCTTGTGGAGAAGCTGAACCTGCTCCGTGTGGGACCTGGTACCTAGAACTGGATCTTGGGCTTTCTTACACAGAGATGGCAGATGGCCAGAAAAGGAAGAAAACAACACAATATGCTGAATACAAGATCGCTTTAAAGGGTGTGTATTCAGCCCATTATTGTTCAAGATGTGGATACATGACTGCTCTGCTAGTTTTAACACAACCACACCAAAAGGTTTGCTAAGGTAGGCCTCATTGCCAATCAAGATGAGTCAGCACACAGAGGAGTTGACAGCCTGACAACCTTAACCTCAACACAGGGAAAAACATCAACAATGAGATAATTGCTGACTTCTCGACAATCAGTTTCACCTTCCACTGATTGTTGGTTCTGTGGTAGAAACAAAAGCATGTAATTTCTGCCGATATGCCAAACTGATGACATCACTTCCAGTTACTACACCACCACAGCCTTAATCAAAAAAGGCCTAGCAGCACCCTCCGCCTCCTCCACATGCTGCAACTCCCATCAGACATTTACAACCAGTGCAGTCTGGGCATTGCCAACGTCCCCACTCATCCTTCTCACAGCCTGTCGCAGCATTCGCTCAAGGACACCCACACCCACACACACACACACACACACACACACACACACACACAAGCTTTTCAACCCACATCGATCACAATGCTGAACCAGAACAACAAGAAGGGCCTTACTTAACATATTTATTTACTTGTGCATCACTTATTTATTATCGTCATGATATTTTGCACTGAGCAGGATGCCAAGCCCAAGTTGCTCTCCAATGCATCGATCCGTGTATGAATGATACACTGAAAGCACTTAAACATAAAAAAAAGTATGAAAAATACGAACAGGTGTGAATTTAGCAAAGATTACAAAGTTGTATTGTCACATAAAAGCCTAATAGTGTGCAGAAAAACTTTAAAACTGCATTCCAGTGTCAAATTCTGCACATATTTCACTGTGCATGCAGCAATACAAGAACTGATATTGCAGCGAATTGCTGTTTGTACTCACAGGTATATGAGGTAGGGGCACACGTCCGTTGGCTTTGGCACTTTCATGCATCTCTTTACGATGCTGTTTCCAATATCTGTATGGAGGAATACCATCTCTACACAAACACAGAGGGAAAAAAAAGATGAACAAAAATCAATTACAGATCTGTAACATTTTTACAAAACTCAAAAGTGTAGTATTGTCCGAGGCGCAGCAGGCTGTCTGTGAGTACTTACACACTGCTGTCGGTCAGTGACATTGTGTCTGCATCGCTCGACATGCTCTGCTGCTCACTGTCATTGGCACTGGTTGCTGGAGCCCGCGCATAACCCATGTTTGCGTAGTATGGGTTTATCGGCTCTCTCCATGGCCTGAAGAAGAATTGAGACATCGTGATTCATGCGAAGGAGCCATGTTAAATTTTCAGGGGTTCTTACAAAACATTCGCACCAGTTTTTTTTTTTTTTTGCCTTAGTCATGTCTGATATGATGCTTGTGAATTGTGCTAAAAAAAAAATGTGTTAAAGGCTTCAAAATTGTGAATTCAAAAGTGTGAAGCGTCCCGATTAAATACACAAAATGGAAAAAAAGGCTCAGAAAGTTTGGCTGCACACTAAATTTGCTCTTCTCAAGAAAGACTTGTGTTCATGATTTCGCAATAAGACAAAATGCCACCTACTCTTGATATAAGTGGGTGTGCTGCAAAGATTCCCCGAAAAGAGCTATTTGCAATCTTGAAAGGGTTACAAAGAAGCTAACAGAAAAAAGTCTCAGCCTTGCCACATGAATATTTCCACTATAAGAATATCAACAGGTATTATATATTATTACTTATTATAATGAAAAATATTATAGATGTATTTTGGAAATGTTTGTAAATGACAAACTCTAATTACCAAAATATTACTCTTGCATAATACTAGGTCATCTACACCGCTATACACGAAATAAGAAACACCCACCGTTTCCCACGGGACATGATAGGGCATGTGATTATGTACACGCACATGCATGTATGCAAGTGAAAGGAGGGGCACTCAAGCATTTTAAAAATGAATAAACATAACATAACCCAACCCAAACAAACATAACCTGACATCTACTTAGTAAGAACATATACAGAAACAATCAACAGCCTCTCCACAAAGTTCCTCCTCAAACAGATCAATTCTGAGTCCACTCTCTTAGACTGCAGCTGGTCCCTGTTCTGTTCTGAAAGTCTCAGAGAGCTCAGCCCAGTAGCATCAGCTCTCCGCCTGCTGTGGGTTCTACTTAGAGCTGAATCTAGGGCTTGCATCAGATCTCCAGAGAACCAAATACAAACGTAACCAGCTGCAGTCCAAGTCTGTCCAACTGCAGGACATGGGAAACACTAGACGCAAAGGATCGAAGCTGACTGGTTAGCACAGAACATTCAGATCTAGACTATGTTGTTTTTTTTAAAAATTGACATCGCATGGAAGTTTCAATAAATGTTTAGATATTATTTATGTTATGACTGCAAAACAGCAGGCGTATACACACACACACACACCTGTACTCCCTGCTGTCCTGCCTCCTCCTACTGGCTGAGGCTCTCTGTGGTGCCGTCTGCATCAGCAGGGTCTGAGTCAACCTGCAAGCTGGTGTGTCTCCACAGTCGTCCTCATCTTTCTCTTCCTCCACTTCCCTCACTCCTCCTCCTCCACACCTAAGACCACATTTATGTTATTAAAAAAAGTCAGATGAATTATATTACTTTTAAATATTTAGACAAATGAATTTCAGCTTCAAAACTTTGTTAGAGCTGTTCTGATCAGCTGAGACAGATTAGTGAAGTTTACAGTTAAATCCTATGCAATGCATCAGAATTGAAATGTGGTATAACACAAAGTCTCAGGTTCCTTTCTCTTCTCACCTCCACTCCTCATCCTCAGCGAGTGTAGGCAAATACCCAGAAACAGGCTTGGCTGGTCCTGATGAAGGGCTCTGATCACTGGGGTTTGGCTTTGGGCTTTCTCCCCCTGTCCGTGTGTACTCCAGGTACAGATCTGACTTAAGGAACAAAGGGTAGGTGTTCTCCTCGATTATGGTCTGGATCTCTGTCTGAGCCTGGAACACACAAAGACCAAGTTGGTACAATAAAAATGAAGACATTATTTCTCACCTCTCACTAAGTTCACTGTGACACAGTGCTCCCAGACTGAAAGGCTTTGCCCTTTCAAACTATATATTTCATGCCAAATGAATACTCATTACAGACCAACACAATTACACAGGATATACCAGCATTTATGTCAGAGACTACACAGCTAGGCTAACACCTATTCCAGACTGAAAAAGCAATGTGTGTCAAACCACATGCAAGCAATAAACCTGAAAGGGTCAAAGTGCATCCCTCGATGTGGCTTCGCACAAGTCAAGTTGGTTTGAATTCTAGTTGAACAGTACACAGCTTTGGATTTTATTACTTTGATGACTTGCGGAGAAACAGCAACGGAAATAAAATCAAACGCAAGTCTGTGGAACAGCTATAAAGAAAGCTAATTGAAACAAGCTTCATTTGGTCCATCACAGTAATACCCATGCATTCTTACTCAACATAACATTATTAAGTATACTCTATGAGACTCAAGTCTTTAAGACTGGTGATAGAAGTCTCATAGAGTATACATGTGGTCTCAACATTAAGAAGATAAAAATGAGCAGTCATCTACGCAAAACTGAAAGTGTTCAGGGTTAAAGAGGGCAGAGAGGAGCAGATGATCCTTTGGTGTGGTTTGCTCATTAAGGCAGAAACAAAGCACAAGGAAACACAAATCTGTAGTTTAACAAAACAGCGACAAGTGTGTGACTTCTCTTGCTCTTTTACTTTTCCTGTCAGGATGAATGCCCCCTGTCAACCACAGGAACACTGTCAGAAGATCAGAAACTGATTGAGGTACTCAGGAAGTATAGCTGCACTTACACCGTGGGAACCTGGGTAAGCTTATAGTTTGAGTCACTGTTCCCTCCCCCTAAATAAAACCCTAAAGTCAATAAAGCAGAACTGAACGGCCCTGACAAATCTAACACGTTTCAAGACAGCAAAAGCTCCTTGTTCTGAGATTGTTTTAAATATTCAATGGAAATGAATACATGCAAGAACAAACTCTGTGAATTATAAATATGCTACTTTCCATGTTTTTAAATAAAGATACTCACTACAAAATCTGATCTGTATAAGGGCTGGTTAAATAGATATGGCTTTAAGTTCCTTAAATCTGGGAGTAAATATTGACACTAAAATTATAACGACTTGACAGGAATAGACCTAGTGCAGTGAGAAGAGCGAAAAACATAAGTTCCCAGCACCAGTCAACTGAAAGCACAGCCATATGAAAGCCATTGTCTGATTTTTTTTTTTCATCATGAACCATCTTGCCAACATCCACAATTCAGTTTCAGTTTCCTAACCTGTCGGCCTGCAACACTGCTTAGCATTGGCACCTTAATGGCTACAGTTTCCATTCCTTAGCCAAATCTGGCCATTTAAACAAACAAAATAATAGCTGTCAGGAATGAATAACAGTATCTACTAGACTGTTCTCTTCAACCTGACTGGCATTCTGTTAAATATTACAATATAAAATTCTAATAACCTGTTCAAAAATGGCTGCATCGGGATGCGGCTTTCCCACGCAGTCTCTGATGAAGCTCTTGGTGGCAGCTTTGATCTGCCTGGAGACGATCCCATTCCCATCTACAATATACTTTCTGTAGATAGCCTTGGCCAGCTTTGCCCTCTTGTCCTGGCTGGTCTTCCTGAACCCAGAGCAGGCAAACCAGAAGTCGAGAAGGTCTGCACACCCTTCCTGGCACAGGAAGGTTCTGAACAGCTGGGTGCCTTCCCTGTCGTCCAGGAGGGAGTGAAGTGACTCGGCCCACTTCAGGTAAGGAGGGGTTGGTGAAGCAGAGCCCTCAGGTTCATAGCCCAAGTCCAAGTCAGGGCGACGTGGGGTCGCAGACGAGGAGGAGGGTGTATAACTTGACGGGTCCCCCATTTTAGACGACAGGGGATAGCCTGCGGTTTGGGAAAGGGTGTTTGGACGGGTGCTGACTGACTGGACTGGGGTGTCCACGTCTGAGCCCTCCTCACCAGGAACCGGGGGCCGCGGTGCATCCTCTGTAAAGTGGGTAGGGGCACTCATGGAGGCCACAACCCCACCCCCGCCCCTGTACCCGATCCCATGCAATTCTCTGACAACGCTCATGTCTCTGATTGCACAAGGCAGAGGTCAGATATTCCCCTTTAGCAATGACTTGGCTGGCAAACAATTCACCCTGCAATGGAAACAAGAAAAGCAGTTAGATGTAGCAGTGGAAGGTGATGACTCAAATACAAATATTATTGCTAAGGTGAGAATGATGACTTGAGTCACACCTCATCACTGAACTGTGTCACCCCACTAATACACACACAGTATGTATATATTTAGAGTGCGAGAGATCACTGAGTAATAACGTTAGATGATGAGCAGACACACGAAGTATGATACTAACAGTATGAGACTCATGAGAATATAGTCATAGAAACTGAAAATACAGCTAGTTTGTTAACTTGGCATCTAAACCTACTAGCAAATACACCTTAGTTTAAATAATCTCGTATTTCTCCAACTAAATCTCCAGTTTAACGATGACGAACTCAACATGCTTTACTTGAGTATCCAAGCTTAAGTTCACCAACAAGTTTATTTCGCCTGTGTAGCAGCTAGCTTTAGCGCTAACTCCTGTCAAATAACACGCTCGGTATTGCTGGACACTGTTTTGCAAATAACCAACTAATGCTAACAAGCTAAAATGGCTAGCTAGCCTTGTAGCAATGCCACCACCAATGCCAGGGCTTTGAAGTGAGAATCTCATTCATCTTGGCCTGCAAAGACTGTGGGGGATGGGCACCGAAACAAACTCCACACAACACGGGCCTCCGTGCAAAAAAAGGAAAAAAACTTCAGCACTAGAGGAAACTATAAACGTACTCGTAAAGAGCACATTTGTACAGAAGCAACGCAAACTTTCTTGTTGGTTAACCCCAACAAATCTAGTCGCATAAGATCAAACAAAACAAGAAAGCGAGGGCACGTTTCTGACTCTGCTGGCTGCAGCGCCAGCTAGCTTGATGTGTTAGCTAGTTTTGATTAGCTGGCTAGCTTAGCTAGGTCCGTTAACGTCTGTGTTTTCCACAAAAGTTTACGTCCTACCGTCTCTGAAAGCCCGTTCCCCGTAATCCGCTGCATTGGGGATACTGGCGCGAACAGTGTACTCCAAAACGCAGCATATGGATAGCTTTTGAGATTAAATATTAACGAAAATAACCCGTCGTCTTGCCCTTAACTCCCCATGGTGGCTGCTTTCAGAGCAATAATACAGAGCGAGTACGTGAGTGCACGCCGACTGTAAGCGGAGCGTAGTACGTTTCTAGAAATGCGCCGGATAGAAACGCCAAACACACGAAAAAATACCCGAGATTCTTTAATCTTATCCACGATAAATGCAGCGATACGTGAACGTTATTATAAGTGTCCAGCGTGCATCATTTCCAAATAGTTACAAGAATACAAGAAATGTAAAATTATTTACTATGCAAGGCAAAACTGACTGATGCAGCATTTTGATTCTGCAGCAATGTAGAGCTAATTCAAATTGTTTTATGGGATATTTACTGAAAATGTGTTTGTTTCAAAACCAAAGTATGACCGCCAAGTCAATGTAGTAAAGTACAACTAGACTCCAACAGCATTTATGGAAAAAGGAAAATGTGCAAACTGCACAAGGTTTAAATATCCAAGTAAATTTAACCTATTTTAGAAACGCACCTAAATCCTGCAATTTAGCAAAGAGAAATTAGGTTCTTCTTACTTCTGATATTTTAATGGCTTTGCACTTAGAAGGCAGGCCATATGGTAGTGTAGAATAGTGTAGTGTAACTACACTATTCAAAGGCTTACTTTGAATGTTGCCAGCAACCAGTTACAACTGGAGCTTTTCTGACAATGCTCAATCATTCTCTGATGCATTAGTGTATGTATGTTTTTTGAATTATGTATTATTACTATGAAATGTATGTTAGCGCAGGCCCTTAACTGCTATTATTACCATTTTATGAACCTACTTAGTTGCAGGTAACAGTGCAGACATATCATCAAGAAACATGCAAAAGTATCACAGGAAAAAAAATACATCTGGAACCATAAGTGTAGTATTATTACAGATTATATGATTATATTATTATTGCAATGGCGACTTTGTGTAGAATGATTGTATGTAGGTAGCTATAAAAATAGTGAAAATCTTTTTACTCTTCTGGAGTAAAAAGTTGATACTACTGCTTCTCAACACAATGAGAAAGACATGTTAAAAAAGTAAGCTTGAAGTATTTATTTATGTATTCATTAGTTTATTTGTTAATTTTCACCACTGTGGGTACATTAAATGAGTTATGAAGAAGAGTTTGTACTTCGTGTCGGTTCTATATGTCTCCGTTCTATGTCAAGGTAACCAAAAAAAGTGCACAACGGCGCCCCCATTGGCAAGAACGAGCAATTTCACAATATCTCTAAATGAATGGAAGTGTAATTCAAACGGTAGCCTTTTAATAGACTCCAATAAAAAAGTTATTCACGATAAGCCGACTGCACCGTACACTGTCACGCACATTTAAAAAAAAAAGTGGATGAAAAAGAAAAAACAAACAAATAAATAAATGAGCCAGAATCCCCAAACAGCACCAGGGCACCACAATAGATCAGGTAGGCTACGGCTCACTTTGCTCCAGGCAATCTGTGAGTCTAAAGGTGAGACAGTTTTTGAGCAACGCGCGATGACAAAACAAGGCGACTCACCTCTAATGCGTCTTTGCGTCTGAACAGGTGCTCAGTCCGAAGAGCCCATCTCTGCCGGCGCAGTGACTCACAGGACAGAGGGAGCACGCTGCTGCCGCCACCTGAGCATGTCACTCCTCTCCGCCGGGCTGTCAGTCATGCAGGAGCACCGAGCTCCCACCGGCTGCTGGAGGGACGGAGAGAGAGAGAGGGAGAGAAGGGTGTGTGGGTGTGTGTGTGTGTGTGTGTGGGGGGGGGGGGGGGGGGGGGGGACTACAGTTATCAGGCTGAATCAATATTTCCAAAGGCTCGTGGGAAAAAAAGAACACCTGAACGTGGCCTTATTAAATGTTATTCCACAGATGTGTTGCAAATATCTGATATGAGCCATGTGTTACTGCATGATGTAAATTTGCCTTACACGTGGATTAAACTGTCACGTGTCTTAGTAAGTAACAAGACTAAAGAAATTACTGCACACACTGCCAAATTTTTTAATTTCTATAATCAGCAAGAATGATTTCAATTCACAGCACTCCTCGTCTTTGACAACAGCAAAAACATGAGAAAATACACTAATGCAAATGTCCATTAACAAATTGTTTTTGGTATGAATTTGAATCAGAAAATGAAAATAGCCCATGCCAGTAAAATCAGAAGAAGCAGCATTTACTCTCTTTGGAGATAATAAAACCAAACCAAGGATGCATGGAGCTTACTATGCCTCCTGAGGGGTCGTCAGGCCAGCTGTCCCATGTGAAGGAGAGCAGGGTCCGGTGGCTCAGGTGAGGTCCAGACACCTGTCCTCATCTCTGCCCACTCCTCGATGCACTGCTTCTTCATAACAACTCGAAGCTGGGAAATAATAACAATAATCATCATCACCATCATCCTTCCTGTTAAAAGGGAGTTTGTCCTTCCCACTATTGCCAAGTTCTTGGTAATAAGTGGTTTACTGATTGTTGGGGGTTTTCTCTGTATTATTGTAGGGGCTTTACCTTACAATATAAAGCATCTCGAGGGGACTGTTGCTGTGATTGATGCAGTATAAATAAAGTGAATTGAATTATTATTTTTATTATTTCATATGAGATTCAAAAATAAATTGTAACCCTCTTGTATATCTGGTTCTTTTATTTGATCGTGTATATTTGAGCAGAACAATATAACAGTATAGTTTTCAACCCTTATGACATGACATTGTTGGTAAAAAGCTTTTACCAGTCACATGAATTAACCGTGTGCAACTAAAAACAACAGATCCCTCAATTTCATGTTAACTTACTACTACATGTGAAAATCCTGCTGTGTAAATGCTCCACTTATGTCATAAGAGCTGATACTTCTTAAATGTAACTCTCTTAATATTGGATACAGCCTACATGTTGCGGTCAAAGGCTAATAAAAAAAAAATCATATTTCTAGACTAACCCAACACAATAAACGCCTCCGTTTATTTCAACATATCCAGAACAAAATTATTTTCTTCATCTTGATTTTCATTTCTGTACATGTTCACTGTACCATTGTAATATATTTACATTTCAAAGATATTATTATTATTTTGTTAGCATTGTTTAATTTTGTCCGCCCTTTCGACGAGTGCCGTTGAATCCAACAAAAGCACGGTGAAATTTCCAGCACTTTAACTTTAAAACTCTATTTGGCATGCGCCATTTAAAACCATGTAATCGTCTCTAAACAGATAATTGCTGTGAAATTGTCAGAGAAGGCTTTCAGAGGACAGTAATGAAGACGGGCGGCAAGGTTTAGCGAATGGCAGTGTGTTTGATTGGCAGACTTTACAGCCAAGGCAAACACACTTCATTATGGAAATGTATGCACATTATTTTGGCCTATATCATCAACAGTCAACACACATACACTCGTTGCACCTGCAGATACAGGTTCTTGTGTGGTAACAGGCTGGTGTTGTCAGGGCTGCTGTGGTGCCCCCGGAGACAATGAGGGGAGAGGGAAGAAGACAAAGAGAGAATACTGACGAAGATGAACTTGACCTTTATGATGTCTTGGTGAGGAGGGGTTGGGGGCATGTTGGTACTTATGAATCTATAATGAATCTGAACTATGTATGTGTGTGAGTATTGCTGGTCTGTACTCTAAGCTGAAGAAAGGTCATCACACAAGGGGACCACTAATACACCTGGTGCTATCTATCTATCTATCTATCTATCTATCTATCTATCTATCTATCTATCTATCTATCTATCTATCTATCTATCTATCTATCTATCTATTGCTTGAGACATACATGAAACATACTTTTCCATCCTAATACATTTTTCTTGACTAACTCATCATAACTCATCAGAGCAAAATCATATTGTATTGACTGACGGCTGAGTTGCCTAGGGTGAAGACGTGGATATACCAATAACCACGTCTTGGTATTTGACAGATAGGATTGGCTCCAGCACCCCTGCAACACTCAGTTGGATAACCTGCTACGAAAATGAACGGATTTAATAGTTATATGATCATTAGTTGTGTTTAGACTTGAGTTTTTGTGGCTTTGGAGTGTAGTTTTCAGAGTTTATGTGATTGTATGTTAACATTTAGCTAGCAATGGGCTACCGTCACCAAAACTCCATGAGGTGTACAGGGAAATCAGAACCAATCTACTTGTTTGTTCAAGAAGGTCAAGCAACTGAATTCAGGAAACAGAGGAAAAGACATGCAGATTGAGACAGTGTTCAGTGTAAGGAATAGTGCATTTATAGATACAGATCCATAGTACTTGATTGCTTTCCTTATCAGTTTCAGTTTTAGAATTTTAAAGACTTGGATGGTAGGAAGTGACATTCAGAGAATGAATATTCCTGCACACCTATATGCTCCACATATTTGACATTTATGCAATACGACAATGTAACACATTTTTACTCATAGACAACATATATGTTTGTTAAACATTAAGCACATTGTGCCTCATTTATTCCTGTTATATATCTTGTTTTATTGGCTTTACTGACTTTTTTATTGCATTATTAGCAGAGCAGCTGTTACTAATAAAACTGACAAAGACGCCTTTCAACTCAGTGCGCCAGAACCAACGACGCCTGAACTCTGGAATCAAAGAAGGTAAATGGTATTCAACAATTATTAAACGTATTACCTGTGCTGTGCTTTTACTCCTCTGATGTGTCAAAATATCTTCTGGGAAAAGCTTTCAGTAGATCATGTTTGAAGTGAAGTCATTTTTATTCATAAAGTCCAATATCCCGGATCACAGCCCTTTACACTCTCTGTCGTCAGATGCCAGACTGGGTTAAGGAAGACTCATCCACCAAAATTCAAACAAACCTACCGTATGTTTTGGCTAACAAGAATCAAATAATGTGTTCTGCTGCACCTGTTGCCACTGGACTAATTCAGATGAATAACGTGATTGATACATGGATGATCAATAATCGACTGGTCACCCTTGCTAGCTCTTCTCAATTTCAGTAAAAACACAGTCACCTTTTCATAAGCTGAAGTGAAGTGAAGACGAGAGTAGATCATTAATTCCTAAATTGAGGCAACCCTCTTAGACTACTGAGACGGAGCTTTTTGTCAGTGAGCCGGTCCAGCTCAGGGGTCCCTTTGTTCCAGCTGCCACAGCAGATTTGGGCGTCTGTACGGAGGCCTGTCAGAAACAGGCTTATCTCTTGGGGGCCTCCCAGCACAAAGACCCATTTAGATGCTCAGAGAAAGTGAAATCTTCATTATATACCCCTTAAAAGAAAAACACACCCCTGCTCTTTAGGAAAATTAATTGGAGACAAGTATTTTATTCGGGTGAAATAAGAGCTCCAAAGCAAAGTATAAGGCTGAGCTTGTACTGTGAGCCCTTTTATTATGTTTGATATGTAGTAGTGAGTAGGATAACGTCAACGTTTCAGGCAACTTTGCACTGAGAATTGGCGATTACATTAGTCACAAACATTGCCACAGAGCTATGAAGGACGGCTAGCGTCATCACCCTCCTACTTAAACACTTCCCTCTGTTTTCATTTTTTTCTTTCAATCCTCAAAGTTACACAAGCCAACCAAAACAATATGTGAACTACAGAAAGCACAATATCAACACTCTCCCATCTATATCTATCTCTCTATCATTTATCCACCTATCCGTCAATCCACCTATCCATCCATCTGCTGGCCTTTCCCAGCCATGCCTGTAGTGAGAGTGTCAGTATATCTGCCATGGCGTCCCGCTGATGTGTATTGTGATGGGGCTGAATACTCCAGCAACCAATATGGCCCGCACCAATACTGGATTAGCCACAGTGGATTAGCTCGCTGCCCTCCTGCTGCTTATTCAAATATTGTTTCACGTATTGTCATCATTGGGGCTGAGCTCTGGCCCAGTAGCCTGCAAGCTACAGAATATTTTCAAAGAAACCCAAAAAAAATGTCTTTGCTTCCATTTCCCTACAAAAGCGTCTGATTTCAGCGAATGTGGGATCTGGACCACTGAGGGTCGGGGGAAATTGTTGAGGGTTCGGAGAGCATCCGCAGCCCTAGAACAGGCAGGGGGGAAAAGGGATGGAAAGATGATGGAAAAGCAAAAACCCAACTAGGCCAAAAACAGGCATGAAAGCGTGCCTTGATCTTTGATACATGGTGTTCTTCTTTTTTTTCTCCTCTCTCCCTTTCTTTCACCCTCACACATACACTTGGGAGTCAAGGCAATTGATGTGCTGCCTTTGATGGCAAAGAGAGGCCTATATTAACGGCCAAAAAGACCATGATGAAAGGGCTGAGGAAAAAGAAGCAAAATGGGTAGAAAATGTGTTATTAGAAAGAATGGCAACTCATGATGAATACTTGGGATGAAGTGATGGTAACCAGACATCGGGGTCTTGAGGGTTTGATGATTTAACGGCAGCGGAGGAAAGGCTAAGGTAGACGGAAGGCTTACCGTGCTAGCCCCGCGGTAGTGATGGCTGAGGTTGGCTTGGTGGTTCCAGTGTGTCATGCTGATGGTCGTCCTGTTAGAATAAGGGAGGTGAATACACCTGCTGCATTGCCCGAGTTCATCGCAGTGATTCCGAGGTCTGGACGCCAGTGGACGTCCCATTGCAGAAGCAGTCGCCATCTTTGTCCCGTTGTTGTCTTGGATATGCTCTCCTGCGTCTTCATCCCTCCCTCTTTCCTTTGATCATGCCTCCCTCCCTTGCTGTCTGCCGTATGACATCATCACGCAGCGGTATCGACAAGCATCAAAGAACCTCTGGGCAGGACGGGGTGTAAATATGGAGCATAAAGAGTGCTGTAACCCCCCCTGCTCCTAGCATCCACTCCTCTTCTCTCACTGCAGATGGGTGGTTTATTAGGCCGATACAAAACTATAAGCACACACCCACACCACCCATTTCTCAGACGGGTGTATCCCAAGGCCCCCTGCTGTGCTTGCAGCGTTTGATGATGCGTCTAGCTTAATTCGATCCCAAAGCTCGCTCCTTTTCTAAGACGTTCATTTCACCCTTCTTATATGTTTTTGCAAGCTGCTGCAACAAAACACAAATGTGTTCTTGGTCAACTTTGTGACTAAATGACAACACTACTCTTCGCGTAGCCACCCCTCCTTCTTCACACTTTGACTCTCATCCCCTGCTCTTTCTCTCTTACCTCTTACAGCTGGTCGGTACCATTTCCAATCCTGTTAAAGTTCTATGTCCTCTCAAGGAGACCTTCTGTCTGTCTGTCATCGGCCCCAAAATCACATATACATGTTTCACTGTCACACTCTCAATCCTCTGTGGCAGCTGGTATCAAACCCAATAAGATCATCCCTTAAAAAAACACACAGAATTAGCAACTGAATGGATTAGATTTGTCCAACATCAATGTACCTGCAAAGAGAATGAAGCAAACCAACGTTTTACTACAGTCAACATATATTTAAAATACAGTGTAATGGATTTACAATTAAACTGCTCTGCAAAGGCCGGCAGTAGTAATGTAATTATAAAGATAATAAAGTCAAGAAGAAACAATTAATAGTTTAAAGTTTTCAAAGTGGAAAAGACAGAAAGGCTGCAGTACAATTACTTTATGCGTTCTTAAAAGCTGATTATTTTACCCTAATTTAACCAAACTGAATCACATAAACTACTCTAGTTACTGCTAAAATGGCTTAGCTAGCTTTTAGCCAAGCTAGTTATACAGTTTTTCTACATCAAGACTAAAAATTAATGTTTTGCACTTTTTTCAGTCATAAAGTCAACACTTCAGCAGAATAGCATTTTTTAACTGTTGAATCTTGTGTCAAAAAGTCCTGTCCAAGCAAAGTTTTAAGCGAATACAGTAAAGCTATGTAGCAAGACAGTTTTAGCTTAATACTAACATTTTTGTCAATCCAAATAATTTCATAATAAAAGCTTTTCAGTAAAATAAATGTGTCCCCCTATCAAAAATGTTATTAACAGTCTATCTTTGACTGAACTGCTGTATTATTATACCTAATAATTTATATTGGCTGCTGTCTCTGCTGTTCACTAGCTAAACGGGCCTACTTCAGGCCAATGCAGTTGAAGTAACCTGGGCTCACGCTGTATAATATCACTGAAACAACATGCTGTATCACTGCGGTCTTTCTGATGCAGTTTTTCTGATGGAAAAACGAAAACTGACCATCAAAGCAATGAACAGTCCCACAGTCCCATTCAGTTACCGAGGTATTTTCTGTAATAGACAAAGAGCCGAATCAAACATGACTCATCAGTGTAACAGAACCTGGATCAGCTTTCTCTCAAGCACTGATCATTGAGTGGAAAAAAGAATGAAAAGTAATTGGAGCTCTTTAGAGTCACACAGCTACCTGCCTCCTCGCCTGTCTGCTGTTCTTCTACTTTCCCCCAGTTTCCATTCACATCTTTACTCTGCCCTGCCGCTTCTCTGCCCCCACTCTCTACACCCCCCCCCCCCCCCCCCCCAACTAATTGTCAAGGTTCTTGTTAGCGTTATGCTTAAATGCACCTCTCTGCAGCGAAAGCCACCCAGTGATATGGAAAGTATCCTTAGCAAAGGATTATACACCACTGATTGGAAGTACCAAACAAACGTGAGTGTTTGGAGAGGAATAACTGCTACGAAATCTGTTGTTCACTCAGGCTTTCGCCTTTTTCCATCCTGTACTTCCCTCTATTCAACTCAACAAACTGTTTCTCAGCTTTCCAACTCTAAGACCAGGCATTCTCTTTCTCCTTCCCAAACCAATCGCATAAACAGCCATTTCCATTCAAACAGCAACTTCATTCCAGGTATTAGGAGAACTAATTCCACCACATTATTAGACTCCTTAAAAATGCCCACTTATTTCCTCCACAAATTACTTCCCGTAATCCCAATCAACTAAATCCATTTGCTGATTGCTGCCCTTCTGCAGGGGACAAACAGCAATGTCTGGAATCAATATGAGGACTCTTAGCCTACCTGTAAGATTGTTGGGGTAACAGCTAATGGCAGCAAGCTGACGGGCTGTAGAGGGTTGATAAGCATTTCTCATTACTGAACCCCCATTCACATAAGCGCCTGCAACACTTGTATAATACACATTCACACACACACAATCTGTGGGAGAAATACATGTCCTCCAAAACATATTGCCATTGTTGTAACAATAGATATAAATAAATAAATAAATCATCGGTGTGTGCATCTATTAACTATGTGTGACAAAAGAGAAGGCATCTGGAAATGCTATAAACTGGCACATAGCTAGAGGGTATGGATAAAATAGCAGAAAAGCTTCAACTATACAAAAACATACCAGCTTGGCGAGGCTTGTAATTGCTTATTGTCACCATCGCACAAGTGCGTCCAACTCTGTGGTCATTTCTGATTTCATTTTTTTGGCTCTAATTTGTTATGAAGTAAATACCACACTCAGCGTCTTTCAGTCAGTTTTAGTCAGCTCAGTGCATTCCCCTCCACTTTTAATAGATGTGCTTGAAAATTATGCAAAGAACAACAAAAAACAACAAGATAAATATTCAGTATGTATTTTATGTAATGCTAGCAGAATACCTGGATTTTATTCTTACTTTGGGGTTACTTCACAGCAGAATATTTGACTTGTCACAGTAAAGCACTGACATTTTCATTAATATGACATAGCACAAGTCAAATGTGTTTATACAGGGGTTATTAGTTTGTTTAACTGGAATTAAACAGTTCGAGTAGTGGTTTCCATCACAGAAGATGAGACCACGCGAGGTAACTCTGTAGGACGGAAAAATGATTAACGGGACAAATATAGCTTTTCTTTAGGTTGCCTTACTTGTTGTGTGATGCTGGATTGTTTCACCTTGAATTTCTGATCTAGTTCTTTTTGAGGAGAAAATCTTTGGTCAGCATCCACAATGATTGTTCAAAATATCTTTTGGTTAAATAGTGTCTTTTTTGCGGACTCAGTCGAATTTAATGCTTTTTGTACTTTTTTTGTACTTGGACATTTTATGTGTGGTTAATGGAAAGTGAATGAGAGTGCCCTTGTTCATTGCAGTTAGCAAACTTACCATATTAAGGCTTTGCCATACATAGAATACATGTCGGTCCAATGTATTTGTTGCTGTTCACCCAGTTTTAATGAATCAATCTCATGGAATCAGGGTTAACTCTGTTAACTATTTCAAACTGTTAACATTAACCCTATAATGCCCATTGTATCATTTTTGATACATGAGTTTCTGAGACCTCTATATCATCAACATGATCAATACTTGGCATAATTTCAAAATGTTATGAACAAAACTCTTTTTTTTGTCTAAAATTAACATTGTTGTTAACAAAAAGTTGCCAAAAATGCCTAATGTATCAAATGTGATACAAAAAATATATAATAAATATGTAATAAAAATATATCATACACCACATGATACAGCAAAAAAAGTGGATTTTGTTATAAGGGTTAATAAACATCTCAGTTTTTTGATTGCTTGGGTCTTACAGGGTTAACACTGAAGACAATCTTCAGGGCTCTAAATGCTTATTAGTGCAATTGATGCGCATTACGACCATAAAGCCAAGGATGATAATGTAGTCATGATGCCAGTTGATGAAGAACCTCATAATGCTGATGTCCATGTAGTACTGTATGCCCACTCACACCCACACATGGACAAGCTAACCTTTTGTTTTCCACCGTGTCTTGTTCTAATAAAGCTTGTCATACTGTAATGATTGTACTCTTTCACTATTTAATGCTTTCATCACATTATTACACCATGTGTATATTTTTAGGAGCGGCGTTTTAAGGCACTAAAAGGTTTTTTCTTAGTCATTTTCTTGCATATTTTTTTTTGTCTGAGCTCTACTCACTGGTTTGCTGCAAGAAGAGATGATACTATCTGTATTATATTATAAATTCCTTAATCCTTTTTTGTAAAATCCAGAATTGAGTCCATTTCCTAGATCATTTTACATAATTCTGATTGTATCTACAACTCAGTCTCAGTCAGTCATCTATATTATCAGTTCCCAGAGTCAGAACCAGACACGGAGAAGCTGCATTCAGCTTTTATGCTCCTTATATCTGGAACAAACTCCCAGAAAGCCTCAGATCAGCTGAAACACTCAGTTTATTTAAATCCAGGTTGAAGACTCACCTGTTCTCAGCTGCATTTGAATAAAGCACCAAATCCACACTTTAAGCTTAAATTTCAAAACTTACATTAACTACTGATTTTATCTACTGTTCTGATTTTATCTGTTTTGATTTTATATACTGTTTTGTTTGTTTGTTTGTTTGTTTGTTTGTTAATTAGTTAGTTAGTTTATTTGCTTGTTTTAATCAATTTTAAATCATGCTTTTTATTTGTTCTTGTTTCTAATGTCTCTGTAAAGCACTTTGAATCACCTTGTTGTTGAATTGTGCTATACAAATAAACTTGCCTTGCCTTGCCTATATGTGCACTGGAGGCTTCAACCTTTCATATTTTATTCAGCTTACATGTTAAAACCAGGTTACAGGTGAGCAGAAGTTATATTGAAAAACTATTTCCTGATGTAGCCATAAAGGGTCCTTAATAACCAGGAACTAAATGCTTTCTTACAAATTGTCACTTTCGACAGTGGTTTGCTTGCTTAATGTTACATTTTGGAACCAAATTTTCACACCTTTAATGGTTATTTCATCCACCTATAAGTGGACCTCGAGTCCTTGGTGTGCTCTTAAGCTCAACAATTTCAGGCTCTGAATGTTCATTCTGCAGAGAGAGAAAGCTGCAGTCGTGAGGGGATTGAGGCCATTGTTCAGTTAAAGTGAGACAAATGAGACCCCGGAGAGCACTACTTAGCCACTCATAAAGGTCAGATATGGAGCCACACCAATGGATGCTAATCCTGACCCTGGGGACTGTGTGCACATGCGCCTGTGGATGTAATTGTTTCACAGGCCTGTGACATTTAAACCTGAATGAGTGTACAATCCTGGGTGGCTGAACAGTGTGTACGTGCTTGTAAGTCCTTTGGCTGGAAACCAATGTGCTGCAGTGCCCACAGAGGTTTAATTAGACATTGCCTTGGGGGCAATTAAAACATCAGAGGCTATGTTTTTATGTAGACAACACCATTTTATTACTGCTGTAAATATTCTCTTGATTTAGATGATGTTGTTTCTGGCTAAACATTTAAAACTGTGAGCTCTGAAAGACAGATTTTCAAAACCTTCATATGCCATGAAGAATCATCTGGAAGTTACTAATATTAGAAAAAAAGAATCGATGGGAAATGATACATTTTCTATACCATACAAATTTCACCTGATGGTAGATATGTCATAATGAGGCATCACTGTATGTCTCTCATTAAAATGACTAGCTACATAGTCTAATTGGTATTGCACTAATAACACACTATTGAGGCTGAAAACAGCCAATCCTTCCTTCCTGTATAAGCGCCACAAGCTTGTCAGTAGGTCTCACTGGCTGGGGCACCAGAGAGCTGGAGGTAATGCAATTTGTGAGTTTTAGCAGAATGTGGTGTAGATAACGACTGCCAGGGTCACAACAACAGTTCAGCACAAGTGTAATGAGCAGAAAAAGAAATGACAAATCAGTTAGAGCATGTGTGCGTATCTGAAAGAGACAGAAAACGTGAACTGGAGGTCCTTATTATGATTAATTACCATCACTACACTGTATCCAACATCCTAGTTATACTGCACAATTTTTTTCAGAGACAATTCTTGCTATTTCTCTTAGATTTGACATGAAGTTTGATGTGTCTGCCCACAAATCTATAAACAGTGCCTGGTTCTCCTGGTAATATCTTTAAAAGGCAAACTGCAAAACTGTTTATGACCTTTAGAGGAAGGCAGAGCAGAAACAGAGAACATACCCAGGATAATTCTACAAAGATATGAGCATGTACTCTGGCATGAACCTGTAAACTGAGGGAAGAGTCACAGATGCGAGACCTTTTGCAAACAATGGCAAAACAAACAATGCAAAAAGAGAAAGCGGCTCTTATTTTTTGTCATTGTTTGCAAGGCAAAGGTGCCAGTGAGTGAAATCTGAGTTTTTATTTTAAATCTATCATCATCAGCAAAATGAATTTCACTGGCAATTTCATGCCACAATATCTGCAAAACAAACAGCAGCAAACATTTCCATCAGCTGCTTTTGTCTTTGTGCTAATAAACAAACGTTAGCATGCTAACAAGCTAAACTGAGATGTACACATGAAACATTATATGTGTAAACAATTACTGTTAGGTTTGTCATTGTAATTCTATTAGCATGATTAGATCAAAAACGATGACTCACTTTATTGTGGCTCCCCTTGGAGACTTTTCAGCAGCATGAGAGTGCACCAAATGATCTTTGTTTTTATTCTGCTCCCAGTTCCCACCTCTCCTCTGTTAGCTAGGTAGTTTTTGCTTAATCTTACAAAAAAGCAACAATGATCACTTCTGCTGCAGTGTTCCTCTTACCGGGGGAAATTTATAATAATAACAACAACAACAACAACAACAACAACAACAATAATAATAATAATAATAATAATAATAATAATAATAATAATAATAATAATAATAATATAGCACCATATTATCAATCAAAAACACAGCTGGCTCTAGCCGTTTCAGTGCCCTGGGTGAGATAAGTACTGTTCTATCTACAAGTTTGTTCATCTGTCTGAGATGCACACTCATGTTTGGGGATGCTCATATGTATGATACTGTAGGTTGGTATAATAAACTCAGGAGAAAGACACGAACAGATGTTTGATTCTTCTCTTTTTCATTCATTCTCTTTTAGATTTGCTGCTGTGCTTAAGATTATCGTCCTGACAGATGATTTATTTTCAGCCAACCTTCAGCTGTCAGACAGATGCTCTCACATTTTTCAAAATTTTGGTATACAGCAGAGGTCATGATCATCTCAGTGACTGCAAGGTGCCCAGGTCCTTTGGAACAAGTCCAAATTATCATCCTTCCATTTCCATGTCTAACAGGTGGCAGAGGTGCTGATAGGCTGTGTTTTCTTCTGGCCAAACATGATTTGCACTACAGCCAAATATCTCGCCTTTGGTATCTTCTGTGCAAAGGACATTGATCCAGAACTCTTGTGATTTGTTGTGATATAAGTTTGCAATCCTAAAATGTGCTGTCATGTTCATTTTAGAGAAAGGAGGCGTTTTCCTGGCAACCCATCCAAACAAGTCGTACCTGTTCCGCCATTCTCTGATTTCACTGTCAGAAACTTCAACATGTAACATGCTACTTGAGGCCTACTTGAAGTAGTTTCTGAGATGTACAGTGCTAAACAATGTTAATAGAAACCAGATATTTTGGAAATCTGTCAAAAACTTGTTTCAAACTAAACTTATTTATTAGGCAAATAACCAACAGGTTTCAAGTTTAGTTTAGCTTTGTTTTGGTTTTTTTTTTTACCAAATTTGAGCTAGAAGTCAGCGATTAATCAAGCATAACATTCAACCGCAAAAACACATCTTTCTGTGCAGGAATACAAGTAAATACCTCTATTTTGGCATCTTAATCAAAAAATAATATTGTGCTTTACTATGTTTCTTTCCATTTTTGTAAAGCAGTAAATCTGAAAATTAATTTTCAACAATAATCATATTTTTTGCTTTAAAAACTTTGATTAAAGAGCTTGCACATACTGGTGGTTTAACCATTACAAAAACATAAAAATTATTTACCAATACTGTTAACTGTGGCATAAACCTTACATTGGTTGACGGCCTAATAAATTGCTAAGCACTGTAGCTCTTGCTGCTTTTATTCCCTCTCTGAACATTGCACGCTCTTGGGCTGAATTTGAGTGTCGACTCCTGCAGGCTGTGGCTCTACGTCTCCTCCAGACCAGCAAACTGTTCACACATCTGCTTCTACAGAGGTGATCACACTCTGAATTTCAGTTAATCAAGTACATTTAACTAACAGCACCTGGCTGCTTTTACCCTCTTAATTCCTATGGAAGCAGTGAGGCTGTACTTAGTATTTCACAGGACTGCACTACAGACTTTTGCATTTATAGCTTACAGGTTATCAAAATGTCTGAATATGCTTCCTCGTGACATTGACTTAATTAGGATGTGGGTTGCTCCTAATTACAGACTTTTTCTGTTTTTGTTAAACCTACTGACTCACAGACCTGCGTGAGCCACATTGAGAGCACACCTTCACTTAGACAATGCCATCTACACTGTATCTGGTTACAAAATGGATCATGTTATATTTGCATGACACATAAGTAACACGGGCTGTTTGACTTAGGTGTAGGAGCAATTACCTTTGGGACCTGATAATATAGAAATGAACCCCCCCCCCCCCCCCAAAAAAAAACAGCTTATGTGAGAGTCGGTGCCTCTCACAGCCCACCCGTACTTTCTTCCCAGTATCAGTTGTTTATTGCAGTGTTCTAAACAATGCACTTGACACACTGCACGGGAGTAGTCAGTATTCATTAGAAACTTAATGCATGAATAACAAGTACTCACAGGTAGGACCGCACCTTCAGACCGGAGATTATTTTGTTCTCAACTGCACGATATCAATCAAGCACTAGAATGGCTGAAATATTTCTTCCTCTGCTGGCGTCGCTCCAGCAGCAACAGCTGGAGCGACGCCAAAAGAAAAAACTGCACTCATATAAAATTTGTCTGTGTAACAGGTTATACTCTTCATGTATTCTGTAATAAGATGTTACTCTCTTATATGAAGTGTTTTATATTTTAAACGGTAGGTACAGCCTGGAGTATTCAAGTAGGATTATGTAGTATTCAAGACTAAAACAAACGCAAGTCTGTTTCTCCTAAAATAATTTTTAAAAGAAAACAACAGTACGCAGTATAGCTACAAATATCCATTTAGAGGGTAGCACAATTATCACGTAACAGTCAGTACTCTGGAAAATGATGTTTTATCTCCATCTTGTGGAGCACAAAAGAACTGCCAAAGAAGTATCTACACTTTCTAAGTGTAACACACCATACAGAGTTTATATGTATGCCATTTCTAACCTGCTCACTCTCCTCCACTTCGTTCTGTTTATTGTCCCAATGAGCAGAACAGAGAGCACCACGAACCAAGTAAAGGATACGTGAGGAACCAGTTAAACACACGGGCAGCAGGGACGAATATAGGAAACAAGTTACACAACAGTAAAAGGTACTAGGAGTGATGCCTGTTAACTTGAAGAAAAGTCCATTTTTAAGCGAGTAATAAAAACACACTGAAATTAAAAGTCAAATTAACCATTTAAAAGAACAAACAAACAAAAAGACAAACCAAAAACTGTGAGCAGCTACAAATAGTTTGTAACATCAATTAAAAAATTCTCCCATTTGAAATGTACAACTCAATAAAGGTGATAATGGATGCCAGATATCCCCATGAATATTAAAAAACCCCAAATATTAAATTATATTAGAATCGTTTGTGATGTTTACGGAGTTCATGATGTTGACAAATCAGTCCATTTAAAACAAAAGCACGGCACTACAAAGAAAATTAAACGGTATTTCCTCAACGATTTTCTTCAGTGTGAGCTTTCACTCCCCCCCACCTTCACCCTCATCACCCTCCCCCTTCTCTGAAACACTCGTGCCCTTATCTTCTTCGCCCTTCGTCTCTCTTCTGTCAGTCTCTCCCGCATCGGGTTTCTCCGTCTGATCGCTTGTGTCTGCGTCTGCTTTTGCTGTGGTCACGTCAGGCTTCAATATGTCGTCTTTCACCACTTCCTGAACGTTGTACTTTCTGTACAGCGTATAGTCTTTTACCACACTGAGGCAACACACTGTCTTGATGACCTCCACAATGATTGTCAGTTCAGGGTTTGTCAAATCCACTTTGTTCTTAGGGTTCATCTTCCCCACAAGGCCTGTAAAACAGTCGGATTCGAAAGGAGTTAGTTTCCTTTAGCACGGGCACCGGCAGCCATGAAAAACATGGAAAATGAACGAGCCTACCTGCGATAGATTTGATGATTTCGTCTCGCTTGTTGTGGTTGCTGTTGCGAGCCTTGAACGCAATCTGGTAGGTAGCACAGCTTGGAGTTTTGAACCAAGGCTCCAGGAAAGTGGTCAGATATTTCACCATGTCTTCCTGAAAAGCTTTGCAGGTTCCAGTTACCTGAAAGAAGAAAGAAAAAAAACCCCAAGGGTTTTACTGTTGTTGTCATAATGCATCAATATCAAATAATAGCTCATTTTAAAAGCACTATTTTAGAGCTTCAGTCATGTGAATGCTCAGATGATTCAACAACCCCTCGACTTACAGTACGGCGGCATCTCTCTATCCTGCATCAGTTCAAACGCATATGCACATCGAGACTCGCAACTAAGCTACTTACTGGCAACATTCGAAGGATGACACGTGACTTTTTCTTCTTTGTAGTATGGAGATCTGACAGGATATGATGAACCAGTTTATCAGACTCTACAGAAAAACAAAATAAAACAAAAATCAGAAAAAAAAAGCCCAAACAAAAACACTGAAAGACAGACTCGCATCAACTACAAAAAGCTTTACCGATATTCTGAGTTCTGATGAAGATCACGTTGTTTGCTCCGCTGTCGAGAGCCTGGAAGCGCCTCTCCTGTTTAGTTTCTGATGCTCGCAGCTGGGCCACTTCTTTCTTCAGGGCAACATCAACATCATCTTCTTCAGCCTCCTCTTCTTCACTGCTGCTCCCCGTATTTTCCTGAAGCTGTGAGCAAGAATCAAGTCAACTTTTTTGTCATATATGCACACTGCAAAACACAGAGGTTACGCTGGGCAATGCCATTCTTACTTTGTATGTTGCCTTGACACAAGTTAAATCAAAGAACTACACTAAGAGAATAATAAGCACAGAAAATTACTGAATGTAGAGCATTAAAAACACACAAAAAAGTACAAGTGATACGAAAAAGCAACATGTGTGCTTCTCGTTTTACGCATGTGGAACACGAAAGCATTTCCAGTAACGTAAAACATGAGAAAAGAAGCAATCACACGTGGAAACACCGAAACCAGCCATTTGTTCTTCACATATTCATTATAGCTTGTATGAGATCGTTGCTTTTCCCTTACTCCATTAACAGAGCAAGCTAAATCCTAGTTTAACTCAAACCATCCAGCATATTAGCCCCAAACACTGCTCGTCGGAGGCCTTTGATCCAATAATGTAAACAATGTAAACTTACCTGCTCGAGACCATAGAGCTTGTCTGCGTATTCACCGAGCAGATTCAAGGCCTCCGCCGTGCACTTTCTCTCGTTCATGTTGCATGTGATGAGGATCCCCTGCATGCCCACCTCCAGCTCCCGGGAGCCCTTCCACCGCTTGCTGTGGTGGCCGGCCATAAAGCGCTTCTTGCTCCGTTTCCTGGATTCGTTTTGCACGGCTGACATGTTTCCAGAGCGCTTTCAGATACAGAACTAAAACCGGGAGTTTGGAGGCTCACTAGCTTATCGGCTACCTGTTTTGTGTTTGTTTTGATTGTACCTCCTCGCCTGTATTAGCCGTAAGCTCAACACGAACTGTCGGAGATTTTAAACCTGCAGCAACAATATAAAAACCGAGTGAAGTTGACGGACTGGTGCAGCCTTTTCCCCCCTCACGTGCGTTCAAACCATAGCCGTTCCAAGAAAGGAGGTCTCCGTGCACGTTTGTTGGTCATCCTGTACGGCGTGTCAGGAGGGACAAAAGTCTCTGGCCGCGTGTTAAACTACGCTACTCTAGGACACCGTATCAGATTTCCAAAAAAATGACCACATTCTTAAAATAATACAAAATAACTAAAAAAAACAACAACTTTATTTACAATGTTGTCACAGTAAACATTTGTTCTTGTTCACAATCTTTTTTCTGTTAAAATTGCTATTGTACATTATATTGTTTGACAAGAAAAAAACCCATATATTTAAAAATGTATTTGGTAAATAATAATAATCATTATAAGGTTGATATATATTTGGGGGAGGGGGGTCAAACTCGAAATCATTCCAAAACAATGCTAAAGTACATCCTGAATGAATAAGTGTTAAAGAGTTTCCACCCATGTAATTTATATCAGGAATCAGTGTTTACAAATAACTCAATTTCACAGACAATGTTACACAAGAGTTACTGATTTCTTTTAGCCAACACTAGGGGTGAGTGTCTTCCTTCTCTCACCCCAACCGGTCGCAGCAGATGGCCGCCCCTCCCTGAGCCTGGTTCTGCCGGAGGTTTGTTCCTGTTAAAAGGGAGTTTTTCCTTCCCACTGTCGCCAAAGTGCTTGCTCATAAGGGGTCATATGATTGTTGGGTTTTTCCTCTGTATCTATGAAGCGCCTTGAGGCAACTTTTGTTGTGATTTGGTGCTATATAAATAAAAATGAATTGAAATTGCATTGAATTGAATAGAACCATAGATGGTATAAAAAAAATTATACTATCACATGTAGATTATGTGATAGTATAAAAAAAACCCTGAACACTATCTGAAAGCCACTAGAAGGCGATGCCGGTGGTTCCAAAAAAGACATCCAGCCCTATTGAAGTCTATGGAAAAATCACCATGACATGACCTCTCGAGTTTATGGGCTCAGTCACTCATTTTGGAACACATTGAATAAATAAAGTTGTCTTTTTTTTTAAATTTTGGTCATGGGATTATCTTAAAAACCACATTATTATTACCTAATGAGCTGTCAGTCAGAAGTCATTAGCCAGTGTGTGGTTTGACAGTCAGACCCGCCTTTCCTTGTCACATCTGATTTTTTGTAGTGGTGGCAACACTCAACTGGAAGCTTAAACTTCAAACTGGGACCATCTGTAACCAATAGGTTATGTCACAGTGGAAATAGTCAAGGAAATAATTATTTCAACCGCAGGTGAATCTGTAAGTTTGCTAGCTTACAAAGAAATGAACAGTCTCACATTTTTAATAATATTTTCATATTAATGGAGAGAGACAGAATTTTAACCAAACTAATTACACAACAGTTATACACTGAATTGCTTGTCATTGAGTGAATTATTTGAGCTACTAAAACTCAGCCTGAGTTCTGGCTCCTACAGATTCAAACGTGACCTGACCAATTTTTAGGACCAATGCTTCTACCAATATTTAGCGATATAAAAAGCCAATATTCTGATACATTAGCTGATATTTATTTCAAAAATGCAATACAAGCAGAATTCCCTAACATTTGTTATATGTAGTTACTTTTTCCACACTCTGCTTATACCAGCTAGTTGTTTTTGTGATATTCTAAACACCAACAGAGAAGTTGCCTTCTGGTGGTCAATACTTTCTATACTCTGTTAAAGATCATGGTTCCTCTCTACCTGCAGACAAATATAATCAACTTTATTATTATAAAAGAATTTAATGGATCCTTGATTCAAATTTAAAAATATATTTAATATAAACAACATAATAATAAATTATTTTCTCTTTTGAGTGGCCCCAGTTATTGATCAGTGTAGTAATGAATGAATCCAGTGTTTCCCAAACACGTGGGCCAGGTCCCCCTGGTGTGTCTCAAAGGTTCTCCAGGTGGACCACAGTGATAACAGAAATTCAGTTTGAAATTATTAACAAGTATGTAAAGTTACAAATGTATATAAATGCCTATATTTATATAAAGAGTTAATTAAAACTGGTAATCAGAGGTGGTTAGTTTGTGATATTGATTGGCATTGATGCCATAATACTAGCCTTTCCACCAATAATACTAATGCAGGGGTAGGCAACTCAAGGCCTCGAGTGCCGGTGTCCTGCAGGTTTTAGATCGCACCCTGGGTTAACACACCTGAATCAAATGATTAGTTCATTACCAGGCCTCTGGAGAACTTCAAGAAATGCTGAGGAGTCATTTAGCCCTTTAAATCAGCTGTGATGGATCATGGACACATCTAAAACCTCCAGGACACCGGCACTCGAGGCCTGGAGTTGCCTACCCCTGTACTAATGTATGATGGAGGATTTCAGTAGCTTTTCCTTAGCAGTGATGTGTGGGCTGGACGATGGGACACAGTGGAGTTGAGCTGACAGAGTGAAACAGAGGATCCGACAGCAGGAGCGGCCGCTGATGCGCTCTTCATCACGGCCGACTCCCACTTAAAAAACTCGCGCCCTTTCTCCATCCGTCCTCCGCTGCCCGATCGGCGGACTGGGCAGCAATAAAACCCTCGACCGTGGTTTGGACCGCCGTTTGACACGACCTGACGCTTTGCACGACGACCGCACGCGCACAGTGGAGAAGTGATCTTCTGAGCTCCTCTCACAGAAATGATGGAACGGTCGGCACGAGAGGGGAGAGCGTTGGTTGACAAAGAGGAGAGGACACTGCCGTGTGAGGAAGGACGCAAGGGAGCTGTAGCTTGTTTGGCCGGCTCTGTGTAGATGGTAAAGGAGGATCTCAGAGTGTCTTTATGTTTTGGGATTTGTGTGATGGCGGGTTTGGGCCGGGCAAAGGACGTGTTGGGGGTGGAGGTTTTTTCTGGGACAAAAGGATTAGGCCTAATCGAACAGTTCTTAGTGGGAACATATGATGTTTTGTGAAGTTGGAGGGAGGTTCTAAGTCCTGTGTTGTACTGATTTGATTTACCAATGTTAACAGTTTTAGGCACAGCAAAATAAATATCTGAGGTCACTGAATGCATCGTTTCTGTTGTTGTTCTGTTGTTCATTGCTGTTAAGATACAACAATGAGATTTTTGACCTTTACTGGTAGAATCTATGGTAATCTTTTGCATTTTAGACCTCTTTCCAGTTGATTCTCTCATATCATCATTCAAAGTGAGCCGACTTCCTGCTGAATGTGAAGTATGCTGCTCTAACCAATCATAAGATCCACTATCAAACTCGGACATGTACTCTGCATCACATTCATCATTTGCTTCATTAACATCACCCTCCAACACCATGTCGTCATATGAGCCACACCTCTCCTCAGTTTCCACTAAAAGCTCCGCACCCTCCTCTTTCTCCGTGGATCCTAGCATTGCTTCTGTTTTTGAGGCCCAGTTTGGTGGAGACAGATTTGAAAAGCAGCTCACGGTAGTGGAACACAGAATAAGACTGCTATTGTTATTCTGGGGAGAAACACAGTTTGTAACAACTGAGGTGGAAAGGCTAGGGGCAGCCTCTGCTGTGACTGATTTCCTGCCGTGCCTCAACAGCGGCGCCATCGTGCCGTTCAGAAGAGTCTTTGGTGAGATCAGGCTTTGACAGATTTGAGCAGATTTGTAAACGGAGCTTGGGTTTTTCTCTGTGGCAAAGTTTTGAGCAATCTCCTCGGGACATGGTTGTTTTTGACAAGCGTTGAGGGGAATTTTAAATGATGAGTGTTTGCTACGGATGACTGCATTTTTCTTTTCATTCTCATTAGGTTTTTCTTTCTTGTCTGCAGGACAGGCAGTGTTTCCAAACACTGGTTTGGCCATCACTGGGGTCTACAGGACACAGAGAAGATTTTAAATCAGTATCTGAATGGTACAACCCATTAACTATCAAATTAACTCTGGAAGCACTTCTTCTGAGTTACATAAACTATATTGCCAACAGCATTCCCTCAGCCAGCAAAATAATTGGATTTCCAAACTCAGGTTTTCCAGTTATTTCCATGGATGCAGGTGTGAAAGAATGGCCTGCACAGAGTCCTGACCTGAACCCAATAGAACACCTTTGAGATAAGTTAGTGTAGAAACTCCGAGCCAGGCCTTCTCATCCAACATCAGTGTCTGACCTTACAAATGTGATTCCAGACAACGGTCAGAAATTCCCATAAACAGTCCTAAACCCAGTGGAAAGGTTTCCCAGAAGAGCTGAAGCTATCACAGCTACAAAGGGTGAACTGACATAAAACTCTTTGGATTAAAAATGGGACGTCACTAAAGTTCATATGTGTGTGAAGGCAGACGAGCGAACACCATTGGCAATACAGTATACTTAGTTCTAATGTTGTCTTCTCTCCAAGCACACAAAATACAAACTTAAAGATATAATTTTATTAATAAATAAAATCTAAATCAGTACAACATTTTTAAAAAATGTCCACAATCAAAATGTTTTTGCACAGAGCAAATTTCCTTTATATTATTATCTTCACAGAGCTTTTAAATTTGGAAGATGATGAGGGATGCTAGGATTTCCAGAGTTGGGGTTCGTTAAGGGCGACATCGGCCGGCCACTCACCCTCTCCAGGCTCCTAGTAACCTTCATTATGCACCCATCCCTCATCATTCTTGCTGCCAGCTGAGCTGTGTTTCGGGCATCATCTAAACCTGAGAGAGAAAACAAAGAAGGGTTAGGCCGTTAGGTTGATGGTCGTGTGTAATACAGAATTATCTACACTTGGTCACATACCAGAATGTTCTCTGCCTGAAAACTGTATTCCGAGATCCTGAAGAGCTCCATTCAGGCCTTTGGGTTTCCTGTTGTAAAAAAGCTGGAAAAACAAAAAGAAGTTAGAGAAACAACCACATGAGCAGAGGTAATTAGAGTAAATCAGCTCAATTACACAGTCTGTGACATCTTAGATCTTAATAAAAATATGTACTCCTTTTACTGCATAATATATGCCTTTTTGGACTCACTTAAATCTGTATTCTAGTCTTTGTGCTTTTACCTTAAAACTGACACCCATTTAAACATTTTATGCTTAAATAAAACATACAATAAACAAAGACACCTTCGAAACTCTTACCCGGTATGTGCTTCTCAGGTCTATCCAGCTGTTGAGAACATCAGGTTTATGAAGCTGTTTGCGTTTACACTCGTACTGCAGACAAACTCCAAGATCCCAGTCTGACACCCAGCAGAGACCAAAGAACACAAATTTCAGTGCACTTTTGCTCATTTTATACCATTTAATACCTTAAATAGTCTTAAGAACTGCAGTAAATGAGCAGATTTAATGGTTCTCTATAGCTAGTTTAAAAATACAATTGAGACCCCAGTGGTTCACCAATGTCAATTCATAGCAATGCTGAGCTTACAGATGTGTAGACCAATATACTGAGAACTTTTACCTGACCACGTGAGGAAAGTACACAGCTTTTGAGACGGTCCCGAACATCTCTGGTCTTTGTTGGCAAAGGCCACTCCCATTTCGAGCTGAAGGTTTTGGAGCCAACGGCTGAACCGCGAGAGACAGATGTGAAGCGGGATCCCTGCTTCAACCTGCATCTGTACAAGAGAGAAATAAAAGTTGGTTGTAATGTAACACAGAGCATGCTGGCATTTTTAAATGTGTATGCTGCAGACACCTGTGTAATCCCAGTCAGCTCAGTGCAGAAGTCAGACAGGATGGGGTGCTCCTGGGGTTGAACATAAGTGTGAAATTCAGACTCCATCTCCCCCGTGGACGTGTTCAGCAGAACAGCAGGAAACTCGACTGCAGGGAGGAAGAAAGAAAAGATGGGCCGGTGTTAAAACAGTAAGGACATCACCCGGATGTAAACTGTGAATGTTAAATCTGCTCCTTACTAATTTCTTGGCTGCGGTTGTTTTTCTCTCTCCAGCAAGTGGACTCAAAGTCGATCACAATCAGATAAGAAAATATTTGATCTGAAAGAACCAGACAGTTTTCACAGCCATGATCCAGTGTTAAAAAAAATCAACTGTCAAACAAATCCGATTTGAACGTGGCATACTCACTTGATACCACAGATTTCTTCGACACAGAGGACTTGCTCCGCTGTCTCAACAATCCTAATTCCCTGCGAAGGGACGAAGATAAAATAGTGTGTATATCGTAACAACACCTGAATTTAAAGTTTACAGTGAACCACAATTCTACTTTTAACTGAATACGCTGTCCTCGCAGATGTACTTATAGCATTTATCTAAAACAATATTGAAAAACGTAACTTGTAATCGACATAAACTTATTCGTTGCTTTCAAAACACGTTCCTTTGTTCAGTTTGTTTAGGTTAGCAGATAAGCCAGCAAACAGGCTAATTTTACTTACTTCGCCAATTTCTTTGTGGTCATAGCTGTTATTTTATTTTGCCACGGTGATGTTTCTGCGACCGTCTTTCTATGAGAAACTGTGAACTATAGCAGGAGCTTGACTTTAGCCATTAATTGAAAACTCGGGGAATTCGCGCTGTTTCTTTCAAAACGGCATCTGTAGCTCCGAGCTCGATTATTTAAGCCTGCAAGTCGGCAGGCATCACTGTAGAGTCAAAAATAGTCGAGCTTCTGTTGCCGTCTTACGATTTCTTATCAAAATAAAAGACCTCTTAACACTCAAAGCAGCTAGGTTGTTATATAGTTAACAAAAAACTGAACAAAATCTAAGACTAGATGTGTGAAAAATACTCCACTTTTGTAAAAACTTAAACAAAAATAAAAACGACTTAAAAACGTCAAATTAAACTATCAGAAACGGTTTTGTGAACTCGAAAAATGTTTAAAACAAAAAGAATAAAAACTATAGATGAAATATCCTGTTTTAGTATCTGGTAAAAACCTTATTACAACATGCTTGATGAGGCACTGACGTCGTGTATACTGAGATTGTGGTTGTCTGCATGCCTGTGAGCCAGCTGCTTTTAAAAAGTGCTGTGTTTTTATTGTAGTAACTTTGCTGATTTTCCTGAAGCTTGCCCCTGAAATATGTGCTTCATACAATAATAATTGAAAACATTGTGAAAAATAACACTGAAACCATTAACAAATAAATCTAAACATTAAATAACAATAACTAAATTAAAACAAAGAAAATTCCCCCTGGAAACTAACTGAAACCAAGCTCAATTTTAAACAAAAAAGTCAAAATGGAATAAAAATTAAGAACTAACTAGAAAATGCTAATCTATAAACAACAATTCTGCTACATGCACATAGCCGTAGCTACTCGTGTTTTATTTTTAAAGTTACAGACAGGAAGTAGTGCTAGTACCTGTTTTTATTTGCACTTACAAGACAAAACTAGTAACACATGCTTTAGCCATGTGTTACTAACTGAAGATATTGGCAGAAACATATAATTTTGGACCAAACCGGACCTATGGCGTGTGGTATTTACACAATTTTACCCTTATTATACATCTCACGCGTATACCGGACTTCAAATTTGATTTAAACTAAAATTTCAGCTAGGTTGAGATTTCCTGTGTAACTGTGACTCTGATATAAATAAACTAACTAACCAGAAAGAGAAGAATAAGAAAGTCGTCCGCTGAACCAGCATTTATGAGCACTTTAATTTGTGAAACTGAACTTTTGTTGATAACAAATGGCTTCGCTGTGTTTTCAGTTCCCCAGCTCTGGGTAATGTGCTGTAAACGTAGCATAGTCTTTCTGTATTTTATTTTGGTTTAAACTGCCTGTCTAAAATACAGTTCAACGAACAATTACCAGCTCCAAAATTAAGTAAACATGAAAATGAAAAAGCTCACTGACAGCGTGTGATTCTTAGCTGTTTTTAATGCCCACAGCTATATTAGTAACTCTAAAGTTTGAGCTCCAGCTCTACAGAACAAGGCTGCATTGCTCTGCACTTATTTGAACCTACAAACATTGCACATTTAAAAAGGAGCATCAGTAAATCTTAGCTCTACCCAAACTGAAATATGTTTTTGGTTTGCCTTCCAGTGTAAATATAATTGGCTGGAACATGGAGTCTTCCACAGTTGCAAAGTGCAAAGCAAAGAAAAGGAAAAACAGCACCCACAGAGCTCAGGAGGAGGCTAAGAGATTCAAAACTGAACAGCGAGATGATGAGGTGCTGCAGTGTGGACCTGCCTCTTGCTTGCCAAGGGTTTCGATATTGCCTGACTGCCTTCAGCAACCGATCGCCCTGAATGAACTGAGAGAGCTGCTGCAGTATGCCGCTCTCGGGAAAGCAGGTGGCATCAAAAAGCCCAGGTAACAGCTGCAGTAGTAATGTGTTATCTACCCCATCAGCTGGTGTCAAAGAGTCCTCAGTAACTCATACTGTGCCGTTATACTCACATAATAATAATAATTTAAAATGTGTTTTTTTCTGTCTACCAGCTGGTGCCGTCTCCGCCATCACAGAAGGGTTAAAGGTGTAAATGTTGTGATTGTGGAGGACCTGACACAGAATCACTTTTACAAACACTACCTCTGTCTGCAGCACCTCAGGACCAGCTACACTTCTGTAAGAGGGAAAATAAACACAGCAAATCAAATTATTTATGAGTGAAGTCATATTCGTAGCACTTTAGCAAAAAAATAAATAAATCTTACTTTTTTTAGAGGGTCACCTTCACGCCATCATCTGTAGATGTAGTATCTGGAATCTTTTCCAGTCAAGTTCCCAAACAGGACAGTTTGTCTGTCTCCAAACCAGATGAGGAACTGCAGGAAGGTGAGAATCATGTGATGGATGATGGATTCATTTAGCTCCTATTATCTTTTCTTATTAATATTCATCATATTATTATACTGTAACATTAAGTGAAGAATATTCGATCTCTCTGGTGTTTTTGAGTTTTCATGTAAGGTTTTTGCTCTTCTCTGTACCTGTGTTCACTTTTTCTGTGCACTGGTGCAGCGATGAAGAACCACCCAATCATCACTGTGTTTGGGACCGAGAGGAGAGGACTCACAGCATATGTTCTCACAGAGGATGAGATGATCAAGAATAACTACCCTGTTAAAGGTAAGAATTTTTCTCTTTGTAATATTGTGTCAACTAAGAGTTGACACAATATTACAAATATTACATTTGGTAATAAAAAAAAAATCATGAAATAAGAGATGAGAGGGATCTTTTTTCTGTCGATGCATTTTTTTAATGTTGTCATGGCCATCCAACAAAAAGGAAAAGAAAAATAGATGTTCATACTGGGATCAATCACAATTGTTTCTGTTTTCCATCCTTTTTTTTAATTGCCACTTGGCTTCTTCTTGTTTCTATCTAACACTTTTCTACTCCCAAGGTGCTTTTTACTACAAGCCGTAGCAACCCATTCATACAGAGCTTTATTCTGTGCTCCTGAGCACTGATCTCTGAAGGATCAGGGCCCATTTGGGGTTTAGTGTGTTAAAACAGTAATCTGATATTTTTTAAACTATATCTTGTGACAAAATTACCAAATATTAGATGGAAAAATAAAATAAGCCAACCTGGGGCATTTCAACATGAGTGCTGAGTGGCGAGATTTACTTTGAGCTTTGACCTTGAATATGAGTGGTATGGTGTTGTGTGGGCTCAGCGTCTCCTCCTCACCTGTTGGTTTATTTGTTTTCAAACAGGAATGCCCGGCTTTGAGGAATTTGTGTGTACAAACTGCGCTGACTGTGTGACTGACAGCAGCCCCCTCTTTGGAATCGACTGTGAAATGGTGAGAGACTAAAATATTTTGTCACTTCCCATTTTCCACGATGGAATCAGGTGGCATCACAGAGGTGCAGCTGACAGCTAACAACCTGTACGGCGCTATATTGTGTGGCTGATTTTTGACTTACCCAACACTTTTGAAAACCAGATCCCAGATTAAAAATAAACAAACAAACAAAAAAAAACTGTAGCACTATGTCCATTTCTTTGCCCAGTGTTTCCCAGCAGGGCAGTGTGCCTCTGTAAATAGGAAGCTTCCACTCACATGCCTGTGTTAGCATCTCATTGACTATGCCTATGATAACAACTGCAGCACAAAAGGTTACATCCATAACATCGATTTGTAGCTTTTTTCCTGCAATTTTTAGTATGATTGAGTTTTTGCATTCACTCACTGTTATGTTTATTTTATGTTTCAGTGTGTAACAAAAGATGGAAAAGAGCTAACTCGTGTTTCTCTGGTGGACGGTGATGGGAAGTGTTTAATGGATGAGCTGGTGAAACCTCCGAACCACATTCTCAACTACTGTACCAAGTACACACGCTTTTTTATGGTCTCGAGTTTTAATAAATTGTTAAGAGTCACATTATGTTTGTACAGGAATCTGTGTCAGTCAGTGTCATATGTTACATCTTATAGAAACACATTCATTGTTCTGTCTGAAATTCTTTCTCCAACACTGCTCGTATCTCCTGATAGATTCTCTGGTATCACACCTGCGATGTTGCAACGAGTAACAACGACTCTGCAGGATGTTCAAGAAATGCTTATTAGGATTTTGCCACATGAGGCAGTTCTGGTGGGCCATTCTCTTGAACATGACCTCATAGCTTTGAAAGTGAGTGATTTCTTTCAAACCTTCTGATGAAGTCATGGCTCACAAAAACAAAATATTAAAACAAAACACTGTGTGCAGGATATTGGCAGCTTTTTAACATTTATCAGAAATGTTAGAACATGATCATCTTGACTCGGCTGAAATAGTACTTTATTCCAGCAGTAATCATGTCCTGTAATTTCAGAGAAAATATCTTAAAAGAAATACTTCAGTTTTGTCATTAACATGAACTGTAAACCATGTTGCGTCTGTGCCCGCCCCGCAGCTCATCCACAAGCATGTAATTGACACGTCACTGCTGTACAAGAGGGAGTGTGGGCGAAGGTATAAGCTCAAGGTTCTGACTGGAATCATACTGAAGTGAGTTCTCGTGTTATCTCTAAATATTTCTGTCCCACTGTGATCGATAACCTAATTTTCCACTCGTATCTCAGGAGGAAAATACAAACAGAAGATATGTTGGGTCATCATCCAACTGAGGATGCTCTGGCAGCCCTAGAGCTGGCCCAGTACTTTATCAAAACAGGACCTCGCCAGGTAGGAAATCATATTTGGAAAAGCACACACACACTCACACACACAGGAATAATCTAACATTTCCTTTGCTTACTGTCAGGTTTTAGAGATTCACTGGAAGGCGCTGTGGAGAGAAACAAGAGAGGAGCCCTCACAGAGTCACAGGTACAACAGTCTCTATATTGTTAGCGTGCAGGTCAGTCTGTAACTTGTGTTTGGGTAACCTTAAAAAGAAAAAAAAAAACATGGGTCTGACTAAAAACGTAAAACACAGTGATCCACTAAGCCATGTTGGGATTACTCATCCAGTCTTTCTTCCTTCTCGTCATGTGTAAACCCCACACACAGCAGAGGGTGTGGGTTTTCTTATAGCCAGGCATTAACAAATTATAAAGTGACCTGATGTAACCTGTAGGTGGAGCAGGTCAGAAAATTAACCTTACTGCACTCAGATGCTGCCATTATATATAATTTAAGGTCAAATAACTTAAATGACCCTGCTTGTCATTTACTGAGAGAGAGAAGGAGAAAACCCTGAACGAATAAACTCAATCTGCTGCATTCAGCTTCAAGGTGATCGCTGGAGTGGGTGAAACGGAGGAGAAGTGGATGAAATGGAATTGTAGAATAACAAATGTCACTTTAGTGTTGCAGGTCAGGTCAAGTAGTTAATGTCCACATATTTTGGAGGTCTGCTGGGGTGGATTGTCTCATGTTTGCTCTGAGCTGAGTGAACTGTGTCTTTGTCCGGGTTTTTTTAACCTTCAAGTTAAGGCAGTGCATTGCACACCTGAAAATTAAGCACTTGAAGAAATGTAGGTTTTAAAACAGGATGTAAACCTCCTGCAGTAAGCATGTAGGAACTGACCCATGTGACCCACTGTGTTATCTTCAGAGGTATTTAACACACTGTGAAACTATTTGCAATCGGCCTCCTGATCTCTGTAATCTGTTTTTGTCTTGTTTTGGATCTCTTTCCATCCAGTGGCCTCAGCTACCAGCTAAGACTGACCAACTTTATGAAAGTCTGAAATGAGAGAACAAATTTAGGCATTAAAGTCGTCTCAGAATACTGTGGATGGATTGAGTTGTTCACCTGCTGCTGACAGGTCCTCTGTCTTTCCTTCTTGTGCAGGTTTTCTGACGTGCTACACGCACTTGGACGTTCAGTAGCCTTTTTAGGAAAAGATTCCAGTCACAAGCAGTGTAACTCAGACAAAGAGGTAAGAAGTAAGGTGATGTCTCTTGTGTCTGTAATGAAACACTCGACTGAACCCCCCAAAGCTTTTTAGACGTTACTGACTCCTTCTCCAGTACATGTGAAAGTATTGGTTCATTGTTTTTCTTTCATATTTACCCTCACTTTCCTCTTGTAAACTCTTCCTGCTTTGCTTCTGCCCAATTACACCTAACTCATTATGCACCGCCCCCCTCCAGGTGCTTAAATCTTTCCGAAATCTGAAAGCGCAGCCGTTCTTCTCCGTCCTTCAGTTTTCCACCTTGTCAAACCATCTGAAGAGTTACTTCCCTCATCAGGAGCGGCACCATCAGATGGTGAGGCTTTTCGCCAGCGCTTTGTATCATTTTGAAGACATTCGCTTGCTTGTATTTACTCTGTCTATTTATTCCCTGCAGACTTGCTCAAGACTTCAGGACATGTGCGTAGTGTTTGCTGGGCCGTTCCCCACAGGCTTCTCTGACGGAGACGTGAAGCAGCTGTTTAGTTTCTGCGGAGCCGTTCGAAAAGTCAAGATGTTGAACACAGTGGTCAGGGTGTGCATCGCTTTCATTGTTTCACCAATTCGCTATAAAACCAGAGCTGCGAAATTCTTCACCGTTGCTTGAATGCTTAAGTGTTTGATCTCCCAGGTACACGCAGAGATTGAGTTTGAGTTGCTGGAGGGAGCGATGCTGGCGGTAAAAACTCTGAATGGCCTTAATGTGCTCGGGCAGAGTATAAAGGTAGCTCTCTTCCTTTTCCTTTTTTTCCCCATTTGCTTCTGTTATTTATTCCCTTTGTGCTGCAGTTAGGCCCACATTTATGCAGATTATCTCCAACTACTTGTTATTTTCTAGGTACAGAGGCCGGTGTGTGAGTCAATGCTAGATCTGGACGTGACTCTTAAAGCACTGATGGGTGACGCTCTGAATGCCCGTCACCTCTACGCTGTTAAAATGAACCACAGTATGACTGAGTGCATCAGCACTTCCACAAAAGTTAATGGGCATGCGTCAGATGCTGAATGCTTAGATGTCACTCTTGTGAAAACAGTAAACGGGCTACTTCCTGCTAAAATAAACAAATGGTTGCATCTCAATACCTCTAAATCTGAACTGTGTGAGGAGTCAGTCAGAGAGACATTTGGCCACTTTGGCACAGTTAAGAGAGTCATCCTATCTGCCAAGCCTAAAGAATCCACAGGACATGCACGCATAGGTAAGGTGAAAACTACATTTATCACGCGTTGCACGTGCTGTGTGGGACGTTTGCGTACACTTCAGAGTCTAACATGTCCGGCTGTCAGTGTTTGTGAATTCAGAGGACAGACGCGCAGCGCTCAACTCTTCTGAGGATCTGTGGAAGAAGAACTACCTCATCTGTCCATCGCTGACACCGGTCCATTTGCCTTCATGGGTTGGAGCGGAGATTAAGGAGACAACCCACAGGCACAGCAGCGCTCAGGTAACGAGTAGATTGTTCTTTTTTTAACCCTTTATCACCCGTGTTTGACACAGGTTGCCTGGACTTGTTTCATAATTTTGGCTGTAAAAATGACAAAATAATTCTCATCTTTTTGGAACCATTTGAATTTTCTTTCTAGCCAAAAATGGTTGAGAGGGAAGCCAATCAAAAAGCTGACCTGAAAGTGAGGGGAGTTAAAACGACCTGTTTTCAGAAAGCGCGTGAACTCGGGGCCTGCTAACAGGGCAGAACTGTGAGTCATGCAAAGCTACTCCAGTCAAGTCAAGCATAAAAATATTGATCTGGAAATGTGCACAAAAAGGTCTCATTTGAAATGTTTGGGTTTTTTTTTCCAAGGCTCTGAATTCAATACTGTTGTTTTCTTTGAACAAGTATTTCAACCATCCTGGGTCATAACGCAGTTCTGTTGTGTCATCCTATAAAAATCCCAAATAAAAAGGGAAAAAGGAAAGGCTACACCAAGAAGAAACATCACACACAGATTCACTAATTAAGAATATGACCAAAAATATAATATAGTAAAGTCTTACAGAAGAATTTGAATCTGTTAGTTACTTTTATTCTTTCCTATCTGCACACTTTCTGAACGTGTGGTCAGGTTTTATTGAGTTGAAATGTGACTAGTAATTAATTTCTCCCTCCTGTGGAAAATCAAACTGATCCCAGAATTCACACAGCGTGTCAGCACCTCAAAAGAGAAAAAAGAAAACACGTCATGAATTCTAAATAACTCTGTAGAGCGCAGGGATAAAACTGCAGCCTTGAGCTCACAGTATATCAGGGTTACTCTGAGCAGAGGCCAAGTGACAGCCCCACTGGAGTTTGTTAAATTGGATTTAAGAGTACGAGAAACAGAAAGCTGGATAGTGCTGGGACCATGATTATCTTTAGATGCTTAGCTGGCACGATCTTACAAATACAGATCCCCATGGTGAGCGTGATAAGCTGCTACGTTTAACGAATGGAGTATGATGGATGTCATCATGTGGTTTCAGGATATCTCCGTGTGATTGGTTGATATAGATAGTGCTGCATTGTGTTTTTTTCTTTTATAAGAATCCAATCTCAGTATAGGTTCATTTCCTGTAATAGTTATGCTGCAATATGTTTGTGCAGATGACTGCGCCTGGCTCTGCTGGAGGTTTCTTCCTGTTAAAAGGGAGTTTTTCCTTCCCACTGTCGCCAAGGAGCTTGCTCATAGGGGAATCATATGATTGTTGGAGTTTTCTTGCAATAAAAAGCACTTTGAGGCAATTCCTGTTGTGATTTGGAGCTATAAAAATAAAATTGAATTTAATTAGGAGAGCTAAAAGCATCTTTGGTAATTAGATTTTTCAGAATATTATTGATGTACAGAACATGTATAATGATGACTCTTATGTTTTATATGCGTAGGAACAGCAGATGGATGTCGTGATGAGGAAGCTAGACCGCTGCCTGCAGAAGCTCTTCAGATTCCTCCCGGCTGGCACCTTGTCTGTGGTTGTGTTGCTCGGACACGCCAGGTGAGAACCCCGCAGCGTCTCTGCCTCATTCTGCCCTCCAGTCATACATTTCTGAACCATTTCCTCCCTGTTTTTCCTCCCCCTAGCACAAATGGTCACCTTCCCGGCTTGTGTCTAATGGAAGTCAAGCAAGATTATTGAGGAGATGGAGCTGTCGGCTCCAGGATGCCTGAACCTGTGTCACCTGGATCAAATGAAATCTGTTCAGTAAAGTGAAACCTGAAGGTGTTGGGTTTTACTGAGACTTGCTCTACCTCAGGAATTGCTTTTTTAGTTTTGTGTAATGCGGCAAGTTTTTTTTATGGCCTTGAAATAATCAAAGCTGCAAACTAAGATTTGCCTTTAGTGTGTGGATCTAAATTGAAGAACTCCATACCCTAAGGGTATAATAAAAATATGATGGTTGTCATTCCATGAATAAACAATATTTATACATTAACCTGGCTTCATGTTGTGGTACAATGATAGAAAATGAAGAAAACAACTTGGGAGTCTCATTTATGGGGGAAAACATGCAGAGGGATTATGCTGTATGTAAAAGGAAGATGGAATGATTTCCACGAATGTAATGCTTGAATTAAATACAAAACACATGAATATTATTGTGCTTAGAATATAGGAACTTTGAATTTGGATGTTGTACTTAAAAGGGATTACATTTACAGACTAAAATTACACATTAAAGCAGTTCTGCTGCGACTGAGTGCAAACATTTATAAGCCAAACCTGCGTATAAATATAAAGGTCATTGCATATAAAATCAATCAGTGCTTCTTATCTGATTCCCTCAGAGATAGCTGATGTTTTTGTGATACAGAAACTTTAGCATATTTAATCAAACCATGCACGTCTGAATTGCAGGTCCTACAGTACAAAGTTATGCTGCGATATTTCTTTGGAATATATCCACACAAATATTTAAGGGTTGAAAAAGGCTGGGCATCAGTGCATGACTGATCGAGGCCCTGCTCTGTGGATGTGTGTGAGAACCTCTATCAGGATGTAAAATTGTTTAATCAGTGTTGTATGTTCAAAATAATAGATCCCAGAATTAATACAGAACATGTAAGCGCCAATGCAGTTTCTTCATTTAACATTTGCAGGATTAAAGAAATGATTGTTTTAGAAGAAATCACAGCTAGAAAAATGACCCTGGTATCAATATAGGTATGGAAATGCCACTAATCACAAATATATCCATCCATCCACTTTCTTCTGCTTAATCTGCTGTATGGTGACACGGCCCTTGAAAATGTGCACAAAATGAACTTTTTGTAGTATTCTCCAGTGAATTATCAGAAGATAAAACAGTCAGGATACCAGTGCTTGTTTGCGCTCTGTGCAGAGGTGCCGCTTCCCAACAGGAAAAGGCTTCTCACCAAAACAGTGGTGAGTGGATTAGCTAAAAACTTATAAATATATTAATATAATGGGCTGCATAGTGGTTAGCACTGTTGCCTCACAGCAAAAGGGTCACTGGTTTGAATCGACCATTTGGCCTCTGTGTGTGTAGTTTGTATGTTCTGAATGGTTGTCTGCCTCTGTGTTGGCAACAGATTGTCGAGCTGCTCAAGGTGTACTCCACCTCTCATCCTAAGGTAGCTCCACCGCTCTGAATTGCATAAATAGAACAGAATTCAATTCAATAAAACTTTATTGATCCTGAAGGTTGACCCCGAAGGAAATAGTTTTATTTTTATTTTTTTCCAATTCATGCATGGATATTACATATGACGCTATGTAAATGCAGCCAGTAGGGAAGAGGAACTTCCACCAGTATCACATTATTTCTTTTCTACACTTTGATGTTCAGCATTAATTAATTTAGCCAGCAGGGTAGTAATCTCTTTCATCAGGGTCAGATCATTTATGATGTTAAAAGGGACAGGATGGTCTCCCTGTGACTTTTTACCAAACGCCCCAACAAACAATCATGTCACAGACGTTACACTGCTGCGCTTTTAATTCCAGTCTAATATATTCCATGACGCTGATGTCCAACACTTTGGATATATAACTGATTTAACTGTGTTCTCAAACAGAGCTCAAATGTGTTTATTTACCCTTAAAAAACAAGTGGCACCTGTTCTTAAAAACCCAAAAGACAAATATTCAATACAGGGCCATGTACTTAAAGAATGAAGGCACAATTTTGTAAGGCTTTAACACATGTTCTGGAAAAAACAAAACAAGGAAAGAAAACAAACAAACAACCAACCCCTCAACTGATTCTGAAAGCCTCATGGGGTTTGAATGATTTTGCATTTTAAAGATCTGCAAGCTGGACAGATAACACAAGAATCGGGAATCAACACAACTCTCAAGTTTCCATTTAGGCTCCAGAATTTCCCATCTTCCCCCTCTGGGAGCAGTTTCAAGCCTTCCACCACCCCAGCATCCTCCTATAGGCTGCGGGGGTGTATACACAGAAATTGAGTGCAATATTTAACAACGTGGGAGGATCTTGAAGCCAAGTCACCAAATTAAATTCCTCTGCTATAATAAATAATTTCAGGCATGTTTTCCATTCAACAACATCAAAAATAATCAGAAGTAGTCAATTTAATCATGAGGAATGTTTAAAAAAAAAAAAAAAAAAAGGTCTATTTAACAATTGTTTAAGAAAATGAGACAAAAACAATTAGTAAGAAACATTCTTTAATTTTTTTCCCCCCTTTTCCAAGGAAATATTCAAGGATTTTTAAACTTTCTCATACAAAAATGTATACGTCATTTTAACGCTTACACCTTTTGCATTAGAACATACTCAGACAGCTGAAGGTTGACACGGTTACAAAACATTCAACACAAAAAGGTAAAGAAAAATCATTTCTGTACAAGAGAAAAAAAAAAAAAAAAGGAAATACAAGCACCTCTCATTACTTTTTTAAAAATGGAAAAAATATTGGACTGCATTAAAATACTAAATAACCCTGACTTTGTAAACTATAGGACCTGTCAAGTGGTATATCTCACAATTTATGACTCACAGGGATACAAAGACGGGAGAAAAATGTACATGTCCCTCACATGCATAAACTCTCACACTCACAACTCACACTCACAAAAATAAGACTGACTACAGGTATCCGTCATTAAAACGTGTAAATGTTTCCAAAGTGACAACGTGGATGTGGTGGCAGATACCAGTCTGAACACATCAGAGAATAAATGAACAATAATTTCGATATTAAAGATCTGGTGGTACATCTGTGTGTGTTTACCCAGAGGAGTTGCCTGCTCCTCTGATGTAGGATCAAAATATGGCAGCTGCTGTTATGGCTTGTGTTCTCTGTCAGTAGTCCAGTTATGTAGCTTGGCTGGTAGCTATGGACACGGTATCCACAGCTGTTGGATGAACAAATGAATATAGTACTATACGACCTTGAAGGAGAATATCCCAAGTGCTTAGGAAGAGAGACTGTGCAGGAGCCCAGTATGAGACAGCGGCCTCTACATGCTTCACCTCTCGCTACCAGACTTCTGGGACTTCAAACAGCGTTGGTGTAGATTCAGCACCTGCACAGGAGAGATGCACATTTTTCACATGACTGAAAAAACCCAACAACTTGCTCCCAGTGTCTACATTCACCAGGTCATATTAAAACAGTATATGATAAATGTACAGTTTTATTTTTTACCGTTAGTCCTCCCCTTCCTTAAACTGCCATGTAATCCCTTACTAACATCCTCAGGCTGTTGTGAACCCTTAGATTCTCACCTAATTTCAGCTTTCACAAATGAGACTCCCAGCAACAAAGAAAAGAAAGAAAGAAAAAAACAAAACAAAAACAAACTATAGTCCAAGTATATTTGGTAACTATATTATTTCTATGAGATCAACTACAAGCAGATCTCCTTTGTCAAGTATTCCCTACCTGACTCCCACCATATTCCAGTTTCTCCCAATTCTCTGGAATGTCAAAAAGATGGCATAAAGGAACATAACACAAAAATACTGGCACCCTCAGTGCCATTTCTTGGCCTCCTGCAATATCAATTTCATAATCCTACGTCACCCAGTGTAAGTTATTGCATTCACAGGATTTTCAGAAAACTTGACCTCTGACCTTGAGGTCAAGGCCACTGGGATTCGAACTTGCCTGAGATTTTTTTTTTTAGTAGATACACCTATGGTCTCACTCTGAAACTCCTATTTTGCCCTGTTCAAGTTAACACACACACACACACACACACACACGCTAATCAATGTATGTTGAGAAGATATTTAGTTTGTCTTATTCTTATCTAGGATAAAAGAAGGGAGTAGTTAACTTAGGAAAGGGCGCAGCTAAGCAGATTTTAGCTACACATCTTTATATTTGACAACACTACAAAGAGCCCAAAGCAGTGAGTCAGCCTGAATCTGACCTGGTCCTGTTTTTTTACTTCCAGAACATCTAAATGTGACGATGAACCATTATTTAATAAATAAAGAAAAAAAACAAAAAAACTAAAAACCACATGAGGAGAATCTTTGTTCCAGGCCTGCAAGTAGGTTAATGGACCGGTAATAAATCCGCTTGGCATCTTTCTTGGCCTTAAGACAACAATTCTGATGGCTAAAGATCCAAACGGGACACAAAAAAAAGAAGGTTAATGGACCGGTATCAAAAAACTAAAACGCACCTTCAGATTTCTTTTTCTTTTGACCCTTCCTCTTGTGTACTGTTGGAGTTTGTTGCCAAGGGACAGTCCCATCAGCGTCATTGCCTGGATTTGTACCCTCTGGGCTTTTCTCATCATCAGGGGCTGGACTTAGCCCAGGTGAATCTGATAGATCCCTGCAGAACACAGCAACCATAAGAGGCTTAAATCACAACAAACATGACAGTGTCAGCATAAATGATGGCTGCTTTTACTTACGTCGTCTTCAGCCATCCCTCGGATGTCTTACTCTCGACAGCTTTAGTATTTGCCGCATCTAGGAAACAGTGACAACAGTGCACAAGACCCAAGATTATAGTTCAGAGTATTCATTATCATTTAATGGGACACAGCGTGTGTGTAGAAAATGCATTAAGACAGAGCTTTTATTAGTATATGCACTCCCTCACTATTCACCATAAATATCTTTGGGAATAATGTCATCAAAGTCATTTGACATCTCTGCTTTGGAGCAGGTCAATATTAATAAAATTACACTAATCTAGCGCTAGAGTACCCAGGCTTGCTTAACTTTAACTCCTTGGCAGTGATTATCATTCACCATGCCACCTGCTCTCATCCTCTACTAAGTACTTTCCTAGGGGAATCCTGCTGCATACTACCAAACAGAGAAAAAACAAAACAAAAACAGTACAGATGAACACACGTATTCACACACCATCAGTTTTCATCTTCTTGGTGCCTGTGGTATCAGGATAAGAGTAGTGACTCCAGCCATCTGTAATTTGAGCATCATCAGCTCCCTGCTCTCCCTGCATGGGACTGATGCTTCGCTTCCTCATCCTACAACAGCAGAATATTTCATGTAAACACAACCTGTGAAAATCTGAAGAAAATACTACAGAAGAGAAAAATGGACAGAATTTCATCAGGAAATGTACAATGTGAAGCATTCATTGCACGAGTACCTGGAATATCCAAACGCAGAAGTGGTGGAGCAGGTGTAGTGAGGCTTCACCCAACTGTCTTCTCCCCATGTTTTGGTTGTCTGCTTCTCCTTTTCCTGCTGCTTTCCCTGGATGTACTCTGCATATGTCTGGATCTTGTAGCTCTCTGCATAGCGGCTGGTGTTCATAGCTGTGTTTAAATTAAAAAGAAAAAAAAAGAAAAAAAAAAGCACAGTTTGAAACATTTATGAAAGACTATTTACTACTTTGTGATTAGCTAAAGCGTCACACTCACCTATCTGTACCTGGTCCGTCTGACTTAGGGACACAAAGGCAGACGTGTCATCTATCCATGAAACCTGGATGTTCCCTGAGTAGATAAAGAGCAGAGGGTAAATTATAAAGAATTGCTAATATCCGTTTAAAAGCAGAATTAATGGGCTAAATTGTGACATACCAAAGGCACTAAAGAGCTGGTAGAGGTCACTAGTCTTCCATTCTTTTGGGAAGGTGACGTACAGGACATGGTCTCTCTTGGGTTGCACTGTGCAAGAAGAAGGGAAGAAAGACAAACATGACGTGGACGAGCTGCAGTTTGAATTTGTACCAAGCATATTTTAAGTTTGAAACTTAACTTTGTATTGTGTTAGGGTGAGTCTAACAATATTTAAGCTGTTTCAGTTTAATACCGCCGCAGCTCTAAGAAATGCTCAAAATTTAACATTTGGTCTGTAAAAAAAAAACAAAAAAAAAAACAAAAAAAAACAAACAAAAAAAAAAAAAACACTTTGGAATTAGTGAGTCCAAACCAAGTTAATATAATAGACCATTAGTGACAGTCATGTTGCGTTGCAGTACTTTACTCACAATCCGGTCCTGTGATGTTGAGGTAGGGTATATCTATAATCCTCATCAGAAAAAGCCTTAATAACAGAAAACAAGTATTAAAAAGGTTTTATTAAAATAAAAATGTAAATCAAAATAAAACACTTAAAGCAAATCAAATCTATGAAATCACTTACTTATTGAAGAAAGGCTCAATTAATTTGGAACGAGCTGAGATGTATGCTTTGGGCGGAGTCAAGAAAGAACCTGTAAAGGGAAACGCCAAGTTTAAAATCAAATATCTGAACTGAAACTTTCTGTGTGAAAAGAATCAGTGATTACCCAGATAATTGGCCATGGCGATGAAACAAAGGCCAGTGATGTAGGCATCATAACCCGCCTCATGGAGCTGCTCCTGGGCTGTGTCATAGCTGGGGAAGCCCTCTGCTGTTTCTGAGAACAGCAGCACAGAGACAAAAGTGTGTCAGCGGGGTTTCTGGACAGTCACTGCATTTCAGACAGAGTCTGCTTTATTTACTCACCAACTTGTGGTGACTTGAAGGGGCTCTCCTTCAGCTGCTTCTCCAACTCTGCCAGAGAAGTATTTGTGATCAACTCCTGAAATGTAAAAGAACGTGCAATTATCGCCCTGATCACTTATAATTTACAACAAATCACAAATGATATCTTCAGTTGATTGAGGGCTCTAGCCACTTGTACCATCACATTATAATTAGACCCAATTACAAAAACTGTCTTAATAAGCCCTACTTAAAATCATAATCAGCTTGTGGTCAAGTTTGTTGACACCAGAGAAATTAAGGCACGGGAGCTCTTAAAGTACTTACAGAGCAGCGGGAATTTACAGGTTGACACAGATTTAGTGGACACTAATCTCAAACAACCACATCACAGGGATGTGGGGGTGACATGTTTGATGTCAGAAGCTTTTTGTTTCCATTTGTATTTTGAGCTCTCTTGACTAACTGGATATCAGCAGAATTCTAACTGTGTAGGCAAACGTTATTATTAATGCTACTGTTACTACCAAAACTGCAGGTCAGCACAACAGCAATATAAATCATACTGGCACTTGTTTAGAGTTCGGGCAGGATAACCCAGAAATGTTGAAGGTGTCGCCACTCAGGACTTAGCAGGCAATGCAGCCATCATACTGGGTAACAGTGTTAACCTTTCAGGGAGACTGTTGCCCTTAGATGAAGACTTCAAAGTAACTGCCTACATCCAGGAAAAAAAAAAGTCTACATGAAGCAGAAGACGAATTGAATTTTGAACACTGTCCAATTAAGACTGAGTTTTAAAAATAGGAAATTGTAGCCTAGATATTGGCTGGCTGTAGCAGAAGGCCTGAAAAATGGGCCTCATGAGGGTAAGTCAGCAGTTCAGCTGATGGGTTCACAGATGGAAAGTAAACAAAACATAAATTAGTGTTACCCCACCCCCATCTTTTCAATACATCTTAGTGACCAACAGCGATCCACTAAAAGCACTTAAGCAAATGATTTACCTTAAATGGCTGAGTGGAAGCCATCAATTTGGTGTCTAGAAGTCTGCAAGTGAATAAATCAATCAATTAAAGCAAACAAATAAAAAAGTAATGCAAAACCCCTGCTGTAATGACAAAAACCCCAAATTTAACAACATTACCTTGGGAAGACGCACATTGTAACTTCTTTAAAGTCTTGAATATCCTTAAAAAAAAAAAAAAAAAAAAGAGTACCACCTTAAATAATGCATACATCTCATACCAAGCTTGAAATTGCCATTTCTTGTACCGAAAATGCATTTTAGCTCCATATTTAAAATATGCAAAACATACCTCAGGCAGAGGGCAGTAAAACTGATGGATGGTGTGCATCACATCCAAGAGCATGTTGTGGCCGACAACCAGTTTACCCTGCAAGTCAGAAAGAGTGGTTCTGTAAATGTCACATTTATGGGCGCAAATTTAAAAATCTTCTAAAAACAAAAAAAAAAACAACAACAACAAAAAAAACAAAACGCAACACTATAAAAGAAATTCTTTAACAAACAAAACTTTGCTCACAAAATTGCATGTTGGTATAAAGCCTCAGTCTATATTTGTGTATAAATCTGTAAGTGAAAAACTAGACTTACAGACTTTGAGATGGCATGGATGACTCTGGAGAAACCAACAGCGTCATTTAGCTCCTCCTGTCAGGGGGAGGTGATTCAGTTCGGTTAGTTTTATAAATGCATAAAGCTACAACATGTTTTTCTGAATTTCATACAAGCTTGACAATTAGCACAAGAAACATTTGATAGCTTGCCTGCTCTTTCTCTAGTTTCTGCTGCTCCCTCCGCTTCCTCTCCTCCTCGTCAACTTTACTGATTTGTATGTATCGCTCCTTCTGCAAAGACACAAATATGTATTTTCAAATGTTCACAAAACAGCAAAAAGTGAAAAAACAGCTTCAAACAAAATATAAGCATACCTTTTCTGTTTCCACAGTTTCCACGTGCAGGCCCTTTGGAAACCTGTAGGAACAAGACAAATGTTAATCTTTAAGCCAAGCAAGACCGTCAGAGCAAAGACAGGGCTTTAAGCAACACTCACTTCCAGTTCAGCGTCTGGTATATCAGCTTTCGCTGAAATCTGGAAAGCAAAAGTAGAAATAAAATGAAATTTACATGGTGAAAACAAAAGTTTGGGTTAGATGCAGCTTTTCTAGAAGAGTGTCCAGTTACCCAGTGCATGGTTCCAGGTCCAAAGTCTTCTCAGAGTTAACCATGAGGGCCTCAACCTTCTCGCTGTAGTGGAAACAAAATGATTGTAGAGTATTCAAAAGCAAACAACGTTTCCTTTGTGGCTTCCTTGACCAATACACCACCAAGGACATCAACCAAAAGCTAAAACATGATCAAAGAACTCATTTGATGCTGTAAAGAAAACAACTGAAGCAGCACTTACACAACTTTGTTGATGAAATCTTTATGTTCCTCAGGTACATGTGAAGAGCCTTTGGAGGATGATGGGGAGATAAAGGATGGTGTCCCTACACCATTGGCATGCTGATTCCTCCTCTCCTCTGTCTGCTCTCTCAGCTGGGCTTCCTCTTCCTGATTTAGGTAGGGGATTCCTTTAAAATACCACAAAGCCTCGTTTTTAAACTTTGCAGTGACCTGGAGCTTATTGTGCAGCGTGTACAAACATGGAATGTGTATCCAGATGAGGTTTAATGCACTTAATATAATGCAACCGATTCATCCCAACTGCATTTGTGGAAGGCCAGGTAGCAGCAGTCACGCTATTGTGCACTGCTGGTCCACTGCTTGCCTGGGACGTGCAATGTTTGTTGACAAATCAGCCGTCTGTGCCAAACTAATTTGCACATTGAGATTAGATGAAATTGCAGGCGCACAATTGAGACAGAAAGAATGCAACGTGAAAATAGAGAGAGACCCACAGGTTGTTGATTAACATGATTCAAGCAGGGTTCACTGGGCGTAAATGGGGCATAGTTGTAATGTGTGGTTTGTGCTCTGGAGTGTGCGCTAAGCCACAAGAAAAAGTTTCAGCAATGGGCCACATTCACAATGTGCACACAAACATTTGTACCTGAATTTGTTCGTACTCGATGAATGAATTGAAGATGACCGCAGACCATACAGATAAACAGATGAAGATTTAGCAGTCTAAGAAAATGTACTCACTTCTTTCAAATGAGCACTGATTTTACTACAACATTGTTACAGCTTTCTAAAATAACCATAAACCAAAAGAAGAAAAAAAAATGCTCAGAATTAAATACGATTCATTGAGTAATACTATAAAGAATTCAACACAAATTCTTTGCTTCCTTTAACACGAAGGCTTCCATTTATATTGTAAAAGCCTGCTGATGTAGAATGATTCTGATTCACTAACATACCCACGGTGGCAAGAAAACTGGCCAGAGCACATGGTTCATAAATCTGATGGCAATTTTGTGCGTGCACATCACCATAACTGCTATAAAGTAGAAGCAGAAAACCCTTTATAGCTTTTATGAGTAATTATATATCAAGTATAGAGGCCAAGTAATCACAGTGAGCTTCCATTTTAAGATTTTTGTATAACAATAGATATCTAGAACTGCTTTTTTTTTTTTTTTTTTTTTTTTGCACTCACCGTGACAGAACACCTTGTTGAAGTCAAATCCCTGACTGGCCAGGAAGTCGATACTGGAACTCTGAAATGACAAAATGTGTTTGTGTTAATACTGTTATTAAAGCTTTCTGCAGCTGAACCAGCATTTCATGAAGCACCATTTTTAAACCATCTAAATCTCTCTGAATCCAAAAGGTCATATCCCAGTTGCTTATTAAGAAGCAATTCAATAATGTGGAGAACAATACTCACTTGACAGATGAACTTTATGTCAGGAGATGTCCTGTTGAACGGTTTAGGGAATATATAAAAGTTAAAGGGCTTTGTGATGTACCTGCAGAGCAAGGAAATGGGGAGGAGAAATAATTTAAGTTCCTGGGAGTTTATTGCAATAACCTGCAGAAATATATATGGTTCAAGCACTTTACATCTTTTAAGCACCACAGGGAGACTGGGCCCCAGTTATATATTGCTACAATGTCTTGCATTACTGACAAATATTTTGCAAGGTATACAGACACACACATACACAAAAATTACAGTGTCTTCAGAACCTGGATTTAACATTATCTCACATGCACAAATGCACAGAGAATTGGTTTAAACTGTATGCATCACAAAAGTAAACCAAACAATGGCTCAAAGATAGATTTTTGGACCAAAGGCCAAAATAGGACATCAACCTCCTTGTAAGTAGAAATAAACAAGGAAAACTAGGAATAGCATACATTAACGAATTAATAAAAAATGCCTGCACCCATGTCAATCTATGAGATTCTGGCTACACTCTGCAAGTAGTTGATGTGAATACTCGCTTATGCAATCAGCAACTGGCATTGGCCAGTTTCCCTGATTTATCATGGTTATTCTCTGTATTACCACAAAGAGAAGCTGGTCACGCAACAGCAGACTGGCTTCATCTTTTATTGCCATATTGATGCACCAGAGTTGTTTTGAAGACAACACCTGACTGAGTGGTCACAGGCCTGGTCCCCACCTTTAAAGTAACCATATCAAAAGCGACAAGCCTAATATTACTGGACACAGTTGCTCTAATTTTGGCCTCCAACCACCTCTTTCCCTAAACAGATTATGATAATGTGTCTAGAAACTGCACTGTCCCAGACCCTCATTTGAAATGGTACAAGGCAATGGGCATGTAGTAAGCCTGGAGGCTTTTGGGCCTAATTGTGGGCAGTGATCCATTTCATAATCCGGCTTTAAGTGTGAGAATGCCCAAGGAGGAGAATATCAGTAGATTAGTCTGAATCTAAAACAGTATGCCTACACTTGACCAGAGGCCATCTGTGGTTTATGCATTATGGTGCACTTCAATGTAAAGGACCAGACACCAGCAAACTAATGGGAGTCCAGTAGCTGATTAGTTATTTTTGTGTTTCACCAATTAGAATAACACATTTACTGTATTCAACAAACAGACACCACTCACTTTGACTTTGCCTGGTCGTACTTGAAGGTACACAAACCAAACTGGAACAAGAGGAAGTCCATGGAATGCTGCAGGCATGGAGAGAAACACATGTTAACACGTTCAAACGATAAACGGAAAAGTGAAAGTGTTCAAGCTACTGCAGGACCATAAAAGAAGTAGAGGTTCCAACTAGAATTGTGTGTATGGAGGTTGCAGTATTATTTAATATGCATATACTGCGTTTCTCAACGTTGCTAACCTTTTTAAGCTTCGTGTATCGCTCTTCCGGTGTGTCCAGTCCATTGGTTAGTGCACTGACATTAGGACCGTCGCTTATCCCTTTAAAATAAACAATTAAAAAAAAAAGAAGTCAGTTTCCACATATAATGCTGGGGACTTCAATACCAACGTCTGCTACAGCTCTGACACGGATACCTGAAAATTCCCCATCGATGGCAAGGAAGTCAGCCTCTTCTATCGCGCTGTACACAGTGTTTAAGCAGTCTTTATAATCTGAGAGAAGGAAACAGTCAGTCAGTATCAGAATGCTAGCGCAATGCTAGCCAGCAGTTGAACACACTGCAGCTATCAAGCTAGCTGGGTAGCTCGCTCGCAGGCAGCACTCACGCTGGGATGTTCATTTTCAGTCTGCTCAGTACTGAATATCTGTCATACCACTAGTCTATTTCATCCTATCGTGAAATGTATGGTGAGACAAAAAGTCCGTAAATCGCTGAAAACGGTGTCTGGCTACTTACTTTTCCGTGTAACCTCCATCCCTACACAATGACTGGACCCGGCTGACAGCTACGGTTAGCTAGCCTTCGTCAACTGGCTTTTAACCCGTTTGACATACACTTCCGGCGGCGGTGCCGCAGCACGAAGTAACGCTGTCGCGGTCATGCATCTTTGTAGCTTTTGAGCTGAAAGAGATTTAATTGACAATTATAAAAGGACAATATTTAAAATAAATGTTCCATTTTTTTCATGAAACCTTTGGGGCATGTTTATAGAGTAACACTTAAAATACGATTTTGCAATTTATTGCAGCTATCCAGTTATTTTCCTTAATTTTAACGCTGTTGACATTTCCGTTTAAAATTCCATTTCTTTTTCATTTTTAATATTTTTCTCTAAAGTTGAAATAGATTTTTCACATAAAAAAAAATCCTACCAGAAGGAAATCTCTACAAAAACGACAGCCATCTTGAAACGCCTGCAGCTATTTCTCTGGGCAGTTCTCTAGGATTTCTGAGGGTCTTTCAAATGTTTTTTTGGAGAAATTGGCCGCTTTTTCACAAATTTCAGTCCATTTGCAGAGGAATGTTTTGTCTGTCACTTAACACTTACCTATAGATCGTTCAAGTATAAAATGCCATCTCACAATGGGTCTCGTGGAGTGATGAATCAAATGAGGTTTGAAATGTTTGGTTGAAATTATTGTCAGCAGAGCAGATCAGGAGAGAGGTATCACAGTGAAGGTCTACAGCCATTTGTAAAACACAGTGGAGGGTCTGTCATGGTTTGGAGCAGCATTTCAGTCGGTGGTATTGGAGATTTGTCAAAATAAATGGAACTATAGGTCGAAATCAACAGATTTTGATCCATAATGCAATACCATCATTGTTATCAGCATGACAATGATCCCAAACACACTGCCAATGAATTAAAAGCATACCGGGGTAGAAAAGCAGACAATAGATACGATCAGTCATGGACTGGCCTCCCCAGAGGCCAGACCTCAACATCATTGAAGCAGCATGGGATCATTTTTACAGAGAAGAGAACAAATGGCAGCAAAAATCCAAAGAAATGTCTAAGGCAGTTCAAACTTGTTAGAAGTTTGTACTGTACTCCCATGTATGTTTGTATGCCTTCATCCACCCACTTTCCATTTTCTAGCAAAATATAAAGAAAAGGGAGTTGCTCAAGACTTTTGCACAGTATTGTAGCTCTTTTCAGTCATCTCTTTTATTCTTGCCTACTGCGTCATTGTGATCATTATTTGTCATTTCTGGCTTGTTTCGAGGTACAATCTTGATTCGACCTCCTCCTTCGCCATTTTGCACCCATGATACTTACACTTATCAGTGGTAAACACATTACCATCCTTACAGTTTTCATGTGTAAAACATACCACACATTCTTCCTCTTCATATTCTTCACAGTGACAGAATTCATCTCAAACACTGAACAAAAACCATTAACTCTGCGTACACCTGTCAAGCTGTACAAATGGTGCCTTGTAGGAGGCTGTGTTTTGTGGATCTTATATCTGTGGGCTACTCCAGATCTTGACTGATTTGTAACTGTCAGTTCCAGATGTGTTGTAAAGTGGTGACTCAATTCAATCTGGCAGTGTGTCTGCCACTGATTTTCTTAGAGCTGGAACAGCTTCTGCAATTATCATATGCATTTGTCAAAGGAATATATATATTAAAAAAATCTTTGTCAATAGAAAATGTCTTCCCAGTGGAAGAAGCAAGGGGTGACGTGTTTTCTCCATTGAAATGCAAAGATGACATTTCAAAAAATAGGGACAGGAAGGTTTTCCTTTTCATACTTTTTTATAAAGGAAAGGGAAAAGAAAAGCTTCTGCTTGTATGTATTTTCTCAGGGGGTGTAAAGCTGCAGAATTACATTTTTTTTACTTCTCAGATTCAAATGTGAAATGCCACATCCTTTCTAGTTGTCACACTGAAAGCATTTTATGCTCAGTAGAAATGTAAAAAGTTTGTTTTGTTTTTATTCTTAGAGTTTTACTATGTGTTAGGATCGAGACAGAATGTATGCATTGCTACAAAAGGAGGATTAAATAATAATAATAGTATGAACAGATCTCACACCAGAACAAACAAAGGGAAATGCAGCAGCAAACCAACTGTTGGGATGACTCACAAAGAAAAACAAATTAGAGCACAGTCCGACATGATGACAAATGCTTACATAAGAGATGAATGACAAGTCATATTAAACAGATTTAATTAAATATGGTTAATGAGTGGAAGTGATAGAGTGTGGGGGAGGGTGTGGGAAGGGTGTGGGGGTGTGTGCATTAACCTTCAGCTGAATCACGACTAATCTGAGGAAGCCCTGATTTTTAAATGACCTTTAAGGTGTCGCTTCACATTTGCTGCCGTTCTCTTTTTCCTCCTATACACTCAGTGAGAGATCTGTGCGCTTCTCAAAAACAGCAAGGATGCTTGATTATTCTCCAGCTCGAAAAAGGAAAAATCTTTGTCTGCTAAATGTGAAAAGAAAAGTCACCTGTAATAGCTGAGCAACACCTGAACGAGTCGCAACGTTTCCATGACAAATATAAATTTTGTAACTTGATTCATTTCAGGAAACTCATTTCCCTGAAGGATGTTTGCTCTTGTAATATTGAGAACACGTCGAGTTTGAGCAAAGATTTTGGCTTTAAAAGGGAAACGTTTTTGCTGACATGGTGACAGTACCCTCACATATGTAATACTGAAAGAGTTTCTGGTTGCATTATTGGCAGCAAACACATGTCACATCAAGGTTTGTTGTAGTGCCGGTGATCTCAGCATTAGCTTCTGACAGGCCAACAATTCAAACAACTCTCATCATATGGATAGATTATAACTTAACTATGAAATTACATGCTACCCTTATGTCTGTGGATGTTTGTGTTGCAGTGATCAGGTTTAGTGATTCAAGACTTGAGTGTCAGCTACTAAAGAAATAATCTTTAAATTATGTTATTGTTACCTGTAAAACAGTTTTAGGAATAAAAACTTTATACTTCAAATCTCTTTCAGTGCAAATTGACTGCTTTGCAACATCTCATGAGTTTCTCTCTCCTTTTATCTTCTTTTTCCCTCCTTGGGTGATTCCTGTCCATTGTATTCCCATCATTTAACAGCTTTTCATTTGTTGTCTTTTGTACACTGATCAGGTATAAAATTAAGTGCACTGACAGATGACAGGTAAAGTGAATAACACTGATTATCTCTTCATCGTGGCATCTGTTAGTGGGTGGGATATATTAGGGAACAAGTCAACATTTTGTCTTCAAAGTTGGTGTTAGAAGCAAGAAAATGGGCGAGCATAAGGACCGAAGCAAGTTGGATAAGGGCTAAACTGTGATGACTGGGTGAGAGCATTTCCAAAACTGCAGCTCCTGTGAGGTGTTCCCAGTCTGCAGTGGTGAGTGTCTATCGAAAATGATCCAAATAAGAAACAGTAGCGAATGAGCGACAAGGTCTTGGGTGGCCAAAGGCTCATTGATGCACTTGGAGAGTCATGGTTTTTCCTGTGTGGTCTGATCCAACAGGCAAACGATTGTAGTTTAAACTGTAGATAAAGTTAATGCTGGTTCTAATAGTCAGGTGTCACATTACAGAACGCATTGCAGTTTGGTGTGTATGGGGCTGCATAGCTGCAGACCAGTGAGGGATCCCATGTGGATCCCTGTCCACCGCCTAAAGCACCAACAATGGGCACGCAAACATCAGAAGTGGACCACGAATCATGTTTTCTTCTACATCACATGGGTGACCGGGTTTCATGTATAACACTTACATGGAGGAACACCTGGCACCAAGCTGCACTATGGGAAGAAGGCAAGCTGGTAGAGGCAGGGAAAACCTGAGAAAAAACAGTGAACCTCCACAGGAGTCCTGCAGGTGGAACTAATTATGTGGATGTTACTTGAACTAGCTACCTGGACTAGCTACCTATAAGCAATGTTGCAGACCATATACACCTGTTCATGGTATTCCCTGATGGGTGCAGCCTCGTTCAGCAGGATAATGCAACCTGCCACAAAGTAAAAATGGTTTAAGAAATTTTTGAGGGTGCACAACAACAAGTGTGAGATATTGGCCTCCAAATTCCCCAAGTCGCAATCCAGTGTAGCATCTATGGGGGATGTGCTGGACAAACCGCAAAGTCCGATCCATGGAGGCCCCACCTCACAACTTACACTTTCCCATAGCGCTTAAAATATCTGTTGCTAACATCTTGGTGCCAGATACTACAGCACAACTTCAGGGGTCTAGTGGAGTCCATGTCTTGATGGGTCAGGGCTGCTTTGGTAGCAAAAGGGGGTAAAAAAACAAATCCTTTTCTGAAAACAGCTTCAATTTACAACCTACACCGTTTTTTTTTTGTGCAAACATCCATGTGGAAGATGCCCATTTTAAACCACAAGAAGCCTCATTCAGACAAAATGATGACCTCTTACAGTGAAAATACGTGACGAGTTCAGGTTGGAATCATGAAGCACTTGGTTCATTTCAGTTCTGTTCAAAGAGTCATAGCTACTGACTATGTTTGCCACCCCACCGCCCTGCTACATCTTATTCAAAGGCTTCACCATTCATACACCAAACATTCAGCTCTAATACAGACTAGATACAGACAGTTTAGTCTGTTTCTACTATAGGTTATTAAGATCATTTCAGTGTAAAACCTACAGAACATAAGCCTGCCAAAGCCTTTGAGCACCCCACATAATATCAATAACTCAGCAGCATATTATTTAAGCCAGCTTATCAGATCATAATTGTTTGATTTTAATTTACTGCCAATCCCAGCTGAGCAGTCAACGGCGCTGTTTCACCACTGAGGAGCTCCACCACAACTGCCACTCTAATCCTCGACAAGTGTCTATTAAGTCCAAGTTTTCATTTTCAGTAAATTTTCATTTGTTTGTACACGAACTGTTTCAGGAAGTGTGCTGCCAGGAAACAATCACAGCAAACGAAAACTTTTCTGTACTAATATTCATGCAATTATTTTTTAAGACAGGCTTTCAAAATGTAGACTTAACCTTTAACTGACAGATGGGAAGTGATTGAAACAAATGTCCTCAGTTAGTGTCATGTGCAGTCTCCAAATCTTGAGGATAAGGCAGGACTTGCAGTACTGTGGCATTTCAAAAGTAAGGTAGTATGTGTTATATGTTCAGAGTCAATTAACTTGAGTGTACACATCACACTATATCACAAAGTACTTTTGTATTTTCCCTGGAAGCTCAAACCACTATATCATCTGGCACATGTTCTGGTGTGTTTGTCATATAGGTTTCTGGTAATTTTATCAAGGTAGAGCTTTTCTGTATTTATTTATTTTTGTCATATTTAAAATAAGGTTCATGAAAATACAAGTAATCCCTAAGAGCCCAAAGATCAGGCTTTACACTGCTCATAAATGCTCAATTTGTTACAGTTTTCTTTCCTACACTTTGATCTGTATAATGTCAAACAGAGTAGATATCCTTAAGATCTCCAGAAACACATTTCTAGCTGTTAGCACAGTGGCCTTGCTGTTCAAACCTTCTATCTGTGAAGGGCAGAGAGTCATAGAAAGCTGGTTTAAAGGGAGGGGGTCCTTAAAGGAGAGAGAAGTTAAACAATGAAAGAAAGCTGTTATAAGTTAAAGAATAAAAATATTGAGCTGGAAATGCCTGTAATAGGTCCCCTTCAGCTGCTTGTTAACACAAATATCTAATTACCCAATCACGTGGTAGTACGTCATTGCATTTAGGTACGCAGATATGATCAAGAAGACCTGCTGAAGTTCAAACTGAGCATCAGAATGATTTAAGTGACTTTGAATGTGGCATGGTTGTTGGTGCCAGACAGGCTGGTCTGACTACTTCACAAACTGCTGATCCACTGGAATCAGCAGTTTGTGATCCCAGTTGACACGGCTATCTCCTGGGTTTACAGAAAATGAAAAGAGAAAAGAGAAGATAACCAGTGAGCTGCAGTTTCTTGGGAAAAGTGCCTTGTTGATTCAAGAGGAGGGAAGAATGGCCAGACTGTTTGAAGCTGATAGGAAAGCAACAGTAACTCAAATAACCAATCTTTACAAAAAGGAATACAGAAGAGCATCTCTGAATGCACAATATGTTGACTTTGAAGCAGAGCTGTCAGCTAAAGACAGGAAACAGAAGCTACAATTCGCATGAGCTCTCCAAAACTGGACAAGAAAACACTGGAAAACACATTTGACTTGTATCAACAGTTCATACCACTGCTGTAATGGTATGGGGGGATAGTTTCTTTGGGCCCTTTTTGGGTTAACTGAGCATCATTTAAACTCCACAACCTTCCTGAATATTGTTGATGACCATGTCCATCCCTTAATGACCATCTTGTGACCACCATGTCAGAAAGCTTAGGTCATTTCAAACTTGCACTGAAATGGCTTCTAGAGTCACCAGATGCAGTCACCAGAAAAAGGGCGTCCAACCCAGTACTAGCAACTCATGTCAGTTTTCAAACTCAAATAGAAAGTTCTTCCTTATTTCTCTTTCAGTTGTCCGGACTCTTTGAAAAGCTTGTTTGACAACACTGAAAATTCCTTTTCATTCATTATACATATATTTATGACAGTTGTCAAGTTAATATTTGAGTGTTGTAACGAGTGATATTTTCCCCTGGCATGACAATCCGGCGTTAAGTTTGACTTTATGGATCAGATATGAATGCTTTGTATTAACCAGTTCTATTATCTAACATCATCCGGAAGATTTAATTGACCACCATCATTTTCAGCTTATAATATAAGTATAACCTAATTTAAGACAAGTAATTTTGCTATTGATGTGTATTTTTCTGGCAATGTTTTTTTGTAGCCATTTAAAAACACTTTCTCGTACAAAACTGTGATGGATTAGGTGTTTACTTCCAAATAGTGACAAAGCCATCAAGACCACAAAGTCAACATTTAATTGGGCAATGAAAATGAATAGGAAAAAAAAATCTATCCATAAATAACTCGGCTAACAAAATCCTGAAACAAAGCAGAGTATTAAATTCACTGATATTTTCTGATGGCCAATATAAAATTCAATTATTCATTCAGTATTTTTGAAAAGTGTAGCTTTTGCATGTTTTAATAGCTTAAATTATGCAACTAGATCTGATTTGTAAATTCTTGTAAAGTCATTCATAAATAAATTTTGCTGCGCTGCATGATAAGGCTGAACGCTGAAGAAAACACTTGATCATTACCAACTTCACCGGTTTTGCAGAGGGTGGGTGTCACATTTTTGTTTCTTTCCATTCACATTTGGGGATAGGCTCCAGCCTTCCCATGACCCTGAACTGGATAAGTGGAAGTAAATGAATGGATGGCTGGCGATCTTTAAATCCAGAGATGCACAAACTTGGATGGTAAAAATAGACAAGCACCACATGAGGGTGCTGTACTCCAGAAATTGAGATTTGTTTTTTAACTTGCTATTACATAGCCGCATTCCACTCTCCCTTTTACACACACACACACACACACACACACACACACACACACACACACACACACACACACACACACACACACACACACACACACACACACACACACACACACACACACACACACACCGGTTCTTGAGATCACTGTAAAACCATTCTATGCCTCTTCTCCAACAAAGTCCACCATACCTTTTCAGTCAAAAGGAGCACAATGTCTGCAAACTGGGCAGAGTAGGAAGTGAATGTAAGAACGAAATGAAGTGAAGGCGAGGGGATGAATGGTGGGAGAGAGGCAGAGAAGGGGTGGAGGCGAGAAGGGGAGTAGCAATTTGTGGAAAAAGCATGCTGAGAGGAGACTGTTGGCTTCTGTCAAGTGAGAGTGTCCATTGTTTGCTGATCCAACGGTGGATGTCTCCTCAACCACCCTTTTTTCAGAGTAAAGAAATTGAAGTGCAGCCACAAGTGATGAAAGAGGTAAAGAGGGAAAATTGAGAATGTTAGATGAAGGTCAAGGGCAGAGATTTGTTATCCGGTTGGTATAAAAACAAAGATGGAAGGTGCACAGGTGGGGGGGAAAAGAAAGAGTCTGGTTGTAATGTGACAGTTAGTGGTTCGATAAACATTTTCTAGGCTGTCGCACACAGGGAAGCGTACATGCAAACACACACTGAGAAGGGACGCTCACATTTTTGTAACCTGCTCAGACAGTCGTGTTATTGCTCTCCTAATCATGCGTGAGATTAGGTAGCAACACACAAGCAAAAACCTGCTGTTGACACGTCCTGTGCCATTTCATCACTTACACACACAAATGCGCACACACTCTCTGTTTAAACTGGGCCTCCGGTGAATAGAAACTGATTTGCTTTCAGGCCAAAGAGACGAACGGTAAAGTGCGGTTTATCGCACGATAATTGCAGGGTGGGGAAGGGAAAGGAACAGAAACAGAGTTGTTGAAAGAGATAAAAGTTTTTCAGAGTTGTAGAAGTGTAACAGATAAGTGAGAACAAAGAATAAATTGATGGCAATTTAGGGAGCGGAGCTTTGCTGGCTGCCTGTCGCTGGTCTGGCTCTTTGTTTAAAAAAGAACTTGTGGGAGGATGAGGAGTTTGACTCGGATGAAAGGAAAGATGCTTGAATGAATCTCAGCTGTGGAGACAAGTAAGAGGAAGTCTCCCTGTCAGAGGTGAGCCTCGGAATTTATACACTCATTTCCATCGCTGGTGTGCAGAAATGGCGTCACTTATTACACTTGGACTCTAAAATTATCACACTTAATCAGAGAGCTGCTGCTCAGTCTGAACATGACTCCCATTTGTTTGCTGTTGGTTTGACTGAGATCTCAAGCCAAACACGTGTGTGACAGCTCATGGGTACACAGGGATAACAGAGACTCAGTTTAAGTCCAAGGGCAGGGTGCAGGGCACAAAAGACAGAGGAAAATAGCTGTCACTGAGCTACTGTTCTTTTTTGATGTATAAAATTGTGCCCAATTGTCTCCCATTCAATCTTTATTACATTTATGTATCAAAAAAAGCTAATCAGTTTCATACTAAACACATGCATGTGTGTGAACGAGAGGCAGACAGCTGTAACAGAAAAGCTGCAAGGATTAGAGGTTGCAAAGGAGTTTAATTACCTGGCATCAACAGACAGTATATAAGAGAGGTGAAGAAGAGAGTGCAGGCAGGATGGAGTGGGTGGAGACGAATGTCAGGGGTGATTTGGGACATAAGGATAGCAGCGAGAGTGAAAGTGATGGCTTAGATGATGGTAGTGAAATCTGCCGTGATGTATGGTTTGGAGACTGCAGCACTGACAAAAGGACAGGAGGTGAAGCTGGAGGTGGCAGAGTTGAAGATGCTCAGATTTTCACTGGGAGTGATGAGGATGGACAAGATTTTAGTACATCAGAGGGACAGCTCAGGTTGAGCAGTGTGGAGACAAAGTCAGAGAGTCAAGGGTGCGAAGCTTTGGCCATGTGCAGAGGAGGGATAGTGGATATGCTGGACAAAGGATGTTGAATATGGAGCTGCCAGGGAGGAGGAAATGAGGAAGACCATAAAACACATTCATGGATGTTGTCAAGTAGGACATGCAGAGGGTTGGTGCGACAGAGCTCGATGCTAGGGATAGCGTGACATGGAAGCAGATGTTCTTCTGTGGCGACCCCTAAAGGGACCTGATGGAGGAGGAGGAGGGGAAGAAGAAGAGCCATCAAGACATTACAGTTATATCATTTAACTGAAGCTCACATTCGCTGAAGACGCCATGGAGTATATGTTGAGTGTCTAATATAGTCCATGTTGACTTGATCAAATTTCTAGACTTGATCAAAATTCTTAGAACACATTCAATAACACAGTATTTGCTAGCTTATGAGGGTATTATTTATTCTTGAATTAGTTTTACATTGGAATCAAGTCTGTCTGGCACAGAAACAAGTGTAAGGAAACTTACTGTATCTAGAAAACACTCCCACGGGTGTCTGTTGGACAAAGATCATTCACACTGGCCCAGTTTTATAAATGAATCAATCTGAGGATGATGACTGGTAACCTCTTGGACATGTACTCTTCCTTTTTCAGCAGGTATTGGCTACAGCCAGGTGGATGAGTGGTTAAGAAAACAGACAGATGTATGGATATACAAATATAATTGAATTGAACTGAAAATGTTGACTTCTGAAGCAACAACAGAACATTTGCAGCTCATTTGAGGCCATGGGCTATTGCTATTCCTGGATAAGTACTTGTTATTACTTATATCTCTCTACAACACTAAAATAAATATTTATAACACAAATCTGTGCACACATATTTTATTGACACCATACCTTAGTTGAACTGTAGCCACAAACACAAAAGGGTGGACACTGCAGATTTATATTTTAATATATTCATTATGAAATAAGAACTCCTCCTAGATATTATAGGGCGAAAGGGGGATACACCATGGACAGCACTCCAATCTTTCAGAGGGCTAACTAATAGACACAACCATTCACTCACATTCACACCTATGGCCAATTTAGAATCACAAGTTAACCTCGCGTGCATGTCTTTGGACTGTGGGAGGAAGCTGGAGTAGCCAGAGAGACCCCACACCCAGCCATCCAGTGGATTCTCTTGCCGTCATGGCGCCACATGTTTCAATCAGCTCTATGAAATATCTGACACTATACACGGAATAATTCTAACACAGCCCTCAACTAAGAGGTTAATGGTAGAATTGTAGCCACTAAACATGCTTATTTGATATTTACATGAGAAGATATTAAAGATAGAGTTAAACAGAGATTTGTAAAGTCAGGAGACTTTGCTGGCTTATATAGGTCCTGTTACTGCTTTTCAGCTTTGCCTTTTTCTTTGTACAAAGTGGCACTGCAGTTGTGCTAGAGTCCTAAATCAGAGTCTGACTCTCACTAATGATCACTTGACCCAATAAGTCCAATCAGCCTTTTTGTTGCTGTTGTGTAAGTTTGTCGCAAACAAATCTGTTGTGCAGCAACATAGTCTTGAGTCCTTTTCTGTCTTACAAGGACACACATGAAGAGCAACGGGGTGTTAAAAGATTAGAATTAGAATCAGGCTTCATTTGAAGCAAAACTCAAAGTGACAAAACATGGCCTGAGGAGAATGTGGCTGCAATGTCAGTGTTAATTTAATAGCCATAATGCTATGTTTGGAAGCTAAACATGTGGCTGGATAGCAATATCTGCAAAGTCTTTTAATTATGTCAGACAACCACAAAAACATATAATATAAGATAAAGTTAAACTAAAGTTACATCTTAGTTCACATGTGCTTCAAAAGATTTGGCCTACTGGTCTCAGATCTTATACATTTTCCTGGCCTTTAGTGGTTGTTCACCCTAAATACACCATCCTAAGTTGCATGAACAAACCGCAAGACAGATGATACAACAATATGAAAATGGATCAATATGAATCATAATAAGTATGATTCATATTGATCGCACAAAGACTTTTGTCTCTTCATCCATCAAAGTAAACGCACCACATGCACATCTCTACCGTGGGGCGCCTGGGAAAGATGAGCAGATTAAGCTCCAGAGCTGTGACACAGCTTAATGATGAAACACAGTGTAATAACAACAATATCTATCCATCTATCTTAGTAAGAGCATCTTGCAACTAGCGATAGTATTGGACACAGGGAATTGGATGTTAGAAGAGGTCTAACACAGCCATTTTTTTAAACTGGTAACTGCCTCCTTTCTTGTAGAGTCAGAGGGCTGGGAAATTGGAAGTGAGTCATAAAATTACTGTGTCAGTGAGTGCCATCACAGACTGAGATTATCACCATCCAATGCTCAGCTCTGCGTAAGTGGCTCTGAGTGTGTGTGTTAATGTGAGTCCGTGTGCGTATCCCGTTAGATGATATAGCCAATAAAATGCACACCTTGACAACAGGCAGCCTGCTGTTAGGTTAATTAAGTTGTGTGTTAACTGTTTTGTGGCCACTTGGGGATATACCAAGCAGTAAATATAACGTGGACATAAGAGAGAGGTAGGACACTGCGCTCTTTTAAGTCAACTTGTCAGTCACCTCTGCATTATAGTCTGTTTAACACTAGATGCAATTATATGTTTGTGAAAAATCATCATCTTCCTTGTGATGTATTAAATAATACCTGAAACTAGTGGCTGGCATCATAAAACCTTCAAGAAAAGTTTTGCTGAGGTAATAAATCAAGTGTGCATTCTTAAATAGACTTCAAGATAATCTGATTTCTTTATGCAGCCAAGCGAATCACCCCCTGCTGGCTATCTGAAAGAATGGAGTTTGAAGGCGCTGTTGCACATGCTTCAGTTTTCAGACCCAGAGGCTTTTATATAAGGTCTGATCATGCTGTATTAGCAGCAAGCTGCATCCACTAGATGCAGAGCAACATCACCATTATCTTCAGGAATTGAAGCATTTTGCACCTAACAAATGTGCAGTTAGGTCCATAAGTAGCTGGAGGAAGCCATAAGTTTTGCAATTTTGCCTCTGTGCACCACCACAATGGATCAAACAGGACAGACTGATTGCTTGGATAAATCAAACAATCAATATGTGTCCAATGAGTGCAGACTTTCAGCTTTAATTCAGGGATTATTTTACATGAACTGTTTAGGAATTAGAGCCATTTTTATAGACAGTCCATTTTTTTCAAGAATGTAAATTAATTGGACAAGCTGACATAACTCTACATGTAAGGATTGTTTTAAAAAATTGGATGAAAATTATTTGCATTCAGTCAGTGTCTAGAACCCATGGACATCACCAGATGCTGTGTTTGCTCCCTTGAGATGCTCTATCAAGCCTTTGCTATAGCCACCTTCACTTGCTGCTTGTTTGTGGGTCTCTCTGCCTTCAGTTTTTTATTTGATAACTGAAAGCATGCTCTGTGCTCAGGTGCTGACTTAGCCATTTCAGGCTACTTTTTCTGCCTAGAGAAACTCTTGGGTTGCTTTTGCAGTTGGCTTTGGGTCATTAGCCATTATCCAGTCTGCACTTCAATCACATTTGGATTGTTTGATTTAACGTTCACTGTGACAGTTCAGTTCAAGCAGTTCAATTCAGTTTTACTTATATAGCACCAAATCACAACATCAGTTGCCACAAAGTACTTTATATTGTAAGGTAAAGACCCCACAATAATACAGAGAAAATCTCAATAATCAATCAACCCCCTTATGAGCAAGCACTTGGCGACAGTGGGAAAGAAAAACTCCCTTTTAATAGCAAGAAACCTCCAGTAGAATCAGACGCAGTGAGGTGCAGCTATCTGCAGTTGTGGAAAAAAATTGTATCAGACTGTTGAAAACTTCTCCATGTCAGATGTGTAGTTTAGTAGCATGAGCTAGCTAGCTGAAATGCAGTTGTTTGCTAAGCTAGCATAGTTAGCTAAGTGCCTCACAAACTAATAGCTTTCTGGATTATCTATTTCATGATACCACAACTTAACCTCTGGACATATAACCTAATAGCCTATCCAAAGTAGCCCAGCTTGTGTATTTGCCATATTTCCTGTTGCCTGCATTCAAATTTTTCTCCTTAGAATCCACAATTTTCATTTTTTTGTAAGTTTGTCAAATTTAGTTCTTCCCCTTTACTTAGTTGTTAATGGATCGCACCACAAGTACAGCCTTAAGATAATGTTTTTAGATTTTTTGCTGACAGACATAATCAACATAGAGGTAACTTCATGTGGTCAGATTTGTGATCCGTCTCATTATTACTTTTTTTGGGCCTCATTTTATCCTGCGCTAATTACTGAGAAAAATATCAAGCTCTGTAGTTCATAAATGATCTACTGTTTACTATTTACTAGTTGATAACTTTTGTTCTGGACAGGTATTTCATAATTAATTTCATTAAAGCTATTTGCCAAGAAGCAGCTGCCTGTTGTGTCTGGGAACAGTTGGTCCTACCAGCAGGTCAGAAACCCAATGCAGGGAGGAAAGAGATGCTGAAATACTCAGAAAACTGAAGAAAGCAGAAAGCAAATGACAACATTAAACACAATAATTTGAGCTATAAAGATGCTGAATAATTTTACGCAGATGACTTCTTTATTGGAAAGGTGTGCCATATCACAGATAATCATATTAAAACATTAGATTATTAATAGAATCTCCATCTGTAGAGATCTCAGCTGCTAACACTTAATCACTCCAGAGACACAGTGGTCTTAAAAAAAATCAGCTGCTTTTCAATTGAGTGTGCATGGCTTAAAATGATGGGTTTGTTTATTTAAGTTATGACTACACACACTACTTCTGTCTCTCTAAACCAAGATTCAGAGATTAAATAAAGTGTTTTTAAAAAAATCCACAGGGATGAGAAGAAAGTTTCGGTGTTGCCACTTCATTTAACTGAGAAATGGATTTTAGGCTCTGCCAAATCTTGATTTCATACTTGTTCTGATTGGATGGACTCGATGAATTAATCAACTTTTTTTAACCAAAGTGGGAAAAAACCCATTTCTCACATCAGTCGAATCTTTCTGATAATCCGTGTTTGGCTTTGATCACTATCAATGAATCACTGTTCGTTTACACAGTTCCTCAAAAATGGCCATTTTACAATCCGGCTTAATAAATATATTTCGGATATGATATGAAAACTATAGCTACATGTAATAATGTATAATATTTAAATTAGATCATTACTATGAATAATCGTCTCCAATGAATTATAGTCACGTACTGAGATGATATGGAAACTTTACTATTACCACTAAAATGTTCATCAAGGGAAGAATAATGACATTTAGAGTTAGAAAGATATGAATTATATATAGGATACCTCTTAATCAGCAGCACCTCCAACTCATTCGCACAGAAAATGTAATCTGAGCATCCATGTGGAAGAAATGGTTCCTGCAGTTGTCGACATTATGGCTTTTTGCAGGATTAGCTTGCTACACTACACAGGATCACTTCCTGTCTGATAAGTGCCCACAGATTCTCTATCACCAGCCACTACAGATAAAAAAATCACAGAGTTAAAGGGGCTTGGATTAAAGCTAATGCACAATCACAAATTTTAATCAAAGACGATTTCCACTACCTTATTATTCTTATGAGCTCAAGCTAAAAAAAAATGTATTGAATACCTTGCTAACACAATCTAACACAAATCAGGACCAGTAGGCTTGGAACAAACCTAATAAATGGTTGCATGTGGTGCTTGGCAAAATCACTTTTCTTTGCTGAGAAAAAAAAATCATTCTAAAAGAAGATATTACTGGCTTCAAATTCTTTATTTGCAGCGCAACTCGTGCCTTTCGTGTGAAGCAGGGTTATGTAAAAATTAATGCTGCCCACAGCTCTCAGCTAATACAATATAGCCTCCACTCTTTTGGACTCTGCAGCTCTCAGTTCCCTCATAGGTCAGTGCTGTCAGGGCAGTTTGCGGCTGGTTAATAACGCAAATTATGCATGTCAGAGTTCACCAAAGATGAACTTTTCCAGTGACTGGACTAATATAGGCTCTTTTCCACAAAAAACTTTTTGACATCTTAATATCATTTAGCTTCTTCATTCCTCATTTCCTACTCACTGCCCATGTTCTTGGGACACAGGACTAAAACAAGTCATAGTTGCCAGAGCAAAATGGCCACTGAACAAGGCCTATATCTCTGGCACTCACCTTGAAGAGGCTGTGGCTCCATATTAGAGTAGGTCACCTAGTAATCAGAAGGTTGGTGGTTTAATCCCCATCTGCTTCAGTCTGCATGCCAAATATCCTTGGCTAAGACGGTAACCCCAAGTTACTCTCCATATGAATGTGTGTGAATGTTAGCTAGAGAGCACCTACATAGGAAAAGAGTAGAAAAAAGGGCTTGGGTGAGTGAGTCAAGTTGTATAAAGAGCTTTGAGTGCTCACTTAGAGTAGAGTATGTAAGAACCATTCCATTTACCTCTGAAATCAGTTCTGCTACAACAAAATACAGCTGGTTTGCATCTATGCAGCCATATTGAAAGGATTCATTTTAACATTGGTTTCTAACGTTTAAATGAAGCTTACGTATAACTTCAATAAGGAAGATCTGTTGTGTAGCTTAAATCTGTGATTTCTGTCACTCTTCCTTTTCAGACTCTCATTGATGCAACCCACCTCCTCCCCATCTCTACCTCTCTACCTTTATCTTCACCAGCATCTAGACTCCTGGGGGTCCTGTCCTAAATCCTATCATCACTGGGATTCTGTTCGGTCGAATCGGAGTCTAATCACTGAAAACGTGACTTTCTCGATCTCATTAAATCATGTTCAGTTCTTCCAAGTGATCTCTTCTTATTGAAATAGCATTTGTTTCAACATCAATTCAATTCAATTCAGGTTTACTTATATGGCGCCAAATCGCAGCAACAGTCGCCTCAAGGCACATCCAAGTCATAATTATGAGAGGTGAGAGATGATTGAACCAGTGTGCTTCCTTGTTAGTTGTTAGAAGAAACTCCAGTGAGCCGGGTGAGTGTCCACTAGTCTTTACGATCTGGTCGTGGCAGATGGCAGCCGTCTCCTGAGTTTGGTTCTGCGAGAGGTTTCTTCCTGTTAAAAGGGAGTTTTTCATTCCTGCTGTCACCAAAGCACTTGCTCAAAGGGGGTCATGATTATTGGGGGTTTCTCTGTTTTCTTTGTATTATTGTAGGGTCTTCATCTTACAATTTAAAGCACTTTGAGGCAACTTTTGTTGTGATTTGACGTTACATAAATAAAAATGAATTGAATTGACCTGAATTACCAATAGGAAATTGAGTTGTGGAGGTGAGTATCCAGTTTGTATTCTGTGGGAAGATTAGGAGTTTTTATGGAAATGGGAAGACAGCGAGCAACTCTTCTTCAAGACTTAATTTACTTGGTACATGGACAGTGTTCTGCTTTATCAGTACTGGTACACAGATTGTTGACGCGATGCAATTTCTGGACAGCCTCATCCATCCTCTACCTGACTACAGGGCTAACAGGCCAGGGTAATTAAGGACACGTGAGAGGTTGTGCTGGGCCTTTAATCTGTAAATTCAATGTCGTCAATGCACATTACTCTTAACATTCACAAGACTTTCTCTGCAATCAGACAATCATATAGAGTTTTCCAGGTAAGTCAGCTTGGCCTAAACAAATCGTTCCCATTCTCCACCCATCCCTGACGGCATTACCACAGCTTTAGAATCTCAAAGAGAAACTGATTGGGAGCTTCACAAAAGTGGAATTTGTTGCAGGAGTTTGCCATGGCATTGCATTAGATTGCAGGGCTATACCTCATTAAGACCTAACTGATTTCTCCTACAGTTGTGGCCGTCATTCTGGCTCAGTAGCTCCTTTCATCCATTCACGATATAGAGTCTGACTCTGAATATACAACATGTCAACCTGGACAAATCCCACCATCTGGTATCTGAGACAGGCTGGTAGAAACGCACAGTCACTGACAGTATTTACATGGACTGCAACAATCTGTCCTGTGGCTGAGTGGAAATTTTCCCTCGATCTGTTCTTTCGGTGACTATATGCTGGAGTTGATTCATGCACAGTAATAACCCATGCATCACTGAGCAGCTGGATTGCTGTATGTGACGCAAAATGCCATGAAAACTCTGAGTCACAGTCAGATAAAGGCATATACATGTCTTGAGTGCCCTTTCATAACAAGATTGAATCCCTCTCATCTTCAATTCAAAGCTCTGACCTTATTTGGGTTAAGCTAATTAAAAACTGCTGTTTACAATTTCTTACTGAGAGTACTGTTTTAATTGGATTAATGTAGTATTGCTTTCCATTTCAACACTGCGTACATTATATGTTAAAGTTACGGGGGTGGATGGTACCCAGCTAATCAAGGTTGCTGGGTTTGTGAATGTTGTCTATGCGTGTGTCTAGGCGTGAGAAAATATGCCTTGATGAAGGTGGAAGTCTTTGAACAGCGGTTTAATGAAGCCTGTGCGTCGAGATGCTGATCAAACTATGCGTGAGGCATAAATATTTTGTGTATATAAGCTTGCACATGTAATTTAGCTGTGTTATCTTCAGCCGGTGTGTGGGCAAAGCATGGGGGTGACACCAACATGAAAATATTGTACATTATTTATTAAGAAGTTGCCGCAGTTTGTAAAAAAAAAAAAGAAGTTGTCTGAGGCTGTGAATGCATGGATAAGTTAGGATGGGGCTTGTCAAAAGTGTTTAGTTGGCAATCGCACGGGTGTAGCTGTGCAGCCAGACACTTTGATCTAAGTTCTTCATCTGCTAGGCAGCGACAAAATTAGACAGCTGCTTGATAATTTCTCAGCCACGCTAGTGGCATGGCTTCAGGGTGCCAATGAAGATCTGTCAGTAAGTTCACCACTGTGGTTTCAGATTGAAATATCTCAACAACTATTTAATAACTTGAACAGACCTTCACTGGGCCCAGACGATGGATTCTACAGATGTTCAGGATCCCCTGACTTTTACTTTTAGCACCAACATAAGGGAGAGTTTTTTTTATTTTATTTGTTGTACTCATATTACCTAGAGACAAAGCACGTACAAACTCCAAAACACTTGCAAACTCCAAAGCACATGCAAACTCCAGAACATATGCAAATTCCAAAACACTTGCAAACTAAAAAACACTTGCAAACTCCAAAACACGTGCAAACTCCAAAACACTTGCACACTAAAAAACACATGCAAACTCCAAAACACTTGCAAAATCCAAAACACTTGCAAACTAAAAAACACATGCAAACTCCAAAACACGTACAAACTCCAAAACACTTGCAAAATTCAAAACACGTACAAACTAAAAAACACTTGCAAAATGACCGGATTTTGGGGTTTGCAGCCTTAAAGGCCACATTTTAAGGCTGATTAAGTCACAGCGACAAGAGAAGGCTTTCCCAATTCAAAGGCTGCTCGAAATGCGGCCCTCAAATGCGTCCTTAATTTCCCTGAATTTTAAGGATGGGTCGGTGTAGCCTTCATGGCCCAACATATCCCAGACTTCATAGTGCGGTGGTGGTGTGGATAATTTTGCCGAAAAAAAAACGGTGGAAGCGGAGCGGAGGAAGAGTAAACTTTCAGAAGTAAGTACTGAATATTATGTCACTTATTTATGCGCAAATATTTTTTTAATGAAGAACATTAAACCATTATTGTTGGCCACATGTCGGGAAAGTTATGTGACATTAGCGATGTCTGTACTTTCAGAATTAACTTGGTTTTAAAGCCTTTACTTTAAAAAATATATATATAGTCGACCTTAATCTTACAGAGATTGTGATGATTTTGTGGATAATTAAAGTCAGTCATATATCCACAAACACAACAAGCTGAAAGTCAGTGATGCTGCTCGGTTTGCAGTCCTGAATATCACGACACAAGCAGGATCCACTGCACTGTTTAACGTGTGTTTGAACGAGCTGACGGTTCACTCGTTAAGCTGAAAGAAAGATGCTTTAATCACAGGAGTCACACATGTGTCCACTGTACCATCTGGGAACTCTTCTTGTTTAGCACTCGTAATGACACAAACACTAAATCCTCCTTCTCTGGTGCTGTTTTGTAGCAGTGTGTACACCTGAGACTTTCACCTGTCTGTCTGTCCTGCACTCTCTCTCTGTTTCTTTCTCTCTGATTGTGTAATAAAAGTATGAACATGTGTTTATAAGTTACACTTGTGTTTGAATCCTGCAGCTTATCACACATTTGATTTCCATGTGTGACAACTGCAAGTGTCCAGAGTGAGGACAGACTGAGGGACCCACTGCATTACATCATCTGTGAGGCTTTGCACCCCTAATGATCCACCAGGACAAACTCAACAGTGTGTGAGGAAGAGGAGGAGGAAGAGCCAGCAGCAGCTGACAGATGGAGAGAATAGACAGACTGTTCCCTGTTTGTGAAGGACTGCTAGAAAAGTTTAAAATAACTAATTGTCTGTCCTGAATCAGTCTTATTAGGTAATTTTCAAATAATTTGATCATTCCAGTGTTTCCAGTGTGGGAGAAAGTACTCAGGGCCTTCAAGTTACACACTATGAAAGGCAGCAACAAGTTTAATGTTCAGAAACCTAAAGTCTGTATCAGCAGCAGAATGGACCTAAAAATAAATGTTTGTTTCAGTTCTATGAAGCTTTGAGTATTTTGGATCAGTAGCACTGCTGTGTTTGTTGCATCATATTGCTGTAATTGTTTATATGCTTTATATATTCTGAGGTAAGTTGATCTATAGTGTTACATCATATTCTATAAGGATGTTATGTGTTTGTATACTTTCTGCCCAGTTTGACCCATTTAGCAGAAGCCAGCCTGTTTAAGGCTCTGATATCTATTCTGTATGACTTAAAGCAGTTATGACATGGTCTGATTTTCTCACCCAATAAAGGAATATTTCATATATCAGTCTACTCTTCATTTTATCAGAAACAGTTATCACAGCTTGTACATTTTCTTTTTATAAATATATGTAAGCAATGAGCCAAATTTAGTAATGCCAACATACTGAAGGAACAACATTTGTCTCTTATATATGATACACCTATATATACACTGTCAAAGATACTTGTCTTTGAGTGAAGATTTAAGGTGATAGGACATATAAATAACTGCAACTTGAATCTGTACTGAAGCTCAGTATTTGACACAGAGTTCATGTTCACTGCTGTAATAGCTAATAATGATTAATATAATAACTATAATATTGGCCATATTATATTTACATTACCAAAGTGATATGACTTTAGTCTCATGAACAACATCAGCTAATTCTTATTTACTAACTAATCTTGAAATAACTAATCTTGAAATAACTGTTCAGTACACTGGGGTGGCTGTAGCTCAGGTGGCAGAGCAGGTCAGCCACTAATCAGAAGGTCGGTGGTTTGATCCCAGGCTGCATCCTGGCATGCCAAATATCCTTGGGCAAGATACTAACCCCGTGTTTGCCTACTGGTGGTGGTCAGAGGGCCCGGTGGCACCTGTGTCTGGCAGCCTCGCCTCTGTCAGTGCGCCCCAGGGCAGCTGTGGCTACAATGTAGCTTGCTATCGCCAGTGTGTGAATGTGTGTGTGAATGACTGAATGTAGTGTAAAGCGCTTTGGGGTCCTATGGACTAGAAAAGCGCTATACAAATGCAGGCCATTTACCATACAAATGCAGGCCATTTTACAGAAATGAAGCCCAAAAATCATGTTTTACTGTCCTGTGGTCTCAGCGTCAGATACTTATCAAATCACACAAAGCTCTTGTAGAAACAAACAAACAAATGAACAAAATATGTTCTCCCTCATTTCTGTCAAACAAAGTTGTATGACATGTTTCCAGCAGTTAGTATCATGGTTGCTAGGCAACCTGGGAAGCGCGACGGAGACTAGACCGTCCCATACAGACAAACTTGCCGTTTATTTTGCAAATCGAGCTCAACACTGCCCCTAGCGTCCTGGAGCACTTCCGTTGTGTTTTGGAATTTGCATGTGTTTTTGAGTTTGCAAGTGTTTTGGAATTTGCATGTGTTTTTGAGTTTGCAAGTGTTTTGGAGTTTGCAAGTGTTTTGGAGTTTGTACGTGCTTTGTCTCTGGGGGCCACCGTACATAAGCACTCAAGTTATATACGTTTATAAGCTTAAAGAAGAGATTTAAAAGAGGCTACAGATTTTGCCTGTCAGAGATCTTTAGGTTCTATTGCTTTGCGGCTTGAACTGCAAAGGAGTGACCACCTTTAGTGATCAGACGAATCTTTGAGATCACCGCCATGGCCTTGACGGAAGATCTTGAAAATACGCTGCTTACAGATGTGGGCAGGAGCCTGATCATATAGCGCTTTAAAAATGAGCAATAACATCTAATAGGTAACAAGCAATGTTCCCTCTAATTTTTCATGCGTCTGAGCGAACACACAAACTCTCTGAGCGGTCCCTTGGACCACTGTGAGCAACATTAGACGTGTGCACTGTGGTCACGCCAGCCACTATGGGATAAAAGAGATCAACAGCCTGACACCTGCAGGCCTGACAGCAGGAGATGTATCACTCCTGTAACACCTGTAACATTCAGCAGTCGCCTCATTGTTCTGACACACACTAAAAAACTATTGACTACACTACACACTAACTACACAAGAGTTGAACTAAACGTCGCAAATCTCTCACATCTCAAAACACCGCTGCTCCTAACTCCCCCCGCCCCCCAATAACTAAATGCCATGTTGCCATATCATTTTTTGATTGGTCCACATGGTACATTTTTCGACCAATAGAAAAGGGTGGGGTTTTTTTGTTTTTTTTTTGTTTTTGCTCACAGTCGGAGAGCGCTTTCCTTATGAAATGCTGTTTTACTGTTAATGATGTACAATAGACAACAATAGTATTTGGGAAGAAAACCAAACATTGCATATTTTTATCATAACTCTGGTTTTACGTGGTCTATCAACACAATTTAAAAAGTGGCATAAAGTCCACACTTTTTCCGTCAATTGTTCCATCTGTCCTGCTCACATCTCCAATGGTTGTAGGCTACACGTTGTCATTAACATAGCTTCACTCCACATCAGCCACGCCGCTTTGCTTGCTAAAACACCGGTGTCGGCACATAAGGATGCTGTCATAGCCTGTCAACGATGTCAATTAGCTGAGTATGTACGAATGTGAATCGCATCATTGGCTGGACTATGGGATAAGGTGGCATCGTTCTAATCCCATATGGTAGCAGCCTGTCACTTACTGACTAACACTGCAAAACAGAATTTTTAAAGTTTTAATTTTAATTGCAGTTCAGGTTAGATTTTTTTGTGCGCAACGCAGATTTTCTGTGTGCAGAGGCTGTGCCAGCAGTGCGCAATTGCGCACGCGTGCAGCTTAGAGGGAACATTGGTAACAAGTGAAAGGGTGCAAGGGCTGGTGTAATGTGTTAGAGGCCTGGCAGCAGCATTTTGAGTTAATTATAGCTTGTTGATAACTTAATGACTTATTCCAGATTCAAAGTGCACTACGGTAATTAAATCTGGAAGAAATAAAAGTGTGGGGGCATGCTTTTTCTTGCAGAATACTTTTGAACATCCAGTTTCTAGCTTCACTTCTTCAGTTCTTTTGGACTACATCAATAATATATTTTATCTTTCATCTTACTGAGGTTTTGAGTTAGTTTACTTTCTCTCAGCCTCATATTTCTTACAGTGTAATAAAATATATGGCGTTTCCTTATTATGAATAATGTGCCAGCAAACATGCCCATGTGAGCCCACAGTGGGTAGGGGTGAGGCTGTGTGGGTTGGGGAAAACCCACACTTATTTAACATGGGTGTGCTCACACAGGGCCCACAGCAGTTTTGCACTTTGGGGCTCCTATATGATTTTCTATGCACAAACCCACTATGGGTCGCCCACAGAAAACTGTTATGGAGGCCTCAAACTCCACTTGGGTTTTTAAGCCCTAAAGGGCAAAACTGCTGTAGGCCGTGTGTGAACCAGTGCTAACTTCACTGATTCATTAATGATTCATTAATCATAGTTTTCATCTAAAAGGTTTATTTTGATAACAAATGATAACAAAATAAAAACGAATACATGTTGAATTGTGACGAAATGTACCAACACATTCATCAACAAATAAAAACAGATAAAAATGTTGTGGAGAGACATGCAGTAAGGTTAGACATGCACAGACATTTACTAAATAGTTCAGTGAACATTTGGACACATTTGGCACATTTGACATCTGATGTCAAGGAAAAAAGAGATTGTGTAAACTGTGTGGAGCAGCTCTCACCGGTAAAAACCCAACAGACTGATTCAACGTTAGATTTAATCGACTGTAATCTTATATTATCAGTATGAATTCAAATAGAGAACAGATGCTTCTATAACAATTAACATTCAAGTTTCTTCAGTTTACACAATCATTTGAATTATTTGTCATTATCCTGTGTGACTTTCATAAACATTGCTCAAACAAAATTTAGTTGTTGATGAATGCAGAACTGGTAGAGCTAAATGAGAGTTTAACAGTTTGTTTCACAAAAGGAGATAAGAAATGGATGAGGTGAATTTTCTGGGAATTGACATGGTGATAAAGAACAAGGTGGAAAGTGTACAATCACGATTTTTCTAAGAAAGATTTTTCCACAGCGAATCCAGAGGAGATTTGCTCCAAAAGGAGCTGTCAGGCAATTGGCTGGAGATTCAAACACCAAGGAGAGTCTAGGACAGGAAATGAGAGAACACAAAGCACAAAAAACACATTTGCAAGAAAGTAAGCTGAGTCTGAACATGTTACTGCTACTGAAGGTGCATGATGCAATGAAGAGTGGATGACTGAGTCCTTAAATACACAGGTGGGTGATGAGCTGTTGGAGAGCAGGTGTGCCAGGCAGGATCATCCACTGGGAACCAGTGGGAAGGCATGCCTGCAGAAAGACGTCTCAGGAGCTGTAAAGTCTGCCCACCCACAGGCACACAAACCAGACCAAGGAAAATGAAGAGGTAGAACATGACAGAAAAGGGTGAAGGCGCAGAGCGAGAAAGCAAGAAAAAGAAACAGGAAAAGTAAAAGAAAAGCACGAACAACAAAAAGTTCGATACAGGAAAAGCATTTACTACATTTGAAAGATTACTTACCCCACCAGAGATTCTACAATTGTAGGGCTTCAATCAACCTCAGACACACTCATCATTTGCAGTTGTTGACATCCAATGACATATCATAACAACAACAAAAATTCTTGCAATTGCATAGTTTGCTAAAGCAATGCAGGTTGCTGTTGTCTATAGTCCGAAAGATGCAGACTTTTCTGTAAACGCTTGGAAGCAAAGACATTTGTCTTTAAAGTAGTGCTGTCGGTGTTAATCTCGCTAAAATGATGTTAACACCATAACCGCATTAACGCGGCAAATCTCCGTTAGCGAGTTAACGCGGATCACGTGGGGCTGCACTCACTCACTAACTGGTCTGGGAGTACATAGTTTTTACCTACGAGTTTGCCAGAGTTTGCGTCTCTGTGTTACTGAGGCTTAAGCAGCATTAAATTGTTAACTTGCTGCTAGCTGCTTCACAATTTTAAGTTAGTCAGCTGTATACATGTCACACAAAAGTGAAAATAAAGGGTTTACAAAATAGAACATAGATCTGCTTAGACATGGTTTGGAGACAGTGGACTGACAAAAAGACAAGAGACTGAGTTGGAGGTTGGCTGAGATGAAGATGTTAAGATGTTTATTGAAAGTGACCAGAATGACTGAGATTAGAAATGAGCACATCAGAGGGACTGCTCAAGTTTGGAAGCAAAGTTAGACATGGAGAGGGCTGGTGTGACTGAGATGGAGGCAAATGAGCTCCTGTGGTGGTCCTTAAAGGGAGCAACTGAAAGAAAAAAAGAAGCTGCAAACATGTCACACTGAGGCTGACCTCTGTTAACTAAACAAAAGTTAAACAAAAGCTTTTGTCATTGGGAACAAAGCTGTTCCTGATTGTATTCTCAGTCTCAGACAGTGCCATTCTTTATGAACAACCTCACAGTCTGTCCTTTAGGGCAGCTGAAAACTGCACAGGCTTCCTGGACATCATTGTCAACATTACGATTATTATTTAACTATGTAAAGTTATGTAACTTTACTTCTAGTACTTTTATTCATTTTTGTGTGTAGAAAAATTGAACTATGTTTTAAAGAAAACATCTCCCACTCCTGAGTGATTCACAGGTAAAGGAAGGAAAGAAAATAGAGAAGGATCTAAAACATTATCTTTCAAAAAAGAAAGGAAAGAGCTCAAGGCAGCTAGGATGCTGTATGACTGCACAAATCATCTGTAGTAAAAGAACACCAAATCAATGAGTGCTTATCATCACAGTGGTGATATAAGCCACAGAGATTGGAATAAAATAATTATGTGCGAGATTGCTAGTTCACAGTCTGCCCATGAATTTTTCAAACACGGTGTGAAATGCGTTGATTCAAAAGTCTCTTCTTTTAAACGTTACATCTGTGTCCTTTCCTTTCCTCCTCAATCTCTTCTATCTCACCTTTTCTCTATCTCTGTTCTCACCCGTTTACCAATCCCCCACTTTCAGCATTTATTTAGTATGATCCTACTTTTTTACTTTTCTCTTTGAACTCCCATCTGCACTGTCCAAAGTGCCATATTTCTCTGTTACTGCCCAACAGATGCTCAGCCAAAGCCTGAATCATATATTTTCAGCATGATGTATAGAGGTCCCGTTGTGGATGCCTTTGTCATAGGACTTAACAGCACCAGACAGATTTGTCCTTCTGCCAACTGAATTTGTGATGCATAGCAACAACCACAAAGCTTTTCTGACGCCTTCATGCATTAATAGTGAGAATATTTATGCTGATACACTTTAATTCATATTTTTCAATCACCACTAATCATATTAACGTCATCAACTGCAGTTGTTAGATTTGTATTGTTGATTGTCATTTATGCTTAGCAATATCTACTCATATATGCTTAGAGTTGTATAATCAATGTCATGTTGGTAGAGGGTTGATCCTTAATAGTCTGCAAAGACTTTGTGTGCATTCCAGAATGTTCTGGCATTCACACTTACATCCTGGGAGCATGGAAGAGGTCGTACCTTCTCTTATTGTTTTATGGTAGGATAAACGTAGCTATATCTGTTTTAGTCTAAGTCCCTTGAACTGCTGGACTTCCAGACCAGCAGGTTTAGAGAAGTCTTTATGGGGTCACACATTGACACCCCCCCCCCCCCCCACACACACACACACAGCCACACATACTTACACAACGCACAGGCAAGGTGCTCTTTGTGTGTATGTATACGTTGTATGTTAATGAACCTATGTATACTCATGTGACCTCAATAAAAGAGCAGTGTTACGGGGGAGCAGATGAGAGAAACTGGGGTCAAGCGAAGGAACGGCGTTTGTCCAGTTCTCTCCCGTGCACAGGAAACATAAAGAACTTTGCCTACTCGTGTCTTGCTTTTGCTGTGTAATTAAATTGTCTTCAAAGTTCCAGCGAATAGGTTTAAGCTACAAACCTATCAGCAGTCATGTGAAAAAATTTTCCTGTGAGAGACTAAATATATCCTATGGTTCAGTAGCTTGTAGAACCACCTTTAGCAGCAATACCTTGAAGTAATAATTTTTCCGTATGTCTCTCACATTGTTATGGAGTCATCTGGGCCTGCTCTTGTTTACAGCACCACTTTGGTTCACTGAGAGTTGCAAGTGTTCATTTATGCACAGCTCTCTTGAAATTCCACCACAGCATTTCAATCAAATTGATGTCTGGACTTTGACTGGACCGTTGCAACATCTTGATTATTTTCTTTACAGCCATCCGGTTGTAGATTTGCTGCTGTTGCTGCACGACCCAATTTCGGCCAAGCTTTAGCTGTCAGACAGATTTTCTATACTTTGTATATAAAGGGGTTCAAAGTCGACTCAAATGTCTGGTGGAAACCAAAACAAGCCCAAATCATCACCCCTTCACTGTCGTGCTTGACCGTTGGTATAAGATGTTTGTGTCTGTTTGATTTTCACCAAACATGGCGCTGTTCATTATGGCCAAAAACCTCCGCTTGTTGATCTACACTGCACCAGAAATCTCACTGTGCGACCACATTCTTTTTAGAGAGACGAAACTTTGACCTGGCAGTCACTAAAAGTAACCCATACTTGTGCAGTCTTTTTCTAACTAAAGACCTAAGAAATGACTGTGGACCAGGAAAACAGTGACCTCTGTTTCAATCCAGCCAGAGCTGTCTCTATTCTCAGGTCTATTTTGAGGTCTTTTAACACACAATTAGGTCCATAAATATTTGGACAGAGACAACATTTTTCTAATTTTGGTTCTCTGCGTTATCACAATGAATTTAAAATAATCAACTCAGATGCAGTTGAAGTGCAGACTTTCAGCTTTAATTCTGAACAAAAGAATACTTAAAAATGTCAGGAACTAAAGCATTTTTAATACAATCTCTCCATTTCACGGGCTCAAAAATAATTGGACAAATTAAATAACTGAGAATAAAATGTTCATTTCTAATACTTGGTTGAAAACCCTTTGCTGGTAATGACAGCCTGAAGTCTTGAACTCATGAAGGTCACCAGATGCTGAGTTCCCTTTTTCTTAATGCTCTGCCAGGCCTTTACTGCAGCAGCTTTCCGTTGCAGTTTGGTTGTGGGCCTTTCTGTCTGACGTTTAGTCCTCAACACGTGAAATGCATGCTTAGTTGGGTTAAGATCAGTTGACTGACTTGGCCATTGAAGAATATTCCACTTCTTTGCCTTAATAAACTCCTGGGTTGCTTTGGCTGTATGTTTTGGGTCATTGTGCATGTATACTATAAAAAGGCCACCCAGTCAGTTTGACTGCATTTAGCTGGATTTGAGCAGAAAGTATGTCTACGAACACCTCAGACTTCATTCAGCTGCTTCTGTCCTGTGTCACATCATCAGTAAACACTAGTGTTCCAGTGCTACTGGCAGCCATGCATGGCCGAGCCATCACACTGCCTCTGCTGTGTTTTACAGATGATATGGTACGCTTTGGATCATGAGCTGTTCCACACCTTCTCCATACTTTTTTCTTACCATCATTCTGGTGGACGTTGATCTTGGTTTTATCTGTCCAAAGACTGTTTTTTCAGAACTCTGCTGGCTTTTTTTTAGAAGTCCAATCTAGCCTTTCTGTTCTTGAGGCTTATGGCTTCCACCTTGCAGTGAACTCTCTGTATTTACTTTCATGCAGTCTTCTCTTTATGGTAGACTTGGATATCGATACACCTACTCCCTGGAGAGTGCTGTTCACTTGCTGGTTGTTGTGAAGGGGTTTCTCTTTACCGTGGAAATGATTCTGCGATCATCCACCACTGTTGTCTTCCGTGAATGTCCAGGTCTTTTTGCGTTGCTGAGTTTACCAGTGCTTTCTTCCCTTTTGTAGATTTTGCGACTCCTAATATATTATCAGTTTCTCAGGTATTTTTTTTTCCTTTTTCACAACTTAAGGATGTCTTGTGTCACCTGCATGGAGAGCTTCTTTAACCGCATGTTGTCTGTTCACAGCAAAATCTTCCAAGTGCAATCACCACACCTCAAATCAACTCCAGGCCTTTTATTTGCTTAATTGATAATGACATAGCTAAAGAATAGCTTACACCTGCCCATTAAATAGCCTTTGAGTCCAATTACTTTTGATCCATTTAAAAAGAGGGGGCACGTGTTAAGGAGCTGAAACTCCTAAAGCCTTCATCTAATTTGAGTGTGGATACCCTCAAATGAAAGCTGGGTGTCGACACGTTATGTCCATGTTCATCATATGACTATAATTGGAATATGTTTCAGTAAACAGGTAAAAAAAAGTAAAACTTGTGTCCAAATATACATAACTGTATGTTGGACAATGCTCCGGATATTCTACATGTCTGTGGTATCATTGCTTTCCTCTATGCTGTTGCATGCTGGGGCAGCAGGTTGATTGCTGCGAATGCCAACAGAATCAATAAATTGATCCGCATGTGGCTATCTCACTGTACAATTTCTCCATGTAAAGAACAACTACAGACTGCACTAGTTGCACACCCTTAGTTTCTGCACATCCTCTACAGAGTATACAGTATGATAAGACGGGCACCTAAATGTTTAACCATGTATATTTAGTTTTGTGTATTATACTCAGATATTTATTATTAGAGCTATTTGTATTTATTATAGCTATTTTGTTATAGTTTGTAACTTTGTAATATATTGTATCATTTAATTTAGTCTTGTTAGCTGGAGTAATTAACCACATTATTTCCTCAGGGATTAATAAAGTGTTCTGATTCTGATAATTGTACTTGTATGAAGGGCTGTAGAATCTGAGATGTAGATTTGGATTTCTTTTTTCTTTTTTCATGGGAAGATTGTGCACTCAGGTACTGCTTTTTTAAGGTGTTCACACTTGCTTGCACATCCATTTAATCAAGCCTATTTTATTATCAGCACCTGAATGCTACTTCCTTCTTATGTCTCATGAAGGCAGCAAGGGGGGGACTGTAGATGTGTTTTCACAGTGGATCTCCTTAAAGGAATAGTTCAAGATTTTGAAAACTATGGCATCATGGTGTCTCCACTTATAGCTTGCTATTGGTATTCTATAAGACAATGGTAAAGAGGCAAAATGATTAAAGAGGAGTAGTCACATAGCGCATTCAACCTATAAATAATAAATAAATAAATAAAACGCATCATCTTTCATGATATGTTTTTTTTTATCCTGAGACCTGTTTTATCATTTCCAGCACAGAGCAGATAAAAGCAGTTTTTGTCAGTGTAGAGTACTTACAAATAACCTCATCTATCTAGTTCTATGTGGGGGGAAACATGGGGAGGAAAGAGGAGAATTTATGGTAAACACACACACACACACACACACACACACACACACACACACACACACACACACACACACACACACACACACACACACACACACACTGTTAATCTTGCATGGCCTTGTGTTGAGGGAGGATTCTGAGGTAGCTTGAGTTCAGCCTTGAAGGCAGAGAGAAGCAGCGATAAAGAAATGAAAAATGAAAAAAGAGGGCGAAAGGAGAACATGAGGAGGATCATATGGAGTTTTCAAGCTATTCTCATTTGCTAATTTTTAACAGTGTACACATTTAACACAGAAACACATTTATGTTTCGCTTTTCATGGGCAGCTACAGTGTTATTTTTTGTAGTTTACTCTTTGAGCTTCCTTTTGCATGAATATATATTAAATAATTTGCATGTAAATAATATATTTGTACATGTAAACAGTTTATTACACAACAGAAGGACTGATTATGTTCTGTAAGCTGACATTGGACACACTCTGGCTTCGACATGCAGCCCTGAAACAAGCAGGAAATGAGATTGTGTTTTACTAGCATCTAACACAGATGCGTGCATGCACACACACACACACAAACATGCACACACACTCTTAAATACCGTACAGTCCCCAAATGTAGAGCAAAAAGCAAAAAGTAACTCTTATCTATATCTGAGTGCTGCGGTTCAGCATTAACTCATTATAAACACTGTCAGAAATATGTAATGTGATATATAGTGTCAAATTTACCATCTAATAAACCATGAAAATAGAAGAAAATTATCTTCTGGTGACAAATGTGCACATGTGTGTTTCTCTGTGTGTGTGAACAACTGCTGTAACACCAGCATGTCTCATTTATCTGCTCCTTTTCACTTTTTCTCTCTCTCAGTTTTTGTAATTGCAAGACATTTTATGTGTTTTCTTTGAGTCTGCTATTTGCTTCAAAGCAGATCTTTTCCTTCTCTTCCAGTGAATGCATTATTTGACTCACTGCTTCTTGGATTACTGCTTAACACCCGTGCTGCTCAAGTAAACGACCATAATTTCTAATCAGAAATTAATGAAATATATTTAAAAGGGCCATGTGTAGGATAAACGTAGTGACAAGGCTACGGATTAAACTAACTGCATACCCTGAATCCCAAGACTGTCTGTGATCTTGAGATGGACGCAGTATTGGCTTCTCTTCTTCACTTTTACCAGATCATTCAGCTATCTCAGTGCTAACAACACCGCAGCCTAGTTTGAATTCACTTTTCTCCTGCTCTTGTCTCCTTCTCCAGGAAGCTCCAGTGTACTGTCTCACTGCTTGCTAGTCAGCTAGATTCCCACAATGTGCATTTGGAGGTAATTGGACTTTTATTCAGAATCACTGGATTACTTACCTGCTTGCCCACTCATCTGCAAAACCCAGTGCCTCATAATTGCAGAATAGCAAAATGTATCTGTAATAAATGCTCCCGTAGTCACTGTCTGCAATTCGGTCTGTCTATCCTCATAAAATTATAAAACCTTATTATAGACTGAAAAAAACAAAACTCCAATATGATCCTTTAAACATAATAACAGTCACAATCAGTGTTTACACAAAGGAGTGTAATTGAAGCCTTGTATTTGCATCAGCACGCAGCACTTTTGCCCAATGCCTGCCTCTAGTTTGAAACACTCTCGTTAAAGCTGAGGGTACAGTCGCCAATCATTCAAGTCAGAGGACTCTGTTGTAGTTGCCGGTAGTCTGACAGTGATGGAAACACGGAAACATCACGCCTGGATGGGCATGCAAATTTTCTGCCACAATGCTATGACGGTCTGTCAGTAACGTCTCCAATCAATTTCATTCATCTTATTTTAAGCAGTGCTTAAACATTGTGCAGCATTTTATTTGACGAGACTGAATAAGAGACTTTAAAAAGTAATATAGCATTGTCACCGAACACTGAGCTGCTTTCGGCTGCTTCTAGGGGTGTAACCTAGACTGAATCCTTGATGCAAACATCCACCATCTCTGTCCACTGTTTCACAACACCCACCAGCAACAATTAACTTTTTGCCATGTGCTTTTGAACTCTCATTTTCATCACGTCTAGAGTCATCAATAGCAAATTTAAGACAGCAGGCATTGTGAAAGTTAGGTCCCAAATGTGGCTGGCAAAGTTCTGGTCATGGTCTGACTACAAAAACGGAAATTAATGGACACTGACTCTATTCCCTACAGAATAGAATCAGACTGTCAGAGGAATATAGATCAAAAATCTGTTTGTGGGTTTCTTTGCCTTATTGTAATCAGTAAAGGGTTTGTTGAAAACAGTTCTTGAAATGTTCTCTTTCTAGAGTTTAACATTGTTTTTGGAACTATATTTCAGCCAGAATTAGACATCCAAAAAACCCCAAAACAAACAATCAGTTGATGGGTATTCAATGTTTGCTGGTGTACAGTTTGAAGAATTTGTGATGGGGACACAGCAAAGAAACACGGCTTTGCTTTGTCACTGTGGTTAACTGCAGGTAAATGTAAATGGATACGATATGCTAGTCTAGTGAAAGTTGTAATGTTAGAAAGTCATTGAGGCAAAGAGTGAAGTAGATATACAGAACTAGATGTATCAGAATGAAAGAAAATGTGTTTGGTTCTTGGTTCTATCATCATCTATCATGAACATGTGGTAACAATGGTGTAATTTGGGGCTTTTTAAAAACCTGTCCTCCTATATTTCTTCAAATGTAACCAGATTTTTTTTGTGCCAACTCTATGATGTTTTTATATCAAAAATCCCTTTTCAGCTTTGTTTATAATAGTTTTGTTGTGTTGCGTCATGACTGAAAACATACATACATTCAGTAGTAACGCAAAAAAGAAAGCCTGTATTTGACAGACATCACCTTCTGTTCTACATTGTTTAAGCTTAAACAGTTACACCTGTATCAGTTTTATTGTGACATGGAGTTTGCTGGCCTCACTTACATCTTACTTTATTTCCAGTCAACTTTGAGTAGAGCTCTAATCAGTGAAAATATCTCTGTGGGTGTGCTTGGAGTTTATACGCTGCATCCAAATGTTTTGTGGATAGAACTGGAAAAGTTTGGCTTCCTTCAGATTTAATTTTAGTGGGTGTTAAAAGACCTTACATGGCAGAGGAGTTTTTAAGGCAATTCAGTAAATAGAATAATCTAAATGAAAAGCAGTCATAAGCATAAGGACAATCGCATTAAACCCATGCATTAGTGTGTTGATTTAAAATAAAATGTCTAACCAGGAAACTGTAAAAGCTTTCTCAAGGCCGGAGGATGGCGCATGTGTGAAATACTGCAAATCACTCCTGGAGACTTTCCTAGACCTAATTTTGCAAACATCGGTGTGAATTAATGAATCACAGAAAAGCAAAATGATTAATTGTGGCCAAGCTGATTAAATCAGTGCTTATTCTAGTCCACTGGCACAAACATAACTCTCAGCTTGAACCAATAATAGACAGACTGACCGAGGCTGAGGGCCAGGGCTCTCTTAATTATTACACCACTCATGCTTGCATCGAGCAGGCTGAACTGTAGCCTTTGAGGAAACACACAAATTCACCCAGGGAGTGGGGTTTTTTCTCCTTCTTTAAAAAAATAAAAAATTCCCCCTGCAGTCAGTGCACTCCTTGTTCATGAGAGTGGAAGTCGAGCTGTGCAGTTGGTTTACAACTCCCAGAGTGAGTTGTTTTTCCTCCCAGATGAGATGCTAGATTCCGGGCATCTCTTCTCACAGCAGCCCCTCCCCTTATTGCCCTGTGAAAACTAGACCATATATCCTCTTGTTGACATTAACGGCAGCTTGCTCTAGTGTGCATGCACACCGTTTTTGTCTTTCTTCTTGACATGTCGTACATGCACACAAGCATTTAAATAAGAGAGAGCTTCAAGCGAGCACAGGTCAGGAGCCGGTAATAAAAATGATGATTATTTTTGGAAAAGTTCATATGCTCATGATTCATAACTTTCATTCTGAGATTATCATGTAATTTTTATATGATCTCCTAAATGCCTGCTGTTGTAGCCTTGACATTTATCCTTCTTTGGAAACACATCAAACTGTTCGCTAACAATAATTCACAATTTGGCAAAACAGGAAATGAATCAAGGTACAACTGTGTAATAATTAAAGCATGGCTTGTAATAGCGGGAATATTTATCAATGTGTTACCTGGAGAATAAAGTAACTGCTGAATATTAGACTTTCCTAGAGAACTCTGCTCAAATACAATACTTTATCGTCACATGCTATTTTGGTTTCCTTTTGCCCACAGACAAGGCACAGTAGCTTCTGCCCACCCTCAGAGCAGCCGTCATAACAGTTTGTGAAGTGGAGCGTGTGCAGTACCACATGTGAAGCTGAATAGCAGGGGATGAGCCTAATAAAACCTTGAATTTCTGTAAATTGCGAGGGAGAGATGAGAGCTTCTTCTCGATAGATATGCAAATGGGGTGCTTTTGAGTGTCAACGTGTCAAAGGAAGTTCCAGTCAGTATAGAAAAATGAAATAGGAATGAAATTGTTAGAGGTCTTTTAGGCCAGGCTGCAGTAACTAACCGTGGAGCTGCTCAGGCTTTGCTTTTTAGAGAACGCGTACCAGTCTGTGCTCCGTGAAGTTAGAAAAAAAAGAAAGTAGTTCAGTGTCACACAGGAAAATGAAATTATCATATGTCTGATGATGAGTGCTGGTAATAACGTCGTTTCTTGAAACCCATTTGATGTTCGATCATTATGACATGATGCAAATGGAACCTAAAGGGTCAATTTCCTGAAACGCGAACATTTTCTCGTTAACCTCACGCAGTATGTAATTCATCCCTGTAGCTCTTGCGGTTCGTTTGATATTTGATGATTCTGTAGCCCATCCTAAGATGGACTGCCAGTGTTATGTCCTTTATCTACCAATCAAGCATGTAAGGATAGGACATTATGAGCCTAATAGGCAGCAGTGGTGCACAGTGCTTGCTTTGTCATGTTACATGTCTTAGTTATCTATATGTAATAAACACCTCCGTCACCAAGTGTAGGGCTGTGTTTTACAATTTTACAGAGACAAAATGTATTTGCCCTCCTTCATCTCAAATGCTAAAAGTTTACTTAAAAAAGAACTGTAAGAATGTATGATTAAATGCAGTTTTAAGTGTCATGCGGTGTTTCATATCCCACTGGGAGAAGACCCCTGGGCAAACCCAGGACACACTGGAGAGGTTATGTCTCTTTGGCTGGCTTGGCCTCTACGTCCCCCCAGAATAGATGAAAGAGATAGCTGAGGAGAGGGAGGTCTGTGAATCTCTGCTCAGACTGCTGCCCTCATGATCCAGACCTGGATAAGCAGCTGAAAATGAATGGATGGAAAAGCTTCCTTTTCATGGCATCAAATGCAAAAATTGACCCAAAAATATTAGTCAATGAAATTAACACTGTTACAGTTCTATCCTTTGGAAAGAGCCAAAGCCCACATTAGGAAGCAGGAGGTTTTGGTCCGTAAGTCACTAAGTGCTCTTTTTTTTCTTCCTCTTGTATCGCTTTTATATGTACGTTTGTACTGTCTGGTTAATGCCCCAAAGTTGATTCTGTTCATCTGGACGTAGCGTTTTCAGTGGGAGAAACGTTTTGTCACTCATCCAACTCATCTTCAGTAACAGCTGACTGCAGGTTTCCTCAACTTTATCAACAGTACATTTGCACAATGACTGAAAGTAGGACCACTGAGTGAACAATGAATAATGGGCCGGGAGGTCAGTTCCTTGATCATTAATATGCAAATTGTCATGACCATTGATCAACAGTGAGATGACCAGAATCAACCTTTTGGGATTTACTTACCTGGATGATTGAGCAGACATCAAGACACTGTCTGGTTAGCTTTAACATGAAAACTACCTGGTTAGAGTTAGGCCAGTGGTGATCCTACAACCTGATTCTAAGCAAAAATCCACAGTGGACCCCTCCAACCAGCATTCATCACATTTTTGTTACAAATAATCTGATATCACCAATACCAACAACAGTTCGATTAAATGACAGATTAAAAATCTTACTCTGGAGGCAGTGACCGAGTTTATTTCAGTAACAATGCCCAAATTAGCTTTGGTGTTTGGTCTTTGAGGTGACTGCTGGTTTCCTAGGCTACTGTGTTAGCTAAGTTACATTATTCATGTGTCTCTCTCCCACATTTAGGCAGCGTTAAGTTATTTAGCAACACATTCATTGTTATTGTGGTCATCTGTTCCACTGTCTTTGACAGCACAGTTCACCGAGTGGGAGGAAACCTCTTGCGGTCTTGGACCGGCTGCAATCACTCTGAGGCAAACTGAAGCTTTTCAAATAATTGCAGTCTCACTTAGAAATGCAGACAGACTTCCAACACGTTGCTATCAGTCTGAGTCAGTCTGCACTGACACATCTGTTTGCAGCAGAGGATATGATTCAGTTGGTTGCTAACTAACTCCAGTTTTATTCCTGTATAAAAACAATGTGGTTGAGCACCTGCGTCATTCTGCAGTTGAACTGCCATCATGCAGCAATTAAATGACTGCTTGTGGAGGAATTTCTGAATTTGTCTTTCAAATTTCTGAGGTTCTGGCTGGACTGTGATGTGATTCTATGTTATTTATTGTTATTTGCAATTTTATCACAGATTGCATTAAATTGCCAACTTGACCCCACTGAATTATGAACTGATATCAGACCCACCAAAGTCACAACTATTCAAAAAGCAACAGGAAACAGATGGCACATGGTCACAAGAGTTTTGGTGATGCCGTGGTCTCCAACCACTGTTTTCCACGGTGTGACTGAGGACAGTTTTCTCCTACTCTCAGTACAACCTTTGTATATTGGCAGTGCTGTGGTTTAATTGATTTCCAGCTGTAATAAATGACTTTCATAGTGGTGTTGAGTGCCATAAGAAAGGGACAATATGTTATCATATACACAAAGATATAGATCACATTTTGTGTCAATTTCACACTTTAAAATGTATTTTTTTTCCTGTCAGGCAATCAGAATTTTATATTCATTTCTCTCTATAAGTGAGTACAGGTTTAATAGACACAGCCTATTTCACACCTGTTTTTGACTTTGTTAAATAAATGTACCTTTCCTTGTGTCACTGGAATTCACGCTCTGTTTCAGAAGATATTACACAGAGGTGGGTCATAAAAACTTGATTAAAATATATGAGGGACTAACAGAGGTGGGACCAAGTCATTGTTTTGCAAGTCTCAAGTAAGTCTCAAGTCTTTATCCTCAAGTCTCAAGTCAAGTCTCAAGTAATGTCAGGCAAGTCAGAGTCGAGTCTCAAGTCACTGGTGTAAAAGTCCGAGTCAAGTCACAAGTCTGAAACTTTGAATTTCAAGTCCTTTCGAGTCTTTAAAAAAAAAAAACGAAAAAATAATGTTGCAGTTATGCTAAATGTAAATATTAGACCATGTAATTTTTTAATCTGTGTTTTTCTCAACACATGACAAAATAGTGAACTTAGAAAATATACACAAATTGTGAAATTGCACCTCTTTAAAATGCAGCTCAATTAAACCTAGCTCCAAGAATAATTTTCACCGACAGTTCTGAGATAAGCTGCATGTTATTCTTGGATGCGGTTGTAGGACCGGCTTTAAAATCGCATGACAAAAATATCATACATATTAAAAAAAACTGAATCACCAACGTAGCCTTGAAAACATTTGCTAGTTAGATGAAGTCAGCTATCTCATCGTAGCATATTTATATGCATATTTATAATCATACGGTTCTTGGAGTGAGTGCATACACTCATGAAGTTTAGTAACTTCCGGTCACTGCAACAAGCCCAGGTACAGTTTACCGACGGATGGGTGCAGGACCTTGAAATGCACCGTGTAGAAAGTAAAGACCATCGTACGTATCATAAGTTTACCAGTCTCACAAATCGTCGTCATAAATACACATTCCTTAACCGTTTATTAATAGGACCTTTGAGCTCAACGGTAATTAATTAGCAGTGGAAATAATTTCTGGTACCCATCACAGAAATGTAGCAGTGACAACAATATTGTATGCTGTAATCGCACTGGGCAATTAGTGATACAAAAAAACCTGTTTTATCCTGTGAATAAAAGTATATGTTTTTGTCAATGTACCATAATAACAGAAGCGAAACGCAATATTGTGTCAGGACAATTCACTATTTATGCACAATAAACAAAGGAGCATAGCGCGACAATTTCTGTTCAGTGCCAGACTTGCTTGTAACCTATATCACCAATTATGCTAAGAAAAATGACGTATTAACTACTAAAAAACACTGACCTTCGTGTAAATGCTTGGAGCAGACTAACCTGTGAGCTGGAGTGTTCTGGGACGTTATATTTGCTCTTTGAATGGCTGCAATCCAGACCATCCGTCGCGTCTTTGTCACTTCGGAAACATGGCTCGAACAATTTCTCTTCAACGACGTAATCCGATAACAACCGATCTCTTTACCCGTCGGCTTCCCGTGGCTGTCATGCGACCGGCTATTGCAGTTAATAATACAACGGCTTCTTGACATTTTTGTGTTTCTTTTTATCGCTGTGTGACTGATTTCAATTGAAAGCCTGCGTGCGCTAGTACCGCTTGCCACGAGTTCCCAGAATCCTTTGCGGTTCTACCCGTGAATGACGTCACATTTTCAATCTCTATATAATATGCATGTTAAATTTTATATTTGGGGTAAAATATCAAGTCTTTTCAAGTAAACCGGTTCAAGTCCAATTCAAGTCCCAAGTCATTGGTGTAAAAGTCCAAGTCAAGTCACAAGTCTTACAACATTTTTTCAAGTCAAGTCTAAAGTCATAAAATTAATGACTCGAGTCTGACTCGAGTCCAAGTCATGTGACTCGAGTCCACACCTCTGGGGACTAACTCACCACAGTTGACAGGATGGAAATGAGGAAAATGAAACTGTTCAGGGCAGGACTGTTTGAAACAAAAAACAAACAAACATATTTTCATACTTACTGACATGAAGTGCAGTGACAGCTAATACTTTGCACAGTAATCAATAGTAGTTTCGGGACTCTGTAAACTGGCAAGATGAAAATTAATGACATATGCTGGAGAAGTGGAAAAGAGATGGGGGACCCTTTTCTTCATATATTTGTGAAAAAGCTGAAAGTGTGTGGAAAGAGATTGAATTTGGTATTAGGAATACAGTTGAGGTAATCCCCTACTTTGTGTCTGTTTGGATTATCACCACATTGCATAAAAAATTCAAAACATGGCTGGTTGTGGTTTTGTCTGCAGGAAAAACAATCTTCACCATTGGGAATCCTCCATAATGTCTCATTTGGAGGAGAGGATGAAAATGTAAATGGGTGACTGCGTGGGAGAGAAGACATCTTTAATGAGTTATGAGAGAGCTTTCTTTTCCAAATAAAGGGACATTGATAAAAACTTCTTGTCTGAGATATATGTGTGTAGGACTAGCTAACTGCTAACTGATTGAACATTTGTGGTCTCCAGACCTTTGTCTGTATCACATGACGGTAACCGATCTTTTTCAGTTTCAGACTAAACATGACATCCTGAGAGTCGAGTGTATACACAGATGATCGATGTAAAGGCAAAAGTGGTTATCTGTTTAGAGGTGATTGGGCTGAAGTCTTAAGGGCCTCAAAATATAAAGATCAAAGGCAAACCCTCCATTCTAGTCCTAATGTCACGGCTGGCGGAGTGAGCCGTGTGGTGTGGAGGAAAAGGAGGACCCAAAATGCAGCAAACTGATGATACGAGTGAAGTTTATTTACACGGTGGCAGTGGCAAAAACAGGCAATGAAGCATGAGTAATGACAAACCTAAACTGGGAGAAACTAAAGAGCAAACCTGAAATCTTACAAAACGGAGAGCGGAGCAGAGAGACGCGGACCAGGATACCAAGAAACACAGACGAGCCGACAACGAACACAGACCGACACCCACTATATATACACACACACACGGTAATCGGGTAATCGCACACAGGAGGGAAGAACAGCTGATCTGAATACACATGATGACTGGAGGACACAAGCTGAACACAATGACAACAGACACAGACTTTCAGAACAAAACAGGAAATCTAGAACCCGAACCGGACACAAGGGGGGAGGACACAGAATAACTAGAACAGAGGGAAATAATCACAAAACACAAAACGCTGGGTCAACGACCCAGGACCATGACAGTACCCCCCCTCCAAGGGCTGGCTCCAGACAGCCCAAAACAAAAACAGACGACCAACCCAGGGCGGGCGGCGGGGGCCCAGGACGGAGGGACCAACACAAGCTCCAGCGAACCGAGAGAATTGTCCAAAACAAAAACACACATGCTGGAGCACGAGAACAAAACACAGTTCAGGAGGCCGGCCCGGAGGCTAACAACTCAGAAGTCCAGGACAGTTCATCTTCTGAGGCCGGCCACGTCGGCGACGTAGATCCATAAGCCGACCGAGCGGAAGGCAGCGGTGGCGGAGTGGAGGCAGTTCAGGGGGCCGCCCGTGCACACGGCAGCGGCGGCAACAGGGAAACCGTTCAGGCGGCCGACCGTGCGGACAGCAACGGCGGCGATGACAGAAGTCTGGAGGCCGACCGTGCGGACGGCAACGGCGGCGATAACAGAAGTCTGGAGGCCGACCGCGCGGAAGGCAGCGGCGGCGTCTAGGAGGTCGTCCATGTTGACGATGACGCTCCACCAGCGGCCTGGCAGATGACCGCCGATGTCGAGGCGGCAGTTTGGGACCCGAAGGTGGCGTGGCCGTCGCAGCACCAGACGAGACCGAAGCAGAGGCTGGACCAGACGAGGCAGCTGATGAGGATGCTGAAGCAGAGGCTGGACCAGGCGAAGCTGAAGCAGAAGCCGGACCAGGCGATGCTGACGAGGATGCTGGAGCCGGGCCAGGCGATGCTGAAGACACGAAGGCTGGAGCCGGACCAGGCGATGCTGACGAGGATGCTGGAGCCGGGCCAGGCGATGCTGAAGACACGAAGGCTGGAGCCGGACCAGGCGATGCTGAAGACACGAAGGCTGGACCGGGCGAGGATGAAGGCTCGGAGGCTGCAGCTGGCGAGGATGATGAGGCTGCAGCAGGCGACGGCGTGGAAGCCGGAGACTGTAGTGCTGCAGGCGTGGAAGAAGCTGCTGCTGCCCGCGGCGTGGATGAAGCTGCAGCTGGCGAGGATGATGAGGCTGCAGTTGGCAGCTGGACGGGCTCCTCGGGCCCTCCAGCTGACGAGGCAGGAGGCTGGCTAGGTTCTCCTGAACCTCCAGCCGATGAGTCTTGAGGCTGGACGGGCTCCTCGGGCCATCCAGCTGGCGAGACAGGAAGCTGGGCGGGCTCCTCGGGCCCCCCAGCTGACGAGGCAGGAGGCTGGACGGGCTCCTCGGGCCCCCCAGCACCGGGGCCCCTGGAACACACAGGTCAGAACCAGTAGGCGCACGGGCCTCTGGCAGGCACAGTTCAGAACCAGCAGGCGCACGGGCCTCTGGCAGGCACGGGTCAGAACCAGCAGGCACACGGGCCTCTGGCAGGCACGGGTCAGAACCAGCAGGCACACGGGCCTCTGGCAAACACAAGGCAGACTGCAGCTCCACAGAGCATTGACCCAGCTCGGGCAGCGACAGCCGGATACAGTCCTCAGCTGGCTTCTTAATCTCCAGGGGTCCAGAGTCGGCCGGGGGCTGGGAACCCAGCCTCTGGGGAGGCCCTGGAGTGCGTCACAGTCTCTGGGCTGGCCAGCTGTTGCGGACTGACTACTGCGTTATGTGGTGTGTCTCTCTGCTTGACATGAACAGGTGAAAAACAGTGCTTTTCCGGTTGGATGGACTGGACTTGTAGTACAGGCGGAGCTGGTGAAGATGGTGGCTGAATAGGTGGCTGAGCTGGTAATAACGCTGATGAGTCTCTTGCCAACTGAGCTATTGACTGAGCCACGGATTGTAACAAGGTGTCTAATAGGTCTGGCTGTGACTGTAATGGGGGTGACGGTTGAGTGGCTAACTGAGCTAGTGGCTGCTGGGCGGCTAACTGAGCTACCGGCAGGGCAGCCGACTCAAAAAACACAGCCCCGGAATAAACAGACACACAGTCCAAAACAGAAAAAGGGTCCTTTTCACTCACCACAGCTGGCAGTTCCAAAGTCCTAGTCTTCGGCTGTGGGGTGATGCGCCGACGGCGCGATCGTCGCTTCCTCCCGGGCAAAACCTCCGGCGGGCCGGGCAAAATCTTCGCCGCCGGGCTGAGTTGGGAAGCGGTAGCAGCTGGTGGGTGAAGGTGCAGTTCGTTGAGTATGAAGTCCTGTGCGAGCGGGTGAAGAGAGTCCAGCAGCCAGGAGTGAGCAGAGATGAGCTGCTGTAGCCTGGCTTCTACAGCGTGGAGACACTCTTCCCCCTCATGCTCGAGCCATAGGTTAACCAACCTGGAAACAGAGTCAATTAGTTCCTCCCGAAGCTCCTCGGGAGGTGCGGATGCCGCTGGGTCCATGTTTGGTCGGCTCGTACTGTCACGGCTGGCGGAGTGAGCCGTGTGGTGTGGAGGAAAAGGAGGACCCAAAACCTAAATACTTTGGAAATAATCTTTAAATTGTTCTGTCAAAAATGATCAAATTGAGCGTAAATCAAACACATGGTTTAAAGGAGAAACTCGACATCTGATGAAACTTTCACAAACCTTTTACTTGGTAGAAAAGTCACCCAGTGCAGAAACCTAAGTGTTTGTGTGGCTGGCTACAGTAAAAAACCTTCTACATGTTCTATGAATAGCCACTGGAGTGATATAACCTGGACAGAGACCGTAGGAATGAAGCGATTTGTGCTTAGAAACCAGCATGGTGATTAGGTTGAAAAGGTTGAGTCATTTAGATTTATGACTTTAGTGATTTTTTCCTCTTTTATTTGCCGAGGTTTAGATATGCATTCTCCTGCCAATCTAACGCAGGTGAGTGGATTGATGTTTGAAGTACATAGCAGTTCCACTGAAAATGGATTACAGCCAGGCCTTTGGTATTCCTGATCAGGTTTTTCAGTAATTTGAGAGCCTCAAAATAAATTCCATTTACCTCTGTTGTACTGGTCTGTAGGGAAAAAAAACTGTTACAGAAAAATGTACCTTTAAAGTTAAGAAAATGAAAAGAAAACCCTACATTATCTGCATATGCCTCATTTCTGATCAGCATGTTTTTTGGTGTTTTTGCGAGCCAAACAGTGAAGAGAGTCTTAATAACTGATCTTCTGGAAGGAGCTGAAATTGTTGTTGGAGCCGTTTTGTACATTGGAGCCACTTGGGATTCCTTCACCATGGCAGCAAGACAGGGATCACTGATCCCTCTGAAAGTTTCTTGGATATTACAATCACAGGACATCTGCTGCTACTAATGCTCCCCCCGAGGACTTGTGAGGAATGAATATTAAGGAATGAGTAGTGATGGTGCAGACTATTAAAAGACTGAGTTTAAAAGTAATTGGTGGTTATGTCTGCATTAATATTATAAAGTTAATACTTTCGGTTCTCTGAGATGTGTGTTTGTAGGAGAGACACACTGAAGCACACCTCTCTAAACACAAGCAGTAGGAAGCAAACATGGTAACAGTAACCAAAGCACCTTCTTATGCAGTTAAAGTATGATTATGATTGATAGATGACCTTTAAGCAACAGATACACTATCTGAAACAATACAGTCTAAGAAACAGCAGATAAACGCAGCTTAATGTCACAGTACTGGGCCTCTGACACAGTGTTTTTGTGTTTCTCATGTTTTCATTTGGTATTGTTGACTTTCCTTTTGAGTCTATTCCCTTTTGTGCCTCCCTGCGTTGTCTGTCATGTGTATCTTGCATGTGAAGTTCTGTCTCCACATTGAGTCATCTGTTTCCCACTCGTGTCTCTTGCTCCCTCTGTTCCCTGTGTTCAATCAGGCCGTGTCTTAGGGTGTGTCTCATGTTTCCTGTTTTATTTTGATAGTCTCTTGTCCTGTGTCCAGCGTATTCAGTGTTTTCATTGTTGGAAAAAAATCTGTTTGTGAAATTTCTTTCTTCCTAGTATTCCACAAACAACTGTAAGTGGGATTATTGCAAAGTGGAAGAGTTTATGAACCACAATGACTTCGTCACAATATGGCAGACCATGCAAAGTTGCAGATGAGATTGATGAGTGCTGAGACACGTAGTGCAAAAAATGTACCAACGCACTGCTGACTCAATAACTGCAGCGCTCCAAATTTTCTCCGACATTAACATCAGCACAAAAACTGTGCACTGGGAGCTTCATGGTATTGGTTTCCATGGCTGAGAAGTTGGTGTAATGTGTAGGTACTTGGTACCTACACTAGTTCTTTTGTCCATATGCTGTATTTCCTGTCACGTCTTTGCTTTTCTTAATAAGAACAAAATGTTAAAATGGGAAGAGTCAGATCAAGCCTAACAGACAGGTCATCAGGAGGCCTGACAGGATGTACCATTCTTTGTTTCAATGGCACAGCAACGTTACTACAGACAGATTTGGTTATCAGTTGCTGTGCAAGGCCTGAATAAATCAAATGATCTGCCGATTCAGCCCACAGATTCTCTCCATTAGTTCCTTCTCATGAAACCTCGCCTTTGTAATACTGTGTAATGTTAGATTCTCACATGGACAAAATGCCTCAAAAAGATATAAAGCATTAGTGGCTCTGCATCACGAGTGGCACTGGTACCATTTCAGTCTCTTTTATTCCAAGTGATATTGGTATGTTTAATGGAAAACTGCACTCTGTCTGGGTACTTGGACTACTCTTGCACTTCAGAGCTTTGCTCACTTGGTACAAGTTTCCTTTTTTCTGTATTAGTTTTGTGATTTATTGTTGACGCTATTGTTGTTGTTCCTTTGTATTCTTGTACGCAAACCCTTACTAGAGAGCAGATTTGCCCTTGTGGAACAACAGCGATAACTCTGAACCGCAAACATCTCAGCAGTAATGGTTCCAACATACATTGCTGTACATTTAGGTTTGTTTGCTATTAAGATTTTTTATGAATGCTACAGAACGATCTCTCCTAATGTGTCTGTGTGCACTAACTGTTGTAACTCTGTCACTTTTCGGCATCATTTCACCAGCGGTGCTGTTATCTCAGAACTTCTGTTTCAAAGACTCCTTACAATAACTGTGTATGTGTGTGTGAGTTTGTAGTAAAGGATGTTTATATAGGCTATACACAGTATGCAGTACAAATCAGGAGAAGCTGATAATCGATAACTACCCTGAAGTCTAATTGCCAAACAACGCATTTCTCCAAGATATAGAAACAATACGTCAAAGAAACACGCAGAATAAAATGAATTGATTACTGTCTATAGATTTGTATTTCAGAATGTGCAAGCATGCAACCAGGCAGACACACACAAACACACACATAGACACTCACGTTTTTCCTTCTTACATGTAAAAACCAAACAATAAGCCTCTTACATTGTAATTAACAAAGAAACAGAAGTTAACAATAGAATCTGATGATAAGACACGTTTTTGAATGTTCCACCCAAGCCACAAAGCAGCGTGTGCGGTCTGATAAATAGGCATAAACGCCTGGTTTGCAGAAACGCTGTGACTGTGGAACTGCAGAACATTTCTGTTAACATAACTGAACTCTGCTGTAAAGAAAACAGTGTCATTTTGAAAAGGAGCTTTTCTTGTGTGGCTGAAGGCTATGAAGTATACTTTAAAGATCGCGCAGGCTAATAGAGCAGGACTCGAGCCTTGGTTTCAAAGGTGGTTTTTATGGCTTTTTGCCTGATCTGAGCTCATAGATTGTGTTTATTTTCTCTTTATTGTTACTGTGGGCCCATTGTCCACATCACTCTGCTTCACTGAAATGTGCTTTCTTCAGTGTGAATTACAAGTTTCTAAGGGAACGTTCTGAAGCCTGAACTCTTGAGTCCTGCTGAGGTCACTTCAAAGGGCACAGAAAAAAACCCTGCGGCGTATTAAAGGTGGTTCCAGTCAGCAGGGGTCATATGTAATCACTCCTCAGGTTACCTCAGTATGGAATCTTAGCATGGAGGGGATTTTTTCCGTACTTATTTATTTAATTTTTCATTGCTGTGGATAATATTAAGATATATTTTTTACAAATATCTTTTTATTGCATAGTGAGTACATTGGGGGCATTTTAGATGAAATAAAATACAATTGTTTAATCCCTGAGAGCCTGAACCTTGGAAAAAAAACCCTAACCCTATGTATGAACTTTAATTAGCATCATATTTGCTAAATTTCTACAATTCTCCGATGCATTAGAATGTATTTTGGAATTTATTTAAGTTTTCTGGACGTAAAGAAGTCAAACTAATGATGGAAAGTTCTCAAAAAACTCACAAAAGCTCATGTATTAAATATAATACAGCCACTGTCAAGGGTTTAAATTGGGAAATTATCAGAAAATATTTATACCACAAGGGAAGAATACACTAAAAATATTAACAGATACTTAAAAGTCGTAAATGTTTTAGTATGGCGGTTTACGAGGGTGGACACACTTTTGGAAGAACTTTAAAGTGGCCATTTGAGGGCCTCCAGGTTTTTGACCCCCTTCGCTTCATTTTGAAGCCTTGTGGACTGAAAGTTTTTAACAGGCATTCACTAAGGGAAGCAGTCTTTGTAGCTGTGTCTTTATTCTGAGAATCTTGTAGAAAGGACCGAACAGAAAGTGCTCAAACTCTTGAGAAAGTACACGTCGCATTTTCTGTGCAGATGTTGCAAATACTTGACCTTCGTACAGTCGCAGTACAAATATATGTCTGATTGAATTAATAGAGAGTATGAAACTGAGATGCTGCTTGTGTGTAGATATTCTTCCCTTTATAGATTGTGAGTTGATAGGAGACAAGAGAGAATATCTGAAGTAGTATTGCATGGGTAGTGTATTGAACCCTAAGGGCCCTGTCACAAACACTGGTCAATACAGAAAAGAGAACATTTCCCTACTCGTTGCAAGTGGTCGCTGGCAGTCACTGTGAAATTGATTGCTAAAGCCGTTCACCTTCAAACAACAATCTTTGCCTTTTGAAATGTGTCGGTTTCAGTGGTAAGGCACAACTTTTATTCTGGTGTAAAAACCAAAAGCTTACGTTGCACTTTTTCTTGTAGTTAATGTTTTTGCAGACAAGTTGACTTCTTCCACGTAAACTGTGGGCATCTGCAACCAGAACAATAATAATGAGGCTTTTGGTACAACTGGACTGGCTGCTAATTGGACTCTAGAAGTGTATTACTGAGGCCTAAGACCACCAGAGCAAATCAAATAGTAACTGGACTTAAGTGTATTCTGGAGCGCCTAATTTTAAGTTGTCAACTGAGAGAGCTGTATGGCACAGAAAGACCAGACGGTGTAACAACTGGTTGGTTTAAATGCGCAACAAATGATATCAGGGAATGTTTTGTTAAAAAATAAATATTGACTGAGTTTCTGGAAAGAGAATAAAGGATAGTGGAGCTGCATACGTTAGCAGTTAGAAGAATCAGTCACATTCAGCTGTGGTGGTTCCTGCTTTGACTGAATATTTTGTGTTTCGGTTTAACTCCCCTCCACACATCATACTGTGTGTGTGTATTTAATTTCTAGTATTTAAACGTCACAGAGAAAATGTGGGTTTTTACTCTTTTCCAGTTCTCCTTTATGAGATTTTGTGGTGTGTGTGTGTGTGTGTGTGTGTGTGTGTGTGTGTGTGTGTGTGTGTGTGTGTGTGTGTGTGTATGTATGTGGTGGACGAGGGTGGCCAAAGGTAAACCTCGAGGGTGGGGGGTGGGGCATACAGCTGAAAAGCCACTGTAAGCTTAAAGAAGTTTGCAAAATGCAGCAAAAATGCTTAGCCAGGAGTTTAACAGATGAAAATTATTCACTGGGGCACCATGTAAGGAAAACCAGACCTACTGGGAAAGAATTTGAAAAATAAAACCATGAGCGAACATGCATAAACTCAACTGACTGTAAGTAAGTTTACACCTTTTAAGAAGCCGAGAAATGGGCCCGTCTCTGCATATTTCGATCATGGAAACAAAAAAAATTATTTTAACCTCATGAAAAAAGTTCAAACTTCATACTGGACTGTGTGCTGAAGTTCATAAAGGGAGGTCATATCATTGGAGATGAAATTAGTTCATTTAAATAGTTAATGCTGACTGTGAATGTGAGGTTATTTGACTCCTAATAAGCTTCAGCCTTGTTAGCCAGACATGCTTGTTCTTTCACGCCACAGACTACCTACAGAAATGGTAAATGGCCTGTATTTATATAGCGCTTTACTAGTCCCTAAGGACCCCAAAGCGCTTTACATATCCAGTCATCCACCCATTCACACACAGGTGATGGCAAGCTACATTGTAGCCACAGCCACCCTGGGGCGCACTGACAGAGGCGAGGCTGCCGGACACTGGCGCCACCGGGCCCTCTGACCACCACGGGTGAAGTGTCTCACCCAAAGACACAACGACCGATACTGTCCAAGCCGGGGCTCGAACCGGCAACCTTCTGATTACAAGGCGAACGCCCAACTCTTGAGCCACGATCGCCCCATCACAGAAGAGTGATGTCGCCACCATGACTTCACTGACTGGGTCGTACACAACTGTTCTAAAGCCCTGAGGCTTGAGTCCCTTATGCAGTTTAAATTGGTATAAAACGGTGTCCTTATTCTACAGTGGCCCTGGGAAATGTCAAATACACCACAACCTGAGAAAAAAAACCCAGCAAAATACACAAAACACAATAGAAATAAAGAAAATACACAAAGGAAATCGAATAAAACACAAAGGAAGTTTTTATGGGGAGGCAAAAAATGGTAAATGGCCTGTATTTGTATAGCGCTTTTCAAGTCCCTAAGGACCCCAAAGCGCTTTACACAACCTGTCATCCACCCATTCACACACACATTCACACACTGGTGATGGCAAGCTACAATGTAGCCACAGCCACCCTGGGGCGCACTAACAGAGGCGAGGCTGCCGGACACTGGCGCCACCGGGCCCTCTGACCACCACCAGTAGGCAACGGGTGAAGTGTCTTGCCCAAGGACACAACGACCGAGACTATCCAAGCCGGGGCTCGAACCGGCAACCTTCCGATTACAAGGCGACCTCCCAACTCTTGAGCCACGATCGGACATAAAAGCTGCAAAAGTGGAAAAAGTGGAAAAGGGTCGCATTGAGACACGCTTAAAAGAAGCAGAAGATTCATCTATGTCGTCAGGCAGAAAAAGATGCATGTGGTGTGTGTTTTAATTGCATGATTCATACAATTCTACAGATAAATGTTCGCTATTAGCTGTTTACTGGTAGCTTCTCACCTCCACAGCTGTTCTATCACGCTCTTGTCTCCTAAAAACACTTCTGTTGTGTTTCGTGAGGGTTTTTTCTGGATGTTTTTCTGTTCCTTTGTTGTCTTTTTCCCCTACTATTTCTGTTATGCGGCTTTGCAGCACTTTCTGCTGTTTTCTCAAGTTGCCATGCGTTTGACCCCTCAGGACCACCGTACTGTACCATACGGATGTCATGAAGGGGGAAATTAGCCAAGGAGACCAAAATCCCTGTTTCTTAACCAGCTGTATTCCTGTTTATTTCTGCAGGTTAAGTTTTAAATTTTAACATAGTCTAAGGGGACTGACTCGTTTTTTTGGAGCCGGTCTCCAGGGGCCATTAGAGGAACTGCATTTTTTTATACCTCTGTGCTGGCTGCATTTCTTAGCCCTGGAGGTTTTTGCTTGGTTAAGTCAGATAAGTGTTACAGTCTCATGTTCCTCTTGGGTATGAGGGAATATTATTGGTTTTAATGAAGTGAAATACAAAAATCATAACAGAGCCCCCCGGATGACACCACTGACAACCCATTTTTTGTGTCTTGTGTTTCTTCTCCTTTATGATTTTCATGTTTTTATTACAAAAGTTTTTGCCTTGATAATTAGTAACACTTGAAATACAAACTTTGTCCCGGGTTTGTAGCAACATAGAGGTGATACAAAGACTCAAAGAGATGAGGCTGAAAGATGCAGGGGGAGGTGATATTATAATCAGCACTTCCAAAGCTACCAGTGCTGAAATTAAACAAACAAAAATTTTAAGCAGCAGAGATATCAGCCTGTGATGATTGCCACTGGGAAGGATTTGTTAAGGGCGAAGAACGATGACAATCCAACGCTGTCCCCTGAAGAAAGGAGCATTTGGACAGGCTGGATGGGGAATTGCCCGAGGCCCTACTAAGGAACAGAAGGAACAGCTGTCCTTGACACATACACTGCACACAAATATCTGTGCAGGCACGCAGACAAACACATGTGCATGGACATGTACATGCAGAGTGCACACACAAACACACACAGTCAAACTAAGCCTGTCTATTGTTGCCTGGGGGCATATTGTTTGCAGGGAGGCGATTGATTCCACAGAAGCCGACGGGACTGCGGCTCATATCGAAACCTCATATTTCTTGCACTGCAGAGGAAGCACCTCGTATGAGGCTCTGTGCAGACGTGTGTCCAAACGCAACCTTAATAAAATATAAAAATCATCTCCAGTTCCATTTCTCCTATAACTCAGATTTATGTCCCTCTGCGACTTGTTAACATAGAAGGTCATTAACTGACCCATTTAAAGCAGACGCTGCTTAAGCCATCTGAGAATTGATAAATCAATGCGACACACATACACGCACGTACTGTACATAAACAGATACTGGGTCTTTAGGGAAGTGTTAAGGTGCTGGTGAATTATGGCAGCCATTATGTTTTCACATGAAGCGTTTCCTGCTTATCGGCTTGTGTTGGCTTCACAGAAACACTTCATCTTCCTTCTTGGTGGAGCTTTGCTCTTGTTGAAAAATAGAAACACTTTTGGCATAAAAAGTTACCGTCTGTCAGCCCTGTGTTTAGAACTTAAAGGCAGCACTAAAACAGCGATATAGCGCACATCTTCAACTCATAAACAGCATGGAGGCGAAATATGTCATCTTGGAACATCATGTACATTATAAAAAAACAACAAAAAAAGATGACTGTCTCCATTAGATTTGTTACACGCCAGCTCTATTAGAAAGCCTTTTACGGGTTCTGCATTTGGCTAGAGTCAGTGTCACAACTGGTAACAAAGACCGTCCAACACCTCCAGGATGGCACTTCAATATGCACCATTGCCAAAAGGTTTGCTGTGTCTCCCAGCACAGTCTCAAGAGCATGGAGGAGATTGCCTGCCTCTTGGAGTTGCTCTAGGAGAGCTTGGCAGGGCTGTAGAAGGTCCTTAAACCATCATGATTATGTCAATAAGGACCCAAAGTGTCTAGTGGGTCCTCTACTCACTGCCTGTCATGGTGGAGCCTGATTGACATTTGCCATAGGATACCAGAACTGGCAGGTTCACCACTTGCACCCTGTGCCTTTTACTGATAAAAGAAGGTTCACGGTGAGCATGTGTGACAGATGTGAAAGGGCCTGGAAAAGGTGTGGAGAAGGTTAGGCTGCCACCACCAAGCTGGTCATGCTTGGTGGTGGGTCTGTGATGGTATGGGGAGGTATATCTATGCAGGGACGCACAGACCTCTACAGGGTAGCCAACAGCAACCTGACTGTCATTGGGTATTGGGATGAATTCCTTGGATCAATCGACGACAGACCCCACTTTAATGCAGTGGGTCCTGGTGCAGGACAATGCCCGGGCCCATGTGTGAGAGTATGCACTTATATGAATATGAACAGACGTCTGTGAAAATGCTAAATCAAAATGTTAGTGATCTACAAATACATCAAAGGCAAGTAGATAATTATCAGTCATACCTGTATGTTTCTGACACAACAGTACTTGTTGAAATAGATGTTTGCAAGATAATTGGCGAGGCAACAATATGCTCACCAGTCTAGAAAAGTGGAAGAAGTTCAGTTCTGCTATACTGTATCTTTTTCAGATTTTCCTTTCTTTTAAGGTACTACAAGTCCCCGTGCAGACCTCTAAAACGTATCCAAGTAAAACAGAGTGTGAAAGGAAAATCAATCCTCAAACAACTTGCTCACAAATCATAGATGTGCACTGAGGGGGTCACAAAAAATCTCTGCTTTTGATTACAAGCAAAAAGGGAACCACAACTCTAAAAGCCCAAAGTGCACTTTTAAGTTTGTAGAAGTCTCTCGTGTGGATGAATATCATTAGCATCAAACTGTGCTATTCAACAGCCATGGGTACGTACCTAAAGATTTCTCTCCAGATGCTGCTGATCCATCCATGTATCCAATGTTCCCTCTAATTTTTCACATGTCTGAGCAAACACACAAACTCCCTGAGCGATCCCTTGGACCACTGTGAGCAACATTAGACGTGTGCACACAACTTTATTATTATTATTATTATTATTATTATTATTATTATTATTTTGCTCTGACTTGTATTGTGAGTATGAGTCTGTGGTCTGGGAGAGAGTCCTGTATGACATTTAATTTCTGTCCACTATGAGAGAAAGGAGAACATCCTGATACCTGCAGGCCTGACAACAGGAGATGTATCACTCCTGTCAAAACTATTGACTACACTACACACTAACTACACAAGATTTGCGCTAAACCTCTCAAATCTCGCACATCTCAAAACACCGCTGTCACTCCTAAAACTTCCCCCTTCCTAAACAACTAAATGCCATGTTGCCATCTAATTTGATTGGTCGACATGGTACATTTTTCGACCAATAGGAAAGGCTGGGGGAGGGGGGGTGTTTTTGCTCACAGGCTTTCTAGCGTTTTCCTTATAAAACGCAGTTTTTACCGTTTCTTCCCACAGTAAATATAAACAACGATAGTGTTCAGGAAAAATAACAAACATTGCATATATTTTTTATCATAACTCTGGTTTTCCGTGGTCTATCAACACAATTTAAAAACTATAAAAAACTATAAAGTCCACACTTTTTCCGTCAATTGTTCCGTCTGTCCTGCTCACATCTCCAATGGTTGTACACGTTGTAATTAACGTGGCTTCACTCCACATCAGCCACGCTGCTTAACTAAAACACCGGTGTCGGCCCATAAGGACGCTGTCATAGCCTGTCAGCAACGTTGATTAGCTGCTTATACACAAATGCGAATCGCATTATTGGCTGGACTATGGGATAAAGTGGCATCGTTCTAATCCCATATGGGAGCAGCCAGTCACTCACTGACTAACACTACAAAACAGAGTTGTTAAAGTATTAATGTTAATTTCAATTCAGGTTAGAATTTTTTTTGTGCACAATGCAGAATTTCTGTGCGCAGAGACTGTGCCAGCAGTGCGCAATTAGAGGGAACATTGCATGCATCCTTTTTTTTTCTTTTTTTTACCACTTATCCAATTTAAGGTTAAAGAGGAAGGGGCTTATCATTTGACTGGTTGCCAATTGACGGCAGGGCTAACACAGAGAGAACAAAAGCATTCATACTACAGCCAATTTAGATGCATGTCACACAGGCACGGTGACAACATAGAGAAGGTCCTGGTGGGTTTGAACTCAGGACCTTGGTGAGTGACCACTGTGGTGCAGTGGTCACTCACCAAGGTCCTGATTGACTGATCAATTAAACAGGTTGTGTTAACTTTTTTTTGTTAACTTTGGTAGATAGCTAGTTGTGCCTTTACTGTGCTATTAGTTTTCCCCTGATGCCAGACTTTGCAGATGGCTCAGTCCTCTCATTAAAAATTACTAAAATTGATCTGTGGAAGGAGAGCTGGATTGATTTTTTTTAAAAGAGACACTTTGAAGAAGAGGGTCCCCACCAACACTTGCCTTTACAGTGACCATTTTACCTGTGAAATTATACTGAATTACTGGAGACAACTTTCCCTCCCTGGACTTCATCTTCACATCCCATAGCCGTGTGCTGCCCTGTTCACTGCAGCAGTACACACCACCACAGTTTAAGCTTTCTTACTGTTCACCAACACAATGGCACTGTGATTAGCACTGTTGCGTCACAGCAAGTAGGTCCTGAGTTTAGTCCCACCACCTGGATTCTTTGTGGAGTTTGCATGTTCTCCCTGTGTTTGCTTGGGTTCTCTCTGGGTGCTCCGGCTTCCTCCCACAGTCGAAAGACAAGCAGTTAGTGGGGTTAGGTTATATGGTAACTCAAAACTGCCCATGAATGAGAATGATTGTCTGTCTTTATGTCTTAGCCTGGTGACCTGTCCAGGACGTACCCTGCATCTTGCCCTATGGGAGCTGGGATAGGCTCCAGCCCCCCTGTGACCCGGACTAGGATATGCAGAAGAAAATGGATGGATTTACTACAAAACTGGCAAAACAGGTGTTAAAATGAGATAATGCTTAAAACTTGGCCGTTCTCCTTGGGGTGATGGGATAGTTCTCTTGTCAGTGAACGTGCACTAAAATCATGCCTGCCAGCTTGAGAACTAAATAAGCTGACGTTCCATGGAACCTTTATATTTTAGTTTCTTTATATGAACTGTGAAAGGATAAAATACACTCAATACTTACACACAATTACAGATTTCCACCTTGTTGATGTGGATGCTGGATGAATGACTGTCACCTGCTAGTGTGCATTTCCTGAATCACTGACAGATGGTAAACAGCTGACGAGTAAACACACACTGCCATGCCATGCTTTCTGCAGAGCCGAGCATCAGCTGTGTTTGGAAGTAGTGATGTAATAAATGTAATAAAACTATTTTTTTTGTTTTTTTTGTTTTGTTTTTTTTGTAGCGTTCATTCATAGCCAACATTCATAGTCATAGATTTTTTATGTGCCATTATGTGTTGATGAGTTACTCACCAAAACTATAAATCTGAGCTGTAAAGAGAAATGTTTTTGTTGCTGTTTTTCACTAGCTGGGCCCACGTCCTCATTGAAGGTTGGGCAGCATTTTTTTAGTAGATAAAGGCGAATGGCTTAATCAAGAATTGAGGTGCGGTTTGGGGAAGGCCTCGATGGGGACTGGCGGTGTCTCCTGGGCCTGGCAGATCCCCATGTACTAATTTGAAGTGAAGAAGCGAGGGAATTGAAATTCAGATAATTTATCTCCAAATAATGTTACGATTGGTACACTGAATTGCCAAAAGTATTTGCTCATCTGGGTTAACGGGCATATGAACTTGTGTAACATCCCATTCTTAATCCATGGGGATTAATATGGAGTTGGCCTACCCTTTGCACATATAACAGCTTCACCTATTCTGGGTTTAGGGGGGTGTTTATGGGAATTTTTTACTATTCTTCCAGGAGCACATTTGTGAGGTCTGACACTGATGAGGGATGAGAAGGCTTAGTCTCTGCTTTAAATCCTCCCAAAGGTATTCTGTAACATTGAGGCCAGTCAAATTCTTCCAGACCAAACTTGCTCATCCATGTCTTTATCGATCTTGCTTTGTGTACTGGTGCACAGTCATGTTGGAACAGGAAGGGGCCATCCCCAAACTGTTCCCACAAAGTTGGTAGAATTAAATTACCCCAAATCTCTTGGTATGTTGAAGCATTAAGAGTTCCTTTCACTGGAACTAAGGGGCTGACTCCTAAAAAACACCCCCACACCATAATCCCCCCTCTACCATACTTTATATGTGCCACAATGCAGTCAAACAAGTACCAACAAACCCAGACTCATCCATCGGATTGCCAGATGGAGAATCATGATTTTTCAAAGCAGAGAACACATCTCCACTGCTCTAGAGCCCAGTGGTCACATGCTTGACAGCACTAATTCATTCATTAGTTTTAAACCTAATTTAAAGTTTGCAAGAAAAGGAACATAGTGTTTTGTTAGAGTAAAATAATAGCTGGGTGTGCTTTAGGGCACGATAGGGCCATTATCCTTGGTTTGTCAGCCAAATTCAACTGTCACTCATGACATGATGATGCTCAATGGCCAAATGTTTCAAAACAGGATTTCACCATCGATGGATGATGTCAGGGTGGGGAATCTTTTATCTTTTTTTCTTTGGCATTTCACAAATAAACAAATATTACTATTCAAGGAAAAAGGCAAATCTCAGAATGAATGTAAACAAAACCCACCTGACAACGTGGCCACTACTTAAAGCACAACACTGCCATGAGGTGATTCCAGGGGTCCTTGAGTAGCCAAACAATGCCCAAAGGACATTTCTATTAAGAGGGTAGGAAAGCACAGAGATTAAAACAAACACAGTCTGAAGGGGTAAATAAGTGACTTCTGTAATTGCTGAAGGGGAAAATCCATATCGCATGAATTAAAACAGAAGAGGACAGAAAGGGTAGTGGTCACAAAAGAGTCAATTTATCCAATGGAATCCAGTTTGAAATAAATAGAGAAAAGCACACGAGCGTGACTAAGAAAAAGTACATCTGGAAGAAAGTGAGTGGCAGTTTGTATGCAGAACCAGCTGGATTTCTTACTTGGCCAACCATGTGCTGCTTGACAGAGTGGCAATCCCCCGAGTGGCTATGATTGATTTTTTTTTAATCTTCACCTTTTTCTGCTTGACTTTTCCCCCCTTACTTTACTGGATATTCTGATTTGCCCAAAGGAAGCAATATATTAAGTCATCTGTTTATTGAACAAGTTTTTCCTACTATTTCAGAACAGCTCTTTGTCTGCTTTGTTGTATACTGGGACTATGAAGGTCTTAGTTGGTTCAGAAAAGGGTGAGTTATGTATTTAGTTTTCTCTTTTCTCTTGCTCGAGAGATGGTAGTATGTTATTGATTGCAAAAATGTATATATATGATAATCACAGATCCTCCATGTCAGTCTTACGACAGGAGAGCTTCATACCCATTTTCATGAAAGTGTACATTTATATAGTGTAAATGTAAAAGTAAGTAGTTCCGTGCGTTTGGTTACTTCCTGTCATAATGGTTTGATTGGTCAGCTCCTGAGTGGGCTCCACCCACCATTCCTCATCCAGGTTGTGTTCAGCCTTGACAAAAAGTCTTTATTTATATGGAGACTGCCAAAGTATGAGAAAGTTGTGCAGGTATGTGTGTATGAACTAGATTATCTGCCTGACAGTCTTCATCGATACGCACATTTTGCAAATTGCTTGTGAGAACCTGGGAACATTTCTGCTCCAAATCCAAGCAGCTGCTCAGTTTTGTCTTAATATCAAGAGCCCGCGCCAACTTGGAAATGTCCACTGATCATGCTGCATTCCTTCACACATATCTGTTTCTGTACAGAAAACATGCCCTCCACCCTCTGGAAACATGGGACTACAGAGCTTATGGAAGTGGCATAAAAACGACCTCTAAAATGAGTCTTAGTTTGACGTTGAAAAGACACCCAAAACGACCACATTTAGATTATAAAAAGGCGGTCCTACACACGCCTCTCGCCCTGTGACAACTGGGATAGGCACCCTGAAAAGGATAAGCGGAAGAGAATAGATTGAACTTCAAGAACATGAGGTATACCTTTAATTTTAATATTCATACAGGTGTTCTGACGTTGTGAAGTGCCACATCTTGACTGTCTCTGACCTGCTCCCGTGAATAAATTCTAATCAGACTTTTAGCTTAATGCTAATGGGACCGGGTGGAAGTTAGTTGATTGGCAGGAAATGATGTACACTTCTTAAAGATAAGTGATTAGTGAAGTAGCAAATGACTGGGCCTCATTAAAACACCCATGCTGTCACACACACACATGAACGTGCACACACACAAGCACGTCCTCTGGTGAATATGCATGAGACTTGATGCTTCCTAGTGGGATGACAGACTGTTTCCAGCCCCCTTTGATCTGAATGCCCGCTCACACACATGCGCACACTTGCACACAAACAAACACACTGTCCCTTTGAACCCTGGCCAACATGGTGGGTCAGGAACACACAGCCTCCAAACTGGACAGGAAATGGAGCCGGTCCATGTAGAAAACAGCATCAACAAACTCCTGTTTACGTGTTGCGTAGAATAAATGGACAGAGGGGGGAAGACATGAAGGAGGGGACAATGAGGAAAAAATACCAGCTGAGGACAGACAGAGCAACGTCTGTCGAGCCATTCTAGTACTGCCACGGTCTCTTAGGGTTGACTGTAAATGCAGCTAAGTATATTTGTGTGTATGCACAGCTTGTGCGTGCGTGGATGCAGATGTTGGAGTTGCTCATCCGTGAATGGTATACTGCGAGTATTTGTGTACTTTTAACTTGTGTGTCGGCGTGTCTTTCTGTTGAATAGGCTTCTTGTCATTGACCTAAAAACAGTGTGAGAGCCTGCCAGTGTCGCTTAAATCCTCTTTTCTTCTCCATTCCCCCAGTCTCTGTCTTCTACTCAGCGCACGCACTCGTCTTTGTGCATATGCGTGAGTCTTTTGGCGAGTGCGTGCACGCACGCGTCAGTGGCTGTCTCTATTTAAACATCATACAGACTCACAAATGGCGTTCCTGCCAACGGAGATGAGAGCACACTGTTCACAAAGACTTACTCTCCCGCTCTTTCTCTTTTCCACTCTCCTTCTTCAGTCCCTTTTTCACACTTTGAGGTACCCATGGGATATCATTAGTCTTATTACCGCATCGAGATAAATGAGCGCATGTATGTCTGTATGTGTGAGCACACTGTTACATATGTTTGTGTGAGAACCATGTGGTGGTGGAGCTGCTGAGATGCTACACATCCAAACCCACCCTGAAGGCTTGGATATAATTACGGCATATGAGTGATTACAGATGCTGCTTTCAAAAGATTTCAAGTGCAATGTTATTTTTCTTTTCCATCTTCATTCTGTCCTCCATCATGTGTGTGTACATGTGTGCTTCTTATTTAAAAAAAAGACACTTTTTCTTTAGCCTTACAAAAGGTAGAGCGATGTGCTGTTGTTTTATCAACCTTGGTAAAGGAGGAGCGATGTTGCATCACCAAATCTCTCCTTAAGGGGGTGAGGGTTAAGCATAATTACAGCTGCAGCTTTCATGTTTTCTCTTGCCTCGGCTAGTCTTCGCTGCCACCGCTGGCCTTTCGTTCCATATCAAAGGAGACTTTGGTCCTCTGGGGCTGCAGTCCCAGACAGACGTTGACACAGATTAATGCACACATATGCAGACCCGCACACATTCATCAGGATTTTATTTGGTGGTTTGCATCAGTTAGGTTTTAAAATGTTGTGATGTCGATCAAGATTTCATTTACATTTTAACTCTATTATTGATTTTGGGCAGTAGTCAGTTAGGCTTTGGATCTTGTTTTTTTTTAGTTCTGACACAAAAGCAGTTTTTGATTTTGCTGTCAGCTGTAGTGGACTAATTTATTAAACTTATTAAAGTTCATCACTTTAATCAAAAACACTTCTTCTCTCTCTCACTTTTTCTCAGCTTCTTTCCATCTGACTGTTTCAAAGTTTAAACCTTAAAGATTTGAAGGCATAACAATTAATTTTATTATAGAAAGAAGAATCTTTTACTGATAAATATGTGCATTAGTATGTAATTACTTCTTCTAACAAACTGATGCATTGATGAACGTATCCATTAAAGATGCATAGTTGCAGTTTGTGGAAGCCATACTGTTGCCCCACTATTTTGAATACAGTGGCCAAGGCGAACATCATGTTCCATCTAATCACATTTTACGTATGTGGTTAGAGACTGGCCACACATGTTGAACACATAACTTATTTTTTCATTTAAAGATCACAAATAGCTCTTTTAAACTATATGTGACCATTTAACCTTTGCACATGTAGCTATGTAGCTTTCCGTAATCTCTTTCTCATTATGTCTTTCTCCTCCCTCATTACCGCCTCATCCTTTTCCTCCTCACCTCAAGGGTCACCTCTTGAACTGAAGTCAAGGCTCTAACACACAAAAACTTGCATCAAAATGCTAATTTATTGATGTTGTTGTCAGCTGATTAGACATATGACCCTGCTGTCCCCAGACACCTGACGCTTCCTAATCTAAACAGCAACGACAAGTATTTTTAAGCTAACATTAGCCAAGCTACTGTTGGGCTTGAGAGACCTAATAGTCCCACTTTCTCTCTGCTAAACAGTTTGATGACATTGTTGCAACACAAGAGAGCTTATTCACGATGTCTGAGTCCAACAGTGTTAGATTCACTTCACAGAAAGTTTCACTACCATCGGCTAACAGCAGCAAAAACAGCAGTGCTTACCTCGGGGGTGGCTCCTGATGTGTCCATTGGACTGTGAATGTAAGCTAGAAAGCACTTAGACATATGAAAAAAATGTTTGCATACATGTGTGTGTGAATGAAGCATGTTGTATAAAGCACTATAAAAGTGCTATCTAAGTTCATTTATCATTTACTGACAGGAAAGGTGATCATACCCCAATAACTCAACTCAGTATCACTGTCATCAGACGGAAGTGAGCTTCAGTGACTCATCAACTCGTATCAGATGACTTTTTTTTACACTTCCTATAGAGTAAATAGACTGGACACATATCGACAGCTGAGGTAAGACAGCCTTTTTCTCACCACAGGTGAATGGGGGCATCATACATGTGTGATAATCTAAATGAAAGTTTATTTGAACACAATTATTTATGGTGCTTAGCATAAAAACCTAAAAAAAACCTAAGTGAAAATATGTTTCGATACAGTTCTCTGCATTTGAGTTCTGCTTTATTAAATCCAACCTATACTTCATCCTAACCTCTAAGCAACATACCAGGTTTAGCTTTGACAAAAAGCCAAATTGTAGACTGGGAAACATAAATATAACACTTAAGGGTCACATTTACTTTGGTAATGATATAGCAGTGCTTTTTAAGATTCACTTATGAACAAAAACTACCATGATGTGTTTTTTTTAAATTATTACACTGTGCTCTAAACATAAAATTATAGCTTTAAATCCCAAGTGATATTAATTAAATATTAAACAGCAACAAAGCCTTTGAACTTTTTTATAGTGAAATTTAAACTCTAAAATGTTTTCTTAGTCATCTAAGTCGTAAAAGGTCTAAAAGTTATTTTAGACCTGAAGAAGATTTGCTTTCTTTCCAAGCTCCTTGGACTCTTCACTCTAATCTAAAATGTGTTAAACTGTAACTTTGAGAGTAAATATTTCATGCCATATTCGGTGGCTCAGGTATTCAGGCAGGCAGCTGCTGAAAAAAAAAATCTATCTAAATCATTGTGTCACACCTCATGTTGCTCCAAGAAATCAAATATTCAAAAGCTTAAATACAGCCCATGCCTTTTCCAATAAACATCTTTATCAAACACCTGAGTAATGCCCTGATTATTTCCTTTTACCTCTTTCTAGAGCATGCACTTGGAATAGTCTGTCTGTGTTTCCTCATCAGAGAAGGCTCTTCCTCTTGTAGCATTTGCATATAGTTTTCTTCTGTTTCATTGTGCTTTCTGAAACCAAAGTGTGCTTAGATGAGGGCTTATTTCTTCCATACTAGCTCATCTTCATCTGCATTGTGACGGCTTCTGTTCCTCTAGCCACGGGCTAATTTTCACTTTTCTTGTCCCCCATTGCTGAGCAACGGCAGTAACATTAACCTAAAAATGTTAGCTGTGAGCTAGGAGGAAAGATGCTGATGAGCATGTGTGAACTCAAACAAAGGTTATGAGCACAAAAAAAAAGGAGATTGGTGAGGCAAGCTTTGGGTCCTTGTTGGAACTGAAAGTAACTGTAACATTGTAATACATCACACATTGTATTATGTATTGCATATATATATGTTGTAACTGTGACAATAGACATATACAATACACAACTGCCACAAATGAAGGTGACATTACCAGCAGCTGCACTGTGACAGGGGTCCAAAGCAACTCAAGAATGCTCGATAGGCTTCCTTCTCACCTCTGCTCTCCTCATGTCAGTCATCTGAAGCTCTCCACCTGTCGGCATTTTATTCTGCCTGCCTGTCTGCCAGATCGGTCGACCTGTAAGTGTGTTTCTCCACACTAAATGAGCGATTGTGTGTGCCCGTTTGTGTCTGAATGTAGGCCACATGCGGAGGAAATGTGGCGGGTAAAAACACACATGGAACAAATAGGGTCTGCAAGTGAATATTCTCAAACTGATGATAGTATACCACAACTGGCCAAAGAAAAACTGACAAAATTAATTGTGGATGATTGAAAAAAAGAAAAAAGATTTCTCTACACTTGGAGCCTTTATGCCAGCTGCACTTGTTGCTGTCTTCCATGTTTTCCTGTGTTTGTGGGCAAGGATAGACAAGAGCACCTGAAGCATATGCCTAGTTGCAGATTCGGTACATATGCTGCATATGGTCGTCACAGGAGGTCCCACTCCTCCAAAAGAAAAGAAGAAAAAAACCCAAAAAAGCGAAATAGGTGCTGTAATGTTTTCAGTATTTTGCTATTAAAATGTATCATAAGTTCTTGAAGCACATTCAGAGTTCTGCTTTAGATTTTGCCTCCTTTTATTTCTCAAGATCCATCAAGATGATCCCACACTGCTACAGTGATGTTAAGGTCCAGGTGCTGGGAGGCCAATCCATTACTGATAATCCTTCACTGTGCGTTTTTCTATCCAGGTGTACTTTTTTTTTTTTTACTGCATTGGCACTGGCAGTGTGTTTGGGATCATTGTCATGCTGAGAGATGAACCTGTTCCCAATCAGAGGCTTTTCTCGTGGTATTACACGATGGATTGAAATCTGACAGTACTCATAAATCCCAAACACCACTGGCTTAAATGCAGCACCAAGCCATGACAGAATCTCTACCTTTCTCTCTCCTGACCCCCTCCATGCATATTGGCAACTATTTGAGCTACAGATTTCAAGTTTGGATTCATACCTGTTGCCACTTCAGTCCAGTTCTTGTGTAATTTGGCATAGCTCAGCCTTTTCTCTTCCTCAGAAATGGCTTCTTGACAGCCACCCTTAAACTGACACGATTTCTGATCAGGCTTTTGTAAACAAAAGCTTGCTCAAGTGAAGGGAAAGATGCATCTCTTGGGTCCTGGTCTTTGCTTGATCTTTTACTATTTTGATACTGTTCATCTGTTGTAGTTTTTTTTAAGGCTTACCACTTTGTCTTTTGACTATTTGTCCAGCTTTCTCAAATTCCTAAAGGCACGATGCACATTATGCAGTACAAAAATACTGTTTTATGGTGTCAAACTGTGTTATCTATGGGACTTTTTATGGATTCATCTCTCTTTTTTTAGATAGGCTGCTACTAACAAAGTGACTAAAATCTTCTGTCTCCTCTATGTCCTCATCTTTAGTGGTCTCCACAGCAGGTATCTGCCTCCATCCTACCCTGTCCCTTGCATGCACCTCTGTCAAACCAACCATTTGCATGTCCTCCTTCACTAGATCCATGAACCTCCTCTGAGATCTTCCTCTTTCCTCCTGCCTGGCAGCTCCATATCCAACATCCTTTCTAGCATCTTTTCCTAGAACCTTTCCTAAGTTCTGTGTTAGCTGTAGATGGAACACTGTTTCATCTCTTGATTTAGGTGCCATTTCTGTGCTTAAATGAGCCACATTCGCTCACATTCACACTTATGGTTAATTTAGAATCACCAGTTAACTTAACTCCACTACTTGCATTTCTTTGGACTGTGGGAGGAAGCTGGAGTACCTGGAGAGAACCACCACAAACATGGGGAGAAGATGCAAACTCTACACAGAAAGGTAGATTCAAATTCAGGACCTTCTTGCTGTGCGGCAACAGTGCTAACAACTGCACCACTGAGCCGTCATAGTTAAGAAAAGTAGGAAATCAATGATTACGAGGCTTGATAGAGAATTTTCTTTATATTTGTGTCCTTGACTGGTCAAACCACAATAAATAACAATATCCACAGTGATTTTCCTGTGGTTTGAATATCGCGAGTCTAGGCAACTATCCATTCTTACTAGATTGTATCATGTCATCACAACAAGAATACATTTAACAGGTGTTAAGTTTTTGAATTTCATGCATATTTTACATGTTTTAATTACATTTAACATAGAAACATGAAATTATTTGGTTCAAATTACAAGTTAAACTCTTGTAAATGTAACAACCACCCAATTTCTCCCAATTTAACAGTCAGATGATCAATCAGTCGTTCATTCATTTATTTTAAAACAATTAATGATTCACCCATGAATCTAGCTTCTCCAATATTATTGTTGGTCACTCTAGAAAAAAGTGACGGACCTGATTCAAGTCGCCTTCACAGCTGCCTAAGATATTTTACGAGCTTTGCTGAGTTTGCTTTTGGACAAAAAACACAAAATCATGGTTATCTGGAAGAATTGTGCATACAGATGTAAACACATCACACATGCATTTAAAACTAATTATAAAACTTCACTCAGTTATAAATAGAAGTCATGTTGAACTAGCAGGTTAGTTCCTGACCCTGTAATACGTGCATGCATACACAGAGTGAATTTGCTCAGCTGTCACTGAGAGTACAGAAAGAGTCAGCATCTCAGACGACACCTCGACGGACAATTAATCAAATAACAATCTGCTAAAGCGACAGAATGGCCTCTGCAGTGTTCTGACACATTAGGCTCAATAAGATGATGTTTAATTGATACACAGAAACATACTGTAGGTGAACATTCACATGCAGTGCTCAACTCAAAGTCATGAAACTGGGACAGCGGCTCTTTGAGTTTCTTGAAAAGATGCTCACAGGAGACATCCAACCATGATCAGCAGCTATCCTGGTTACTGGCCTTTGTCCAAAGGAAAAACGTGTTGTTAAATACCTTAATGTGACACAACATCTCTTAAATATGCTTAGTTGTAAAGGTCTCGAAGCGAGACACTTTTACAGCAGGTTCGAGGTGTCCATGGCTCAGTTTCAAAATGTCCCACTGACTTTCAACAGTCACACAGGAAGTGATGTATTTTATATCCACAGTCGACCACAGTGCAGGGCGGATTTAGTGAACTACTGCATAGTGGTGCTGGGGTCCTGCCAACGCGCATGACTCACAGCTCAAAACTTCATTCTTATTTTCCAGGTGTTTTTGAAAGTCACTGTGTTGTGGGGAGAAAAAAAGATACTGCCAAACTAACACCAGAAGTATGACTCACTTGTTTTTACAGTGAATCAATTTGATTATGCATCTTGACTATTTTATTCAAGAGTTCAAGAATTTTTGCCCTTCGTTTAAACTTTTGGAACTTTTGAAGCAAAAAACAAAAACAAAACAAAAAAGCACTGAAATAATTTTGTGAAATCTAGATAAAGCAGGGGTGCTTTATAACAACACACACAGATTATAAAACTCTCTGCTGATACTTAGTGAAAATATCATTGTGGCTGATAGCAGTCAAGTCTTTCTTCTTTTCTTTTCATGTCACGCATTTCCAGTTTTGTTCCAGAGAAAAAAAGAAATCTTTATAAGTCATACACCTTCATATCAATCTTCATAAATCTCCTCGTATGTAAGAAAACAACTGAACTGTTTGTCACTCTAAATCTTTGTCACTCTGTCTTTAAACATTTAGCCGGTGAACAATTGATACAAGAGATAAATATTAGCCACTCGTGTGAGTGAATAATGATGCAACACAATCAGTAAATGATATCAGTCAACAAAGCAAATATATATATATATATATATATATATATATATATATATATATATATGAGCATAATCCTACCAAAGTCGCTTTTGAATAATAGATGGAGTTACTCTAAACTTTTAGTTGAGGTTCACTTGATATGTTTAAGTCTGCATAGATTACAAATCAGAGTGGATTTAGTTTGTTTGGTATTGAATATTGATTTCTGCTAAAAGCTCCCATGTGAACTGATTGTGTTTTAGTAGATCTATAAACTGATCACGCACAGTGTAATCAAAGCTTTAATGTCATGAATAAATCATTTTACCTCTAATAATCAAACCTTGGTTTGAAAAAGCATGTTGGGAAATTAGGATCATCAAAGTCTTAGTGCGAGGGCATCTAAGAAGAGGCTGAGGCGGACTGATGATCGCTGCAAATAATACATGCAAATCATACAGAGAGGGTGTAAGAATACTTTATGTTGCATTTCATTGATTTGTCCATCTAAAGGTAATAATCTTCCTTTTAGCGCTGCGTGCAGTGCAAATGAGCTTTGAAAACAACTACTGTGTGCTTCACTAATGTCGCATCTTTGAAGCATCCAGCAGAAATGTTCTCATTTATTCGATTTGTTTTATTTCCACCCGAAGAACGTCAGCTTGCTTGCCAGCTGGTGTAGGAAATGTCTCTTTAGCTGCTGAAATCTCCGCTACATTTACCAGCTAATCGATAACTTTGTCATTAATCTGGTGCTGCATGAGAAGGTAGGTGTGCCGTGGGCTTTTCAGAGCCTTTCTCCTGGAAACAGATGCTGATACATCTGGACGCAGTTCTGATGGGAGCAGAAGGAGTGAAAGAAATGAGTGTAGTTGAAAAGCTAAAACACGGCGCTGGAGGGAACTAAATGTAATGTTGACATCAGGACACAGGCGATAATGCCCTGTGGGCTCATTCTGACCATTGTTATTGCCTGCTGTAAATCTACCAAGTCAGACAATCTTCAGATTTTGAAGAATCCTTTAGTAAAAACACACAGAGTGGCTTTGATATGCTGATTAAGTTTTCTGTCATTTAACTCACCCTTTTTATTCCATCAATAATAATATGGTGATTCATCATTCAATACTTAAGTCCCTCGTGGGGATGCTTTAATACAGTAGGTCAGCGGTCAGCTGCCTCAATAACCCAGCAGAAGCAGGAGATTTAATATGCGATTCACAAAAGCTCCTGAGTGGTCTGCTGTGCAGTCCTGTATGATTTTACTTACCCCACATGCCCACAGAGGCAGACACGAGCATGGATTTATGCAAATGAATGAGGTGTCTTTCCCTCTGTTTCTTCCTTTGTCCCCCCACCCAGCCTCATCTGCCCCTAATTCCTAAATACTCAATCATGCAGGATGAGGGTCACAAGGCTCGGGTTCACTATAATGCCAGCCATCACCTGCAGCCATGTAGCGCTAGGTCACTGGATTTATATATAGTTTCCATATCCATTAATACAACACAAAACATAAGCCAGAGGACACCCAACTGTGTGTTTAATGTGCACGACTTTTAACAGAAGCTCTGATATTTTTTCTTCTTCTCTTTTTAGACCACAGTACATGTTGTAGTGGTGATATGTGGTTTCAGCATTCATAGCGCTTTTAAGTTGTTTAGCTATTTATCCGCACCCACGTGTGTGTGTCTGTTTCTGTATGTGTGTGTGTGTGTGCCTGCACTAAAGAGGCAGTTAATCTGACCATGTCTGCTGGCAGGACATCAGGTTGCCCCGTAGTGCATGTAGGCAAACAGCCAACCTTAAATAACATTGAACTGTTCAGTCTGGTAGGCTTCTGTCACTTCGCCTCCAGCTGCAGAGACCTGATGCTTCCAGCAGCGGCAGCTGGAGTGCAGATAGAAAAAGGCAGTAATGTGAAATCCTATCACTCCAAAACAAACTACAGTATATCTCTAATGCTATTCTGCACGGCTCTTCTAGTCTTCTAAAGAACTCCAGGCTGGATTTCATATAGTTTCGTGAAGAACTTTCACGGTTTGGGTTTGATAGTGCAGCACTTATACAGCTACAGTATGTCGCTCTCCAAATGGGAAAGCATCTAATCTAAATGACTGTCTGCTGCGCTTGAAGTGCCAAGCAACCCTCTCTCTCTCTCTCGCTCTCTTGGCTACCGGAACAGCTGGCTGGTGGACGCTTTAGTTCAGAGAAGAAGCGACGGATCGAGGCACATAGCTATAGAAACAGAGGGAGAGCAGAGGAAAGAGAGAGAGAGAGGGAGAGAGAGGTGGAATTCTAACGAATTAATCACCGTCTGTTCCCGTGAGTGTGTGTGTGAGAGAGAGAGAGCGTGAGAGTCAAAGGCAGTGAAATAGAGAGAGAGAGAGAGAGAGAGAGAGAGAGAGGAGGGGGAGCGGAGCCTGACGCAGTGTGAGAGGCAGAAACTGAGAGGAGAGAGGCAAAGAACGAGGGAGACAGCAGCGGGCAGGCAGCGCGTCACATCAGGCGCCGTTTTGCATCCAGAAAATCTTGACGCGGGTCAATAACCACATTGACTGATGCCGTGATCGCACGAGCCACTTCCCGGTCACCGCTCTTCACGGAGACCGCAGAGGAGACAAGCTGGGACAAATCAGTACAGACAAAGATAAATACACATATATATAAATATAAATATCCCAGTATCAACAAAACCACACATACTGCCAGAGGCAACGAGGGGACGTTGGTGCCGCGGACACCTGCGAGGCGAAGCTCTTCTTCTTCTTCTTTTTCTACGCTTGCATCTGGAACAGGTAAAGTGAAAAACCATGAGGAGCATGTGTGAACTGCGTGCAGGGCTTTCATGTGCGTTTCATGTGTGTTTCTCGTGATGGCTGGACTCGCATTGCGTAGGCAACTTTGAAATATGTCAAGCGCTCTGGCATTCCTGCGGTTCCGAATTTACCGACACTGAAGCCCGTGTCTAAGAATGTGTGTGTGTGTGTGTGTGTGTGTGTGTCTCTCTCTCTCTCTCTATGTGTGCGTGTGCACGTGCGCGTGCATTGGTGGTGAAGGGGGGGGGGGGGGGGGATTTGCTGAATGGCTATTCCCAGGCAGCTTGTCTTGACTGTCTTATCTCCATCCTCATGAGTCCATTGATAAATGCGGGCGCAGATACAGTACGTACACCCAGATTTACATTATCAGTCCGGTGGATGCATGCCTGACAGACACCGTGCTCAATTCCGTGCAAGTAATTTCTGTTCAGATTTTGATGCAAGCCTGCTCAGGATTTGGTAATATTTCTGAGGTGGGGCCACATTTTGCTCACATTTAGCTCGGTCACTTGCTCTTACTGTAGTTTTCGTCCCGGGACGCTCTGTAGTGCCAGAGCCTTCATACCCCTCTGCAGCCCCGTGTTCAGCACCTTGGACAGCGGCTCCACACAAGCCGGGTCGCCGGAGAGAAAAATCCTGCACTCCGAACTCTTCCCCCCCCTCCTCTGTGTTGATGATGTTTTGAAATCGTTATTTCAGCTGTAGATGTCTTACTTTATTCTCAAGCGGAAATAACTTTACACTCATATGATGCCGAAACAGTATTCTCCATAATTTCTGTTTTCCCCCTCTAAACACGCAGAGCACCTTCACCACTGCACTGTAGAAAATCCCACCATAGAAGAAATTGACCATGTGCAGGTGCAGGTGACTAATTAAAGGGGCATTCCTGGGATTTGGTATTATGTTACCTTAAAGTTGGGAGAACATGAGATTGGGTGAAAATTGGGTGTCTGTTGGTTTCCTCCCTTCAGGGGTCACCATAATTTCTCACACCTCAGTCGTTTCTCCACATTTCTCTTCCTTAACAATGGCTTCTTGACAGACAGCCTTCCACTGAGACCTTCTGATGATGCCTCAGTGAACAGTAGATGGATCAACTAAAAGTCCAGATGCATCTCTGAGGTCCTGTGTCAGGCCCTTGTTGGATTTTTCTTTTCCATTTCTTAAGGACACGACTTTCAGATACTGTTCTGTTATAGGTAGTTTTTTAGGCCTGCTACTCCTTTTGTCCTCTACTTGTCCAGTATCCTCAAATCTTTTAAGGACACACTGCACACTATGCCAAGATATGCCAGGTTTTCAACTAAAAGCTCTTTCGAGAATCACCTTGTTGACACAGAAATGCTATTTTATGTCTGCTAATTTTTATATATACATTTTTCCCAACAGGCTGCTAATTCCTCTTTAAGGGTCTCCACAGCAGATCATCTGCCTCCATCTCAACCTGTCCCTACCATCCTCCTCTGTCACACCAGCCCTCTGCATGTCCTCCTTCACTATATCCACAAACCTCCTCTGTGATTTTCCTCTTTTCTCCATCCTCAACTTCCTTTGTCAAGTATATCCACAATCACTCCTTTGCCCATGTCCAAACCATCTCAGCCTTGTGTCCTAACATTGTCTCCAAACTGCTCAACCTGAGCGGTCCCTCTGATGTACTCATTTCTGATTGTGTCCATCCTGATCACTCCCAGTAATCATTTTAGCCTTTTGAACTCTGCCACCCACTCCTCCTCCCATTGTTGTGTCAGCACCACCATCTCCAAACCATACATCACAGTCGGTCTCACTACCATCTTGTAATCCTTCTCTTTCCCTTTAATTTAGACCAAAATGAGGTCAAAATTAAAGCAGCTTATTACGAATCCCAAACATAATATTGTGTCTCCTAACTAGACCTTTTGTCAAACTTTAGTGTCACCTCCTGAGCTGCATAAGTCATTATTTTTCAGGTTTCATGATCATTGTGACAAATAAATGAAACTTCCTGTGTGAAACCAATGGTGAATCCCTTAAAGGAAAAACTGAATACGAGTAGAGAAACCTAATTAATGATAATTCTTCCTAATAGGGCACCGGGTGGGCTGGACTGACTTAATGAACACTGGAATAACGTGAAGTGTATTCACATGGTTTTCACAGTAACCGGATTTGAACCCTGTTGAATACTTAAAGTAGATTTTTGGGAGACCTTTTGTTACCTCTCATCGCCATCATGCAAACATCACTTCAACAGAGTTTCACACATTCAGAGTGACGAGCAGCAGCGCTGTTTAACACTGGGACTCGTGGTGGCTCCAGACTTTGCTAAATAAGTTTCATTCCTTCCCTCCATGCTTTTATTTGTTTCCACATCTTTTCCATAAATGAATAAACTGGCTGTGAAGCCATAAACCACACCTTTAAAAACAGCCCTGACGTGTTTTTTATAAACACAGCAGCCCGCTAAGTGCACGCGTGTGAGCCAGAGTCACTCAGCCAGTTAAATTTTGGCTTCTGTGCCCCGTGCCTCCTGCCCACTGCCCCACTATCTCTTGTAACGGATGTTGTTGCCACTTTGTCCCATAGGGCATGGACTACTAACAGAGTTTTTCCACTGACTGACTCCAATTGTTGGCTGAGTGCCACAGAGGGAGAGCAGGAAAGAAAAGGAAGAAGGAAAGATTGATAGAAAGAAAAGAGCGAGAGAGGAGCATGGCCCCACTCCTGGCACCATGAATAGACACGAGGTAGTTCCAGCATTAACAGTTTCAATGACTCAGTTTAGGACATTATGCTTTTGGGATTTTAAAATGGTTGACTGGCTCTTTTTAAGGCCGGAGATCCTCTGTCACAGTGAAGTCTTTACTTATCCTGGGAATTCACTGATAACTATCTTAGAGGTCGCTCATCTTGCTTTCATCCTGCATTAGCACTGCAGTGCTTGCTGCAGCAGTACACTTCTCCAATCAACAGGGACATCCCCCCTTCTCCCCTACAAACCTGTGCTTACCAACCTGCTTTGTTTGGTTGTTAAGACCTAAAAGCTTTGCACGACTAAGCCAAACAACATCTCTTTGCAAGCAGCTCCACAGTGAGAGCATTTTGTGCCAAAGCGGCACAAGTGGGAAAAATCTTGCGACCTTAATGGTTACATTTCTAATAAGACAGGTGGCAACACTAAAAATCAGCCATAATGAGAAGTGACAACTTTAGTGGAGAGGAACTGCCAGGATGTCCGCAGGACTAAATGAATGAAAACTGATGGGCGGTGATGTCTGTACTGCTTTCAGTTGGTGCTCTTAACCTTCTCCTGAAGTTGTAAGACGTTTTTTTCTCTCCATCTCTTGCTGTCTCATTTACTGTAGACCCAAGAGCGAGCTATCCATCCATAGTACAATCCAAGTACCTAGAGGCATGACTGTGGGGCAAGTTCTTCAGGAATAGCGCGGCGATGTAATGGGAGCTCACTCCTTGCTCTCCCATCCACTTATTGCATTTTTTCGCCCCTTTGGCTGTCGCTGCAAGAGAGCAACACAGGGCGTGTATCTGGTGAAATCCCCAGCTTAATTTCAGAATCAACTCTCACCAGTTTTTATTTGTCAAAGCCATCCATATTTCAACAGAAACCAGCTCCCCATATTAAGCATGTTGGTGCAGAGTGCTGGCAGAAGCTCTCGTCATAATGTTGATCTTTGTTGAGAGGGAATACCCCGTCGTGTGGAAGCAAATCCGCTTGCATAGTTAATGTGGCACCTCAGTGCTGACTGGGCCTGAATGTGAATACCTTTTTCCCCTTTACTGCGCTATTACTGCAAAATGTTGTGTTACATTTATTGTTTTTCCTTCTTTTTCTTAATAGAAATACAAGTTGGTTGTACAAAAGTCTTAGATTAGGCTACTTGTGTTGAAAGGGGAAAAACTTAACACCTCCACGCTCATGGAGTCATGCACAACGTGCAGCCACAGCAGCCGTGGCATGCACACGTACTCAGCTGAATGCGAACAATGCATGTGCACAAGAAGGGGAGAGGGACGGGTAGCGCAAATAAACACACGTCTACACACAGAGGTGCACGCGGGCGTGCTACAGACACACACTTCCCAGCAAAGGATGCGCACACTCAGGCGAGCACATGGATTAATAATGTACCATATTCCCTGTAGGAGGCTAGTTAGCATTTCAGGAAGATTGCACAAACACTGGGGAACTGTAATTAGGAAGTTATTGTTACAAGTTGCAACTCTCTGTCTCTCTCCCTTTCTCTCTCTCTTTCACGACACACACACACACACATACACACACACATTGGTAAGCATATAGGCGCATGCATGAATAAAGAATGCAAATGGTGAAGGTTGGGGTAGAGTATTTCTCAGCAAAAATGAGCAGAAACAACACAGAAAGATTAGATACACTATAAAAATGCAAGAATTTTTGCACAGCAATTTGCAGTTTTTGTAAATGCAGCTGAATATCAATGCTGACGCCTCTGAAATACTACCAGCGACCTACTGTGATTATATTCTATGCTGAAATGCACTTTATTTTATTAGAGTTAGTCTGCTGATGTAGATTACAGTAGGAGTACAATGCCAGTAAGTCTACTGAAATTAACAAGGAATGTTTTTGCAGTTTATGCCACAAGACATGTGCAAAATAAATCAGGGGTGTGACATTGCCCCAGACAAAACCTGAACAGTGCGTTAAAGCAACACAAAAGTTGTCTAAAAGAAGACTAACGCATTAAAAATACTCCAAAAACCTGCTGCCACAAAAAAAGGGGAGCGCACAGTTTCTGTGGTCTGGAGTGTGACTGGAATCCAGCTTGTGGTGCATACAGCATTAAAAAGGTGCGTTTAAAAAAAATTCAGAGTAACATCTCCTTTCGCAAATAGTCCCGATGTCAGAGAGCGGTAGCTTCAGAAAAAATTCTTCAGAAGTTTTTTGTCTTATTCTATGGTGGATCTCAAATACTGGGCAAGTGAGCCAATCAAATCTGTCTGCATAGATGCAAAGAGAAAATCTTCCTCTAATGTAGCTGTAGCTCTAATGTATAGCCAATTAGCGAGTAAGAAGCTATCCTCTCACAGCTCTGAAGTGGAAGGTGAGCTTTTCATTTTGGTCTGACGAAGGCCGTCAAAGTTTGCCCAACAGCAGCTGCATCCATTTAGGGTCTCGAGTCGCGGTGCATAAAGATTCCTGAGAGCCTGTTTCATTAACCCGGTCGTTACATTTTGAAATGCTGAGACAACCCAAAGCTGACCTCATACCTCATATCCATAGCGTAAATGATGAACGAGGTGCTTAATATCTGCTGACACGTATCTCGCTGTTGCCAGTTTTCCACAACTCGACCTAATCCTGACCTACACTCCCCAGTAAAGCTCTACGTAGCTTCTCCTTTTTCCTGTGTCTGTCCAAACATATTCCCGCTCTTCCCAAATTTACCTCTCATCTCTTCCCATCTATCTATACACATACCATAATGCACACGTCCTATGTGTGTGTGTATGTGTGTATTGAGTCAGCTAGTTTGTATGCCGGTTGCTGCCGTACCACCCCTCTCTAGAAATCAAGGCGAGATTGCTGTGTGTATGAGAGGAGGAGAAGAAGAAAGAGCAGAGAAGGGGGAGGGAAGGTGAAGAGGGTGAGGCGATAGAGACTGAAAAGAGAGATGGAGAGAGGGATAGCGATGCCACGGGGCGAAATGAAAAAGGCAGAGTGGAGAAAAAACCCCAGCAACAAAAGGGTGGAAGAATCGCTCAATAGACATGTTTTCCTCCCATTCTCCTCGTCCTTTTTTCCCTTTTCCCCTCTGCCCTCTGTTCTGCAGACAGAACTGTCGCTGTAGCAGAGGTGGTTTGGAGACTGTGGTCTGGCAGAGACTTGAAAAGCTCTCTGATGCTCTGTGTCTGAGGTGCTCTTCAGGGCTAAGAGGAGAAATCTCTCCGGCTGTCCCATTAACTAGTGGAGGCTGGACCATTGAAATCGTATTACCTTCTCTGACTGAGCAGCACATCGGCTTCCTGACAAAGATCAGATCTGTTGTTAAAACCCCGAGACGCCGGCAGCAGCAGAACAACACTGAGATTTTGTTTTTTGATATGTCCCTCCTCTCTTATCTTTCAGGCATCTCTTCTTTGGCGACAAATTTCTCTAGGGTTTAGGCGTCATTTGTATCCCCCTCCCATTGCTTGAAATGCTCTGAGAGCAGCTTTGAAAGAGGCAATGGTGGAGAAGAATGGTGAAGATGATTCTCTCCCCAGTTGCTTAACAGGTAACTTTTACATTTGAGAGTAAGATGATGATTGAATCCCCCCAAAACAATTTTGCTCAGTTTCTAAAAATCCAACCATTTTAACACCTGGAAGCTCTTTTTCAAACCACTTCACGGCGTGCATGGCTGCCCCGGAAACAAGATGTAAAGAACGTACTCAAATAGAAACCCTGAGACACGTCTAACGACTTCTTATTTACAAGGAGCTCATTATCTTTCTGTGAAGTGTGTGCGTGCCCTCAACGACTATTGTTTAATTACAGCTGAGCAATATTATTAGGAGACATCGGGATAGTCAAGCTTAGGGGTTAAAAGCAGAAAGTTTGGGCTTGTTTTTTTTTGTAAAAAAGAATTATAGAAATACAAGTATAAAGGGGAAGTATTCTGTGCCAGCAAGTGGGAAATATTAGCACATCCTTGTGAACTAGCTTGCTACTGACAGCATCCTGTGCTTAATTAATTCTGTTTTTTCTCCCATACTGTTATAATTGGTGGGGTAAGTCTTATTCACATCAGCACAGTCTACAGCACAGTTGGGTCCGAATCCCCCCCCCGAGACAAAACACTAAATCGGGCACAATCAGCTAACCTCGTAACTCCTCTGCTCACCGTCAACATACATCAGCAGCACATTGAATCCCTGATATGCGTGAGTTGTGTTATCAGGTAAGCTCTTTGTTTCTTTATTTTTCCAGCTTGTGGCAGAAGATCAAAAGAAAGCACTGAATGCACTGAAGAAGCTACTTTGTATGCATTTGTGTTACAAGTGTGAAAGTGGGCATCTACAAAAAGAAAAACAGCATTTCTTATGGTTTCAGTCTGTCAAGTCACGTCAAGTCAAGTTTGTTTGTATTGTCCAATATCCTATTCAGTGTCTCAGCGGGCTTTATAGGCTCACAGCAACAACAGCTCAGATCCAGAGCTTTCGAAGAGACAAGGAAATAAAAAAAGCAAAAAAAACCCCAAAAACTGTGAGCACACAAAAAATTGAAACTGCTTGAGAGGAAATTCGAAAAGATATTCTCTCCTCTCTGCTGGGAGTATCGAATAACCTCAGATGTGTCAATGATGGAGCAAGACATGGTCTATAATTCCAATGTTTCCACTAGCCTTTAGGTTTGTATAAACTCATGGAGCAGTTTGTGTAACGTTCTCAGGCAGTGGGGAGGACGAGCACAGGACTGAGTGAAAAAGCTCTATGAAATACACAAGTGTTGGCCGTTTCCAAAACCAGAGACCAAATTCAGAATCAGAATCAGAATCAGAATACTTTATTGATCCCTGGGGGAAATTATTTTTTGTTACAGTGCTCCATTTTAAACCAACATTAAGACAAGACAGACAATACGCTAACTAAGAATAGTACAATATATACATACATACATACATAAGTCACTTATAAATAAATAGTTGGAAAAGAAACATGTGTAGTTGTAGCAGCAAACAGTGTGTTAAGTGGATGCGTTGTACAGGGAGATGGCCACAGGCAGGAATGATTTCCTGTGTCGTTCAGTGGTGCTTTTCGGTAATCTCAGTCTCTCACTGAACGAGCTCCTGTGGCTGACCAGCATGTCATGGAGTGGGTGGGAGGTGTTATCCAACATTGTCTTTATCTTGGACAGCATCCGCCTCTCCGACACCACCTTGAGGGAGTCCAGCTCCATCCCCACAACATTGCTGGCCTTACGGATCAGTTTATTAAGTCTGTTGGCACCTGCGACCCTCAGCCTGCTCCCCCAGCATGCAACAGCATAGAGGATCGCACTGGCCACAACAGACTCATAGAAAATCCTCAGCATTTTCTGGCAGATGTTGAAGGACCTCAGTCGCCTCAAAAAATAGAGACGACTCTGGCCCTTCCTGTAAAGTGCTGTGGTGTTTTTAGCCCAGTCCAGTTTATTGTCAATGTGTACTCCAAGGTATTTATAGTCCTCCACAATGTCAACACTGACCCCCTGGATTGAAACAGGGGTCAAGTGTTTCCTGGTCTTCCTGAAGTCCACGATCAGTTCCTTGGTCTTTGCCACATTGAGCTGCAGATGATTCTGCTCACACCACGTGACAAAGGAGTCGACCACAGCCCGGTACTCTGTCTCATCATCCCTGCTGATGCATCCAACCACCGCAGAGTCATCAGAAAACTTCTGAAGATGGCAGGTCTCTGTGCAGTGGCTGAAGTCTGTGGTGTAGAGGGTGAAGAGGAAGGGGGAGAGGACAGTCCCCTGTGGTGCCCCTGTGTTGCTAATCACCTTGTCAGACACACACTGTGGGAGACGTACATATTGTGGTCTTCCTGTCAGGTAATCAACAATCCAGGACACCAGAGAAGCATCCACCTGCATCGCTGCTAACTTATCACCCAGGAGGGTCGGCCTGATGGTGTTGAAAGCACTGGAAAAGTCAAAAAACATGACCCTCACAGTGCTCGCCGGCTGGTCCAGATGGGTGTAGACACGATTGAGCAGGTAGATGATGGCGTCCTCTGTTCCGAGACGAGGCTGATAAGCGAACTCAGAACTGCAGACTCAGACTCAGCATAAACAGTTTATGAAAGACTCCACACAGCTGGGGGGCACAGGTCTTGAGGACAAGGGGACTCACTCCGTCTGGTCCAGCAGACTTGCCTGAGTGAAGTCTCCTCATTTGCATCTCAACCTGGTATTGAGTGAAGGTGATGGGTGGGGGAGGGGGGTCAGGAATCTCACAGGAGGCAACATGTGAAGAGAGAGGCTGGCACAGTGGTGTGGCTCTGGATTCCAGGCTGACTACAGGTGAGGTTGTGGGGGTGGGAGCAGACACTGTGGTGTTGAATCTATTGAAAAACAGATTCAACTCGTCGGCTCTATTCTCACCTCCCTCAGCTCCCCTGCTGTTGGTTGGCCTGAATCCAGTGATGGTCTTCATGCCCCTCCACACCTCTCTCATGCTGTTCTGCTGGAGTTTCCACTCCAGCTTCCTCCTGTAATTGTCCTTAGCCTCTCTGATCTTGTCCTTTAGTAACACCTGGATCTTCCTCACCTCCTCTTTGTTGCCCCCTCTGAAAGCCCTCTTCTTGTTGTTGAGGAGGGCTTTGATGTCCTTAGTCACCCACGGCTTGTTATTTGGGTAACAATGAACAGTCTGAGCTGGAACAATGGAGTCGGTGCAGAAAGTTATGTAGTCTGTGATACACTCAGTAAGCCCATTGATGTCCTCGGCGTGTTTCCCAGTCGGTCACCTCGAAACAGCCCTGTAGTTCCGCTATTGCCTCCTCTGACCACCACCTAACAGTCCTGGTGGTCACAGGTTCCCTCCTCACAATTGGCACATAGCGGGGGGTGAGGTGAATCAGGTTATGATCTGACCTACCAAGTGGGGGGAGGGAGGAGGAGCTGTATGCATCCTTGACGTTAGCATACAGTAAGTCTAAAGTTTTCTCTCCCCTGGTGGGACAGTCCACATATTGTTTGAATGTTGGTAGTGTATTGTCCAGTGATACATGGTTGAAGTCACCCGAGATCACAATAAAGGCACTCGGGTGCTGAGTCTGTAGCCGAGCTATGGCAGAGTGGATAGTGTCACATGCAGCTGTGGGGTTAGCAGAGGGGGGAACATAAACAGCCACCAAGATGACGTGAGAGAATTCCCTGGGTAAATAATACAGCCTGAGTCCAACAGCACACAGTTCAGTGTCCGGGCAACAAATCCTTTCTTTGATTGTTATGTTGGCAGGGTTACACCACCGGTTGTTAACTAAAACAGCAAGCCCACCTCCTTTACGCTTACCGCTAGCGATGCTGTCCCTGTCCGCCCGAACAGTGTGGAAGCCTTCCACTGAAGCATTCTCATCGGGAATGACCTGGTGCAGCCATGATTCGGTGAAACACATCAGGCTACACTCTCGGTATTCCCTCTGACTCCGTACCAGTGCTGAGAGCTCGTCGATTTTAATTGCCAACGATCGCACATTTCCCATCACGATAGACGGCAGACACGGTTTAAACCTCCTCCTCGCTTCGAGCCTCCGCTGTCTCACCGTCACCTTTTTTCTTCTCTTCTGTCCTTGACCTCTGCATCCCCGATGTGTTTTCCTCCAAATTTCAGCTGGTACTTCTGCGGGCACTTCTGCGGGCCTGGCCAGCGAACCGGCCGGCATCAGGGCGATCAGCTGATCTCTGGAGTAAACAGTCCGTGCGTGTAGGAGATGTGCCGCGGTCCCGTTCCTTGATAAAAGTAACAGTTCCACGGCCACCAGAAGAACAAAAACTCTCTCAATCCACATGATTGAGTAAGAGATAGAAAACGGAGGAAAATACAAGTCAGACAAAAAAAAGAATACGTAAGAAAAAAGAGCTAAACTACGAGAAAAGCAGGAGCGACTGTAACAGGCTGCACGCTGGTTGGCGCATGCGCACTACTCCATTCAAATTCAAGCTAATACTGGATGTTTTCACCATTCGAAGTGGAATCCTCGTGTTTTTATCAAAACATCTTAAAAATATATAAAGTAGGATAGTTAAAATAATTCAGCAATGCATAACTTGTGAGGCTTTCGAGAAAGGTATAGCTGAAGAAGTCAAACATCAAAAAAGACACATGAATGTACATTCACTGGCCACTTGATTAGGTTCAGCTTACTCTTACCGCCTTGAACCTCTTTTGTCTTCAGGCATATATTTAACAAGGTTCTGGAAACATTCCTCAGAGAATTTGGTCCATATTGGTAAAAAAAATGGTAAAATGGCCTGTATTTGTATAGCGCTTTAATAGTCCCTAAGGACCCCAAAGCGCTTTACACAACCTGTCATCCACCCATTCACACACTGGTGATGGCAAGCTACATTGGAGCCACCGCCACCCTGGGGTGCACTGACAGAGGCGAGGCTGCCGGACACTGGCGCCACCGGGCCCTCTGACCACCTCCAGTAGGCAACGGGTGAAGTGTCTTGCCCGAGGACACAACGACCGAGACTGTCCAAGCTGAGGCTCGAACCAGCATTACAAGGCAAACTCCCAACTCTTGAGCCACGATCGACCAATATTGAGATGTTGGCATCATTTGTTGGTCACACATCCATGATGTGAATCTCCTGCTCCATCGCATCCCAAAGATGCTCTGCTGGATTAAGATTTGTTGACTGTGAAGACCACCTGAGTACAGGAAACTCAATGTCATGTTTAAGAAACCAGTCTGAGATGATCTGAGCTTTGTGACATGGTGTGAGATCCTGGTGGAAGTAGCAATCAGAAGATGGGCGCACTGTAGTCATAAAGGGATGGACATGGTCAGGAACATTACTCAGGTAGGCTGTGGTTTTTGAATGATGTCTTGCACCAAGGAAATATCCCCAGCACTATTACAACGCCAGCCTGAAATACTGATGGTTTTGATTTTTGAAACCAAATTCTAATACTACCATCACAACTTCAGCAGAAACTGAGACATCACATCAGGTTTTTCCGATCTTCTATTATCCACCTTTGGTCTCAATTTCCTGTTTTTAGCTGTCAGGAGACGAATCCAGTGTGGTCTTCTGCTTGTAGCACAACACAAGGAGGTCTGACATCATACATTCGGTAACGAGTGGTTATTTGAACTACTTTTGCCTTCATACCAGTTCAAAAAAGCCTGGCCATCCTTCTCTGACATCAACAAGACATTTTCTCTCAGAGAACTGCTGCTCACTGGATAGTTTCTCTTCTTTTGAACCACACTCTTTAAACTCTGCTGATGGTTTTTGTGGGAAAATCCCAGTAGTCCAGCCTGTTAGCCTGCCTGCAGTTGGTGTAGGCAGGCTTTAAAAAAAGCTAAAGCTGCAACCTACTTTCACCCAAGGTCCTCTTTTTTCATGTGGCAATTTAATCGTACCATGTCATGTCAGTTGTCACTGGTGCATACTGTGCTTTGTGCAGGGGTCTCTTTAGCCAAGACATCATTAAAGTTAAATGGATCAATAAAATGAATGACTATTTCCTTAATCAGATCCACTATGACAGTCTTGGATGGCTGAAACAACTTCTCAGTTTTCAGCCACTCGCTCTGTGTTAAATAGTTTATGGTTATGATTTGTACTTTTTCAAGTTAATTAGTAATACCCATATGGCTGGCAGGGAAGCCAGCTTGATAAGTGGGTGTCCAATTTAAGTGTCTGTTTTGGTAAATTTGTGAAACACGGCCACAAGTGAACTTCAACCAGGAACAAAAGAAAACTAGTTTTTTGAAATAAACAGTTTCGGGCATTTGATTCATGAATAATGCGTAAACACAGTGTGTACGTGTAAAAGTAACGCAAGCCCCACTATTTGTTGTTTCTGAATTTATTAGTGTAAGTGGATGCCATACTATTTGATGGTAAGGCTGCTGTTCACAGCTGCAGGTTTTTAGGAGTCCTGTGATCAAACATGTTTTTGCTTAATTGATCCCGTGTTTCCATGACTTGTCCTTGTTCCTGTTTTCGATTTTTAAAAATCTTCTTTGTTCAATTTAGCACTCCAGCTATTTACAAGCTTTGTGAAATCATCCAGTTGGCAATCACAGCAGAGGCTAAACCATACAAACCCTTTGTCAATTAGCGCGCTGCAACACCGGGGGGAAATACCAGCGCTTGGCAGGCAAATGTGTGTTTGGTGTGTGTGTGTGTGTGTTTATTAATGTGTCTGTTTTGTGTGAATTACTAAGTGACTGAGTGAACGAGTGGGCAGACTAAGTGTTTGAAGGAGGTCAGAGGTCGTGTGTGTATGTTTATGTCAATTTGGGTGGATAGCACACATGCATATGTGTGTGTAGGCAGCAAATGCTGCCGGAAAATGCGTGTGTGTTTCCGAGTGTGCGCCGAGACAAACTAAATATCACTCCTTGTATAATCCTTTAATTTCCCAGAGCGTTGTGCATTTTATCCAGTTTTTGTAGCCAGCTTGAAGACACACAGAAGTGTGCTGAGAGTCTGTGTGAGGGAGTGTGCGTGTACGTGTGCGTGTACGCGTGCGTGTGTGCGCGTGCACTATGTGTCGGACAGCCGAACCAAAGAAAAGAAAGAGAAACATGAGCACGGCATTGATATCTGTCAGCTGCTGGCAGTTTGTACTGCATGTTGGAAGTGTGACATGCTCTGTATTGAGGCATATGCTGGGTGTTAAATGTGTGAGTGAAGGCAGTGTAAGGTGTATATGATTTATAATGGCTGTCTGCGCTCAGCCTATGATTTTCTCCTTCTGTCTGTCGCTTTTTCTGTTTCCCGGGCATTGTGTTGTGATGTGACATGTTGTCTTCTAGCTTCTGCAGATTGGTTTTGTTTGAGGAGCCTTGCACAAAATGTTAAGAGTCGGCTCTTTATTTCAGCTTGTCTCGGGCGGTAAAAACATGCTGTTCAGAGTCATGAGTGCTAAAAAGGGAGCTGTCCGGTCTCAGGCTACAACTGATGATTGTTTTTCTTTAGAGTGAATCCTCCAATTATTTTCGATCGATGTTTATGAAACCACAAACAAGGACTTTAAAAAAGTTCATCACCTTTTTTTTTTTCCAAAGGGACCAACAAAAAGAAGCAATTCTTCCACTGGAGAAGCTCGAATCAGGAGTGTATGTTTGTTAATAAAGAATGACTTGTGATTAACTTGTCATTGACCCCACTAATGGATTAAATGACTGTATAACTGATTTGAGATTTTTGGGTTACGTTACTGTGCAAAAGTCTTAAGCCAACCCACATATCTTTATATTGTACTTACTTTTATATTATGCTTAATTTTCAACGTTTTGCTTTGGTACCTGGCTGCTTGTTCGATCATTTGCAGTTCAATCCTTTTCATTTTTTCATTTTTTCAGAGGAATGTTTTTTAGTTTAACTGTTTGACACTGATCTATGGCTCATTCAAGAATAAGGAAAGCACCTAACTCAAGAGATAAACCAGACGACTGAGCAAAGAACCAATTTTATTACCAGCAGCCTGTCACAAAAACTAACTTTTAGCATTGCTTTAGCTGAAGCTATGAAAAATGTCAAAGATGCCCCAGATTAACAGGCATAAAATAGTATTAATAGACCGATGAGGTGATTTTCAAAGAGCTATTAGCTGAAACTGGACAAGTAGAGGACAAATGAAGAAGGCCTTAAAAAATTATCGTCAGCAGATGAAATGTATCTTAAAGTCATGTCCTTAAGAAAGAGAAGGAAAAATCCAGCAAATATCTGACACAGACCCTGAGAGATGCATCTGGCTCTCAAGCTGATCATTGAAGCCTCATCAAAAAAGGAAACAAAGCCATTTTTAAGGAAGTGCTGAAATTATGCCAAATTATACAGGAACTGAACTGAGAATCTGGGGCAACAGATCTTGGAGAGTGATGAATCAAAAAATAGAATTTTTGGTCAATATGCAAGTAGAGGGTCAGGAGAGAGCAGTGAGTGAGGGTAACAGCTGGGAAACTGAGAGAAATGCTTAGTTATGCCATATCAGACAAGAACTGGGCAGAAAATCATTTATGGAGCGACGAATCCAAACGTGTAAGATTGTTCAAATCAGCAATATGTATGAAGGAGGTCAGGCAAAACTGAGGGCATTATGAACGCAGGAAAGTACCGTCAAATTTTGATCCACTGTGTAACACTATCAGGAAAATGTCTGACGGGCAACAGCTTCATTTTTAAGCATGACAATGATCCCAGACACACTGTCAGTGCAGTAAAAACATACCTGGATAGAAAGGGAAGAGAACAAAAGCAGCCAGCATCCAAAGAAGAGCTTTGAATGTCCTTCAAGAAGCCTGGAGAGCTATTCCTGAAGACCACTTAAAGAAATGACTAAGAGAGTTCGGGCTGTGCTGAAGAATAAAGGTGATCACACCAAATATTGACTTTCAAACTTGTTAGAAATGTACAAGTTCTGTTTGTGCCTCAGATACTGTATTTCCATGTATGTTTGCATGCTTTAATAAATCACTCTACCTATTGTCAATTTTTTATACAATATAAAGAAATGAGGGGTGATTAAAAACATCTGGACAACAGCCAGTAGTAGATCCAGTAACTGAGAGATGGGGTACATCCTGTAAGCCACAAACGGCAACATGAAAGTAATTTTTTTATTACCGCAAATGCTTAATTAAAGCTCAGATTGCTGCATAACGTTTTCTGTTGTGTCACGCATTAAATAAAAAGGTTGTAACTACAGTCATGTGTCTAAAATATTGTTAAAAATAATTTGAAGCTGACAGGAGATTCAGCTGCTTCTGTGCAAGAATGACAAAATGCACCTACCAGCACTTCCAAAGTGCACTAATTAACGCATCAGATCTTATTTGTTTTAATTGTTCAGAAACCAAAGTGTACAAACACCTCACAACCACACTGTGATAACAAGATCCCTCCGAATTTTAAAGTACAATGAGTCATGAGCTTCACGTGTGCTCGCGGCTCGATTTTGTTTCTTCTGGACAGAATAAGGCTCGTTTTCCCCATTTTTCTAGTAATGGCTTCATATACCTTACAGACATGAGAATGATACTGATCCTCTCATCTATGAAAGCAATTAAGTGCATTTTCCAAAGTGTCAAATTATTCCCTCAAGCAATCGCAAATTATATTTAATCTCTACCATCAGTTTGACTTTGGAAGTAATGCATAGTTAAACACTTTAAACATTTCTTTAATCTTTAAAAGTAAGGTAACTTTATCTTTTACTTTTCTTCAAAGTTTTTATTTTTTAAGGGAACTGAAAACACACGCTGAGCATGAAATGCTTCACAGGGCAGGCGACATCCTGAGATGGTGAAAACAGTGTGAAAAGAAATTAAGAAAGGCAAAAGCAAAGAAAAATCTTTGTGAATGTATCACAATGGCTCAGTGTTAGATGCACTCCCATCCTTATTTCTCCATCCCCTTAGATCTCCCACAGACATCTATTACCATGACAACACCGAGAATCCTGGGTAACGACAAACAAGCGGCGCTGTCAACCGCTCAGGACTGTTCAAGTGTTCAAGTGCTTCAGAGCTGCAGCAGGCGATGCTTCGCTCTGTGACACAGGGAAACTTAACCTTTCCCTTTTAATGACTTGTCAGGTTAAGCGACAGCAGAAATGTGTTTAAATCAGCTCGATTTAACAGCATAATCTCACGACATGCCCCTTTTCTATGAGGCCTTCCTCCTTCGGGGACTTTTTGGGAACAGTTCCCATCAGCATTACACAGGTGCGCTGCACCAGATGCCAAGATGCTACAAGTGAGAGTAAAGTTTTTTGGCCCATAAATCACTTATTCAATCAAAAAATAAATCTGAAATCATATTAGGAGTGAAAGGTCAGGGCTGTCCTTAAACTGCAGTTAAAATAATCTCATCACAAAGTCCATACACTTCCTGTTCTGGGCATTCAGTCATTTTACAAGCAGGGCTGGTTCTTGCCTTGGTGACATCACCCACTGGTCTCTCAAGTCCCAGTGGATGCATCAGAGGCAACTGCGTGCAGACTGAAGTACACAGGGCATCAAACCACTAAATTGGCAGACAACCCACTCTTCCGGGAGTGGAGCTATTTGCCCGTCACTGCCATGAGTGGGATTTAACATCATTGTAAAGCTGTTGCTATGAGAGGCATATTTTCAACCCCCAGCACCTGCTTTCTTTTGGCACCACTAATCCACAACTACTGAGCTGAGCGTTGGAAAAACCCTAACGTCAAAGTTTGTTTTAGTGCCTTCTGTCTAGAATTTCACAATACAAGTTAGAGAAATATAGCACCATATCAGTGTCAGGATCCCGTCTGCCTGCTCTTCTTCATGTCCTCTGGTTAGAGTGGCACTGTAGCCTACAGTACAGTTAACCAGGCAGTGTCACCTAGCAACAAGTGTGTACATGCTCATGCTTTTATATGAAACATGTTTACAGCTCGTTTTTTTTTATTTTTTTAATCATTTTGTTTCTTCTTCTTCTTATTAGACGTTATGTGTAACATATCAGGAAACAATTAGAATTACAAGTGATGCATATTTATAGTTTGTGATGACTGTTGATCTGGTCATGGTGTGCCCAGGCTTTTACCCTTTGACAGCTGGGACAGGCTACAGCCCCCTCACCCCCAACCCGCTGCCATTTTCACAGTAGGCCTCTATTCAAAGCTGAGGACATGAAGAACAGCAGGCAGGTGGTTTGAAAGTAGGTGCCAGATCAGAATCGCCTGCTTCCCAATGAAAGCTGAGCCAGGTCCTGTGTTTAAAAATATATTTAAAAAAACAGGAAAATAACTAGTTAACACTCATTAAATTTGCACTGAATAATCAAGACTGTGATTGTGAGCCACTGCCACTCCTGTGTGCTGAGGCTGCCTTCCTCATGAATATTTCTGACATCAAAAAGCACAGCAGGCTTATTTAAAAGCATTTCAGCGTCTTAAAAAACCAGCAGCGCTCCAGAGATTTATTTAGATGTTCTTTCTAAAAGGCCTAAAATGTACATATTTAGTAAGGCAAAGAGTAACTGCAGAGAGCGAGAATGGTGCTCAGATTTTATCTCCACCGTGCACACAAAAATACAGATGCTGTTTTAGCTGAGCTTCCTGATAAAATCAGAGTAGCATATCATAGAGCGTGAGGCACTCACACACACACACACACACACACACACACACACACACACACACACACACACACACACACACACACACACTGGTGCACACACTGGTGCACACACACGGCAGCTGCATGGTGATGTCAGGAACAAAGTCACATCATCTTGGAGAGAAAACAGGCCAGAATCTCATCACAGCTTCCTGAAATGAGATTACCACCACAGCCTTGCTTTTATATAGAAGTCAATATATCATTCATTCCTCCCTGCCTCCTTCCCCTACAAATTGCATTAAATCCCACATGCGTCCCTTAGAATCAAGACTGGATTTCTGGGTGGGGTGTTCAAGCAAGAGCTGGAGAGAGAAAGAAGGGAGAGCGCGAGTGAGAGAAAGAGAGATGCGAGTGGTGGGGACTTTAGAGAGCAGAGCCTCTTTGTGCGTCACTCAGAGCGAGCTCAGTCAAGGACACATTGAGACGTGTAAACTGAAAATATCACACACGGGAGGTTGTATCTGTTGTGTGTCTGCGTCTGTATGCGTGTCACACGGAGTTGGATGCACCATTATGTCTTTGAACACACGGGCTGAACGCAGTTAGGCTTTTGTGAGCAAAGCTGCTGCTCTCACATGCCTGCACTCACACTGGCTGCTGCTACAGGATACAACCAAAAGTATGTGGACACGTTTCAGTTATTTGCAGGTGGCGCAATATTTGGAACTGAGGTGACAAGATCCCCTGCTATTGCTTGCACTGGCAATAAGTCATCACACATTCAAATATACACATGTACATATGCATCTGGAAACTCACTCAAGAGCACAGCGTTTTATTTGCCTCTAACATACACTCTGAGCCATAATCATAAAACATCAAAAAATCGACATCGACGAAATGTAGGATCGATGACAAGGAAGACAAGGATCTTTACATCAGAGATGAGATGTAGTTGGGAGTCATGCTTATTAGATGCACAGCCACCCCGCATTTCTTTATATTTTGCTAAGACGATAGGAAATTTATTGAAACGTGCAAACTTATAATGGAAATACAGTTTATATGCAAACAAAAGGAGTATTTAAAATTCTAATGAGTTTATTCTTCAATACAGCCTGAAGGCAGCTTTCTTGTCATTTCTTTAAGCGGTCTTCACGAATACTTCTCCAGGCTTCTTGAAGGACATTCAAAGCTCTTCTTTGCATGTTGGCTGCCTTTTGTTCTCTTCTCTGTCAATATGATCCCATACTGCTTCAGCAATGTTGAGGTCCAGTCCTCTGGGGAGCCAAATCCATGACTGATAATGTTCCACTGTGTGTTTTTCTATCCAGGTATCTTTTTTTTCCTAGTATTACACAGTGAATCAAAATTTGATGATACTTTCCTGTGTTCATAATTCCCTCAGTTTTGCCTGACCTCCTTCATACATATTGCTGATTTGAACAAACTTAAACATTCAGATTCATCCCTCCATAAATGATTCGCAGTCCGGTTCTTGTCTCATATGTCATAACTAAGCATTTCTCTCAGTTTCCCGTCCTTAAGAATGATTTCTTGACAGCCACCCCTCCACTGAGACCATTTCTGATGAAGCTTCTGTAAACAGCAGACGGATCAAGTGAAGGGCCAGATGCTGCTGCTGGCGAAGCTGCTGAAGTTACTGTTAATCTGCTGTAGATATATTTTGTTCTTCTTTTGTCCTTCACATGTTTGGTTTTTGGCAAGTTTCTAGCAAATAGCTCTCTGGGAATCACCTCGCTAGCAAAATGCATGTTAATCTGTGCTATTGGCATTTTTAGTAGATTCTACTAAATAAATTGGAACAAATTATATGTTTTTTGGAACAGGCTGCAAGGTACAATTTAAAACTGGTTCTTTGCTAAGTGGTTTGTTTTGTGTAGACACAATACTGGATCATGAGGACTGAACTGAAAATAAGTGAAAAGCAGCCAACGTCGAAAGAAAAACTTATATTGCTCCTTAAAAAATACAAGCATGCCTGGCTCTTTGTAAGCATAATATAAGGATATGTGGTCTGGCTCAAGACTTTTGCACAACAACGTCAACCAAAAATCTGTGCAAAACAATCTAATGTATATACAATTGGGAACTTTCAGGCTTTCACTGTAAATTTGTTTACTAAGCTCTAGTTTTATTGAGGAAACACTGTTTCCTGTGTGACTACAGCGCTTTGGAAGATACTCATTACTACACTCGTGATTGGGCCAAGTTGTGCTGTTGAGGCGGGATTTTCTGGAATAAGTCCCCATCTCTAATAATAGAATTAGAATAGAAAGATCTCCATTTGGACAGTGTAAACAGGAGGAACGCATTGTGCACAGCGTACATACAAGCATGTGAGGCATGCTCGTATGTAATAAACAGTTTCAGTTTATTGAAAAATCTCCAAAGTAGACTGGCCTGTTTCTTCTTCATCAGTCTACTAAGGCTCTTATACCTGAATAAAAGCTAATCCCTGCAGCCATAATTCATTATCTTGTGGACAACATACAAAGCAGTGATCTGTCCATATATTTCTGGTCACGTGGTACATTTTATTCCTCTCTTTTTTTTTCTGGGCAAAATTAGGCCACAGATTAAAGTCAAATATGATTATCATAGGAAATAAAGCACAGAAGAGCAACCCCCACAACTATACAGACACACAGCTCATTGCTTCCAGCCACCGAGAACATTTCCCCACAGGAAGAAACAGAAAAAGTCCACTGTCCTTACACTGTACCTCATCACAGAGCAGTGTGACTCACCCACCCTTCTCTTCCCTCTCTCGTCTACAGTTGCCAACTCAGCTATTTAGCTCACGCCTGCCCTCTCTGACCATGCACGGTCTCACTCCTCTCTTCTCTCTCCGCTGGTTTTTTGCAGCACTACAACTCTTAGCGAAACTGCTCACGCACACGAACACATACGTGCCCCACCGCCTGCACTGCATTGCACCGCGCTGCACACATGCATGCACGCACACACACACACACGCGCGCATGCATTTCAGGCACTTTATATAGTTAAGATGCAAATGTAACATAAAGGAGTGTCTCGATCAGCAAAAGGTCCCGCAGCCAATCACAGTAATGAGATCCTTGGGGATGCGTGTGTTTAGGTGTTTAGTTGCGTACGACTGCGCTTTACCGTGTGCGTTTGTGCGCTCATGTGTGCCCTGTCTGTTTGAATGGGGCGCTCTGTAATGGCTGAACAGTTGACTACTGTCACTCTGTCCACGTTTTCTACAATTAGAACTTAGTGGCTGTCAGAATATTTGGCTCCTCTTCTTCCATCCTCAAAGCCCTTTGATGTGTGAAGCCAGCAGCTGTGTATCAACGGGCCTCTTGCCAATCAGAAGCCAACTAGGACTCCTTATATTTTAGCCTAATGGTGCAAAACACTGGACTCTTTGATTTAAGTGACATGATCATTTTGCGTTTGAAGACGATAACGTGGAACAGAAAGTGAACTCTATTGTGCTTTTTGAAGACTCTGAGTAGTAGTACATGCATCACATCTAGAGCTAACACACACACACAAATATATACAGCGATCTGAAAGCTAGGACCTCTCTGTATGTGTATACAGAAGCAATACAATAGTAATTTATGCATGCTGCCACCAAAGTTACTGTAAATTAATATCTGGGCCCTAAATTAATAAAAATTAACTGGCAAAGCAACAAAGTGCAAGTGTGGAAAACATCCACAAGAATAAACTGAGCTTAGCTTGATACACTGGGCGAGTTAATGGACGATGGCTCATGGTTAAATTAAGATGCGATTCACACAAGAGAATCGACAGGTCTTTAAATTTGTTGATTTGCAGTTAACACATTCTTTTGGGAAGTGTAAGGTTGCTGGTTCGATTCCAGCCGGAGAAACAAACCGTTCTTTTCATCAGCGTCTGCCAAATCAAACCAGCTTACCTGCTGTGGCAAAACCCTTGTGACAAGGGAGCAGCTGAAAGTAGCTTTGATGATTTAAGTAAAGGAAAACTTGAGCTGGAACAATGTCACATCCCTTCAAATAACACTTCACTGTGATGTTTTTCTAGCTTAAAAAGGAAACGCACAAGGTCATCAACAAATTAGTGATTAGCTTGTAAGACAAGATGCACTTCACGTAGGTGCCTGATTCCCTGATTGATTGAAGAAAATTGTCACATATTTCCTCTAGAGTTTGCAGGAGCAATCAGGACCGTCCCCTGCTAAGTTGGCTCTCCACTCTTGTAAGTGAAAAAGTTTGCCGTGACTTCCCAGTGAAATGGATGAAGAATTTAAACATGAAAAACAAAGAAAATGAAAAGAAATCTGATAACATTCTTACACAATGAAGACACCTCAGACCTACTTTGGTAAATTTCCAGAGTGAGGGAGGGAACTCTAAATCATTACTTGCTGTTTATTATATATTACGTCACAAACAAGTGCCTGGTAAAGCCCACCAAGCAAGCTGTAAGCTGGCATTGCCAGGCGATGAGTTCTGTTTTATAATAAATGTCGGGAAGAAATTCATGTGCTTTGTATTCACATAACAGCCCGTTATCTTGTGCCAAATTTAAGTCTCCCAGAAACATCTACTATTTGTTTGGATATGTTTTCTGCTTGGCTCGAAGACTTGACGGCTGGAAAACCTAGAAACACACAATAATAATATCTGTTCAACCAGAATGCTGCGATAAATAGTGATGTTAACGGTTTCCAGTGAGCTGATGATACAGTCAGATTTTCTGCAAGGGGCTCCAAAAAGCTAAACTAAGAATTAATTTGATCATTTTACCTTGTTGATACTTAATATACGCACACAACACAGAGATACACATATTTTATTCACATATTCGCATACATATTTTTCTTCTTTATAGCTTTTCAATAGACTTTGTCTCTTCATTAGGTACACTTTGCTAGCACCAGATTCGACCTCCTTTTGCCTTCAGAATGTCCTTGATTCTTGATGGCATAGATTAAACGAGGTGCTGGAGATTTGACATGATGACATTACAGCTGCTGAAGATCTTTGAGCTGTGCATCCATCATGTGGATTCCCATAGTAGAATGGGACCATAAGGCCATTTGAGTACAGTCAACTCATTGCAATGTTCGAGAAACTAGTCTGAGAGGATGTGAGCTTTGTGGCATGGTGTGTTATCCTGCTGGAAGCAGCTATCAGCTCAAAGCGGTGTGGCCATTCTCCTCTGAGCTCTGACTTTAACAACGCTTTTTGGTTTTATGTTTGTCTCATAATATCTAGTTTTATTCAACCTTGTGTTCAGACAATCAGTGATCATGTTCAGACAAGCTTGTCGTTAAACATGATCACTGAAGGTAATTTTAACCATGATGTTGGTGTTCCTCAAGAGCAGGTCACTCATTCTAAGTTTCTCATTATATTAATGATGACTGCATTTAATCATCAGTAATTGTGCCATTTGAGTCTGAAAAGAAGATTTGAGAAGATGCAGTTACATTCATCATGCCTGCCTATAATTACAGTGACATGCTGTTTTTGTGCAAATAAGAAAAAAAAGCACAACCAGAGAAAAATAAATTAATAACTGAACTTGTTTGCACTGACTTAATAAGCACTTTAAATATCAACATACTGTGCTCATAGAATTAAATCAAATATTTAAGTTTTAAGTTTATCAACTTCCAGGACTGATCTTTGAGTTTTTTCTCCACTGGTAGAAAACATCCTCACTGAGTCCCTCAGTCTCCTGAATGGGCCATCCCGGGTCATCTGCTGATAGTCATGGGCTGATGACTGTGCTGCACACTGTTTGTCAGCACTCTCGCCGTTCCTCCCTGGTTTCCAGAGAGACCACATGACTTGACCTTAAGCGTCGGACCTGGCGAAGTGTCCTTAAGCAAGACAATGAATCACTTCTGGTTCTAAATGAGGCTGCTGGTGTGTATAGCTGGAGGGCAGCGGGGAAGAGAAACTCCCCAGAGGGATAAACAGAGTGTCACATCATTGCTAATTATCAGTGGCCCTGATGTACTGATGATGAACACCTGATTTAATTATCATTGAAGAGTCTTTTTCTTATCAGGCTTATCACAGCGCCGAGGTGCCAGGGTGCAGAAAATTAGGAAGTAGATTTCAGGGAGCGCTATTTCCCCGCTTAACCTGAAATGATCGCTGTTTAAAAGATATCTTCTCAGATGTGCGTGTTGGAACTAACAAAACAAAATCACAAAATGAGCAGTTCTGATAAATATCGAGGCGATACTGGCAGTCTGTGTGTCCATAATTAATGAAGTAGCAGTGCTCGGAGAGAGGGGACATAGGGGTCGAGCTTAGAAAGACTGGCATTGCCATAGGAACGAGCTGCACCCACGCACTCACGGAGTGAAGGCAGGGAGAGTCACAGAGGCAGAGAGAACAAGGGAGAGTGAAAAAAGAGAAAGATTGAGAAAGAGAGTGATGTCTTTGATGTGACTATGAGCCTCAGGTCTCTAATCTCTGGCTTCTAAATATTTTTGTGCTAATGTGATGAGATTTACCCCCTTCTTTAAACCCCCCTTCCTCCATTTACATGTTCTTTGCATCCGTGACAGATGTCTTCGGGCAGAGTGAAGATGGAAGTTTAGTGGGAGATGGAGAGCATCCGGGGCAGTTCTGAAACAGTAAATGATGTCAGTCAGTCAGTCCACCTGTGTGGAGGAGGAAGAGATAATACTCCCAGGGTGCCTGCAGCTTGAAGAAGCCTTCGGGGAAAGTAGGGCTGCACTGTAGGATTTCATATGCGCCGGACATGTGGGGGCCCATGTGTCAAATCTTATCAGGCTGGCCAGAGTGTCTGAGCAGCCGCTCGAGTTTTGCCGCGTGGAAGCCCTGTCTGTCTTTAGAAATACTGTGGCGTCGCTTGCCTTGGCTGCATTGATCTCTCTCATCTATCTCACAGCAAGGCCATCAAAAACCCCTTTTATTACATCCAGGCTTCCATCAATTACTAATTAGGCTTGGGTTGCAAAACGACTTTGTTTCTCTATTGGCTTTATCAGCTTGTTTCCATACTGTAGACCAGGGGTGTCAAACTCAAATACACAGTGGGCCAAAATTCAAAACTGGAACAAAGTTGCGGGCTGACGTTAATATTTATTGAAATATATTTATTCCTCCAGATATAAGAATGAATCTTTTCTTATGGACTCAAACACGTTTTGCTGAAAAACTGAATATGGAACAAGCAAAGCTTAATACTAAACAATATATATATTAGCTGTATAATACCAGTAGGCCAGCTCTAATAGTAATTTCTTTATTCTCTTTATTCTCTTTATTCTCTTGTCACTTTTTAAAATAACACCACGAATTCTGCTTCCGTCTCAAGCATCAGCCTCTGTCATTAAGCCATTTACATCTCTCTGTAATCATGCTATCAAAGCGCTATCCACAAAATCATCCTTATTTCATCACGGAAAAAAAATGTAATGAATATAATTTTTCCCTTATATCTGACAATTTAAATAATTAAAGGCATACGCTTAAAGTTAAGGGTCTTCCTCATTATTAACTTTTGCTCTCAATGTCCAAATAAAGCTGAAGAAAATGGTAGAGTTACACGATGTAAAACATTTGCACAAACTTCAGTCCTCGATGAAAGGCTGAAACTTTCTAAAACTCCATAAATGCCAGCTCAAATCAGATTCACGATTTTAAAAACCTTTGGTTAAAATTTAACCACAACTGCAGTTGCTGTGTAAATGAACTCACACTCTAAATGTTGCATAAGGTGATTATTCTTTACTCACCATCAGGGAGCAATGTCAGTCAAGGACCTTGTGTTAAAAAATTAGCCACATATACAGGACACTGGTGATGCTTTTTCTCTGCAGTTGTTCTTTTCAGTTAAATAAATTCTATTGAAAACAAGAACGAGAAGCACTCAGAGAGCCAGAAACTAAACCACAGGAGCTCACTCTCTGGGCAGTCTTTAATTTGAATAATAACTTGAGCTTATTATATAATATTATACTACAGTATTTCTAACTAACTAGGCAGCTCGTTCTCATTCTTCCTACTTTCTTTAAAGATATAAACGACTTTAGGTTCAGCTTGAAAGAATGGCAGATCTGAGGTCAGAGGTCAAATGCGATATGGTATTTGGATGCAAACTATAACATGATATTTAGATTTTCTCCATGTAGCTCTATTATTTACTAAATGTTGCCAACAAAGGCAGGAGAATTTTGCACAGCGTTTTAAAGATGAAATTTAATGAAGGTTTGACCTTATTTGATGTTAAAGAAGCAGTCAGAGGTCCAAAGTAAGGTGATATTTAGAATCCAAATATATTGTTCCCTATATGCCTAAATACCGTGAATACAAACAATGGTAGTAAGAAACATAGTTTTAAATTGTTTGGTATAGCATTATTATTACTTTGACTTTCAGATCAATTAGTTGACCTTGAAGGTGAGGGGGTCAGAGGTCAACTGAAAGACGATATCATAACATTCATATAAGAAACTTTCCACATGCTAACAATACACAGCACACCTATAAGAATCACAGATTCTAAATGATAAGACTTTGTGTCAATTTTTCACCAATAGATTAGTAAGTCGACTGTGAAGATTTTAACAAACTGTTAACACGAATCCATCTACACCCAGTTTTATTAGAATTCATTCAAAATTATTCAAGTGGTCGTTTTTATAGCCTGAAAGAAAAGCAAACCTCCTCAGTGGAGGTAAAGTTAGTTAAACTAATTTATCACATTAATGAATATATGCAATGCCAGTTGACAGCTGGTTCGAAGATGTTATGCAGCCGGCTGCCAATAGGCAGACAGTACAACTCCCTGTGACTGCAAGTTAGAAATTAGCAAGGTGAGAAAAACAACAGCCATAAGACGCAGTGGAGTTGTGCCGTACTTTTACATAGGAAATGCAGAGTTGTGCCAATACATGCTATGTCACAATAAACAACAATGAAACAATGCCTAACTAATTATAAAACCATTAGATTATTGAAGAATTTGAGTATGTTGAGTAGAGTTACATCAAAAAGAGTTGTTTCTTCTCTGAATGTTAGATATGTATTTTAAGGTGTTAAAGCTGATTTTTTTTAATTCCCCAGGAACATCCTTGACTTTTGTTACGTTACTGTTTCTGTAATCCCAATCATCTGTTTCATCTTATTTCTTCGGATTCCTCTCTAACATAATTTCTTGTATCTCATCTCATTATTCCCTTTTAATTACTCCATTTCTCTCTCTCATCATTTCATAGTTTATTGATGGTAGCTCATTTAATTCCTGCTGTAATTTTTGTCCAACTTCTCGGATCTTATTTTCCTGTCTTTGTCTAAACCTGCCTTCAATTGAATATTTTTGTCAGCTTCCTTCCAACTCATCAGTTTTATCTACCCTTTCCTTTTCTAAACGTAAAATCTATTTAATAAAAAAATTGAACTGAATTTCAAATTTTCACACAATTAGCAGATCTCATTTCTCTCACTTGTGTCGATTTTTTAATGTAACGTCTTCGTTGTAATTTAGTTCTTAAATCTAATTTTGTTCTCTAATTTTACTATCTCATGTGACTGCTTATGCCTTACTAAATGTTATCAAATTTCTCAGCGATTCTCTTTGTTGTAATATTTCTTAAATGTGATCAAATTAGCTCATCTCTAAAAACAAGGAATTCTTAATTCCTTTACTTGTGACGTCGTTTCTCATTTCTTTTTTAAAATCTTCATAAACCGTGAATTCGTAAAATGAATTTGCAAAAATGACCTTAAACTTAGAAACTTAGATTTGTAAGTCACTGAAGAGTAAAGTTAAAGAAAATGTAATGAGGAAGAGAAATAAAAGAGTGCAAAGAGGTCAGGGGAGATGATAAAGAGGAAGTCGGGTGTCATTCTGACGCTCGCTCTGATGGGACCATCTGTTATATGCACCTATCACCAGGCTCGCCCGCAGCCACCTCACTCATTGTCATCACCACGGCCTGATGGATTGGCTCATGTGGTGTGTATATGTGTCAAGTCCGAGTCAACACCAAAGTGACTGCGCGATATTTTGTTTGAGACAAGGAACAAAGTGCTTCCAGACAGTTTTATCATTAGATAATTGTGCATATGTTGTTGGCACCGCACTACACACATATGCTTCAGGGCAGTCGGCTATCATTCTTCCATTCCTTTGTTCTTCCTCCCTCTTGTAAATTCCTTTCCTTTCCTTCCCTTTCCTTTCCTTGATCCCTTTTTTATCGTCCCCGTCGTCTTTGGTGAATGAACTTTTCTCCCTGAAGTTTCTTGCTCAGTCCTCTTTGTTATTCTGTCTAGTTATTTCTGACAGGAGCTTTTTGAAGTCTTTCTCCCCTGAGGTTGACAAAAAGACCAAAAAAAAAAAATCTTTTGGAAAAAGATGTGGGTCATTCTGTTGTCAAAAAAGCAAAACACAAAAACTTCTTATTATATTATATTTGTCTCATAAAAAATAGGGTCTCTGAGCACTACCGGGAGAGGGGAGAGAGCAGCGACATGTGAAGACGTGTTTTTGCGAGCTCTGCTTAGATTGACCATTTGCGTAATTTTCCCGCTCCCCTTCTAGTACATCCCGACGCGAGCCCGTCTCACAAGTGCCTAATCTTTCGAATCAGTTGTATTTTGTGGTCTAAAGCTGTTCAACATGCCTAAATCGCTCAAGCAGAAGCAAGGGCCTGATGCCTCGGACTTGCCTGGTGCGGATCCGGCCGCGGGGGTGGGGGCCGGGCCGGATCTCGACACAATCATGGCTGCCATAAAGCAAACGGAGCAGAATGTGCTAGCCAAGATCGACTCGTCTGTGATGACAGCTGCAGGTGAACTACACAAGAAAATAGACGACTTGGCGGGTGATTTAAGGTCAGAGGTCCTGAGTGTGCGCGCAGAGTTTGCGAAGGCTATCGAAGACATGCAGAAAGAAAACGCCACGCTCTCGACCCGCACTGATGATCTTGAGGAGGAAGCTAATGGCCAGGCTAACCGTGTTGTAGCACTGGAAGCTAAAGTTGATGCGCTATCTGCCCAAGTCGTCCGGTTGGCAGACAAGGCCGATGATTTGGAGTCCCGGCAACGTCGTGATAACTGCAGACTAATTGGAGTGGAAGAGGGATTCGGAAATATTCGACCGGAGAAAGCCGTGGCTGAATTGTTGAAGGAAGCGCTCGCCCTCGACTATACGCCGACGCTCGATCGGGCGCATAGGAGCCTGCAGCCGAGGCCAAAGGATGGAGATGCCCCGAGACCGATAATCGTCAAGTTCCACTATTTTCAGGAGAAAGTGGATGTTCTTCGAAAGGCCATGGGGGCAGGTCCCATTACCCGTAATGGGAAGCGTTTCTACATCTACCCAGATTACTCGGCCACCGTTAGAAAGAAGAGATCGGCCTTTACCGAGGTGAGAAGATTGCTTCGCCGGTGTACGGGAGTGAAATATGGTCTCCTGTATCCAGCTACATTGAAAATCACGACCCCGGCTGGCGAACAGATGTCTTTCGAAGACCCGATCAAGGCAAGGCACTACGTCGAGACCAATCTGCGCCCGCGGGAGACGGAGGGAGAGTGACAGTTAATTCACGGACCACAACAAGTATCACACGCTGCGTGCTACCATTGAGGTAGTTTGCACAGGCTGTGCATTGACTGGTGAACGTCGCCACGCTACGGTTGGATGCCCTTTATGATTGGACAAGGTATAGCTATAAGATGTTGGGGATTTCTGTGGATGTCATGTGGCCTGGGGAATATTTTATTTCAGAATATCTTCGGTATCCTCATTGGTCTTAGTTCCAGCCCGACACCATAACCCCAACAGTGCTTTTATTTTGCTTTTTGATGTATTCTGATTGATTAATCCCCTTTTTCTTATCACCAGTGTCATTATTTTTATTGGGTTTTACCCCTTTCTTGTGGGATTATTTTCCAACCGTGAGTGTTCAGAGCCGTACCGGCCTGTAAGTGGATGGGTGCCGACATGCATGCGGCAATAATGATGCTGAGTCAAGGGTCCTATTATACTTTGTTCTGTCTTTGCTGAGTTCATGTAAGAGTTTAAGCTAGTGTAAACGTGTTATATGCCTAGGAGAGAGAGGAGTGTTTTCAGGGCAGTCTCAGGTTTGTGGAAGACCAGCCCAGGGGTCCAGGATGGTGAGAGGTTTATCTATGTTTCTCTGTTTGTTTTTGTTAGTTTTGCTTTGGGTTTATCTGTGGTTTATGTTGTGGCTCAAACAGGCACTGAAACACTGAGATATAACCAACGTGCAGGATCAGTCTATTATCGATTGTGGCACTATGACTCTGGATAATGTGAATAATCAACAGAAATCGGTCTCATTCATTAGCTGGAACGTCAAAGGGCTGAATAATTTGGTTAAAAGAAGCAAGGTATTTAGTCATTTGAAATCGCTCAAACCTGACGTGATGTTTCTACAGGAGACACACTTAAATACTAACTCCCAAAAAAGATTAGGTTGTAAGTGGATTGGACAAATATATCATTCACGTTTTAACTACAAAGCCAGGGGAACAGCAATCTTAATTAGGAAGGGGGTTCCATTTGAACACTCTGAAGTGATATCAGATCCTAATGGCAGATATGTTGTTGTAGTGGGCAAGCTGTTTAACACACCACTAATACTGGCTAATATTTATGGACCTAACTGGGACAACGCACAGTTCTTTCTTAATTTTTTTTCGACTCTCCCAGACCTTGTCTCCTATAAACTAATTCTAGGTGGAGACTTTAATTGTGTCCTTTCTCCCCAGCTGGACCGATCAAGCGTAAGGTCGAGCAACACCCTCTCGTCAGCAGCAGTGGCTATTAATTCCCTACTTCGTTCTTACGGCCTATCAGACCCTTGGCGTGCAACAAACCCATCTACGAAGCAATTTTCCTTTTTTTCCCCTGTACATCATAGTTACTCCAGGATTGATTACTTCATTGTCGATAACCAGCTACTTCCCTTAATTTCCAGCACCAAATACCACAGTATAGTATTGTCAGATCATAGCCCTGTGCAGATGGGTCTGGTTTTTCCAGGTAATGTAGCGCCCCAACGAACGTGGCGGCTAGACCCCCTATTACTTTTATGTGAACGCTTTAAAACGTTTCTCAGCAATCAGATTGACTTCTTTCTAGAAATTAATGACACCCAGGATGTGTCGAGGGGAGTCTTGTGGGAGTCTATGAAAGCCTATATTAGGGGCCAAGTTATTTCTTATGTGGCACACAGAGACAAGGAGCGCTCTAAACAACTTAAAGAACTGGCTGACAAGATTGCGGATATGGATAGGCGTTACGCTCTTTCACCTACGCCAGATCTTTTTAAGGAGAAATTACTGTTGCAAACTGAATTTGACACGCTTATGACATGGAGAGCCGAAAGAAATATTTTTAAATCCAGGCAGGTATATTATGAGCATGGAGATAAAGCGGGGAGGCTCCTTGCACTTCAGCTCAAACAGCGGTCAGCTGAGCGCGTGATTTCGGGAATTGAAATAGGTGCTGATTCGATATCTCACGACCCCCGAGTCATTAATGACCAGTTCAAATATTTTTACTCTACCCTATATCAATCAGAGGTGGGCAGTAATTCATCCGAGATCTACTCGTTTCTTGACTCGCTGGATCTTCCCAAGCTCTCTCCGGACGCTCAGTCGCCTTTGGAACAGCCGTTGTCGATTGAAGAGATAACGAACGCTATTAAATTATCTCAGACTGGAAGGTCGCCAGGTCCAGACGGTTTCCCCATGGAGTTTTACAAGGAATTCTCTTCGAAGCTCACACCTATTTTAGAATCAGTTTATGCTGAATCTTTTGCTACTGGCAATCTGCCGCAGACGCTTACCCAGGCCACGATCTCAGTCTTACTAAAGAAAGATAAAGATCCTGTACAGTGTAGCTCATACAGGCCAATAAGTCTTTTGTGCTGTGACTATAAGATTTTAACCAAAACTCTTGCACTACGGTTGGACCCTATTATTTCCACCATTATTAATGAGGACCAAACGGGCTTCATTCCCGGACGGCAGTCATTTTTTAATGTGAGACGACTGTTTAATGTGGTATTCTCCCCCCATTCGACAATACAACCGGAAGTTATTCTGAGCCTTGACGCTGAAAAGGCGTTTGATAGAATCGAATGGTCCTACCTTTTCACAGTTCTGGAGAAATTCGGCATGGGACCTACTTTTTGTAGATGGATTAAAGTCCTATATTCAACGCCTATGGCTGCAGTCAGGACAAATGGTCTGATTTCGGAATATTTTTCGCTCTACAGGGGGACGAGGCAGGGCTGTTGCCTGTCACCCTTCCTGTTTGACATTGCGATCGAACCGCTGGCAATTGCTATCAGATCTGATGAGAGGATTAAAGGTATATCCAGGGGTGAGGTAACTCATAAAACTCTGCTTTATGCTGATGATCTCCTTTTGCAGATATCAGACCCAATTGGGAGTATGCCCCACCTTTTCCGCTGGCTGCGGGAGTTCAGCAGCATATCGGGGTATAAGGTTAACTTATCAAAATCTTTACTGTTTCCATTGAACAATCTGGCAAAACAGACCACTTATGACGATTTGCCTTTTAAAATTGAAAATGACAAATTCACATATTTGGGACTGGAAATAGCTGGCTCGATTAAGACTATTTTCCAGTATAACTACAGGTCTATTCTGGACAGTACTAAATCTGATCTGGGTAGGTGGTCAAAACTTCCACTTTCGCTGGCAGGACGGATAAATGTGGTGAAGATGACTGTAATGCCCAGGTTTCTTTATTTATTCCAAATGATCCCCATCTTTCTCCCCAAATCCTATTTTGCCCAGCTGGATCGCTTTGTCTCTTTGTTCATATGGAACAAAAAACCTGCACGCATAAGGAGAGCAAGCCTGGAGAGAGCTAAAGCTGATGGTGGTTTGGGCTTACCTAATTTCTTATTCTATTATTGGGCTGCTAACATTGTCAAGCTGACATATTGGATAACCATGTTTGCGGATGGGGAGGGCCCAGTCTGGGCAGATATGGAACTGAGAGCTACACTCCCAATCTCTCCGATTTCGATCTTAACTGCCCCTCTCCCACTGAATGTCAAAGCATCTGGGCTGAACTCCAATTTGGTGGTTCAAAATTCAATTAAGATCTGGGGTCAATTCAGGAAACATTTTAACTTGACAAATACTTGTAGCTTTTCTCCGATAATGTTCAACCATCTTTTTACACCATCTCAAATAGATCATTCATTTGCAGTCTGGCACAGAAACGGTCTGGTTTTCTTTCAAGATCTCTTCACTGAGGATGGCTTTGTCTCATTTAAATATTTGTGTGAAGACCATAACTTACCAAAGTCTCACTACTTCAGATACCTTCAGGCTCGGAGTTTTGCCTCTAAATTTCTCCCAGGGTACCCGTCTCTGCCCTCTAAGGACCTACTGTATCTAGTTCTTAATGTGAGTCAGCCCACTAAAAGAGCAATATCGAAGATTTATGCATTGATTCTTGAAAGCTGCCCTCATACATGGGACAAACCTAAGGCGGCGTGGGAAGGGGAGGTTGGAGAACTCATATCAGAAGACATCTGGAAGAAAGCCATACAGCGTATACATACGTCTTCTCTCTGTATTAGACATGGCCTGATTCAATTTAAGGTCGTCCACAGGCTCCACTATTCTAATGACAGACTGTCTAAACTGTACCCTGATGTTGCACCGAATTGTCCTAGATGTGATTACTCTCCTGTTTCTTTGGGGCACATGTTTTGGTCATGTCCCTCCCTGTATGGTTTCTGGACATCAATTTTTCAATCACTGTCAGCTATATCGGGTGAAACACTGCGGCCTGACTCTTTGATAGCTATCTTCGGTGTACCTCGGGAAGAGCTGAGACTCTCTCCCCTCCACAAAAACGCAATAGCCTTTGCCTCGTTGCATGCCCGCCGTCTGATACTGCTGAGCTGGAAGGCGTCGAACCCTCCTTCCTACGTCCATTGGATTAGAGAGGTGATGTTGGGATTAGCTCTGGAAAAAATTAGGTATACCGTGCGCGGCTTGGAGAGTAAATATGACAAAACCTGGTCACGGTTCATAACTCATGTCAAGAGTTTGTCTTTTGCCTGATTTATTGTTCTTTACTTGTTGGTAATTTATGCTCTTGCTCTCTTCTCGGACTGCTGTCCATAGTCTCCTCAATGCCCGTACTTTGACTGTTGGGATTTCTTTATTCCCTTTTTCTTCTTTGTTTCTTCTCCCATGTGCCGGGGTCCGGCTGTTGGTGCTATAATGACTGTCACAGATTGGTTTGAGTGTTTCTCCCCCTTTTTTTTTTTTTTTTTTTTTTTTTGTGTTGTGTGTATTGTGCTTCCTGGTTGTGGGGATGCCACCTGGATGGGGGTGGGGGGTAGGGTTTGCAACTTTTGTAAGAAATTCTGGGCTGTTTTGTTGGAAAACTATAAATAAAGTTGTAAAAAAAAAAAAAAAAAAAAAATAGGGTCTCTCTCTTCTCTCAGGTGGTATCACATTAGATTTTCTCATGACAGATTGATGTTTGGAGTCAATTTACCAAAAACCCGACTCCCTCTGTTGTTTGTTGTTCGGTGAAACACAGTAAGTTCAAGTTGCTCTCGCTCATTAATATTTCTTTTTCACTTTCGCTTATGCCTCCCAAATCTTTCCCATTTATCAAACTAGAGTATTTCAACTGCTTTACCTTTCTCCCTCCCTCTCTCTCTTTCTCTCTGCGTTGAGTCCTACCTTCCTAAAAGTGATCTATACCACCAGAAGGGTAATTTGCTTTAGCTCAGATCCCAGATGAAAGCCATTTTTCACCCAAAAGAGTCAGGACGGATACATATTCAAGTGCTAAGAGCAATATATTTCACAGAAAGGCGGTGAAGAACAGGAGGAATAGTAAAGACCAACGAGGGAAGGACTGAGAAAAACTTGCAGTTTGCAAAGAATGTGCTTCTGAGTATCGGGGACACTCTGTTCCACTCTTATTTTCCTGACATCAAACAAAATACATGCTATTGTTTTTGTGTTTTGCCGCTGATCAGAAGTTGTTCATTAACCAAGGAATGCATTTGTGCAGAGAGAATAATGAGGAAGAGAAATACTTACACTTGCATTTTTTTTAACGATGCATCATTTCAGAGTTGAAGTCTAGAACGTAAAGTGTAGGGCGGCTGTTGTTTGAGCCAGTCAGAAATGGACCTGACTGAAAAAGAGGTACCATAAGCCTTATGTCTGCATACTGGCTTTCATTTCACAGTCCACTTCAGTAATGTATGTGCAGTCACAGTAAGGTCCAAATCATCCCGCAGCCCAGGGAGTGGCTGCTTTACTGCTTTGGCGAGCATGAGTTATTATAGCCTCTTCTCTTCCAGCACCAGTATTGGCACTCTAGAGTGATGTTAGGCCAAATGACTTTACATATTTAATGCATCGCCACAGGCTCAAAGGCAACAGGCATCCACTCCTCACATTGTGCACCACTTGTCCCTCATGCCTTCTAACAGCAGACCTAAATGATGCTGCTGGGGGGATTTGTCAATTCCGCCCCGGGCTTGTCCACATGCCATTTTTAAAGGCTGCTGTGGTTTCAGGTTTGAATTTGAAAAGAACATTAGCAGATGTGCATGTTCTCCAGCTGAGCGAAATCAAAGTGTTTTTGCTTCTCACGGAGAGTCACGACTGAGCTTTAAGGCACAAGCTCCTCGTTCGGCTTTGTGCTTGCTGGAGGAAAGATTTTCGTGCCACAAATTGATTAAATCAGATGTTTAGCTCATTTTGTCTTCAAACTCAGGTCAAATTTTGGTGTCTATACGGCTTCACTCAGAGACGTGTGGTGTTTGCATGTTTCTGGGTGAGGCAGGGATTTATTCGTTTCTGCTTCTCTTATCTTTGTATGGGAAGTGCATATTACATTGCTATCTCTGTGAAGAGCATGCATGTGTGCACTCAGGAGGTTGTGCACAGTGTAGCTCTACTCATCAGACCAAAGGTCCTTGACACTGTAATCTCTGACATACAGGCAAGCGCCCACATAAACTCCCATGCCTTTATTTTTGTGTTGATATGCTCTGAATCCACTGACCTGTGCATATATTTCTATGTTAGATTCATTATTTTACTATTTTTAACAATAAAGTCCTCACATTATGACCTCAATGCAAACATAAATGTGGACTGCCAGGGTCCAGATTTATTTTTGAAAGGTGACACAAACCTACTCGGCATGAAGGAAGCTAAATTTCTGTAGAGACTGCAGAGAGACCTTTTTTTTAAAAGCCTCCTTGCTGGAGGAAATGTGCCATCTTTCCCTTTAAAACACCCCAGAGGTGTTCTGTTGGATTTGAGTCAGGTGACCAGGTCATAGTTTCCATTTTTTTCTTCTTCAGAGACTCCTGTGTGATTTTGGCAGTGTGCTTTGGATTATTGTGATGATGGAATTTTCCTTTCATGCCAGACTTCTGGAGGCTTGGAGTATTTTGGTATGCCCATAGGCACTGATGGTGCCATATTTAAGTATGATCCTCCCAGCACTATTTGTACTCATTTAGCCCCATATCATCAAAAGTCCCAGCTTCATACTTCACTGTGGTAGCCCTGATAAAGTCAAAGTTAAAGTCAAATTTATTTATGTAGCATTTGAATTGATCTTTACCAATACACCGCCCCGTTTCCCTCGCCTTCTGTGGCATTTCTTCCTGGAGGGATGGCAATGTGGACCGCCGCTGTAGAACAGTGGTACGGTCTCTAACACACGTGGGATACAAAATTCCTCACATCATGGGGCCAGTCAGGACTGCTCTCCAACAGTAGCTCAGATATTTAGTAGCGATTGGAAGTCATAAACCAGAAGAGTAGAGAGATTTTTTGAAGAAAACAGATGTAAACAAAGCTAGCAAAAACAAAAGAGGTAACAGCTGACAGCAAGCAGCGCACACACAGGCGCCATCTTAGATTAGGAAGAGCTCAAGGTTCACACGAACATACTGGATCCCATATGAGCCAGAGAAATGTACTGTGGCTTCACTTGAAGACAGAATGTGTTACCAGTATTCATTAGGCTTCTTTTCATCATCTTTCAGGAAGTTAACCTTAACCTTGGATGCTGTCCTTTGTCACTGTTTGAGCTGTTACCAAAGCTTTGATTACCACTAATGACGTTTTAGTATGCTGTGACTAGTTTGGCTACCTGTATGCATTGCTAATTAAAAATATATATAAATAAAAACTAAAATGTGTGCACTGGTATGTAATTTAAAGCTTAACACCACCATTTGACTTAAATTAGACTCTGATGAAATGCAAATCTTAAAAAAAGACAAACAAAACAAAAACACATGATTTAAGCTGTTAATTTATGAGAAGCTCTTTGTGTTCACATAAAAACTATTAAAAAAAACCCCACAACTCTTTTATAGCATCAGTTTTGATGCTATAACACAACAGGGCTGCGTTTTTCCATCTGTCATGCTAATGCGCATGTGCAGATAAGAAACTGAGTGCCGTGTGAAAGCCCGAGAGGCCTGAACGATTACACAGGAGCTGCTGCTTTGATGGTTCCATACACAATAAAAAAGGCAAGTGTCATTAAAGAAAAATTGACCCTCAGAGACGAATGCATTGTTATTTTCAGCTATTAGGCTCTGATGTTCAGTACATTCCAAGAATTATTATGCGCTAAAGTGCTGTAATTTACTCTCTCCTGCATACCCTCATGTGCTTTTAGTTTAGCCCGCGATTTCCTCCTGAGACACTATTATGAACTAATGTACGAAGCAGTGGATTGCAAAGTGCGGCAGTATGTATCCCACGAGTGAGGTTTTCTGGTCAAGAAAACGTGAGATCCACATTAGGAATTGCGCCTTGTGGTTTATCGGTACTGCTCTCACAGGAGAAGCCGGTTTGACGTCCTTTTTATTGTGTTTTTCTTCACAGTGAGTGGAGCGTGGACTATTTTTTTTAAATCTTTGTGATTCTGAATGACCCTTTGTGATTTGTCACTTTGAGTGACACAGCTTATATACATGTTGTCTGTGGATAGAGTGCAGTGGATCTTTTTTGTTTCTCTTTTTTTTGTTCTCTTGAAAATAATGGAGCTTGGTGGTACTTACCTCATACAGTCTGAGATAAGATGGTGATTTCAAGAAAGAGACATCACTGATGAGTTTTTCAAATGTATACCTTTTGGTTCTTTGTGCACCACACAGCATTGTACCATTATATTCAAGAGGCGGCAGATATTTCTGCAGCTGATATCTCCGTAACTGGGCACCACATCGAAGCCATCTAAGTGTATAAAAAGCCCTATAGGCCTCAACAGTAAAAAATCCAATTCTTTTTCTTCATGGGGATTTTGATTGTGAGCTACAGGCTTCAAAAGTCTAGTGGGTAGAGCTACTCTACTGCAGTAGTGGGTAGAACTATTCAAGCTGCAATCCTAACCTGAAACACCAATGTGTACGGAATATGGAATTTGTAGTGCATTGTGGGATGAGTAGTTCCTTCACTGTTAAAAGTAATTCTTTACAGTCGGGCACCTTTTTGTTTTTTCCCCCCACATTTTTCTTTGTTCTTTTGATCAAAATCAACATTTTTTACAGGTATGAGTAAAAAGCATCATAGCTTGTTGGATTGGTTCAAGGCTCAAAATTTAATATAATGATTTTCTGAAACATCGGAGAAAAGATGTAATCTTTTTGATGTAAAATCACCCGTTTGTTGAGCTATCCATTCTTCACAGCAAAATCTCCAGTGTTAAATTAACACTAGAGAGTGTCTATATGGGTCCACACCTCTGAGTGTTAAATACAACACTGTTGAGTGTTAAATTAACACTTTTGACGGCGTTATATGTTTAAAAGTAACCTAGTCAGTTTTGAAGATTAACAAAGACTAACACTGAGCAGTGCTGATGTTCTAACACTGGAATATTTCTAACATTTTGAGTTATTTTCCAGTGTTAGAAAATCAGCACTGCTCAGTGTTAGTCTTTGTTAATCTTCAAAACTGACTAGGTTACTTTTAAACATATAACGCCGTCAAAAGTGTTAATTTAACACTCAGAGGTGTGGACCCATATAGACACTCTCCAGTGTTAATTTAACACTGGAGATTTTGTTGTGTTGGATTACAACATGCATTTTTTAGAGTTTAGGTAGCGGCGGCATTCGGTTATGGTTTTCTGTCAAAAACATCCACGTCTATTTTGCATTAAACAAAAACCTCGATCGTGCTCTCGTTGCCTCCAAACCTAAACTCAGACGTGAACAGAATCCAGTCGGTCATTAGATTAGCACCACATCATAGCTGTGAAAACAACTCGGTAATATATGAACGTGATTTCTGGGGAATAAGGTTGCCTTGGAACACATTTTAGGTTATCGCAGTATATTACTTCTGCACTAATCTACTATCATTTTCAGTTTTATTGCTTTGCTTACAGTCTGATTGAATTTTCAACCTTAATCTGGAATTTGAGGAGCAAGTGAAGTTCTCCTCAGTGTCACTCACAGCCCTGAGCAGAGCATTATGGCAGCGCTTCAGTAAGTGTTGGAAACACAAGTCACACGCAGTCACTTATATACTGGAGACTTAGAGCAAATGCAGAAAATTGGGTTTGGGCTCAGATGAGTGTTTTGTTTGTCTTTGAAAGACACTAATTTTAATGTTAAAGCTGCTGTGTGAAACTTTTTATTTGAGTCCCAGTTAAGAGGAAATGTCAGCGCCTGAATATAAAAGATTTCATTACTTCATCAGAAAGATTTGAAAGCTGCCTTTTCACATAAAAGCATCGTATCCCAACTTAAACATAATACTATTATATACACACATCCCCATTACAGGCAACACTTGGCTCCGACTCTGATCCAATTGCTACTCTCTGCATGAAACACATAATGTTAGTTTATTTTCTTATGAGAAATCCGATTTAAAAATGGCCAAGTCAATTTAATTGATACTCTTAGCTGTCATTAAATAGAATGACGAAATTTTAAAAAAAGATAAAAATGATATAAGAGATTAAAAAATATCCTCTGTACAGTGATTATGCAGTGAAAATCTCATGAACACAATATGTGCTGAAAAAATGACATCATGAAACACAGATTTTGGACCCCAGGAGCTTCCAGTGAAGAAAATGACAACAGGTATGACACAAGGCAAAGAGTGAATGAGTGAGTGAGGTTATGCAGCAATTCTGCATGTAAGTCCTTTAACTGCAGCAAGTAACTATTCAGACCAAGTTACTGGACACCATGCATCATCACTACTGCACTCCATATTAGACTATTAGACTACAGGAGAGAATAGGTATGTGCCAATTCATAGGCTGCATCCTTGGAGGCCGCATTTGAAGGCCGATTACGTCACAGCCAGGCGACGAAAGCTGTCCCAATTCAAAGGCTGCTCCACATGTGGCTGACAAATGGGTCCTTCATTTGAAGGATGGGTCGGGCGTATCCTTCGTGGCCCAACCTATCCCAGACGTCTGTTACCCACCAGCCTGATAGCTGACTGGGAGGTTGAGGCTCACTAGAGCTGGCGAGAACGCTGGACCCCCGGCACATTGCTTAGGTAACTTAAAAATTTTATTGTTTGGCTTTTTTCAGTGTTTTATTTGTTCCTGAGTAAATCGGTTTGGCTGAGATTAAAGTTATTGTTTTCACACAGCTGAATAAATGTCAAACAGAAAACTGATTAAACAGAAGTGTGAGATGCGTTAACATCTTTAGGCTCTATGCTCCTTTGTGCAACTTGGACATTGCTAAAGTTGTGAAAGAGAACCATTTACTGTTTCTTCACCATTTTCTAATTCTGAAATGCACTCACCATGGAAGAGCAACAACGCAACAACAAATCGACCCTGAGGAAGGCAATAAACAGAAATACATCAATAAAATAATACATTAGCACTATAGCATTAACCTCATCCAAACAATGGCCTGATTCCTCCAACAGTGTCCAGAGGCCAGGTTGTAAAAGGTTAGTGAGTTTTGTTTGTCTTCATTAAAAAAAATACCACATTACGCATACATTTACATGTACATGTAAACTGCAGCCAGACAAAACATGGGACATAGTCTCAGTATGTGGGATGAGGAGAAAGATAATCCTGTACAAAGATGGACGGAACATCTTTATTTTATTATAATTCACAGTCCTCAGATAATTAATCCTACTGACTTTGGCAATACTCAGTCTTTACCACTAAAGCCTCAATCACACAAGCCTAGAGATTGGTCAGTGACTCCCTGGCAACCTCCTGTCACTAGGGGAAAAATGTGTTTTCCCTGCTGGTTGGTGAGTACCTGCTTGAGGTTGCAAAGCTAGTGCACCAAAAACCTCTTGTGATTGCTTTGGTAGTTAGCGGATTGCCTTGGTCACCCTTAGACATCGGTTTGTCTGAAAACATTCACTAACAAACCACTAAGTAGAAACCTTAAGCTAAATTGTGCCCTAATGTTAAAAAACATCTCTCTCAAAAGGCAAAAAGCTTAATTTCCACCGTATGTTGCATGCTTTACAGTCCACAACTGCTCACAATCCCAGCAATTACAAGGTTTTCTTTAGCAACTGGTGGTTACAAAGTGTTGGTCTAGGCTTTTTCACTGGTCCTTAATTAAAATATGTTAGCATGCTAACAAGCTAAACTCACGACTGGCATTTAGTTTGCTAGCAGGATCTGGGACAAATTAAGTCCCTGTTCATTTAGCTCACAACACAGTGTTACAGTACAAAGTCTTCTGGGACTGTTTAAAGTGATCTGCCACCCATAAAAAACCACATTGTTCACCTTGGGCTGGTTGGGTTTAGACAGTACTGTCATCATTTTCATAAATGTCCCCCTTTGCATGTTTTCTCCTGCGCATGTTGCTGTGTGCCAGTTATTATCTTCTCTGAATTATGTGTTGTGACAAAAGTCTCTCTAAGTTTATGCAAACTGCTTAAAAATGAATGATTACTAAAGGGAAAAGGATGCTTACTGAAGTATATAATCGTAATATGGTGCTACTGGATGGTGTAGCGATTATGCAGCTCAGTATTCAGATTTCACTCCTTTGCCTCAGAGCGACACAGTTTGAAGGTACAATCTGACATGTGACAGAAATGAGAGTGAAGAGGTGGTCCTGCCTCCCAGACAGTGACGTCTCTCTGATCTTTGTGTCTGTGAAAAGAGACTTTCAGAGGAGTGATTTTCACAGCAAAAGGGTTACATGCTGATTTTCACACTGAACACAGTTTAAACACTAAAAAAAATCATTTGAATGCATTAATCATTGAAATGAGTCTAATTAGCCCTAATTAGAATGACATTTCAGATAACTTCCTATATTATCACATTTTCAGCTTGTAAAATTGCCCAGGAATGCTAACTTGTAGCATGTAAGACAACAAATGTTGGTAGTTGTAGTTAAAAAGCTTTTTCAAATCCTTTAAAAATGACTAATTTCTTCATATAGTAATAAAATAATTATGCCCCATGCTTATCTTGGTCCTATAAGATTTGATACATGAGTTTTGTTAGCTTGTTAGACTTCTACATCATCAGTGGGATTTTCTTTTCATCAAAAACTTGCACAAAAATTTTTTAAGCAAAAATTCCACAAAAATGCTGGATGTTGCAAATGTGATACAAATTAAAACTCATATATGCAAATTGATATTTAATTTCTTTGTTTTAATTTGTTAGAAGGTTAAAAAAATGTATATATGATAACTTATTACAGAAAACTGAAAAAATGAAATATTTGCTGGTTTCAGCTTTTACAAAAATATGATTTATGTTCTTGTAAATTCAGTTCAGATAAATGAGGAAATCTTAAGATAAGCTGTTTTTATGCATGGTTTTACATCCTGCTTTTCTTTAAAGTTAAAAAGCTAAAACCTCCAAAAAACATTTACATTGGTGTGTTCAGAAGTAGTGATTGATATTTCAGGTGGAAAAAATCTGTGCAGCCTCTGAGTTTTGATTTGATTTGATTAATTGTATTTGCTCTTGGCTTGAGGAACAGTATTATGTAAATTCTAAATCTGAGTAGTAGGCACCTTGTAACACAACTACACCCCATATGGCCTGAGTAACGCCTGTGCTCGACTCTGTCCCAAAATATTTAAGTCCCCATGGAAACCAGGCACGCCAAAAATCCATAAATAATGGTGAGTGTTCATATGTGCTTCATCTGAGTTCAGATATACAAAAGTTACTACTTTTATATATTTACTGTACACATCTGAGGGAAATCAACTATCTGTATAGAGTAGGCTAAAATAAGTGAAATAATTTACAACGTGATGAAATCAAATGCAACATGATGAAACAGCATGAAAATGACCTAGTTGTGAAATGTACACTATTCCCTTCAATTTTTGCATGTTATGTTGTGTTCTTGCCGTTTTTTACATGTTTATCATAAATCTACAATAATGACAGAGGTTATAAATGCATGTTTTTAAATGTGGGTGCAAATACAGATATATATAAAAAAAATCAAAAGCTGAAGTTTCTCATTTCCAGAGATATTCAGGCCATTAATTCAGTCCTTACTCTAGAAAGTCTCTATACGCTTTGCACACCTGGATTTGGGCAGTTTATCTGATTCTTCCTGGCAGATCCCCTGAGCTCTGTCAGACTGGATGGGAAGCATCTGTGAACTGTCGTCTTCGGGTCTCTCCACAGATGTTGTGTGCAGTATAAGTCTGGAAAATAGAGCTTTACAGTGTGTGATTTATGTTGTAAAAGGCTCTACTTTAATGCAGATGATCTTTTTTTGTAACACTAACCACTATGACTCAGTGGAGTCAGTCTCCTATGCCATGTGAAATATAAAGTTTACATGAAGACATCTGCAGTGATCTTAAAGAAGCAATTGTTGTTTTCTGTCAACCTGAGAAGGGGTTTAGGGCTATTAAACAAATAAATCCATCAACCCAGCACAAACCAAGCACAGCATAAGAGCACAAACACCACACACCAGCTGTTAAGCATGGAATTGGAGATTCACAAGCTAGATATCCCCAGACTGGGATAAATGATGATCAGAAACAGCATAAAATCTTTGGCAATTCAAACGTGATCATCAAGTGTAAGAGTGAAAGGAAAGGTTTACAAGACCAAGCTGTGACACCTGCTATGAGGTATGGTTTAAAGATGGCGGCTCTGACAAAAAGACTGGAGGCCAAGCTACAGATTAAAGTGTTGAAGAAGATAAGATGTTCATTGGGTGTCAGAAACAGCATAAAAGGTGAATTTTGGGGTTTATGTGGGTTGCAAAGTGACATGCAGATGTGCAGCAACTGTCATGCTGTTTAATAGCCAGCCATCAAAATCAATCAATCAATCAATCAATCAATCAATGCTTTAGTCGCCACGTGCAGGTTGCCCTGCAGTGAAATAGGACCCCCCCCCCCCCCCCCCACCTTACACACACAACACAGACATCACATGGGGATACAGGTCGGAGAGCATTACAGAAAAAAAAACACTGAAATATACACTACAATGGGAAAGTACAAGAGGAAAAAAGGAGACCTCTACTCATGCTGGGCTCCTGGGAGGAAAGCATGAGAACGGGAAACAAAAAAGCTCCTCTGCAGAAAAAAGCACATAAATGTCGACAGCACAACATTATAGAACACGTGACAAGCCACAGGGTCGGGTGGGGGGTGAGGAGTAATCTGAAGCAAACACAGCAGGCATCCTGCCCAGCGCTACCATTCCAGCGCAGGCTCAAACCCGAAGAAATGATGAAGACGAGACACGTTATGGATGAGGGAAGCTGAGAAAGGAGGGCTAGCAGGGGTGTTGGAGGCAGATGACATGTTTTGGTTTTCTTTTATAAGAAAAATGTAATTTCACTGTATGGTGGAGTTTCTGTTTAGGTTGACACTGTTTGAAACACATTATTACTGAATTTTGTTTGGTGAACATTTAGACTACACAGTTTTCCTGTGGCTTAGGTACAGCAAAACATAGCATGTAAATTTGAATTTTGGCGTTATAAAAAGGCATAGTTCTCCTGTTTAACCTAAGTCTCCTTTTTTTTTTTTTTTGCCTGTCCCATTTGGTTCTTTAGCCGTCTGTGACGGAGTGACCCGTCTCAAGGCAGAGTCCGCTGAGTATGGCACCGCCACCATTAGATCACCACCATTAGTTCGATTTGGCACCCGGGGCGGCGTATCTTTCTGACGACCGAGTAGAGGAATAAAAGGGGTGAGGAGCAAGTTGTGAGCCGCATCGGGGGTGGCTAGATTTTGGTTCCCACTTACTTGTTAAGGGCGTCGGTCGGGGGGACGTGCGGGGGATCGCCAATCGTGCAGGGTGACGCAAGCCGATGGTATGGGGGTGTGGGGTTTAAATAATGAGTTCACGTGTGTCTGGACCGTCATGAGAATGGCCTCATTACGTGGGCCGTTAATGTGTATATGAAGTCGGGTAGACTTCCGGGAAATAGTTGAGAGCCTGTATCAATGTATATGTTTTGTGAGTGTATAATGAAAAAGAAATTCTGGGGGAGGGAGACGGGGATTAAAGTTAGAATAAAGAATTGGTGGTGACGCCAAGGGGGAGGGGTTACGGGATATAAGAGACGGCGAGCCGGATATGAAGGGGGGTGTGTGTTGTAACATACAGGCTGTGTAGCGTGGCTCTCAGTTTTATGTCTTTGCAACCATCTTTTTATGCACTGGGGAGGCCGTTTCAAATAAAGTATCCACACTAATACCTTACCGACTACGCCTGTGTTTGTCCGGGAGAGGTCTGGAAGGGGACCCCGTGACATATGGTGTCAGAAGTGGGATGGCTAGTCGGAAGAGGAAAACGCGCCTCCCAGCGAAGCGCACAGGGCTGCGGTCCCAGCAGCATGAGCTTCCGGGGGAGAAGACAGCAGAGGAGCTGGCGTGGGACACAGTGCCGGCGTCATCTTCTTCAGCAGAGGAGGAGGAGATTTCCGGCAGGATTGGTCCGGAGTTGCCTACAACCTCGACCGCAGCACGTGATGGAGAACTGATTGCGATGATGAGGGACTTCCTGGCGGGACAGCAAAGGAGAGAGACGGTGTTATTGGCAGAACTCAGGGGGCTGAGGACCGTTCCCTCTCCTAATGCGCTGTTGCCGGCGGATGCAGCTAGTCAGCAGAGCTCAGGGCAAGTGTTAGCGGGAGCTAGCACTACGGCCGCTACGGCTACACCGAGCACGGTAACAGCGAGTAGCCCCAGGATGGTGCTGCCTACCCCGGCCCGGCAGCGAGAATCCCGGCCGTCGTTACTGGAGGAACCGGCTCGCCAGTCCCTGGCAACGACAAGCAGCCTCGACCAGACGGGCGGAGAGTGGAGGCGATCGGAGGGGCCAAAGATTCCACCGTACCAGATGGGGGAAGATATTGAGAACTATTTGTTGCGCTTTGAGCGAGTGGCCAGAACCTGGAGATGGCCGGAGAATGAATGGGCCTGTCGGCTAGTTCCGTTGCTAGCGGGGAAGGCGTTGGAGGCCTATACCGCAATGGATGAAGAAAGAGCCCACTGTTATGAGGATTTAAAAGCTGCCTTGTTAGTTAAATTTGACATTTCCCCGGAGACGTATCGGCAGCGGTTTCGCTCTAATATTATTCCACCTGGGGAGAGCCCCACCGAGACGTACTACCGGCTGAAAGGACTGTACCGGCGCTGGCTTCGACCAGAGCAGCATACGAAGGACGAGATGGGAGAAGCGATTATTTTGGAGCAGCTAATTCGAGTTCTTCCAGGGGAGGTGAGGACCTGGGTGAGGGAGCATGAGCCCGCGGACGGACTGGCCGCAGCCAAGTTGGTGACGCAGTATTTCAATGCGCGGAGAGGAGCGGCCCCGGTCCGCTCAGCTGGGACGCCACAGCGATCGTCCCCGCAATCCGCGGGTCTGCCGAAGCGGGAGAGTAACCCCGAGCCATCCGGGGCCCCCAAGGTATCCACTCTACGAGGAGCGGGTAAGGACTTTCTTTGTTATTACTGCCAGCAGCCAGGCCATAAAGCCTCGGTGTGCCCCATCCGGAAGGCCAAAGTCACTGGGGCCTGCTATGCACCTCGGCTGGAGGCGGAACCAACAAAGGTCCAGCCAGCTGAGGGGCAACGCTATAAAACTGTAAGGGTAAATGGGCAGCAGGTTACTGCTTTGCTGGACACTGGTAGTTTTATGTCATTAATTAAGCAAAGCTTGGTACCAGTGAACTGTGTGGACTATAGTCGACAAGAAGAAGTGTTATGTGTGCATGGTGACAAACATCCCTACCCAAAGGTGGAAATAACAGTGACTATTAATGACCAGCCATATTTATTGTCTGTTGGGGTGGTACAGAATTTGCCGGTAGAGGTTATTCTGGGGATGGATGTGCCTGTGCTTATGGATTTGTTGCAAGAAAAAGAAGAGCGGGACACAGAGACAAAAGGGAGGGAATCGGGGAATGTTCAAATGAAGGTGTTAGGCCCAGTGGTCACTAGGGCCCAGGCGAAGGCGGGATGCCAACCCCTGCCAGACTTGGACAGTAGTCTGTGCGAGGGTGGCACGAAAGGGCCGAGAAAATCTCGTCGCCAACGCCGCTTTGAGAAGCAGCTATGGTCCCAGGGACCGGGCAATAAGAACATGAAATGGGATGTACCTGAAAATATTTCTGTGTTGCAAAGGGAGGATGAGACGTTGGAAGTGTTGTTTGCTAATGTGCCTGAAGGGGGAACAGGGAAATGGGGAGGAAAAGAGAAGTTTGTGGTTGAGAAAAATGTGTTGTATGCAGTTGATGGGGACCACCAGCGGCTTGTGATCCCTGCTAGTTGTAGACCTCTCATTCTGCATTTAGCTCATACCCTCCCCTGGGCAGGCCATTTGGGTCGCCAAAAAACCTATTTACGGGTTAGTACGCGTTTCTTTTGGCCGTCAATGTATACGGATGTACAGAAGTACTGTCGTGCATGCCCTGTGTGTCAGAAAACTTGCCCAGCGCGCAAATCGGATCGGGCTCTGCTACAACCCTTGCCGGTCATCTCTATCCCCTTCTGTAGGGTAGCTATGGACATTGTGGGTCCGTTAGTAAAAAGTGGTCGGGGTTATCAGTACATATTGGTGGTGTGTGATTACGCGACCCGTTTCCCAGAGGCGTTTCCGTTGCGAGCGATCACAGCCCCTAATGTTCTGCGCGCACTGATACAGTTGTTTTCTCGGGTGGGGATACCTGATGAGATTTTGACCGACCAAGGGACTAACTTTACGTCGAAGTTAATGCAGCTCTTCCACACTCAGTTAGGCGTTTCGGCCATCAAGACGTCACCGTACCATCCACAGACAGATGGGTTGGTGGAGAGGTTTAATCAGACTCTCAAACGGATGTTACAGAAGTTTGTGTCAGACACGGGAAAAGATTGGGACCAGTGGTTACCCTTTCTTTTGTTCGCGTATAGAGAGGTTCCACAGGCGTCCACGGGGTTCTCCCCCTTTGAGTTACTGTATGGGTGGGAGGTACAGGGGCCGCTTGATCTCGTTCGAAAGGGGTGGGAGTCTTCGACCGTGGCTCCAAATGAGAAAGGGGTGGTGCAGTTTGTGCTGGAGATGAGAGAGCGGTTGGAGCGGTACCAGGCCGAGGCCGAAGCCAATCTGCGGGATGCTCAACGAAGCCAGAAGATCTGGTATGACCAACAGGCCCGGCAACGTGAGTTTCAGCCCGGACAAAAGGTGCTGTTACTTCTCCCTTCTTCCAACAGTAAACTGCTGGCGAAATGGCAAGGGCCCTATATCGTGCTTCGCCGAATGGGACCAGTGACGTATGAGATCCATCATCCGGGAAAAAAGAAACCGAAACAAACCTACCATGTGAACCTCCTGAAGGAATGGGTGGAGCAGCCCCGTCCGGCTCCGAGGGAGGCACTGATGGCCAGGGTGGTGCAAGGAGGAGGACAGAGTGAACCTGAGCAGGCTACGAATCCAAGGTCTCCGGTATTGACTCATCTGACCTCACAGCAGGCTGCGGAGCTACTGAAAATTCTGCAGGAGACGCCTTCGCTGTGTTCCGTTAACCCAGGTCGGACTACCTTGGTTGAACACGTGATCCGGCTAAAAGAGGGACAGCCCATCCGGCAACGGCCCTATCGGGTTCCGCAACACTTGGTGGAGAAGCTGCGACAGGAGGTGGAGAAGATGCTGGAGCTTGGAGTGATCGAGCCGTCCTGCTCCGAATGGTGCAGCCCGGTGGTCATTATCTTCAAAAAGGATGGCTCTTTACGCATCTGCATCGACTTTCGAAAGCTAAATGCCATCTCCGAGTTTGATGCGTACCCCATGCCGCGAATTGAGGATTTACTGGAGAAGATTGGGGCTGCCCAGTATATCACCACTTTGGACTTGTGCAAAGGCTACTGGCAGGTGCCACTGGAGGAGACGTCGAGGCCGTACACTGCTTTCAGGACCCCTGCCGGGCTCTTCCAGTTTACCGTGATGCCCTTTGGCCTACATGGGGCACCGGCTACCTTCCAAAGGCTGATGGACAAGTTGTTACAGGGCTGTGACGGTTATAGCGCCGCCTACCTGGATGATGTCGTCATCTTCAGCCACACGTGGGAGGAGCATATGCAGCATTTGTCGGAGGTCTTGGGAAGAATTCATAAGGCCGGGCTGACTCTGAACCCCTCGAAGTGTGAATGGGCGCGGCAGGAGACTCGCTACTTGGGCTACCAGGTGGGACGAGGAGAGGTGCGACCGCAGCTGGATAAGGTGGAAGCTATCCAGAATTGTCCTCGGCCTCGCACCAAGAAGGAGGTGCGGGCTTTCCTGGGACTGGTTGGTTGGTACCGAAGGTTTGTGCCCCAGTTTGCAACAATGGCGGCGCCGCTGACGACATTACTGGGGAAGAACCAACGAAATCCGGTCATATGGACCGCAGCATGTGAACAGGCGTTCCAGGGACTGAAAACTTGCCTGTGTTCGACCCCCGTGCTCTGGAGTCCGGACTTTAAGAAGCAGTTTTTGGTCCAGGTGGATGCCTCCAAGAGCGGCCTGGGAGCCGTGTTGGTTCAAGGGGACCCGGGCGAGGAGCACCCGATCCTATATCTGAGCCGCAAGCTGCTGCCGCGGGAGACCAATTACTCGACGGTGGAGAAGGAGGCTCTGGCGATTAAGTGGGCGCTGGAGAAACTCCGGTATTACTTACTGGGAAGAGAGTTTGTGTTGGAGACTGATCATCGGGCGCTTACCTGGATCCAGTCCATGAAGGATCATAATAGCCGACTTACACGCTGGTACCTCTCACTGCAACCTTTCAGGTTCGCCATCCGGCACAGACCAGGTACACTCAATGTGGTGGCGGATTACCTCTCTAGGTTGCCGCACATCGCCAACCTCCGGGGGGAAGGGGATGATGTGACGGAGTGACCCGTCTCAAGGCAGAGTCCGCTGAGTATGGCACCGCCACCATTAGATCACCACCATTAGTTCGATTTGGCACCCGGGGCGGCGTATCTTTCTGACGACCGAGTAGAGGAATAAAAGGGGTGAGGAGCAAGTTGTGAGCCGCATCGGGGGAGGCTAGATTTTGGTTCCCACTTACTTGTTAAGGGCGTCGGTCGGGGGGACGTGCGGGGGATCGCCAATCGTGCAGGGTGACGCAAGCCGATGGTATGGGGGTGTGGGGTTTAAATAATGAGTTCACGTGTGTCTGGACCGTCATGAGAATGGCCTCATTACGTGGGCCGTTAATGTGTATATGAAGTCGGGTAGACTTCCGGGAAATAGTTGAGAGCCTGTATCAATGTATATGTTTTGTGAGTGTATAATGAAAAAGAAATTCTGGGGGAGGGAGACGGGGATTAAAGTTAGAATAAAGAATTGGTGGTGACGCCAAGGGGGAGGGGTTACGGGATATAAGAGACGGCGAGCCGGATATGAAGGGGGGTGTGTGTTGTAACATACAGGCTGTGTAGCGTGGCTCTCAGTTTTATGTCTTTGCAACCATCTTTTTATGCACTGGGGAGGCCGTTTCAAATAAAGTATCCACACTAATACCTTACCGACTACGCCTGTGTTTGTCCGGGAGAGGTCTGGAAGGGGACCCCGTGACACCGTCAGAATTGTTGTCTGAAGACCAACAAGGATACCCAACGGATTTACTTTGCCAAATGGATCATCACGGCCTTGCCGTATTGGTCCATTTGATCGACCTTTGTTGTTATTATTTATTTTATTTTATCTTTAGTTGTTACAGACAGGACAGACATGACTGAGGGATAGAAAAGGGAGAAAGAAAGATGAAGGAAAAGAAAAAAAAGAAGGGAAGAGGGACAGTGAGGAAGGGCACTTAAAAAGAGAAAAAAGAGAAAAAAAATCTCCTGGATCACCTGTTGAGAGAAAAAGAAGAGAAAACAAGCAAAAAAACAGAGCAACATACTAAACACAACACCGTCACGTTAATCTAGCTAAGTGTAAACAGCAGTAAATACTAAATATTGAATGTTGTTGTGTAGCAAGCAGGACCGACAGCGCACAATGTGCTTGGAAATAGCAGCCAATAAAGGTGTAGTTTATGTCTATGAACAGTGAACACCCATGTGCACACCTGTGTGGATCAGTGCGCTTGTATTCAAAAGGTTTCCCCGTGTAATGGTCTGCTAGAGAATGTAGAGAGCCATAGCCCCGTCCCCCAAGGCATGAAGCAGGCATGGAGGAGATCCAGGCTCCAGACATCCAGAGGCCCCAGAGTGCGAGAGCCCAAGGAGGACCACCAGAGGGGCATCCGTAAGTCTCCTGAATCAGTGTTTCCACTGTATGCTCAGAATCAGAAGAAAAGCAACCTTGATGCCATAAATAACTCTGGGTAAGACGCTTTACCTATCCCTTCAAATCGATAAATAGCATTGATGTAATCTAACTGTAAGTGTTTTTCCAACTTATTTCTACTTGTTATTGAAGAACATAATGATTTTTACTGTGACATTGCTGTGCAGTGTCATTAACAAACCAGACCCATTTCTCATTGTCCAAATATAGTCTTCTTTCACTCGTACATCTAGCTTTCTTCTCCTCGCAATCTGCCCCGAGACTTTCCCCTCTGATGCCTCTCATCTCCAGTGGCTCTCGTCTCTCATTGGGCCTCGAGTGTCTGGTTCAACACCCACTCTGTGGCTAATGACTGCTGTTGGAGGTTAAATATTTTGATTTCACAAAATCTAAAACATCATGTGCTTTGCGTTTTTATTAAGTGCTTTCTTTTTTTGTGTGTGTGTCCTTGCAGTGGACTCATCCAAGGATACAAATATCTTACTGTCTCGCTCACGCACACATGTACACGCTTTCACACAAGAGAAGTCAGTGAAGTGTCCCAGTTTCTTAGAAGGGAGCAGGCAACTGATGCCCTGATAGCTTCTGATCACCAAATGTCTCCATCATCTGAGTGCTGACACACTCCTGTATGCCCCAGACTCCGCTAACACTACACTAGAGTGTGACTGAGAGCAACAGCACAATACACTTCAACCGACAGCACTCAAGCGCTTTTTCAGTTTAGAGCACAACTCTTCTCCCTTGATCCTCCTCTCACCTGTCCCCCCCCCCCCCCCCCCCCCCCTCTGTCCTTTGCTGTTGTGTACTGCCCGCTCCTCTTTTTACTTTCTTCCGCCAAGATAACTCATCTGACCCCAGCTCGAGACCCTTGAGAAGCATTCATATCTTATCTCCCGTAGCAAGATTAAAAGGGAAAAAAAGTGGAAGTGAGAGAGAAAGTTTGGTAAGCGCACATATGGTTTGATTGAACTGAGCCCTCATTCTGTTGAGCTTATGTTCTCTATAGTGATGAAGAGGAGACGAGACATGGATGAGGGAAGGTGAAAAAGGAGGGCTGGCGGGGGTGTGGGAGGGAGGTGACAAAAGGAAAGCTGATTGTGGCCAGGAGTGGAGGGGAAGTGGGTCTCTTTCGGTGCAGCGCACTGATGAGGCAAAGAAGTGATTGGATCGAAGAAACACTTGCGTATAGTGTCAGTTACGTGCTGAGAGGCTTTGGCTATTTTGGGATCTCAGGCAAGTTTTTTTTTTTCAGTCAGACGCATTTTCTAGAATAAACCTGCCACAGGACACGTGCCTTGAAAATATGTTAAAAAATGTATATAGGTCCTTTAAAAATTGCAAAACAACCAAAAACTCCTTCCCAGCGTTTCTGCTTTCTCAGTAGCGCGTGACTGCAGACCAATTAATGTCCTCTCTGCAATCAGCCTGTGTGCTTTTGTTTGCCTTTGGGCTGGCAAATATAAAACTTGCATACAAGTTGTTTGTTGAATACTAACAGTGAGAAGTGACCTGTTTGGAAACAAGGACCTTAAGGAAAGCCACCTTTTCCCTTAAAAGCTGCCTTAATTCTTTGTGGCACAAATCCAACATTGGCTGGAAATTTGAGTGCAGGGAACTTATTCTCATGTTCAAGAAACCAGTTTGAGATGATCTGAACTTTGTTATGTGCTGCATGAAACACATTCCTGAAGATGGGTACACACTAAAGGGACAGACATGGTCAACGACAGTACTCGGGTAGGCCGTGGTGTTTAAATACTTCTTAGTTTCTACTAAGGGTCTCAAAGGGGACTAAAAAATATCCTCCTGAAGCCTGAACCATGAATGCAAGGCAGGGTGGACCATGCTGGCAAGTTGTTGACTTCAGTCTGAATCTGAATCCTTTTTCCTTCTTTATCCTTTATCTTCTTCTTGCCCAGTGTTGTTGAGCACATGTGAAATATAGTCTCAGTTTCCTGTTCTTAGCTGAAAGAAGTCACTCAGTGTGGTATCCTGCTACGACAGAGGTTCAAGGTTGGATGTATTGCATTCCAGAGATGCTCCTTTGCATACCTTGCTTGTAACGATTGGATATTTGAGTTATCGTTGCCTTCTTATCAGCTCAGGAGTCTGGTCATTCTTCTCTTTATTTTGGCATCAAAAAAGCATTTTTCACCCAGAGAATTCATACTTCTTTCTGCTTAAAAACACCATTGCAGCACATTCATACACAGAGCCTGTTCAGTGCTCTGTGTATGGCTTATTTAACAAGTCAGAAATACACAACAGTGGCAGTAAGGGTTAAAAGTTTGCGTTCAGTGCCACAATCTTGGAATATGTAGAACTGCTCAGACCTTCCAAGTGGGAAATATGAGTTAAGGGAGAGTTGAACAAATAATTTCAGACTGGGGAAAATTTCAACTTCCGATTCATTCATGAGCGCACCTATCAGGTCCCAACAACTATGCTACATTAGAAGTCATATTTATTAACTTTTAGTTATATGAAACAAAAAAAATCTTTTTTCATAAAAAACCCACTGAGATCTTCAACCCTTAACAGCAAGTAAGATCAACTGCAATGGTTAAGTAAGTCACTCTAGTTCTGCCAGTTGGCACGACTATTAAAACCTTTTTCTGCTTGTTTTGTCAATGTTGAAAGTTGTTGATGTCTTTTAAAATGGCTGTAATTGGGGGGGGAAAGTCTGTTTTGGCCCAAACATTTAATGGGGTTTTCCCCTGAGTCTAGATGCTGCCGATGTTGAGCAGCCAACAGCTGGTAGATGGAACCACTTCATGAAATCTGCTGATCAAGGTGGTAATTAAAGAGGCAGCGAGTTGTGTAAAACTTGCCCAAATGAATATTTCAGGTTGGAATTTAGCTAATTAGGTAGATGTGATCATGGAGGAAATTGCAAAGGACAGAATTTGGACATCATGGATATGTTGAAATTGAAGTTTTGCTGCCCTTGGTTGGTCATTATATATTGTGATTAAAAAAGGTGTGAAAGTGTATGTGTGTGTGTAAAAGTGCACGAGAGATGAATCAGGAAAATAGGTCCAGCTTTTAATCTGTTCGCAAAATGCACAAACATGTGTGGCGCAAGGACCCACTTACACACATGATACACAAACTAGAAAGTGCAGAGCTGGCAGGGTGGACTAATTTATGCTTGAGTGCAGTTCAATTAAGGCAGATGTTAAAAAAACTGTTCCCCAGTCTCAGCATGTGCTACCCCGTTAAACGCAATGCAGAGAGCGCACATCCTCCCTCTGTCACACGTACACACACAGATACACATACATGGTACCAAGGGTGTTGGAAAAATTCAGGAGTTACATAATGCCGCTGGAACTGTTCACCGAGCCATAGGATGTGTACCAACAGTAGAATGCCATGGCAACACAGGGAGGGCACTGGATGAAGGAGTGCTGGAATTCAACTAAAAGGCATCGTGACTGAGAGGATTGTGGCTTCCCTCGGAAAGGCTGGGGTGATGATCTGACACAGAGAAATGTTTTTCATCTCCAATCTGCTGTGTATGAAAAGAACCTTTATATTGTCAGAGTAGATTAACAAGGTCAGTGGCATGAGGAACATCAGACTGACCAAACAAGAATTCAGATTAGCCGTTATTTTTTCATTTTTGTCCAGGGGCTCCTGTTGACTGTATTATGTGCTCGGCTTACTTGTGACTATTTGACAATTTTTCAGCGATAAAGCATTAAAGCTGAGAAGTTCATCAGCAGCAGCTATACCCTGGTCACTAAGCAGGGTCGAATTACAACTACCTATTCGATGTCATCTGCTTGACTTTGGACTGCATGCAAAAACTTTGCATAAAAGAGTGGTCGTGACCTCGTGCCATCCCGTTTTGTCTTGCCAACATCCTGCTGACTAAATGTAAAATTAGCTGAATTTTGGCCACAAAGTCTAACAGAAAATTAGGGTGCAGTGAGCTCTTTTGGATGAAGTAGGCACTAAACGGTTCATTATAGAGGGAAAACCTTGCTCTGAGCAATCCTGTAGTTAAGACATGATAAACTGTTCTAGGGCTTCCTTTGAATCACGACTTGTCTTTTTTCTTTTTAGTAGAATTTGGCAGTTCACTTTTTTTCTTTAAGAGTGAGCCAGGACATACACTTAATGCATACTTTGCTTGGAAAATGGGAAATAATTGCATGAATGGATATAGTATATGATGCAAAAACAGAGTCTGTACAGTTTTAACAAGCTTGAAGGTCAATATTTAGTACGACCAATTATTCTTTAACACAGACTGAACTCTCTTAGGTAAGCTGTCAGTTCTTTATTTCTTCAGGAAAAGTTCTGCAGGCTTCCTGAACAACATTCGAAGCTCTTTGTTTGGATCTCGGCTGCCTTTTGATCTGTTCTGTGTCAATATCATTCGACGCTGCCTTTAATAATACTGAGGTGCGACTCCGCGGACACTGACACTATGCACATTACATTGTGTGTACTGCATTGGCAATGTATTTGGGATTATCTCCTTCCTACATACTGAAAACAATTTTCACCAAAAATTTCAAATTTGGATTCCTCACTCTGTTGCCACTGACTTTCAGTGCAATTCTTGTGAAATGATTCATATTTCAGCCTTTTCTCCCAGTTTCCCCCTTCTTTAAGAATGGCTTCCTGCTGCCAGCCTTCCACTGAGATCATTTCTGATGAGGCTTCAGTGAACAGTAGATGAATCAACTGAAGGGCCAGATGCATCTCCCAGGTCCTGTGTCAGCACTCTGCTGAATTTTTTAAGGATGTGATTTTCAGATACAGTTCATTTGTTGTAGGGATTTTTTTTAAATGCCTGACACGTTTTCTTTTGTTCTTTACTTCTCTAGTTTCTTAAAATTTTATAAGGACACAGTGCACACCATGTTCAGATATGCCAAGTTTTCAGTTAGTAGTTCTTTAGTTATCACCTTGTTGGTGCAAAATACTATTTTTTTCTGACAAAGTGCCTGAAAATACAATTTAAAAGTGGTTCTTTGTTTTTCTAGTTCTTTGTCTGCTGCTGGTTCATTTTTTGAGTGAAGTGCACTTTTTGCGTGTGAATAATTCACAGATCATTCACGTATTCCTTATGTGCTTCATAAACAAAAAAGACAAAACAAACAATTAAACAAATAAACCCACAACTTTTAAAGACTTTCAGAAAGCCTGGAGTATTCTTGTTCAAGACCACTTTAAAAATGACAAGTCTGGCTCCTTGAATAAAAAATAAAGAAATGAGAGGTGGCTCAAGACTTTTGCACAGTGGTGTACATTCCAAGGGGTTTGCCATAGTCGTTGTTGTTGCATATTACATCATTTCTTGCTTCCACAGTTTTTTCTTTTCCCATCCCAACTGAAACGTTGACACTTTACGGTTGATTGCAGTAACTTAATCACCGTAGCTGGCAAGAAGTTCTCAGTGGCTGGAGCTGCTTATCACACTGGTGTCAAACTTTCCACAACCTCTGTCACACACAGGTTTCCGGGATGGAAAGGCTCAGTTGGTAACAAGAGCATCACATCATTGCAGGTTTCAGCTCACCAATGAGTAGATTTTTATCACAAGCCAAGCAAACTCTAACTGAAATCAGGGACATTTTACTGATGTTCGGTAGCTTCGACATTCAGGCAGCAGCTTTATACTTAATGTGTGACTCTACAGTGCGCCAACAAGCTACTTTTTTTTGCATATGTTGTGGCTAAATTACTATAATTTTAAAATTTGTGTGGTTCTGCTGCTTAAACAAGAATCCAATAAGTAAATTTGGTCAGTGAATTATTTCTAAAGAAGACCTTCAGCTCTGATAAACTCAACAAGCGTTCGCCATCTTCTCTTAGCTGCTGTTTACTCTTAAATAACAACACCTCCTCCTCCCGCGCTCAGTTCTGTGAGCATGGATAAGTGGCATACTTCAAACGCACTTTTCTCTAACTGCTCACTTTCCCATCCATCCATATCTGCGTATGTCCTTGTTACTGTATAGTTTTGGTTTTCTGGGTTTTGCTTGATTCCCTGCTCGCTGGCTTTCTCTGTGTACATCTTCTGCCACTCCCTCCCACATCTTATCGCTCGGAGCAAACAATTACTTGCCTTGTTTGAGATACTCTGGACTAAAATAAATCTGAATAAATGTAGGGATCACAACTGCTACAGAGATGTAGTGCGGGTGAGGGAGGAACAGATGAAGAAACGCAAGAGATGGTATGCAAAGAAAGAGGATGTCACTGGCCATCAGAATAGTCCTCCCCGCCTTTTTCTGCCTTGCGTCCACGCGCACACACTAAAGAAGTGTAGGGTTATATTCGTAATCATAACCCTACTAGGCAGGGAGGAAATAGGTTATTTTCTAGGAGATTACTAAAGAAAATGTGCAGTCCTGTCAAACCTGAGGGCTTTTTTAAATGTATATGACGAAAATGTTTAATTTTCTGCTTTTCCCTCCATCTCTGCTTTGCATATTTAGGTTTGTGTTACTGTAAATTATTAGCAGCTCCCCTCCCACCATCGATCCCGGTCCATCATTCACCATGGCCTCCATTTGAGGCTGTTTCCCCAGCTGCACCTCTAAGATCTTGGAAGAGATTTAAAGAAGCTGGAAAAAATTTAAATTGCAAATAAGACTGTGGGACTCTTGAGGGTGCACATGCGAGATTATTTAAAACATTTATGACATTTCTGACTTTTTTTTTCCCACTGAATGGATGAGAGAGGAAAAATGAGGGATGGAAAGATTAAATGTGGGGAGGGATTAACCCTTTAAATGTCCCACCCCCTCAAAAATGATTATTTGGGATGCTGAAAACAACAAAAAAACATATAAGTATATTTTAACAGCATTTTAAACTCACTTATGAGCCTCTATCAAATACTGTTAGGTATGAAGTCTCTATCTCACAGGTTCAAAGTTTATAAAGAGCCACTGCAGGTTTAGGTTATGGTAATGTGGTTCTCTACAAAGATATAGGCTTAGGCTGCAATTCTGCAGTTGAACTGTAGTTGGACATTTGCATATATGTGTGTGATTGTGTGCTGATAATAGAATCTTAATTGGTTGATTAAGGAGGATTAAGGTCATTGATTGGATAGAGCTCAGGGTTCACCTGCTGTTCCCAACATCTAATTGGTTGGCTAAATAACATTTCAATGAAAGGCTGGGAGCTGAATCAGGCGAGCTTTCACACACTCACACAGACACACACATACACAGGCAGCTGAGAGAGGGAGGGAGGGACGGAGGCAGATAAAAAGAGGAGCAAAGGGTGAAGGATGAGGGATGAGGGAAGAAAAGAGAGAGGGAGAGAACATCCTTTTACACCCAAGTGTCTCAGCCTTTCTGGGTGACAAAAATATGGCTTGTCAATCACAAAGCAGGGTGAAAAAATGTGTGTTTGTGTGAGGGAGAAAGATGTTCAGAGTGCAAACGGTGCAGGTGTTCAGAATAGACTGTTAATAACCTGTGTCAGCACACACCGTGCTATGTGTGTGCGTGATAGCTGCAGTGACAGTAACAGGATGCAGAAGATGAGGCTGATAATTGATTGACACCGATGTCCTTGCAGCTGTATCTGTGTTTGTATGTGTCGGTATGGATTTTGTGAGAGTGACTTTAAAATGTGGTGCGAATTCGTGTCTGTGTGAGTGATTCGAATATTGAATTTGACACGGTGAGGGGAAAAAGGGTGCACATCCATGCAAATGTGTTTGCTTTTTTCCCCCTTTTTGTGCAGCTGCATGCTGCGTCTGCACCTGCAGGCTTTTATGTGCGAAAGCACATGTTCAGGAGCTTGTTGTCAGTTTGGTTTCATGGAAGGGATAATAGACTTTCACCTGGTTTATGAAACCACTTGAGTACTGCAGGCTGTTAGAGGGTTATTGAGGTGTGTGCTTGGCAACCACAGCCTGTATCATTATTATGGGAGACCTTAATGATGGTGAATTATCATTACTGCAGAAAATGCTCCCCTGCACAGCAGGAAAGAGGTGCATAAACTACATATTCACACACGCAGGAGGTTGTAAATCTCACTCTAGATGTTTCTAATGTGATGTGTAGTGATGCACTAGAGTCACCAGGAGCGCTGCTAATATTGTTTGTGTTATTAATCCAGAAAGAACGTTAGGAAATAAAGGAAAAACATTACTTAGTTATGACAATGGTTCTTTTTATTGCAAAGAATTTGCACATTTTTAAGGTCCAATGAAGATCTAGCCATCTTTTTTTTTTTACATTTCAAAATGTGATATGACTTAAATCTTAAGTACTTGATAATAATGACCTAATGATCCTGACCAAAATACACTTGATGAGTCACACAAATTCGACAAGCACATACCTTCTACTTGCCACTTTCACAAAGTAAGCGACATATGCTGTGCACTAAAATCCAATCCTTTCTATTGCTTGCACCACGCAGCAAGGCTGGACTGAGACAAAAAATTGGCCCGGGCATTCTGACTAGAGACCGGCCCACCAGGATAAAGATTGAAAATGTGACGTCATTCAGGGGTAAAACCGCAAAGGATTCTGGGAACTTGTGGCAAGAGGTACTAGCGCACGCAGGCTTTCAATTGAACTCAGTTACACAGCGATAAAAAGAAACCCAAAAAATGGCAAGAAGCTGTTGTATTATTAACTGCAATAGCCGGTCGCATGACAGCCACGGGAAGCCGACGGGTAAAGAGATCGTTTTTTTTTTTTTTTATCGGATTACGTCGTTGAAGAGAAATTTTTTAAGCCATGTTTCCGAAGTAAGAGCCGACGGATGGTCTGGATATACCAAATATAACGTCTCAGAACACTCCAGCTCACATGTTAGTCTGCTCCAAGCATTCCCACAAAGGTCAGAGTTTTGTAGTAGTTAATACGTCATTTTTCTTAACATAACTGGTGATATAGGTTACAAGCAAGTCTGGCGCTGAACAGAAATTGTCGCTCCTTTGTTTATTGTGCATAAATAGTGAATTGTCCTGACACAATATTGCGTTTCGCTTCTGTTATTACCATGGTACATTGACAAAAACATATATTTTTATTCACAGGATAAAACAGTTGTTTTGTATCACTAATTGTCCAGTGCGATTACAACATACAATATTATTGTCACTGCTACATTTCTGTAATGCTACCAGAAATTATTTCCACTACTAATTAATTACCGTTGAGCTCAAAGGTTATATTAATAAACGGTTAACGAATGTGTATTTATGACGACGATTTGTGAGACTGGTAAACTTACCTTTGTTCGTACGATGGTCTTTCGTTCTACACGGTGCATTTCAAGGTCCTGTACACATCCATCGGTAAACTGTACCTTGTCTTGTTGCAGTGACCTGAAGTTACTAAACTTCATGAGTGTATGCACTCACTCCAAGAACCGTATAATTATAAATCTGAGCGTGGTGAAAGTTGGGCAGCACGCTAACGTCTTTTGTCCACTCTGTGTGCTCGTAAGGGTCTGACCCTTTCACTCCTTTGATTTTTTCCTCGTATCTTTTCTTTGTCTTTTCGTCAAGTCTGTCTTTGTACGGACCGGCATTGTTCTCCTTTTGTTTTGTACATTCCTTTTTTGTGCGGCAAAGAAAAAACAAGAAGGTATTGGAACCGGAGAATGAACGTTTTGCGGTGCTGCAAATGCTTGCATTTGATGCGGTACTTGGATTGTTTTGCCACTAGTTCCCGGCATGCAATGCGCGAAAATCACATGATTGCTAAACAAGGGAAGGGTACATCCGGCCTCCTCGGCTGTAATTGGTCCAGCCCAGAGTCGATCATGACCAATTGGCCAATCCAACACCTTTCATTATATATACCCTTCCTTAAAAAAAAAAAAAAAAAAAAAAAAATCCATCGGCCCATAAAAACAAAAAATCGCCAGCTGCCCACCAGGCAAATGCCCGGTATGCCCGATGGCCAGTCCAGCTATGCCATGCAGTAATGCTTTCCCACTGTGCTGAGTAAAGTCCAGCGCAGTGGTGGTGTACTGGCTGGTCAGGACACTTTGGCTTTTGCTCAGCACAGCGTGACGAGCAGTTGTGCAGCCAATAGAAATTCAGAATGACAGGGAGAGGGTAGAAAAAATGAATAAAATACAGACAGAAAGCCACTCAACACAAATTTTGCGCCGTTTTCTCAACCTAGCAACAATGCATCCTTCCTTAACAGTTAGTGATACTAGATGAACAGGGTGACACCAAAAAAAAAAAGAGGCGCCATCAATGATTGCAGGAAATGAGTTAAATCCTCAACAAAGGTTGTTTCCAGCTTGCCATTTATTGCTATTACTGTTATTATTGTTGTTGTTATTGCCTTGCTACTAACCAAACGCAATTAAACACATGCCTCTTCTCTCTAATAGTTGACTAATGAGAATGAATGAGTGAGAATCAGTGAGAATCAGTGAGAATCAGTTGGGGTTGTGATGTGCAACACAATTAAGTAATATGATGGACCGAGAGGGCTCGAGGCTCTCCAGCTGATGTAGGTCAAAAGTTTGATGGAGACACTTCAACAACAAAAACAACATTTGCCACCACAAACATTCCTCCTCTGTGTCATTTAGTGGTTGTCAGAGATGTGAGTTACCTATTTATAGTCCTGATCCTGCTCAGTTACACACACATCGACACACACATTAAACTGCCAGGCCTTGACCTTTTGGCCAGTGGTCATGTCATACTAAGCACGGTAAGAGAACAAACCTGACTCAGCTCTTTAACTGTAGGTGTTCACACACACACACACACGCACGCACACACACGCAAATACACACAAACACAGATTATGTGTATGTGTGTAACTATAATAGAAGGTTCTGCTTTCCCATTTGCCATATTGTTCAGAGGAAGGTACTTAGAACCAGATGGATCTCTTTCAAACACACACACGCACACGCACACACACACACACACACACACACACACACACACACACACACACACACACACACACACACACACACACGCAGAGTCTTTCACAAATTGAATATGCATATTTATAAGATGAGTCACTGAATAATTGAATGGTTTGAAATAGAGCCAATAAAGGTACAGCAGGACTGTGTATGAGTACACACTCTATGAATATGTATGTGGAAAAAATGTGTGTATTTAAAAACTCAGTGACCCCCAAAGTGCTCCCAAAGCGTACATCTCCTCACCTATGGAGGTAGTGATGGCTTTAACAAGTACATGAACACACACATATGCAGGCACTATAACCTTAGAGGACATTTACTTATACTTCCTTGTGTTTTACTAATATGAACCATAACTGCTAATTTCCTAATCTTATCTCAGCCTCATGTTAAATCACGTGTTTACCTTAAAGAGTAACATTTTACACTGTAGAGACTTATATTTTCTTCCCTATAAGGATGACAAAGCCCCTCGTTAATGTGACTGTGGGAAAAGATTTGGAGAAGGTCCCCACAGCATGAGTAACAGTTGGGTCTCTTACACACACACACACACACGCGCGCGCACGCGGCGCGCACACACACACACGAGGGTTTGACAAAAATATAATCTCTCAAAATCTTTCTACTGTATGGAAACCTTTTTATTAATTCATTAGCTAATCGCTCTTAAATGCTTCCCTGGAAGTTTTTAACTATTTATATTTTCCTGATTAATACCCTTAGAGGGTGTGTTTGAAAAGTTTAATACTCAATGGGAAAACTTGTTCACTCAGCTCTCCATTAGCAGACCTCACATCAGGGTGCCAATCTCATCAAAAAAAATATACAGGTTTGAGATATTCTTAGGAAAATAAAAACCTTTTTTATCCTCATGGAGCAGTGGGAGAAAAAAAGAGAAGAGAATGAAAAAATAAAGTCACATCTTGATTTAAATCAGAGGTAGACAGCAGTGTTTCAAATAAAGTGAATTAAGGGCTACATATTGGATAACTTAATCAAAATATGTAGATTAGATGAAAACACTACATTTAAATTAGCCCATACCCACCACTTAAGTAATGAAATCTCAGCACTGTTTCCAGGTCTACTGAATTGATTGAGGCTGTCATCTTTTTAAAGTGTTGTAAATGCATTGTGTCTTGTATTGCATGCATTGTGTGTTGTAATGCAATCCTACGTCTTTACTGTGCTAATCTGTTTTTAGCTTAACCCTCACTTGCCTAGCTAGCCATCAGATAGCATATAATATATGTCAGCTTGTCCAACACCACTAACCTTCTAGTAGTTTGTGTTCTGTCTTTATTTACTTGCAAAGTTAGGGCAGAGGTTTACATTAAAGAAAAAGAAAATATTTCAGTCAGAAAATAATATATATTATCTTTAGGTGAAAGCTAGATTAGCTAACTTCCTGCTAACCTCTGTCTCCGCTAGACCTTTTAAATCCTCTTTTTCATGGATGCTTGGGCATTAAATAGCATTGTAACACCTGTGAGAACAGTGTCATTGATCCATTTACTGTAGCTGAAATAATTTAGACTGTTTTTAATACTTATAGGTGCCTCAGAGCTTGTTTGATTTTGGGAGCATTTGGACCCAGAAACAGGTAACGATGTTCTCCTTAAGAAGTGAATAATCTTTTGCCCTTCAGACCTTTGCAATGCCATATTATGATAGTACAAGTATTTCATTGATGTGGGAAAAAAAGGTAAAAAATCCATTATGTATTTCCAAAGCAATCACATGCAAACCTATAGTGGCATAAAAACATCTAAAAGTCAGGAAGTTTATATATAGAATTAAATACACAAACAATACCTAACAGTGCTCAAACCATATATAAAATAGGATGGATTTGCTATTATTCAAGAGTAGTTTGCACTTTTTTTTTTTAAGTTGGAGACGCCACAAAGTTTTTACCCCTCAACAAATACTGAAAGGCGAAATAAATGACGAGGTTCCCTAGTTTAATGCAGTGCCAATGTTCACCATTTTGGCATGTTTCACTAATGTGTTTGTGTTCATCGTAGAAGAAAAAGAGGGAATACTGAAGGCAAGAACACCATACAAACTGTTCTCTCTTAATAAAATATAAGTGCTAAAAGGAGACTTCTGTAGTTTATAATGTAAGTGGTGATCTGATTTGCGCTTTTCACAGTCATTAAGAGGTATAAATGATCACATGACCTGACCAGCCAACCCACACCAGTCATCCTATTCTTAGAATTTTAATGATTACAACCCACTTTAACATCCTCTTATGAATCACCCGCCGCTCAGACTCTTCAGTATAAACACTCTCTGGTCGTCACTCCATGTTAACTTGAGAGCGTACAAAAATAAGAGCTACTTATTTAAATGTTCATGGCAACAAACCACATCAATCCAATTTACATTTTCAGATGACAGACATTTGCAGATTTTGGCCTCGGAAGACTGCGAGCACCGCAGTTGTGTACACTCACAGTTATGAGAGCCCAGCTTGTACATTTTGATGAAAAATGAACTGAACCCAGAGTCATTAGTACTGTATGTGGGCTGCTCAAAAATCCACATACTGTATTTTCTTTAGCCTGAGGCTTAAATTAAAGCCCTCTTCGCACTGGTAATCACACTCAAAAGGCCTGGGCTGAACATGTCCATATTTCATCCTGATCTCCTCTAACTCACTGTCTTCTTCCATCATCTGTACAACATATTTACACTCCCGTGAGAAATTCACTGCCATTTTTTTAATCGAGTTTTGATGATTTGCTAACCTCAATTGATCTGTTGTTGTGTGTCCACATTTTTCTGAACAGAAAATAACTTTATATATCGCTAGTTAGCAACTTGAATGCGTATTGTTAGCGTGCACTTTGTGACTGCTTAGGCTTAAAACGTAGTAGGATCTCCTTGCGGCTTTACACTCTTTCCTCTTGGCTCTCTGTGTTTGCTCATAGTTGAGTAGGATAAGTAGAAGAAAAAACACCTTGAGTGTTTGTTGCAACCGCTTTGCCATCAAGAGGAATCTCAGAGTCACCTGAATTTTTTTTATTGAGTTGAATGCAGTCATTCCTCTAACATTTGCTTTGAATTCAGTCTGAACATCAAAATCGGCTTTTCTGTTAACATTTTCAGATAATTACTTTGCTTGTAAAAAAAAAATCAACTCACATTTATGGAACTACATGCCATTTGCCTTTTACACTGAAAAAGGAACTAAGAACCTAAAAGCTGTATCTTGGTACAGTGGTCACCACTGTTATCTCACAGCAAAAATGTTCACTGGACTTAATCTCCTGGTTGACTCAGGCCTTTTTGCGTGGAGATTGCATCTTTTCCCCATTCCTGTGAGGGCTTCTTTAGCTTCCTCCCACAGTCCAGAAATATGCTTGTTAGGTTACCTGGTGATTGCAAATTGGCCGCATGGGTGGATGTGATGACCCATCCAGTCAGCAAGCTGCCTCTTACTTAATGCAAACACCCCAGCCCCATGATAGCAGTTGGATAAGTGGTTAAGAAAATGAATGCATGGATTGAAGTGCAAGTGTTGCAACTGCACAACCTGTTTCAAACATCAGAGGGTTTATAGATATAGACAGATGAACCAACTCTTCCATGGCAGATGACAAAAACAAGTCATGAAGCTAAAATCTCATGTTAAAATATGTTTGACAAGAAGCTCAAGGTTCTATCAAATAAATATTATAAAAAAAATTTTAAGAGCATTTTGATTTTTCATAACAGGAAAAAGCACACATGCTATTAATACAATTAATAATGGCTCTTTTCAAAAGTCCCAGTCAGTCACAGAAAGCAGGCCTTTTCTTACTGTGATAAATCAAAATGTCTTTACTGAGCCTTATGTCTTGCAGTGTGACACTGTTTAAAACACAAACGTGGTGTGAAATTGCCACTTCAAGTTTCCTGGCAGCTTTGAGTGGACTTCTGAAATATTTCTATCAACCACAACACGTCATGTCTTTTGGCGTTTTCTGATTGTTCCCTAATGTTTCCAACATAGTTATATCTGCACATACTTTGTTGTTTTTGTTCAGATGCATTGTCCAGTCCACCTTGAAAAGAGCATTTTTCCATTTATGAGTGTTATCAGCAATTACCAGCTGCTATCCTAATACAGCTGCATCCACAGGTTTGTGTGTGTAAATAAAACAGATTGTTTGCTTTTCAAAGCTCAAGAATAAAGTAGACTGTAACAGTTTTCTAAAGGTGTGCATGAACTCGCGTGCCTGAATGCGTGGCAGGAGGAAATTTCAGCTTCTCAGCATGCAGGGAATGTATTGAGGCACTGGTATTGATTGGAACCCCCGCAGATATATTATGGTTGTTTTATGTGACACTAAAATTTTACTCAGTGCAACTTAGACAGCTACATACATTTTGCAATTATTTTGCAGTTGAAAGAAATGAAAATCCACAGTGCTAATATCAGGCATCCTTTATTGATAGGGATTGTTTTTTGCTTCGTAGCCTCTTGTGCTCTCAGAGCATTGCCTACTAAATGAATCCCTGCTGTTTTATGCGAGGAAACAAACTCTGAAATATTAGTAAGATAATGCGAGTCGACAGATGCGGGAGACACACGAGCAGAGATCAGTGTGAGAAACTGAGAACAAGACTATGAACACTTTGGGGAGTGCGGCCCTCCCTGTCTCTTCTGGATAAGTGAGATCCTTGTTCTGTGTTTGGAAGTTCAGACTAAAGTGATCAAAGAGTAACAGGTGGAGTCTTAAATTGAAATTGCCCTTCTAATAAGCATCCGAATAACAACAATGAGAATCTAGCACATCTGCATGCCTCCCAGCAGGGAAGACTTAATCATTCGAAATCTTGGTTAATGCTTTGTAAATAAGCCAGACAGTGAGCGCAAAGATGTTCAGATGTAATACATGCAATTTTCTGTTTAATTATGCATAACTTAATGATGTCGTTTTTAAAAATGTACAATGACGGGGTTGTTCAATTGAGACATGAAGTAAACAGCATGCCGCATTGAAAGTAAAAGTTGTGCCTTCGTTGTGACCTGATGGTCGAATGGCTGGCACGACGGCTACAGTACCTGAATGGACTTTCCAATGCTGCACTTTTATCGTTATGGAAATCGAAGCAAAGGGGTATTTTTAGACCAATCAACCTGCATGTTGCACTCTGCTTAATATGATTTTATCTATAAAAATTAAACATATGCTCATGAGACGATCATGTTTCATATGTCTTAGATACAATAAGATATACCTGTGATTACTAGTAGACTATTAGTATAAACTGGCAGGAATTTCACATTACTTCACCTATTGGTTTTTTTAGGCTTCAGTATAACGTGGAAAGGATTTGTTGTTGTTGTAAAAATTTAGAGTTAGCTTCAGAACAAAAACAAGAGCAACCCAACAGGTGGTTGTGTTCAGATATACATTTTAAAAAGGTAAAAGCTTCACTGTGATTAAACCTTTTTTTTCTCTCGACATGCAGGTGCAAATGTTCCTCCTGCGATCACTAAAAGGAACAACAACCAGAGATTTCACAGGTGTTTGGTAATTATAACAATGGGGCAGCTGGAGTTTGTTTGGTAGAGTATATTTGGCCTTTAAATGTAAAAATATAATTGCGGCGATAGAGCGTTTCCTCGTTTTAGCGAGCACTGAACCCCAGTGGCTACCAGTGCATCTGAACTTTAATTAAAAGTATGTTTATATTGTTAATGTGTTGTTCTCTCCGTGTGAGGCAGATTAAACAGGTTTTCTGCTCAGACTCGTAGTCCTATTCGTATTCATCTTTTTTTTCCTATTATAGTCTTGCGGGAAACGATCACTTACTGCATAGTGGAGCACTTTCTCTAACACAGTGTGTTGGTGCACAGCTGCAAATAAAGTGAAAGGACGTGAAGGCAGAGAACAGGTGGCGTATAAATGCCTTGTATTTACAAAATGAGGATTTCAGGAGGTTATATGGAGGTAGAGCTCAACTGAAAATGCAGCACCTTTAGGTAGAACAGAGGGCAATGAAATCCTTTACAGGGGATTTCGTGAAGGTTTTTACTCCCAGTTATAAATAAATAAATAAAAATTAAAGAAACTAAATCAACACTCCCCTCCCAGCTCTCCCAGTATTTCACTATATAGTGCTGTGATGCCTAAAAGATGCAAAGCAAAGAATTTCAGATGATTTAACACTTGCCTACAGTTCATTTACAAATACCAGTATCGTAGAAAAATGCAACGCCTCCATGTTTACCCCCGTTTTTCCAATTTTGGTTGGGTTGGAAACTGCAATGTTCTGTGTACACCATCTCATTCCAAAGTAAGGAGCTGCTGCTGCACCTGCTGCTATCGTTGATGTGGCACTGAGTTCTTAAAATGGTTTACATCATTAGGATCAACGATGTGTTGTGTGTAGTAATTACATTCCAGAGGTCTGACGGCATTCGTGCTGCGAAGCAACAACCGATATCCTGCTCTGCTTTAATAACTTTTATACAGTCTCTGTAAGGAGAAAGATGTTATTGCAAAAGTTCTCAAACTTCTTAATATAACATTCAAGTTCTCAAACTTCTTAATGTAACGACTAAACTTTTATCAACCATACAAAATATTTGAGAAGCAACAAAGGAGCCAAGTTGAATATTATTGTAATTAAGGAAACTATATTCAAGTCAGCATGAGGGGATCAGAAAAACTGTATCATCGTCGCTACATAAATCACATTCGTTGTATCGAGAAATTAAGGCAACATGCCTTTCCTATACTCCTATAATATCTGATACTACTATCCTATTTATCTGTTTTCAAAATATTGGTGATTAAAAGGTGTTACGTCCTACTTTATTTTTATTAAGAAGATTTTTTCTGTGGCTTTGCATCATTTTGGTGTGAAACAGCCTTTTTTCACAGATAGTCTCAACCTGGGTAAACAAAAAAAGCCAATGAGATAGAAAAGATTTCACCCTCAAGGGTAGGAAGGCTCACAAAAATCTACCTCTACATCTGGCGAGTCTCCATTTATTTGACGTTATGCACTCAGGTTTGGATCCTTGTTTCTGATTGGTTCTTCCTTATGTATTCGTGCAGACTCTTGCCAAGGTAGATCAATCGGCATTGCTCTGGGAAACGTGTTTCTCAGACATACAAGAACAGCTGAGATGAGTGACTGTATCGCCTGGCAGCTCCTCAGTTCTCAGATTTCAATAATATTTTTGCTCTAAAGTGCGAACAGAGCTCTAACATTACTGCCTGTTTACCAGCAGCGTAAATGTAATAAGTATCGAGCGCTCGGCGTCAACCTTGGCAAGGACCGAAAGCCTTTAGAGGACTTTCCATGATTCCTCTTTAAAAAAAAAAAAGACTTTTTTTCTAAAAACAAAAAGTCATCAAAGTTACGTTAAAGTTTCATTACATACTTCATATGTAAAAGGGTAATTAATAACCTGTAACCTTTTACATTTTACCAGCAAACTCTCCTGATACTGTTTATGTAATCTATCAAAATGTGATTAGAGCCCATGAATCATCGAGAACTCACATACACAGCAACTTATACACCAACACCTGGCTGGTAAATATTCCCTGCAGTTTTTCGGGTGTGCACAGTGCTCAAGGTTGCTTGCAAATGTGAAAAAGTCCGTTTTAAATGATTTTTTTCCGAGATGAAAAACAAAGTGTGTGGGGGAGGGGAAATCTATAAATGACCTTTCAGCCTGCTGCATCCCCTCATCTCTCGGTTCTCTGTCATGTTAGGAGTAGTACCACAAGTTATCACAGCTGCACAGTGTTTCTGTTATGTTTGTGTATTAAATTTGTGAAGAGTGTGTGTGTGTCTCTCTCACGTTTTCCGTCCCATCCACATGTGTGCCTGCCTGCTTCATCCATTAGAGAAACAGTATGTCAGAAGAGCTAGTGTTGAGCTGTTAAGAGTTTAGCCACGATCCTGTCAAAACCTTGAGTAAACAAACACACACAGATACACACACACAGAGGCTCATTTATAGGGGACGCTCGACGATGAAAAGACAAGACAAACAAGGCGTGAAACAGGAAAAGACATTGTACTGTGCTACTGTTTGCTGTGTGTGTGTGTGGATCCTTTGTTTTTGTGTGATTCCTCTGTGTCCTGGCCTTATTTAGGCTCACTTACAATAAACAGATGAGTTAGAAATTCTCTTTATCAGGTGTCCGGGGGGGTGGAGGGAGTAGATGGAGACGTGGGAAAGACGGAGAGAAGAGGCTGAGCAGCTCCTCGCATACAATGATCTATTTATCAATTCCCCATCCTGTTTCTCTCCTCTCCACCCATTCTCTCCTCTCCTCCTCCTATTTCTCCTCCTCTCTTGACTGGCCTACTTGCTTATCCTCTTCAGAGCACTTTAAATTCAACTTAATTTTTTTGGCTAATGCATCCTTCGTCTCCTTTTTTGCTCCCTTCATTTAATTTCAGTTTGATTGCTTATCTTCTCTGGTAGAAACACGATACTGTAGAAACAATTGGCTGCCACTAGCTCATTCCCGTTATTGCTCCATCCAAGCATGTGCATGTGTAAATGTGTTTGCAGTTTGTTGCAGGAGGAAAAAAACAATGAGGACAATACAGTGGGCCATATTAACCATAGAGTTGTTGTTCTCTGTAGCACACTGCTGCAATGCTTCAATTAATGCCTAAATATAGAGATTTAACTAAATGCTTAGAGGCTGATTTGAACAAATCCATGCCAATTTCCAGTAGGCATATTGTTTAATTAAAAATGTTATTTTTGGAATATAAGATTATGTCACTCTATAAATTGAACGATGCACAGGAAGAAAGCGAGATAGACAGAGAGTTGGGCATCTCGTTGTAAAGGAGAGCTTGTGGAATGAGTCTGCAGTCGGGTCTGCGGGAGCTGTGCTTACACACAGAGATGCAACTAAACACATGAAATTGCAATAAGAATTTCCACCAGCTTGGTCTCACGGAAAGCTCGACCTCTTAGCGCTGCATTTCATGGTGGTGGCACATAATGTGTTAAAATTACACAGGGGCACCGCAGAAGGCAGCAAGCTGCTCCTCTATTGTCTTGGTTACCAGGATGTCAAGTCCCGCCCCGGGCAGCGGTAAAGACACCATTGCCTTTCTGAAAAAGGTCGGAGATTTTTCACGCATTTATTCACACAGCCACCCACTTATACCAGAATTTTTTTCTGAAACTGACCAGTTAGCTGTTTCGTCTAAACCTGACTAAACACAAATGAAAACAAAATTATTTTAATTAAACGAGTCGCAGTGTCTCTTTATAGAGTTGTTCCAGTAACCGTGTGATTCGATTTTATCAGTGCCTGTTTGTGTGTGTGTGTGTGTGTGTGTGTGTGTGTGTGTGTGTGTGTGTGTGTGTGTGTGTGTGTATACTAGTACCGTGGGGACCTTAATCTTTTTACAGAGTCACATTATGGGGACGTCTCTTCCTTAAAGGGACAAAAAGCCAAAAAAGTCTCTACAACATAAGTTATAGAAGAAGTGATTATAGTCAGGATCCAGGTAGGCTGAGTTAGCCTAGAACTGCTGATGGGGATGATTATAAGTTGATGTAATGTTCTCTGAAGTAATTTATACACAACTGTAAATGTGTGTGTTTTTGAATATGTGTGTGTGTGTGTGTGTGTGTGTGTGTGTGTATGTGAGTGAGATAGAGGGAGAGAGAGAGTGATGATAAATCTGTATCTTCTCATTTTCTGTCAGAATTGAACATCCTTCTCACAGTGGGTTTTGTTTTTGTACGAACAAACAGTAATCAGAGCAGGAAACCCCAGTGGGGGGGCAGGAGAGAGAGCGAGAGCGAGAGAGTGGGTGGAATTATTACTGTGTGTGCTGCTGTTTGTGCTTTTCACAAGGGGAGGGGGGAGATTACACTGAAGGGATAACTCAAAGCTGATTGAAGGCTGTGGCAAGGCCCAGGAGCATGTGACTGTCTCATGTTGATATATGGTGTCATCAAGATCATAGTTTGTATTTTTCCCCTCTAACAGCCTTTAGTCAGCAGAGCTTCTAAACAGCATGTGTTCAAGTGTATATTTAGCACCGCTGCAATGCTGGCTTCAGCATTTGAACAAAAATGTCAAATATTCTCTATGGGGAAAAATGTTTGAGTTGGGGGACATAAAGTGCTTCCTTGTAAACAGGGATTATTACTGGAAAGTGTCAAGGAAAAAGAAAACCGTCACCAGTGAGCAACTTAGTAATTTTCTGCCTGCTTTACATACAAAAACACATCCTGTTGCACTTATAGTTGTGCACTGAATGTAGCGCAACTCATCATATCTTGAGGTGATGATGGGTACATTTTCTATAAAGTGTTGTTCACGCGGAGGGCTTCTGGTAAACCAAGAAATGTCTGGCACACGATCACCCATACAAAGGCAAATGGATGTTTTCAGTATGTTCAGCCAGGCTGCCTGTCTTATCCTGATTGTCTTTCTAAGCTAGCTGAATGTTAGCTCTGGCTAACATAAATGATGCACATACTTCCAGAAAATAGCCATTTGGTGATATGTGCAAGCTGTCTTTACAAGATTTGTAATATTTAAACACCTCTACCTTGTGAATAGTTTTGGATAACATGGACTAGTGTTGCCACCTGCAGATGGGATTAAACCCAAACTTGGTGGGATGTAGTAAAAGTGTGCATTTTAAACAAACAGCCTTCTTTCCCTAGCATTTTGGGGCGTTATAATAACCAAATAACAAGTCAAGCGAAACTTAAATGTGACTCCAGACTATGCAGAGGTAATATAAGGGAGGACTCTTTGCCAGAGAACGAGCATGTTTATTTCTCAAACTTTGTAACATATGTGGCATGTAGTAAACTATTCCTCCAATTTTTGGTTTATATCAGTTATTGCTGCCATGTTACTGTAACGGCTCTAATTGTAGTTACAGCTATTCACCCCATCCATATAAGCTGTAATGACAGAATTCAAAGTCAGTTTTCATTTCCCTTCAAATTTTCTAACTCTTTCAAAGGACTCATAGTGTTTGCCAGGTTTGTACTGAAAATGTGTTAACTATGCCAGCAGAACGCTAATGAACTGTTTTGGATATGGAGGAGTCGTCACTCTAGTAGTGCCATCATCATGTGTGCTACAGTTTGCCAAAACTGTCAGAATCATCGCATCGGATCCTTTTCAGAGCTGTGCTGGCAATTTCAAAGCAATTTGCAATTTGCAACACCTCAAGGCACTATGTTATAAAGTTAACTCTATACAGTATTAGAGAGAGCTCCAACAGTCAGACAATCCCTTATGAGCAAGCTCTTGGCAACGGTGGATACGCAGAGCTTCATTTTAACATGAAGAGACCTCCAGCCGAACCAGGCTCAGGGAGGGGGAGCCATCTGCCATGACCATTTGGAGGGTGAAGGGAAAGGCAAGATGGGGGGAAATAAAGCACTGAATGAAGATTAAGACCATGGCGTTCAAACTGAGAGGCAGTTCTGACTGACAGGTGGATGCTCACACAAACGGTTGTACTTGGTAGCTACCTGCTGGGCTCTACCTCTGCTAATCCAAGTGTTTGTGGAGTTGGTGCCTCTTAGAGCATTTTAAATACAATCATCTGCAGTGTGCATGACTCCACTAAGAGAAATCTGTGCTTCGGTGTTTGTGAGTAAAGTCTAGTTTTGCATTTTTTACCTTTTTGTAACATAGCACTAATTAGTATTAGCGTACACTGCACAGATCCAAGTGTAAATTCCTGGTGCAAAAAAATTGCAGTTTCTCTAGCAGTCACTTAAAGCAAGACCAACACAAAAACTGTTTGAATAGTTGGATAATTTTCCTCCTCAGAGCATCTCTTCAGTGGGTTATTTTTGATGACCTAAAGTTAAGGGTGGAACTGCCTTAAGTAACATGTCGATTGTCTGCCAGGCCTCACCTCCACTGGCTTGAGTCACTGAACTATGTTTGTGCTGTTGGTGCCTTTTGGAGTATTTCTTATGCAATTATTGTGGACAAATAATAACACCTCCTCTGGAGGTCCCACCCATCAATGAAGTTCTTGCTTCAGCTTAGGTGAAGTTCTTGCATAGCAAACATTAACCTGGATGTGTGTCTGTGCATTGCACCATACAGTTTATGAAGTAGCTTGCAAACCAAGCTTGGTAGTTTTTAACTATCTGATACAGGACATTTCTATACTTTATACAGTCTTTTTTAAAATATTCAGTGAATCAAATTTTGCAGTATATAATTTAAGACTCTAAGCAAATTGCTTTGTTTAATGTTTGACAACATTTAACATGCTTCGCTGAACAAATGTGTAAATCTTTTCCCCTTTGGCGTTGCCAAGCTCTAAAGGTCATAAATAAGCAATGTCAATAACAAACCCTGACTTGATGACACCTCAAATAAGTCTCCAGTGGGGGAGGGGGACTAATGCTCTCACAGTATCAGGATGCCCGCGCTGCTGAAATAACCCAGGATAAGGCCGAACTACACACACCCATGCAGCTCTATTTATTTATGGTGGCAGATATATATATATATATATATATATATATATATATATATATATATATATATATATATATATATATATATATATATATATATATATATATATATTTCTGCAATCTTAGGGAAAGCTGCCACGGCATGAGCTTCCGCAGCTATAAGGTTCTTTCTTTTTTGGCAAAGAAGAAAAGGGAGATAGGGAGAAATATAGAGAAAGGGGAGCCGGGTGACAGAGGGAGAGGTTGGTGTGTTTTCAGCTGATCCACTTCCTCCCTGATGTTGGCTCTCATTTGTCTTGGCTGGAAACTGAGTACAAGGCTGGAATACTGATGACTGTTACTCTTCACCCCCCCCCCCCCCCCCTCTCACTCCTCCTCATCCTCCTCTCTTTCTACTTCTCTCCCATCCCCCCCCCCCCCCTTCATTTATCCTCTCTACACATACTCTACATTCTGTCTGCTCAACTGATTTCCTGCCTCCTGTCTCTCCCCCTTTTTACCCTCCTCATTTCGGCTCCCTCCCGATGCAGCTGCACTTCGCCGACCCAAATTTCTCTTCCACCCCTTCACTCCTCTTCTTCTATCCATCTCTCCATCTGACCTCACTCTACCTCTCCCACTGCTTGGTCTATCACTTACCGGCTGCATTATCCAGCTCCATTCCTCCTCCCCTTTGCCCTTTTTTTCCTCCTGAATCTACATTCCCACCAATTCCTCCTCTCATCTTGCCTTCAGGATCCTCACTGCAGACTGCTGTCTTTTCTGCTCTCTCTAATTTAGTGTCTCAGCCTCCTGTCCTTCTCATTTGGTCTGCCTCCTGTCACCTTTCAGTTTCTCCCTCTTTCTATCTGTTTCTTTCTTTCCTGTGTGAATTAGTTTCCTTGTCTATGTGGGTCACGGGGGTGATGAGACGTGAAATCAGAAGTGTGTATATGTGTGTGTTCTTATGACAGAGAGCAAGGGAAGGTGGACTGGGAAAATAAGTGAGGAAAGGCAGGAAGAGACACAACTGCAGGCACAATGTATGATGGCTACTGTAGTCTCAGGGAAACTACTGCCTTTTAGCTATTCAGGTTAACATAACTTAAACTTGCAAATAGCCCAGTTTTCAGTAGACAGTAGACATCATCGTTGCCAAACGTGTTAACATAATGTTATTATGCAAAACACCCTTTTTATTTATACTGGACAATCTGTAAGTCTAATATGGGCAACTGTAAGCGTGATCTGCCAAATCAAAACAGCAAGCAAGGGAATTAAAGTTGTTACACAGATTTGTGATGCACATTTAATCCCTTTTGATTTGTATTCTCGTAATTTCAACCATTTCAGATGAACTTTTTGATCTTTGTTTTAAATGCTCATTTAACTTTGCTTATAAAGCTTGCTTGGTTTTTATTAAACTAATCACAGCAATCACAGAGGAAGGCCAAAGCACACCAGGGACCTGGTTCATATTCCTACTTTTGTTTTGTTCATTAAAGTCCAAACAAAACATTTGGGAAGTCCATTTACAGTGGCAAGTTTTTCATCTCTGACACCTAAAGGAAACAGGGGAAATGCAGTTTTCTGCATGTACTTAATTGCCTGGCTCAGTGCCCTGTCAGATAACTCCGCCTTGCATTGCAGCAACACTTGAGCCTCTGTTCAAATGATGAGAAGAACGCGTTGTTTTCCTGTCTGCTACTGATTTAAACCCTTAAACACTTATTTCCCTTATTACTGCATCTCCTGTCTGTTGGAATCAGCTTGTGGTGGAATATTGATATTTTTTTTAAAGGGAAAGGAGCGATACATCACTGTTATAGGCAGCGCATAAAATGGTGAACACCTAACTTATTCTCTGTTTGGAGGTTTTCTGGGCATGTCTAACTGGGAGGAACCCTGGGACAGACTCAGAATCCACTGGAGAGATTATACATGTTGTCTGGGAAGGCTTCAGACAAGAGGAAGAACTGGTGCATGTTTCTAGAGTGAGGGATGTCTGGAATACACTGCTTAGCCTGATGCCACCACAACCACATTGGATAAGCAGAGGATAAAGCATGGATGATCATCTAAGCCACCTAACATGGAAGCCTAACCCAAGTACCTGTCTGCAAGCCAGGGGCATGAATACTAGTGTGTTCATGCCCCTTGAATTTTACTTACTAGGTGCTCACTGAAAAAACACAGTGCTGCCACATGGTTCAGAAATGACCATGAATGTTTGTGTTCAGAAGCCCAGCAGCAGTGTTTTCCTCTAAGATTAGATGTGTCTTTGCCTTACTGACATGATGGTTGTAACATTGTGTCATCTGTTTTGCTGCTGCTTTCCAGAATGTAAAGCATGACGGTACACTTTACAGCATGAACACTGTTAATGAATACTAAGGAAATGCATAACCTCATCACACCCTATACCCTTTAACCTTCAGTCAGGACCAGAGATTGGCAGTAACACGTTACTTAATCTGATTACTTTTTTCAAGTAACGAGTAAAGTAAGGGATTACTATTGCAAAAAAGGTAATTAGAGTACTGTTACTTTCCCGTAAGCACGCTGCGTTACTGCGTTACTAAAACCGTGATTTTTTTTTTTGCGCGAGTGTCTCATGACAGTGACGTAAGCGAGTGCGACGTTCGTGGCAACAGCTGTGTGCAGATCAACAATGAATAATATAACGAGTGCGGGACAGAGTATGAGCGTGCAGCGTTTAAAGCGTGGAAGTAGTGACCTAACTATTTTATTTTATGTGCTGGAATGTGCAGAAAATAGGTTTAAATGTTAAACAAATTTATTCCAGTCAGAGAATGTTGCATATAATTTAATTTTTGTTTGATGCATAAAGTTAAAAGATTAAAACTGATAAAACAAGTTTTTAAAAGAGACTTTTTAATTTCATTACACTTTATATGATGGATTATGCAGAAAAGTAGAATTGGGCTGAAAGATCTATTGTTTTATTACATATTCAGGTTGTAAATCATGTTTTTAAAAAGTAACTAAGTAACTAATTACTTTTTAAAATAAGTAATCAGTAAAGTAACAGGATTACTTTTTTCGAGAAGTAATCAGTAATTAGTTACTGATTACTTTTTTCAAGTAACTTGACCAACACTGGTCAGGACCGCCATAGTCAAAAGAAGATTGTTGTTTCCATATGCAATTATTTGTATGTGGTGGCATAACGCTGGAAAATGCAAAGCTAGAGGCAGAGAGCGAGGCCGCAGGACGCAGAACAGAGCAGGCATCGATGATAAGAGTTAGGACACTGATCAAGTCAGACCAGCATGAAGGTAGGAACTGGGGTGCAAAGCAGCTTGCAGATATGCAGTCACTGTGGGCGTGCTAAAGCAGCTTAGACTGCTATATAAGCGACAGATATGCAGAAGGGCATCTCAAGAGCTATCAGCTGATGCGAGCTGATGGCTCAGATGATCAGCTGATCTGCTGGGGTAAGCAATGCTCGATTTAATTCCGAGCATGTAAACTATGGCATCACATTGTACATCAGTACATTTGTTATTTACAGCTGCATTTTGCATGGGGAATCTGCAGAGGGGAGATCTAATGCGTGCAGTGAATATCTGCTTCTCTAGCTGTTTCACATTTAGGACAATGGGCGGTGAAATGCATTTCATCCTCAATGTCACCTAAACTGCCTTCTTTCCTCGGTCAGTGCTCCCTAGGTGACCAGGTGTTTAGATGGCTCTCTCTCTCTCCCTCTCTGCTCAGTAGAAAATGACATGATCTATGAAAGATGTCATTGGTATTAGCACAGAGGTACAGAGGAGCAGAACATCTCACCACACACTGGGTAACTACAATTTATCATCACACGGCCAGGCTGCTGTCGTAGTGGACCGCAGAAGTGGCCGTGTGTGTTGTTCGTGTCCGTTCATTTGAGCTTTTGTGGCGTAAATTGATTCACTGATGGAGTGTATGATGGAGTGATTTTCTGACTGAGCAGGGCATGACTAGGTTGGCAGCTTCTCCTGCCTTCCAGCACACAGCATGTGTGAAGCTAACTCAGCAAAACAAAGCAAAGTTTGCTTTCAACATGACGTTAACTATCTGAGGGGAGCTTTTGCTTTACCCGGGATGATCTGTTGTTGCTTCGATGAGGTTTGTCAGCAGACGGTCCATCAGGATCTCTCTGAGCCTCATCACTCCGCCTTTCTCGGCAGCAGCGTGAGGCAAAGAGGAGCCATAAGGTTGTCTCTCTCTCTGAGCTCATTTTTACAATCTCTGAATTTAATGAGCATCTGCAGCAGAGCAGTCGATGCTTTGCTGATGAGCGAGAACTCGTTTGTTTTGATCATTCGCTATCGGGAGGACTTCAAAGTTGGAAGTCTTGATAGATTTTCTGTGGGATGGAGTGGCAGAAGAGCTCCACGGTGAGTTGCAGCGGTGAAGGAGGATGTTCTTCTGAAATGCCAAATCAAACCTGCACTCACAAGAGAAGGCAGGAGTCACGAAGGCCAAGAGGTGGTGCTGAATTTTGTCCATCGACTCGCACAAGTCTGATAAACCGGCTTCATCCAAGTCTTTCTTCTCTTGGAGTAAATTAAGCTCATTTATTTGAAGCCAGCTTTCTGTTTCTATTGAACCATGATCAAAAACTTTACTGCTGAGTTAACATAAGTTTGCGCTGTGGGAGTATTCTCCTGCTGGTTGCGTAGCATGAATCTTACTTTTTGATAAGATCCACGTTTGGCGTCTGAGATTAAAAAAAAAGGAGAGGCTTCACTGATCAGCTGGTTTTTTGTATGATATATCGTGATTATACTATACTCTGATGGGGAAATGACAGCTGTTGCTATATGATACCATAACACACAATAGGTCCACAAATTTTGATAGCTTGGCTAAATTTCTCATGTATGACTTTGAAGCATCCATTAAGCACCCTACACAGGTTTAACCGAACTGAGCAATGAATGAAGAGAGCACCTGCGAGTGTGCTCTCTGCCAGCACAAGGACTCTAGTTGCACAGCGATGACATAATTGTTATGCTTATCGTGTTTTCACTCTTAGTGTCTATTACACGGGACTCTGCAACAAGACGTGCATGAAGCTACTGCTTTATTTCATGTGAGGCCTCATTTTACAGGATTGTATCATGCAGAAATGTGACTGGTACTGCACGCGAGGCATACAATACCACACCACTAATATTAATAGTAATAATATGTTACTCAGTGACATTAATATCTCCTATTTTCAAATCAAGGGGGAAATGAAAGTAAATGGTTGCGCCATCATGCCTTCGTCTTCCGAAACAGTGATGACTGATAACCACCTCAACCCCTTTCTCATAATTACGAGATCAGGATCTCATAATTATGCGATAGTGTCTCATATTTATTAGATAGTGAGTCGTAATTATGAGAGACAGATGTTATAATTACATGAAAAGGCCTGCAGTGTTTGGTGAGTGCACTGCGTCTCCACAATAAACAAACTCAATAAAGCAAGGAAGGGAGTCAAATAAGCTCTGAATACTTCAGGTGGCTAAAAGCAACTTAGCTAATGTAACACATAAAGAATCACTCAAATCATTTAGTTAGCTGTTCACTTTGACTTTTACGATTTTAAACACCCAAATAAATGTAAAAAAAAAATACCAGAAAGGTGTACTATGAAGACAAATGTGATAGGTGATAGTCAGGAGTCACTAATGTGGTGCTCGGCTAGATCATTAGAGTAATTTACACTGCACACGTCAAACATACCCATTTAATCAGAGTAAATATCGAATCAATAAAAGCAATTTTAAGTGTGGTCTGTCTGGAAACAAAGTGGTATTTCTATTCCTCGACTATCAGAGTTAAATGTATTGAGTTGGAAGCTCTAATTTGGAGCTGTCACATTACAAACAAACAGCAGCGTTTCAGTGCGTCGACTGAAAAATAAATATATGAATTTACAAATTTGTATGATTCATTTGGAGCAGCAGTCTTAATTGCAACAACACTATAGGTTTTTGTCTTAGCTCTATCGTTCAGACTGACCTGATTTAGACTGGAGAAAGAAACATTCGAACGATTCGCTTCGTGCAGAAGAAGGAGCACAAGAAGACATCTATCTCTAATCCAGATTCTTAGTTTTACCAGTTAAGTTAGCACAGCTGTGCTATGTTAAAGTTGCTTCTCTGGTTTATTATGTTCATTATTATTTATTTGCAGTCATATTTCAGTAATTCCAGCATTGACTTGGGATCTTCACATTACTTGTTTTTGGCTTTGTTTTGGGACTCTTAATTTTTCAGATTGACGTTTTTACTTCACGGCACTTTGTTAAGCCACTTGGAATGTGTTTGAATGCATAAACACTGAAAAGTGCATTAAATTTGCCGCTGTGTTTATCAGTGAATCTGGACAAATTCGTTATGAGACGAGTCTCGGGTTTTCCCGCAGAACAGAAATAATCAAAACACTAACGCAGAAAAGAGGTCAGATTCATCTTCAGATGATTTAAGAGTTGCAAACATTTTGTTTGCAATTTTGTTTTCAGCGTTTTTAGCGAGCTTCATCTTTACTTCAAGATAAAGCTTTGATTTAATTTAGTTAAAGCTACTTTCTCTTATTTTATCTTAAAAGAAAATGTTTTTCCTCCTATCTGTACCTGTAGTACTATGCGTCACAAACCTTTTTATGCTATTTACGATGACATTTAAAGACACAAATTGTATATGAGTCACATCTGATGTTGTTCTGAGCCGCACAAGCTACAGTTAAAGAGCTCTTTGGGGCTTTCTGATCGCTGATTCAGTTTTGTTAAAGTTTCCTGTTTCTGCAAAGAGAAAAAGTGCACAAATGCTTAACTATGACTTTAATTAATGACATTGGCCAGAACGTGGTGTAGCAGCAGCTTATTCTCTTTTATACTTTACAAATAACACTCGTTACATCTTTTCTCCCTGTACCCACCACGTCCCCTCCCCCCACACTCACACTCACCCACTCTCCTTCCCTGCTGCTCCTCTCCTCCCTCCCTCAGCCCCCATCTCTTTAATTCACATTATTTTAATTCATATTTCATCCTTCACTGTTTTATTCTAACTTAATCTATTATTCACGGCCTGTTTTAAAAATGTAACAGTGCGAAGGTCACTGATCCGTGCTTGCTCCTCCCTGGCTCATACAAGGCAGCGTGCACGTCTGGGCCTGCATGCACGCGCGCACACACAAATAAACAAACAAACACACCAGCACACATAAAACTCTAAAATGTCTACAGAAATTATTCATGAAGCTTGAGTCTAAGGTTTTTTCAGAGAGGCTTCATGGAAGACGAGCAAGAGACAAATACACAGAAAGAAAGAAACAGTTGAACAAAACATTCAAAGAGAAAAAAAGAAAAAAATACATCCATTCCTAGACGGTTACCACTACTGTCATTCAAATTTAAACGTAGTAAGCCCACTGCATGTGATGCCAGGCAGCCGATTTTGGGGCTCTGAAAGCTACCAGAAATGAGGAAACACAAACGCTAAATACAGACTTAACAACCACAACATAGCAGATCAACACAAACCTGGCAACCCAGATAAAACAAACACTTTTTACTGTATGGGGGGGGCAGCAGACACAGAGATCCAGATTCTGCCATTCTTCAGTCTGTGTGAATACATGAGAAGGAAGTTCCTTATTTGAATAAAGCTAAAATTTCAAGGATTAAACATAAAAAATTAAACATCTCAGACCAAAACAAAATTTTATATTTTCTTACAGAAAAATAAATGTCAGAGAATGTCACAGTCAGAAGGAAAACCAGTGGGATGACACACACCAGCGAATCTGTGCTTCTTGATTTGTACTTGTCCTTTCCTGTACCCCTTACATAAGCACCTTACTTTATATGGGTATATGGGAACCTGATTGGCTCGCAGAAGGCGGGAAAGGAAGTGATTGGGCCAGAGTGATAACGACTTACAATGAAATGAAGACTCTGTAATTTTTATGGTAGTTTCTAGGATAGGCTACATGACCATCAGCAAGTAGCTTGGTGAGAAACTGCTTGTGTGATTATTATGAAATGGAAGAAATATAAACTAATCATCAGTCACCCTTGGCCTGGAGTTCCATGCAAGATCTCGCCTCATGGGTTGAGGCTGAATGTGAGAAAGGTGGCGGATCAGCCCAAAACTACACGGGAGGAGCTTGTTAACATTCACCAGTAATACCACCTTGATATCACACAAGGTGCCCCTGCTTAAGAAAGACCGTGTACAGGCCCGTCTTAAATCTGCCACTGAACACGTCTAAACGATTAAAGGGAAAATTCTGGAGAAATCTTAAATCAAGCTCTTTGTCATCAACTCGACCCGTCGTGTCTGGAGCAATGAACACCACGCCCACAGTCAAGCCTGGAGGTGGAAACATGGTGCTTTCGGGCTGTTTTTCTGCTAAGGGTACAGGATTACTTCACTGTATTGAGATGCCAATGGATGGGTAAATGTATTGTAAAATCCTGGATGAGAACCTCCTTCCTCCACGAGTGTCTCCACCAAGGACAAAGTCATGTTTTGATCAAATACTTATTTCAATCAGTGACATGCAAATCAATTTATAACGTGTATGTAAAGTCAGATTACTAATGTTTATCAGGGCAGTCCTTATGTGAAAGGGGAAGTGTTACACTTTGTAAACCATATTGAAGTTAATCAAGCAAATCAAATAGACAGACATAATGGACAGAGAGCCGCGTCTGAGGAGAGACAGGAGGAAAGTGACAATAAGAAATTGGACAGATGTTGCATAGTGTTGAGTGATGTTGCCAGCAGATGGTGATGAGAAACACGAGAGCGAGAGAGAGAAAGAGTGAGCCATGGCCATAAAGAAAAAGATGTGAACTAGGATTGAAATGAGAAAGAGTGCAGGGCGGCGATAGAAGAAAAATAAACTAGAAAAAGTGATGAAGAAGAAAAAGAAACCCCCTGCATGCAAAGTAACCCACATGTATTCACACTGACTGGTAGATTCATACTTCAGATCATGGAGCAGTTCAAAAGCATAATCAGAATGAATAATAATAATAATAATGAGTGAGTGACATGCCTCCAGTGTTCCAGTGTGTGCTTCACTTTGAAGCGAACAGTCTCACACATAATGTACAGACAGCCTAACCCGACTGTCTTCCTCTCCTGATGTGCATCTATGCACTGAATTCTAATTGCCCCCTTTACCAGCCAATTAAATGGCAGTATCAGTCACCATGACAGCTCATTAGCAAATCAGCATTCAGCTTTCAGGCAATGTCTTCTCAGTGTGCGTGTGTCAATGTGTTTGTGTGTCAGTTTGCCCAGCATGAAATAGCTGATCGCTGACCTGACCACGTGTGTGTCTGGGAGTGCTGCTATTAGCAGGAAATTGAAAAAGTTTTTCTCTCTTTTTTTTCCTTTCCTCTGGGACTGTGCATGCAGATAGACAAGAGGACTGTGAGCTCTGAATCACTGTGTTTTATATCTGCAGTCGCTCCTGAATCCATTTTCATTTGTTTGGAGGAAAGATTAGCCGCACGCCTGGCAAGACATCGTCAGGCAGTGCAGGGAAGCGGGTTTGACACCTTGCCAGAGAGGAAAACGACCCAGCATGCATGCTGGGAGTAATGACTAAGAACAATGGCATTGTGCCTCATAACCAAGGGAGTTCAATTATGATCTCTACTGCTTCAACTATGACTGTACTTTATGTTGGAGTCAAGTTGGATGTTTCTGCTACTGATTGTAAAATTGCATTACAAAGAAACAAAAAAAAGAACAAAAAAGAAAAACATCGGCAACCAAACAAACACTCCTTGACACGTTAAGTAACACTGTGACACTGCAGTCAGAATCAGCTGGAGCACCTGGAACAGAAACAGAAACAAATATTGGTTTTCAGCTGAATAACTGTGCTGGAGTTTCAGAAACTTCTTTTTGTTTATCTTATGGCCTTAGTGTCTTCATTTTTCATTATCATTTGCCACTAAAACCAGCCAAACAAAAGGTACATAATGGGAGAAAAGGAGGGCATAATTTCTTACTTTGACTGTATTATGTAGCAGGAAGCATTGGTTTGGTAGTGATAAGAATGTATCACATCAAATCAACTGAAGTCAAGTCAGTCTTATTTTTACAGCCCATAATTACACGTAAATGTTCAAACACACTCAAAACAGAAGGAAAAAACAATTTAAAACAGCCTTTTTATTGCTAGCATTAACCATGAACTCCCATACCACACTGAAAGAAACTGCTCAGAGACCTCCAGTATTCCCTCACTGCTTGCTGTGTGGTTTCTTGAGGCTGTCACTAGGTGGAAAAGGTTAGAGAGAAGGTCCTGCATTAAAAACCTTCTTGTCATTTCTGTGGTCACTAGACGATTGGCCCAGAGTCTGCATGGAAGACACTAACACTGGCCAACTACTCATGGAGCAGTAGTTGGGGTAGAAACCACAAATGGGGAGTGTTCACGTTCAAAGTAAAAGTACAAAACAAAACACAGATTTCATTTCGCTTGCAGGTCTCTGTGTGCCTAGGGCCTAAGGCGGTTAAACTTGGGAGTTTGACCAGCAACCTCACATTTCTGATAGTTATAGTTAGTGGTAGTTATAATACAGTATAATACAGGATTCACTAATGCACTGCAGGTTTCCTGGTCACTCACCTCTTCACTCTCTATGAGCCTGGTTCTTTCAGAGGTGTCTTCCTGTTAAAAGGGAGGTTTTCCTTCCCACTGTCGCCAAGACTTGCTCAGAGGGGGTTGTTTGATTGTCTCTGTATTATTGTAGCGTCTCTACCTTACAACTAAAGTCTCTTGAGGTGACAGCTATTGTGATTTGGTGCTAAATAAATAAAATTGAATTGAACTGAATTGAATTGAAAACTGGTCTGGTTGAGATCAAATTTGGTTGTGTTTGGGTCATGAACCTAAACGACATTGACACCCCTGGTTCTGCTCTTGAGCTTTAAAAAAATAATACTATCACAACAGAGACAAGCCAAAGGTGTGACTCACAGTTGTAGGAAATCCACAGAGCAGAACAGGAAGTACTAAAAAGCCCTGCTGTTAACCTGATTTAAACTGCTAATTGCTTCTAGCATTTTTCTACAGAACCTGGTATTGGGTTTGTCTTCACTGGAGTTGTGTGCTCAAAGGTAGTCATACAGTAGGTAACTTCTCAACTTAAGTATTCATGTACGTGCTTCTTTAAGCTTTTTTATTATTAAAAAGACAACAAGTCTTTTACACGGACAATGAAAACAGAACACTCAAATGCCCATCTGAGGCCCAGAAATGCTGCATCTGCCAGTCACAGCTAGGAAATTAATGAAACTTTCAACACTTCAAATCTTGGTTGCCTAAAATACCTCCACCCACTTCACCACAGTACACCACGTCTAACAAAATGCTGCCTGCTCTGGATTTGTAAGCCACAATTATAAGCACAAGTTAATTTACATTGTGTGCCCGCGTCCCTGCCTGCTCAGCTGTGAGGCCACCCACTCAGGGGCTGTGAGGCTAATCCCAATCTCAAAAGACGTGTTTTTCTTTCAAAATAAAATGCATTCACATTTGATTTGAAAGTCACAATGACAGTCATTTTTATTCTGGAAATACAAATCCAGCCACCCATAGTGTTGAAATATATATCTATATCTATATTTATATATTAACACATTGATGCAGTTCATGCATACTCAAGTGTCTGCGGAGTGGGACAGAGAGGGTGATTAAGACCAGGTACAAACTCCCAGTGTACATAAAAATTTTACCAGCTAGCTGTTTCCCCTTTAAGTATTCCACTTGTTCCTCTCTCGGTTTGGCCTAGTTGCGTGTTCGATTGTTCTCATCACACTCTACACCTCCTTTAGACTGTTTTTGTTGCAGATTGTTCTCTTCGGTACTGGTAGGTGTTGTTCCATACTCCATTCTCCTTTTCGGCTCCCTCTGGACAGACTTAACTTCCTCTCTTCCCCAAAGCCCCGAGAGCTCTCTTCTTCCTATTTATAAGGGATTTGATGGCTTTTGTCGTCCAGCGTGTGTCCTTTGGAAAACACATTTATTGGTATCTTAAGTGTCCACGCAGACACCGAGGTAATCTCTAATGCCGTGGGAGAGTCCTTTGATGTCCCACAGAGCAGGTTTGGCTGTGTGCATTCATTAGCGGTCATGCAGCCCATCAAACACTCCTGAGCCCACACACTTACAGTCTTGATAGGAGCGGGCTTCTGCTTGACAGCAAAGAAAGATCAGGATCAGTCTGTCTGCTGCTCTCTGTCAGGCAGGTGCTGTGCAGCTTCCTACGACTTATGCAAACTTCATCCAGCTCTTTATTCAAGCACGTGTTGTTGACAAATGTTAACACAATGCATACACCACACGGTACATTCCACATACAGGGCATATGTTTATAGTAGTCAAGTGAAATGACATTCAGAGGGCTGAGACAGAGTGCCCTGAGCTTGCCTGCGGCCAAACTTCCCTTTTTTCTTTTCTTCATATATATATATATATATATATATATTTCTCTCAGCAAATCAGATATCCCACACTACAGACCTCCCACTGATGGAGACCAGCTGAGTCTGACTCACTCACAGTGCTCCTGGGCTCGCTGGTCACTGCGTTTTTAGCCTTTACAGACACTAGTTTGTCAGGATAACAATAAACACGCAGCACCTCTCTCTGCTGTCCTCTCCATTTGCAGTCAAGGTGACTACAGAGAAGCAAGCGCACTGCTGATGCATAAGGAATATTTGAAGAGCACTCACTGTGCGTCTGTGTGAGGCAGTTCAGTAGTAGTTTCTATGTTTAGCTAATTTGCCACAGGTAATGCATCACAACCTCAATTTTAGCTGTTCTTTGCTTTACTTTAACACCCCCCACCCCTATCATCTCCCCATGCTTTTCTCCTTTATTGTTCTTGTAAACCTACCACACCTGCTCTGTTTCATCCTCCATTGCATGTGGATTGATTTTAATGTGTGTTGTCTCCATTCGGTTTGTAATGTCAAATGCCAGAAATGACACGAGAGACTTTGTGGTTGATCATAGAATACGTGTTTTCGCCGTTGCCCTCCGCGATTACAGAAAGCGTGTGGTGTTTGAAAAAACGGATCCCTGCAGTAAAGATCAGAACTGCGGAGCTCAATGATGTTGTCTGAATGTCTTACTGTTTATCCTGGCCGGCAGGCTCCAAGGACTCACACAAGTACAAAATGGCTACACTTGTTAGCAGTATCATTCGGCTGTAAGTAACATTCTATAGCCGTTCAACAGTTTGCTATTTTGCCTTTTTCCACTCAGGCAACTTCTCATTTCCCAGAATCCTCCTGTTCCTCCTTCAGTCTCTCCCTCTTGGTTCTGTCCATCTCCGCATCCTCAGGCTCAAGCAGCTCTCTTGCTAATAAAAAGACATAAGCTGCAGTGCTTGAATGAGTGTCTTTGTGTATGTTTGTGTAGATGTGGTTTTTTATTTTCGTCGTCATTTCTTTCAATTGTGGAAGCAGATTTAATCATTTTCAGTTCAAAGTACCAACTCGAGCTTTAGGCCAAATGACTTGACTTTAGACTTGACATGGCCGAGTTGACTTCTTAAGCCTGTAAAAAAAAAGCTGGAAGATCTCCAAAGACATCAGGTTTATATTTTTATTCTTTTTATTCTTATATTTAGTTTCACTCTCAACAGCCTGATCTAACCTCAGACCAGTGTTGGGAAGGAAAATGTGATGGGATTTTATTTTCCGGTACCAAGCATACACACTTCGTAAGGGGCAGCTTGTTCGCTATCTCCAGTTAGATAAAGGACTGCTCTTGCTGTTCAGTGGCCAGATGTGGCCAGATGTGCTAGACTGGAAAGTCTGTGATGGGTGAAGGGAGTACAATGTAAAAAAACAAAACAAAAAAAATGGATACATTATTACATGGCAAGCGCTACTATTCAGCGTGTGGTTAAAAAATATGGGAAAAAATCTTTAAATTAATAAGGAAAATTCCTTGATTGTAAAACCATATATTATTTTACTTTTCAGTGTAGCATGTGATGATTATGCACTCTGTGTTTTGAAATGTATGTGCGTGGCTGGTTTGCTGTCAGTAGTTTGCTGGTATCAAAATGTTTAAAGATTTCTGGAGAACTGTGTGGAGCCTCTGAGGCTAAAACACCTGCTGTTGAAAAGGTCATTAAATGTTTCTAAACTGGAGGGATGGCAGCAAGTCTGATGTTTGATTTCTACTTATTAAATACAAAAGATGCAACATGTAGGTGTGAATGATTGGATGTCTGCTGCTGAGCTGCCCGGAAGCAATGTAATAACTTTTTTCATTGGGAATACATATTCAGTAAAAGTAACTGGTCTGACACTGACAGACAGACAAAACAAACAATAAAGAAAAAGAGAAAAAGATCAGCATCTTTGTTCTGGTTTACAGGCCTACAAAAGGTCACTTGAGTGCTTAAAATAGAGGAAACTACAATGAAGGGATTATGTAGTATACTGACTATTCAACAAGATGCATAAAGCCAACACTCCAAAGCTATGCTCAAGCTTGAGAGAAGCTGCATGACTAGATTTGGACTTTTCTTTAATGACATCAAATCATCATGACGCAAAAGGACTTGAACATTTGAGCTCTTTGTCCTTTTGAAAAAACAGAGATAATCTTGTAATTTTTACTCATGATTAATACAACATGAATCTAATTATGCAATGACTTGATATGTGCTACCAGTTTTTATGTGCAGATATTTATGTGAATATAGAGTAGATCTATGAAAAGGTGAAATTCAGTCTGGGTCTAAGACTGATTTGGGAATGACGGTGCTGTATCGAAGGCAAAAACTAATTTATGTGAGATCTTTATTGCCAAAAAGCATCTTGACAGAAGAATAGACCTCTGCATGCGTAACACATAACATTCTGTCAATTTGCATTAAATTATCCTGCAAAATGTAGATAATCAAATTATTGAGCTCACAATATCATGTAATGAAATTTAAATCTAATTTGTAATTCTGCAATGACACTTACCATTAGTAAAGGTGCTGTAGGGGAACTGTATGACACTGACTGCCAGGAGTATTAGTCTTGATAGACTTAGGCAAGATTCACATGGATGCATTTCAGAATTTTGCGCCCTCGCTTCTCATTTACGCTGAATCGGGTGATGTCACACAGTGCCAAACTGAATTATGGATCCATTGTTTCGCTTTAGTCTTCCTGCTTGGAGTCAAAGTCGAGAGAAATTCAACTTCCCAAGGGCCAGTGCGAGCGTCAGCCAATCAAATCACATTTATTCAAATGATCCAGTGCAGCTGTTAGCCAATGAAATCGTTTTATGCAAATATCCTGAGAGGGCGATGTGTTGCCTGTGGAGTCGGTAGCATGACTTAAAATATGTGCTTAAATCAGTGGTTCCCAAACTTTTTCTGCTAGACCCCCTTTGTTTTACAAGAAAAATGTTCGCCCCCCCCCAAACCATCTACCCCGCCACCGCACACCTCAAACATTTAGTAAACAATTAAGCAAATACAAGTAAACTGCAAGAAATTACAGGTAGTAAGAAAATACACTACTAACTTTTTTACGCTACGTCCACACCTACACGGGTATTTTTGAAAACGCAGCTGTTTCTATGTGTTTGGGCCTTTCGTCCACACGTAAACGGCGTTTCGAATCACTGAAAACGGAGAGTTTTTAAAAATCCTTTTTTGCGTTTACGTGTGGACGAGGAATACAGAGTTCGTCACGCAACGTCAAAGGTATGTGCCTTTTTTCACGTCACGCTGTGCGCCACGTTATTGTTTACATGAGATGAATTGCAGAATGGCAGATAGAGACAAAATACTGTTAATCTGACTATCCTCAGGTTTTACACGCTTACATACACACGCAGTTACGGTCCCTCCATTTACAAAGGCAGAGGCGTCACAGTGTGATTATTTTACGTGTAGTTGTTCTTTTCCTGTGTAAAAAAATTCAACATTGCTATCAATACATTTTTCAAAAAATGCCTCTCTGTGCAAAATGGGTTTAAAAACATAAACAGCTGTGGGATACTGTTTGTCCGGGATTTGAACCAGGGGAACAAATTGTGGCAGGATCAGCCTGATATTATTTGTATCTTTTTTTTAATCTTTTTTTTTCTTTTCATACCGTGACACCCCCCCCCCCCCTGCAATGGCTCTGCGCCCCACACTTTGGGAACCTCTGGCTTAAATCGATAATACTGCCTCTGTCTGAGTCTCGACACTGTTGTATTTTTAAAAATCTTATCCTCAAACAGCAACCTTAGCTTAAATAAGCTGCATGTTTGTGAAGCATTTGTGGGTCAGCCTCGTCACAGTCACAGGTCTGTTGTGATGTTGTCCTCTGTAATAGGCTGCAATGAGCTGGTCATGTTTTAGTGGGGTTTGACAAAATAATAGGGGTACTTTACAGTAACATAGCCGGCAGGCTTTTGCTTTTTGTTTTGTTTTTTTTTCTCTTCATCCACCAACTGAATAATGGGAGCTTCTTCTCTACACACACTCACATACACATGGGTCTTGACACAAGTAAACAGTCATGTGCCAGAGAGGCCAGAGGAGGTTGTTAGCGCTCTTCTGCGAGACAGAGCCACATATTAGCCTCAATATATATAGGCTCTTTCTCTCTGTCTCCCTCCCTCTGTCCATCATTGACTTGCCAACTGTCAGATGTTGCTGTCATCCTCAGCCGTCCCTTCATTTGTCTCTCTAATGGGAATCCCCCTCTGTTTTCTCACACAGCTCTTATTTCAACAATTCCTCACTTTTTTCCCATGACTGTGTCCCATTTCACTGTCAATCTCTCTTCCCTCTCTGACATACATAGATTTTTTTAATGTCCTATAAATGTGTTATATAAATCTAATTCATATTATTATTTTTGGATGACTCTCGCGCCGTAACTGCAGGAAAATGGCACATTCAGACTTATAGTAAGCAGCTCCTGTGTTTTTCCTGATGCATCCTAACTGCTCAGCTTTCTTGTTTTTGAAGTAGAGGCATTAAATGGGCTTAATGACTTGTTTCATTCTACCCTAAACTAACCTCTCTCTATTTTCTTCTTCCTGTTCCCTTTCCCACTTTTGGTCCCTTTTTTGTTAGTGATGTGAAAAGTGCTCTGAGACTGAAGGCTCAGCTGGTTTGGAAAAGACCTCCATCTGCAAAGGTAAAAAGTTTCCCCCCTTCCTCTTTGTGTCTGTCGGTTTTTCATTCTGTTCTCTGTCTCTGCTTTTAAACCTTCACTGCTGGATGAGAAGACATCTGCAGAATACAAAGCAGCGCTTTAACAGTTTAGACCAAAAGTGGCATGCGACAAACATTTCAGACAAATGCACAAAATGCACACACACACATACATAAACAGGCGTGCAACGCGGTGAAAAGGTAATTCATCACATGATTTACCCTTTATTTCCTTTGAGAAAATGTTCATGACACAAACACAGGAGGAGATTTTGTGTGTGCGCACGTGTGTGAGGAGAGATGAAAAATCCTATTATCTCTTCCCTTTATGAGAAATTGTGAGCTGTCAAAGTTTAAGGGTTATGGCCACCCAAGGACACAGGACTGGTAACAGAAAAATCTAGACGTGTTTATTGTACAGTCAAATTGGAGCTGTGCTTAGAGTGAAAATACCACAATATTTCAAACTTACCCTACTGAGCATTACAGCATGACCCGACGGTGTTTTATGTTTTTTATGTTTTGAATCGGAAGCTTTAACATGATTTGTCTAAAGTCAAGCAGGGTTGTAACCAGTAATTAGCAAGGTCTAAATTTTTTCTCTTACTGTGTCACCCTGATAAAGATAAGAGGCAGAGGATTCATGGATAATAGTGATAATGGTTGACGATCATATTATAATGCTGAAATTCTTCTTTGTTTAAAGTTAACAAAGTAACAATGTTTATGCAGAGGCAATAACCAGGGATCAGAGTCGCACACATTACGTAAAGTCAAACCTCAAATAATGTGATGATTTCCTGAAAACGTGTAGTAGCTTCTGTGTAATAACCAAAAATCACAGCTGCAAAATGCCACATTTCCTCAAAATTTCACAGTTTCTATAATTTTAAACATAGGACAAGAAAATAATGCTACATCCAAATGTGAGAATTGTGAACAGTGTTGGTCAAGTTACTTGAAAAAAGTAATCAGTAACTAATTACTGATTACTCCCCCCAAAAAGTAATCCCGTTACTTTACTGATTACTTATTTTCAAAAGTAATTAATTACTTAGTTACTTAGTTACTTTTTAAAAACACGATTTACAACCTGAATAGGTGATAAAGCGATAGAGCTTTCAGCCCAATACTTTTTCTACATAATCCATCATACAAAATGTAATCCAATGGAAAAGTCTCTTTTTTAACTTGTTTTATCAGTTTTAATCTTTTAACTTTATGCATCAAGCAAAAATTTAATTATATGCAACATTCTCTGACTTGAATAAATTAGTTTAACATTTAAACCTATTTTCTACACATTCCAACACATAAAATAAAATATTTTTTGTGTTTACACTCAGTCTTTCAAATAGATGCAAGTAAAATACAGCAGAAAATAAATAAAGTCAAAGACTAAGCGGTCCTGTTGCTCTATTTTCACCTGTAAAGCAGGACTGAGGGTAGGCGGAGGTTTACCTTGGTGCAGGTGTGCTGTGGTCAGTTGCGCATTACGTCATTGCGCACTCGGTGCTTGCTTGGAAGTTTAGGGGTTTTTTTCGCTGTAAAAAGAAGTTTTCTTCCCACGCACGATGGACGCTAATGTTTTTGTCACTTTTTATGGAATCAAACTCAAAGTAAGGTCAGTACTTCCACGCTTTAAACGCTGCATGCTCATACTCTCTCCCGCACTCGATATGTGATCCATTGTTGATCTGCACACAGCTGTTGTCACTAACGGCGCACTCGCTTACGTCACTGTCGTGAGACATTCTCGCAAAAAATCACGGTTTTAGTAACGCAGTAACGCAGCGTTCCTACGGGAAGTAACGGTAATCTAATTACCGTTTTTGCAATAGTAATCCCTTACTTTACTCGTTACTTGAAAAAAGTAATCAGATTACAGTAACGCGTTACTGCCCATCTCTGATCGTGAACCGAGCATGGTAGCTCTGGTTATTTTATGTTACACTACTAGGAAGTAAACAATTTACATATGTAGGCTGAATGATAGCGACAAAAGATTTATTAATAATAACATTCAGCTTTCAGCACTAATTTAATCATTTTTTAAGGATTTGATTGAGGTGTTATTGGTAAATCTGTTTAATCTGGTATCTCTTTAATAAGTGTGCAGTCTGTTTCTACACAGTACACGAACCCGTGCCAGCAGTGTTGCTAGTTTATACACTTTCACTTAAAAAAAAGAGAAAGAGTAAGAATAATAGACTACACTTCTGACGAGAATTAGAGTTGGTAGTAGGTCGTAGAGTTGGAAGACGATCAAAACCAGAAATTTTGAAAACCAGAAATAAATGTGTGTTGTAGTTTGCATGTTTTGCAAGAGGGACCTTGTATATAGAAATATAGAAGTATAAAACAAAACAAAAGAATTAGAAAGTATTTCTTTGCTTGAAATTACAATAGCACAACAGAAAAGATGCATGTTCTCACATATCATTGCAGTTCCCATAATATTTTAATCTTCCTTTCACTGACAAACACAGTGAAACATTGTTGTTTTAGCCTCCGTGCATCTGGTGCATATGCCCGATATAGTCTGATTATAATTATGACTTGTCAGAGGTTACTTATGTTTGCATGATTACAGTGTGTTAATCTGAGGCGTGCATTCAGTGAGCATCAGCACAAACTGAATTCCAGTCCTCTTTTGAGATTTTACTTTCCTTCCAAATTCACATCAGGTTGCTACAGTATAGCTCGATAAAATAAACAATTATTTTGTGTCATAGATTAGGATTGTTAAAATTCAGCTTCCCAGTACAAACACACTGTGATCTGTTGATCCCTGAGCTTCTCAGGCTTGTTGTGAGGATAGGCCAAAGCAAAACTGACCACCAGAATTTATTTTTATTCTGTATGTTTTAGCAGCCTGGGGATTGTAACATTAAAAACACCTGGTGGATTTTATTTAGATTATATATACTCCTTATATGTGAAATACTGCTCAATGAGCCAGTTTAAATTTTACACTGTCTGGAGAACACATTCAAACAGTGCTTTGTCTGAAGGTATTCACGCTGTGAAGCTAAATTTAACTTTTAAGTAATTAATTGAAACATGAAGAAGATGGATGGATGGATGGATGGATGGATGGATGGATGGATGGATGGATGGATGGATGGATGGTGGGATGGATGGTTGGATGGATGGTGGGATGGATGGTTGGATGGATGGATGGATGTTAAAGAGTCCTACTGAAGTGTTCAAATGTAAGAATTTGGGCGTAAGTCAAGTGTGACACTGCACCAATGGCAGTGTACCTCTGAGATACTGATAGCTATGATAAAACAGCAGCATTTGATTGATTTGTGATGAGAACTGATTCACTGATTGGCTATAAAACACTGAAAGTCATTAACACATACATAACAGAGGCAGTGTCATCAAAACATAAATCTTGTCTCTTATCCTCGGCATGCTACACGAAATGTCTAACTAACTAATGACAAACAAACACTTTTAATGACATTGTTAATCATCACTTCAGTGTTTATTAACAGCCATCAACGATATACTTAAGTGAAATTAATGCTAGACTGATCATTCATTTAAAATGTTGATTACATAATGATCACAATGATAAACTCATGACAAAGCTTGTGTATGTAAAGGGTCTCGAGGACTAGCCACCAGTAGTGCAAATTTTCTGTGTATTTTGAATTCAAACCTATATTCATGAGGCAGTTCACAGGTTTGATACCTGCTCTGTAATTATTGCCCTATTATTGCCACTTCCTGTGAAAGTGCTCTTTGTCGATTCTTAACGGGTGACAGTGTGTCAGCCTTCAGTGTTTGTTTGCGATGCTCCCTGTGGCCTGTAGCTTTTTGAAAACACACTGTTGCCTATTTGCACACAGCAGTATTCATCCAGTGGCATACATTTCATTCTTTAAACAGTCCTTGTCTGTCAGAGCTGAGCGCAAACTAAAAGATTCCTAAAACAAAATTAACAGCAGGAGGCTTTACACATCTTATTATGATTGTATCCACCCAGTGTGCCAGGATCGATGATCAAAAGGAGATAATGGTTGACAGAACACTATCATTATCATCAGTTTCAGTGCTTATATTGTCACTGTGACCTTCTTTCATCAGACTAATCATTATCATCATTATTTTTATCCTGCACAAATGTACACACCATTGTGCCTCCGTCCGTCCCTCCATTATTCCAGCCTCTCTGCCAAACACCGTCTCTGATCCTCCAGACACAAATGTGGCTACCCTCGTCTGTCAGCATTTACACACCAAATGGTGTTTGACCAAGATTCAAGGCTTCTCTATTCCCATCCCTAATGCATGTGAATGACCTGCTTGCCTACGTTTGTCTGCGTATGTGTGTGTGAGGGATGTGTATGTGCGTAATGAGGTGATTTTTATTCGTCGTCCCTGTCCTCTTGGCCTGTCAAGACCGCAGATTCAATTTGAGTGGTGAGATAGAAAGCAAGAGATTATGCTTGTCTCTCCCTGTGTGTGTGTGTGTGTGTGTGTGTGTGTGTGTGTGTGTGTGTGTGTGTGTGTGTGTGTGTGTGTGTGTGTGTGTGTGTGCGTGTGCGTGTGTGTGCGTGTGCGTGTGTGACAGAGTGATAGATTCCTGCCAAAGTATTCTCATCTTTGAGCCCAAAATCAGAGATGGATGTAGAGATGAATGCTATTTTTGCAAGGCTGTGTGTTTGCCTCTATTTGTGCATGAGTGTGCATGTGTGTGTGTGAGTGAGAGAGAGAGTGTGTGTCTGTGTGTGTTTGTCTGTATAGGAAAGTAGATGGAGAGCTCAAATTTAACAACTTGGCACCAGCCTGTGTGTGTGATAGAGAGAAGAAAAGATAAAGAGCGAGGAAAAGGGGACAGGGGAGAGGAAGAGGGCTGTTTGGGTGTGAACAGGGGAGTGTGTTTGCTGCGACGAGAGATTTTTTAGGAGAAAGTGGAATTTTAAATTACAGGAGAGCAGATTATCTGACTGGGGAGACAAGTGCTGCTTCATCTGTCTTGTGAGCCAAGCAGGCACAACAATGAGTACATGAATTTACATACAAAGACATGCTGCTTTCTGCTGAGAAATTAGACTGTTTCCCATGTGTTAGTGTGTGCGTACACCACCATGCATCCACGCATATCCACACATTTTGTTATCATGTGGATTTGTGTGCATTGTTGAATTTGGACAACATGTTAAGTTGGGTCTCAAAGGTGTGCCAGGGTGGGAGCTACAGGCTCAAAAGACAACCTGATTCTGCTTTCGGAGACCTTTATATATTATGTAGCATTCGATTTTTAATGCTGACATTTCAGTTTAAAAGAAGCATTTTATTACTGAGTTGTTGTCTGAGATAGAGCTATGTTATGTATGTTTGCGAGTTTAATTCGATTCCGTTTTATTTTAATATAGCCCCAAATTATACCAACAGCTTTATACAGTTTTATATTGTAAACTAAAAACCTTACAATAATTGAGAGAAAACTCCAACAATAAAACAAACCTGTATGAGCAAGCACTTGGTGACAGTGGGAAAGGAGAACTCCCTTTTAATGGGAAGAAAGGCTCAGAGAAGGACGGGACAGAAGACACAATGATAATGATGATAATTAAAAAATGATCTGTGGATGGGCTGAGGGAAAGCAGGAGAACAATCCAGAAAGACCAGGCTCAGGAACGGGCAGCAACCTGCATCAATCAGCTCTGGGGTGAAGGATTGTCCACCTCCTAGGATTCATGAAGCATGTGAAGGTGTTATTCACTGTATAAAGAAAAAGAAGGAAATATACAAGACACTTTGCTACATAAATATTCTATTTTTTCACTCTTTTTTTGTGAAAAAGGGAAAAGTAATCAGCAATTAACTTCTACATACAGACATCTGAAACATTACCATATGCTTCAGAAAGATGTATTAGAGCTTTGTAAATCCACAACCATCAGATACACACTGATTTAATATTTGTTTTCATCTTTGTTTCTGTTTTAGACTTAAAACGGATTCGAATCTTATCTTTTTCCTCATTGATGTACACACAAGACTCCAAAATTATAAAGTAAAGATGTGGGGTTTTTTAGACTGAAAGGCTAAAATATTCCACTAACAATTCTGACGTTTCACTTAACAACAGGTTAACGTAGCGATATCTGAGGAACTAAGAGGATAAGCAGCAGCCACTCCATGCTAATCAAATCCACATCATTAATTAATCATCGGCAACTGTGACCACAGCTGCAAAAACAGACGTTTCGGTATCCTGCTGGTCTGGAGCATACTAATGCCACAATCTTCCCAGGACTGATCCCAAGGTTGGACTGTGCAATGCTCAAAGAAATCTCCACAGGCCGCACTTAGCATGTTAAAGTTCCAGGCAGCACAATAAGAAACAAACTGAACAAGTAAGGTTGATTTGGAAGGGTTGCTAGGAGAAAGCCTCTCCTTTCTCCCTAAAAACAACATCAAAGGTTAGGTTTGCAAATATACATCTGAACAAACCACAACACTTCCAGAACAATGTCCTCTGAGCAGATGAGGCTAAAGGCAGATAACAATCAGCAATCGTGCACAGCGCCATGCTTGGAGAAAACCAAACACCTCCTACAGCTGCTGGAAGGGTGATGATTTGGCCTTGTATTCCAGTCACAGGGCCCCCTGCAGTCATTGAGGTGAGCACATTGTCCTGGTCAATGATCAGGAGAGCTGTGCATAAGTGACTGCCTGCAAACTTCAGTGAACATAAGGAAAGAACATGATTGCTGCTAAAGGTATAGCAATATACTTTTTCCTCAGCCAAAGAACTTAAGTAATTACAAAAACGTTTTTATCCAGTCCCGTTTTATGTTTTTCATTTACCATCCTCGCTGTCCCTGTGGTAGAAACGCTCCACAGCGTGATGCTGCCACCATCGTGTTAGACTGCAAGGATGGTGTTAATGAGGTGTCTGACTCAGTGGCTGCTTCCCTCCACAGACATCATTGGGAAAAGCCAAAAATGATGCTGTTTGATTTCAATGGTAAACATTACAGAGTCTGGCTTGACTCATGCTAGTTAATCACATCATGGCTATGCAGTGCAGCCAGTGGTCAAAACACACAGAGACTTTCATTCCTGCTGAAGGAAATGTATTTACATACTGTCTGTACCGAAAAAAAGGAGAAAAGATGCAGGAAAGCACGCATGACATCATAAATTATACCAGCTCGTGAGTGATCAATCACAGGGCTGTTAGGACTCACAGTATGTAATGGTGCGTAATGATACAAAGGCTGCTTCGGGGCTGTTAGTAAACGCTGACACTGCAAGAATGAGGATAGACCAAGTCCTATTTTCTGGCACACGATCATGATTGAGCTTCATGCTCAGAGCAGATTTAGTAGGGGTGTCTCAGCAGTCCTTTATAGTGGTAGCTAAGATCCCTGCTTAGGTTGAGCCATGCAGCGTGGGGAGTTGTGTTTTTGTTCTGTTTGGTTGTTTTTGATATGATTTAAAACAGGAGTTATATCAAATGCATTAAAAATCCAACAAGATTGTAATGAAGCAAAAACTGGTAATGATGAGAAATTGAACAGTTCAGCACTGAGATCATCACACAAGGGCATTTCCTTTGAATTTTAATTAGCAGGAAAATTTATTTTCAATGAAAACAAAAAATCATGAAGAAAACCTTTTAATTTAAAAAAAACAAAGGATTTTTCAACAATTATTGTTTTCATTTTACAAATATGACTGGACTGATTTTGAATAGTCTTTTGCTTCTTCTTTATAAAGGCCAGAATAAAGATTATTTTCCTTCAATATAACCTCAAGTTGATTTGATGCAATAAGAAATATCACGCGCAGCTCGCTGTGACATCTGATATCTCTCTGGTTGGGTGTCAGCTCTGGTAGACATCCAAATTAGACAGAGCGGCACGCAGAGGAGATCCATCTTGGTTTATTGATAAAGCACAGCGACAGCAGGAGACGCATTTCTTCACTCAGCCGTCACTGGCACCACACTTTAGTTGTCCATGTATCTACCTGACTGAATGTGGGCTATTTGTAAACATCAATATATATATTTTTTGTCAAATTAACTGCCATTCTGAGGATTAATGACAAAGAAGACGGAACTAAACATGCAAAATAGCGTCTGATTTCTCATTTGAGAAACTTTTTTGTTAAAGTTACATTTATGATGTGAACGGTGTGAAGATGTTTTGGAGTTTCAGGAAACTGAAATAGATGGGAAATTGTTTTGCAAGCATTTGAATGCAAAGTCTAGAGCCTGGATGGGGTTACCTGTGGTTAGCATGTTAGCATAGAGAGGGATGCAAACAACTTCCTGGGCATCTAGGGGTGCCATCAAGATGGAGTTGCATGGGTAAAAGTTTGTGCTGCAGACGTTTTCCTTCATGGTAATGTGACCATCATCCCCTTCTATACTTGGCATGCTTGGATTTATTCATGGTCACCATAACATTTGGTAGCAGTCGGCATCAGATCCAGAGTAATGCCTCTTTGAAAACACATAACTGAACCATCACAGATGGACCCTCAGTTTCCTCGCATCCATCATCCAGCGACAGCACATTATAGAAGATATAGTTCATATCTCTTCAGCTTTTTTTCTCATCATTTCTTTCCTTCTTCACATCCTCTGTGTGTCATCCTCTGCCTTTGATCCTTCAGCGGGCATGTCTGTTGTTGTTATTCTGGTCACCACGCAACAGCAGCACCATAAAAATCAAAGCGGTCATAACATATATAATGAGAAAAAGAAGTAAATAAGCTGGGTGCAAGTTTCCAAGCACTATATCCAGAGATGGAACAGCTCAGAAAAGCCACCAGAAATCATAATGAAAAAAAGAAAGATATAAAATAACAAGAAAACTTTAGCTTTTCGCACAGCAAACAATCCTGATGAGACACAACAATTAAACCTACACAGACATGGGAACCACATGCAAACACGGCACAAAAAAGACAGCAGGCTCCTATAACTTTTTAATTCCTTCATATCGTGGGAGGTTTTGTCTCCTGGTGTTTGTGCTGGTTTCCTCTGCTGGCCCTGGTTTCTGCAGCCCATCAAAAAATGCGACTAACACTGCCCATCTTGGCCCAGGACACTCTTGCACAAGACATCGTAATCCTGTTTGTCTCTGCTCAGTGTTCAGCTCACTTTTTCTTTGAAGGTTTAAGGATTTTTAAATGTGAACAAAGAGTCATTTTCAGAAAATCAATCTGTTTTTTTTTTTTTTAATTAGAAGAGGTATTGGTTTCATGAATGATTTATGAAACAGCCAAAGACAGACACAAATGGAAAAACACAACTGTTTTCATCAATTGCTGATTGTTTTCAGAGATTTCTTTTTGTTTTCTAAAACAAATCGTCCCCTGATTCAGAGATCTTCATGACATGCAATCTGAGAAATGTCATCAACACCTTTGCAATATAATACTTGTCTTACTTGTTCCTTTTGTTTTTTTCATTGTTTTTGGAGTATCCATTACTGCCCCAGTGTTGCTGTTCCTACAGTGTTATGATTAATGTTGCTTCAGGAAACTTCGGTGGGGTTGACCTATCACACCGCTGCGATGCCATAGATTTGGGACTTGGGGAAAACACCAGACTGGTGAGATAGCAGAGTAGTTGGAAGCTAGTGTGAAGTTTGCTTGCAGGGCTTTATGCCAAATAAGCCTCACTGGCAAAAATGCCAAGTTGGACTACTTGGCAATCAATGTGTTTCTGTGTCTTACAGGCCTCCTGGCTTTTAAGCAGAAAGGTTCAGGAAGTGAGGTGAGATAAAGAGCAACACAGTCTGTGCAGACTATTTTTTTGAGTTTTTTACTTTCCTTTGGTTAAGTGTAGGACAAAATCATTTGTTGAACACAGTATTAAAAGTGTTACTGCCAAAGTGTCTTGAAGTCAAAATATCCCAGACAACATGGCAACGTGACTGGTCAGTTGCAGACATGTTGCTTTAGCAACACTGATGCTGTTGCAGCACCATCAATACAGAATCGTCATGATTGCGCAACTGTTTTCACACAGTTTTGTTTGAAGGGGACAGGACCCAGATCCTGGTGGCAGGGTTAAAAACAACTAAATGTCAAAGTCCATAAATAAAAAATGAACAAAATAAATAATTTAACACAGTCCAATGAAAAACTCAAATGCAAAACATATCAGAACAAGGTTATCCAAACATTAGGAACACATCAGGAATGCACCATAGAAGGAAAAATAAAGCCAATCTGGAAATCTGAAGGCCACCAGATGACGATAGTCTTGTAGAAGTTTATGGGAAAACGTCTTTCTGTCCTTACCCCTGTAAACACATTTCTGCTGAGATAAAGCTCCACGTAGTCCAGATGAAAAAGAAAAACATGATGTCAAGTGCTGTTAAGAGCATGAAAAATCAACAGCTGCTGGTATAAATCTAGTCATAAAGAAACGTTGGCCAATCAGAAGATTACAAGCAATAAATCAGTGCACAATCCAACATCAACGAAAGATGCAAACACCTTTGATACTGCAGGACAAAATCTCAGTTTCTCTTCATCCAGACACATAAACGGAGCTTCTGAAAATCATTTTACAGAAACTTAAAAAAATACCTAAGGTAAATACTAGGGGTGCAAGGATACACAAAATTCACGGTTCGGTTCGATACTTTGGTGTCACGGTTCGACATTTTTTCGATCCAAAAAAATGTTCATGCCTTTTTAATTTGTCATTTATTAAAATTCTAAATATATATTTTAACTCAAAAGTACGGTTTTTAAATTTAATGTTGATGAAACAACAAAATAATTTAAAAAAAAATAAATCTGATTTCTGATTGAGGAATCACTCATCTTTGGAAAAGAGAGTTTATTACAGAGAAATGTCTCTTTCCAAAATAAAAGCTATACTATACGCTTCTTCTGGGCTATATTCTCAGCAGCATATTAAACATATCAGGTCCCCATAAGGAGAATCATGTGCTAACGGCTGTCTAAATGACTCGGGTAAAGTTTGTAGCATGCGTGCTTGTTGTTTTTGTCTGCTTCCACTTGTCTTTGCACTAGGATGATGTCGGTGTAAATGTGCCGTCATATTCGTTGTGTTCCCACTAGTGCTGTCAGCATTCATCTCGTTAAAATGACGTTAACGCCATAACGCGGCAAATCTCCGTTAACGAGTTACCGCGGATCGCCCCGTGCGTGGGGCTGGACGGCGTCAACACGTTAACAAGCTAACTGCGCTAACGCACCAGTTCCCACCAATTGAGCATTGCGTGGCACATCCAACATACTGTTTTACTTTAGTCCATGACACGCTTACCTTCAGGGTCATACGTCACATGAAAACCAAAATAGTTCCAAAGGCCAGATCTGAATGAGGGTGGGGGAGGTTCAATTTGCCATGTTGCAACGAGCTTAGCTTCTGTCTGTCTGCGCTCAGTGGATCTGCGCTCGACAGTGCAGCCTAGGCGGAGTAGTCAAACGCAGATCCACTGAGCTCTCAACACAGACAGCATCGTCAGAAGAAAAGTTGATAAAATAAATAAAAAAAATTGTATTGTTCGATACATATGCGTACCGAACCGAAAGCACTGTATCGAACGGTTCAATATCGATACGAGTATCGTTGCACCCCTAGTAAATATGTATAGAAAAAACAGGCAAAAGAAAATACTTGTGAACATGTGGACATATGCGCACACACACACTGATGGAAATCCATACAGCTTTGTAACAAGAAAAAACTAGTGACAATCAAGACAGGAAATGAACAACTTTAACTCATCCAAGGAACGTGGACACAGGAATGAACTAATAAAGTAGAGAACACAGAAAAATGAGAAAGAAAGATGAGACTAGCAGCTGAATTGAGTAAAAGAAACCATGGATTTAAGGATATAAGTAGCAAGAATAAAGACAAAGTACAAGGAAGAAAAATAAAGTCAAAACAGGAATCGTGCCTGAGCCTATAGTCACAAACAAACAACACATAAACACTAAGAAAATACAAAAGAACCCAATAAACCAAAATACAAAAATCTCCAAACACAGGGAAAGACCAGATATGATGACAAGGATGAACAAAATAACACGTAGAAGCATTTTAACTGCAGCGACGTGATGCGGCCGCTGTTTGCATATGCTTGATGCAACAGTGCATGCAGGCTTGAATTAGACAATTGAATTTAGATCCTTTGTGTGAGAGAATAATGATATTTAGTTTCTCTTTTGTTGATCTATTGCTTCAATACCATCTGGATTACTCGCCTAATCTCCTGTTTGCTTTCCTAATTATCCAGTCAGGTCACACACCTGAATTAATTCATTAAAAGTTCCACCTCTAGCATTTTCTCTTGATTCGAACCCCAGCGGAGACTTGCTGAGTTCACTAAAGGTCAGTTATTTAACTGTTTTAATAACTAGCCCTATAATCGATTCCACAGCCTACGTTCTTCTGTGCGTGAGCTCCCAAAATCAGCTGCTTTGAACAAATTCAGCCATCCAATATGTGCTGAGAGAAAGATTATTCTGTGAAGCCAAAGAGCAGCAGCTTTTTGTGCAATGCTACAGAAATCTCATCAAATCTGGTCCAGAGGGACAGAGAAAGAGAAGAAACGGTGCAATGGGCACTGCCAATTATCTCGTTGGTAGTGTTGTTTATGTAATAGTAAATGTGTTTATTTCAGAAAGTTAAGCAAAAACAGAAACACATGAGGGTGATGGAAAATGTTTTGAAAAGATCCTGTCACCATCCGTGAGGCTCATTTGTCTCTGTTGCATGGTGGTGACAGGTGTAGAAAGAGAGGCATACATAGTAAAAGACAGGCGGAGGGAAGTTGATGCAGAGCCGGCTGACACTTGAAAGAAGATCAGAATCAGCCACATAACTTCTTCCTGCTTTAATACGGGCCCACACATCTACGCCGCATGTGCACAGACACCTCCGAGATGTGACAGACTATCGTCTAGCGGCGGGACACGCGAGGAACACAAAACCTTAACAAAAGGAATCAAAGAGGATGAGGACGTGTAATTTGTTTTTATAAGAACTACAAGGACAAGGAAGAGGGACAGAGTGTAACAACTGACTTGCGAACGTGTGTGTGCGTGCGTGCGTGTGTTTGGAGGGCTGGCATAACTTGAGACAGAAGTGCTTCTTATCCACTGAGTTCTGCAAACAAGGAAAAACCAGCGAACAAATACCATAAAGTGAGTGATACACAGATAAACAGCAGTGCAGCTGGAAAGATTTTGGCTCGGGATTTACTCTGCGCACTCACACGCGCAGAAAAACACACACCTTAAACAGTTATGGTTTATTTTTGAATTAAAATCTGGTTTAAAGTGCGTACATGCTTTAGGGCAACAGAGATTATCCGCGAACAGTCGATTATCTGTTGGAAATTAGCATCTTTGCCTGCATGTGTTTAGAAAAGTCTGTTAGTGTTAAGTCCTTAAGCGCCTCATTTAAATTCTTCAAATGTGAAATGTACTAGGTGGGACTCACACAGACAGATGTCTCCTGGGATTATGCAAAATGGTCAGAACCTCGCTGTAAATCTGCAGTCTAGTCAGATGCTTTCCACCCAGCAGGCAAAGCCATATTAAATATTCCCGTGTACATTATTTCAGAGAGGAAAAATGAGTAATAGAATAATCCCTCATCATCGCTTTAGAGCCCGACTCTACGTTTGTCACGAATCCGAAACAATACCTGTCTGCGGAAGAGGGAACCAAAAATATACCGCGCACATTTCTGTTCCTGTGATGAGGAAGGCAGGTGAGGAGGCTGGAAAGAAAGAGCTCATTTCAAGCATCAAATGATGTTTGAGAGGTAGATCCTGTGATAGCAGGCACAAATGCATGGTACTTCATTTGGAATAGATTTGTAAAAGTGCCCAGTGATGTTTCACCACATGAATATTGATGTAGTGAAACTTTGCTCTTCATCCAGTCGAGTGTTTCAGTGATTTGAGCAAATTCTTTTTATTCTAAAAGCGTTCGCATCAGGACCATTTCAGTCAAACCTAAACTGTTAATCCATCCGCATCCGGACCTCCCTGCCCTTCAATGCACATGTCAGAGTCAGACTACTGATGCTCGCTTAAAGTATTAATATTAAAGATAAAAACTCTATAGAAAAAAAATAAGTGAAGGTAAGTAAAACTAAGGCACTCGAGTGTCATGTTAAATTAAAATTGAATATTCCAAAGTTAAAACAATACTAGCTACAGTATAGAAAAGATATTACAAGCGATGTGGAAATGTGGAAAGTCAAATCAAAGCAACAAGATTCCCTCACAGAACAGAGATGGCATCAATAATAACAGACATGACTGATAAATGGAGAAATAACATGAAAAGGAGGAGCTGGGAGGCAGGTTGAACCATTTTGAACAGGTTGCCTCATAAGATGTTTGCCAGTTGGATGCTTAGAAGAGCATCAGGTGAACCATCAGATAATGCCGGCTGGCACCGACATCAGCTGATATTCACGGATTTGCAGCTGAGCTTGAACTTGAGGCCTGCCAGAGCAAAAACCATATGCTCAGTTTTATATACATTAGATGACTGGTGGGAAAAATCTCAGCCTAAAGCAACAATAACTACAATATTTCTTTCTTGGCTCAGAAAAATGTTCTTTCAGTGCAATCTCAAGTTTTCACACATGGTGTATATATATAACCCTGAACTTTTCTAGACATTACCTGATGGAACTGCATGCGACAAGCAAACATTATCTCACCTACTTATGTCCAGCAGTTCTGATGTGAGAGCAGCTCTGGTACAGGTTCTGTGTATTTACAGTGAGTGAGTGGTCATCACGTGGCTCTAAAAGGACAGCGGTCTGGACTAAATTAGTATTTCCACTAAAAATGTGCATGAAGCTGACTTTCTCCTCCTGTGTGCTACATGTGATAAGCCTCGAAAAATATTCTTGTGAGTCTGCTGATAGGTGTCTGAAGTCACGTGTGCAACATTTTAACTAAGGAGGTTAGCATGTGTGCAGGTAATCACCACAAAACAAAATTGCACTGCTCCTAACAGTGTGGGACACTTTTTTCTTGTCTTTGTATAATGTCACTGAGAGGATATGCTCAGTGTGGTCTGTGTGTGCACAGCAGCACCACCCACCTGATGCCACACCAAACCTTTTGTTTGTTGAAGGGCAGCCAGTCAGAAGAAAGAAACTTAAGAGGAAAGGAGCTGAAACAGCTTGTTCCAGACAGAAGCTGAAGTGTCAGCTTCTGTCTGGAAGCTGCACCAAGATGCAATTATTTTGAATCTTGAATCATGCAAAGATACTTTTAGTGGGAAACATAAAGAAAATATGGAAATGATCATCATAGGACTAGTTTAATTTAGTGCTGCCTAAATAAATCAATAAAAATACATTTTTTAGCGTTATTAGTGTATCATGCCATGTTTTTGTCCTTCCTGCCCCCTGTTAGCATGTAATGACATGACATGATGCTCATGACAAACACTGTGTTTATGTCTGTTGGCTTCATCCTCAACCCCCTTTTTCTTTTTCTGTTCCTCGTTCTTCTTCTCCTTTCACCAACCTGGCCTTCACCCCCTGCCCACTCCAACACAATACACACAGATAATAATGTGAATAATATTGTAAAATAAATACGGCAAAAAGAGTAATAAGAGGAAGCCTATAGAAAGCCTACAATGCTCCTCTTGGGTAAGCATTCAGACCATGATTTTCTTGGTTGTGCCTCAGATTTGTACTTGGATTTATCGTATGCTTTCCATCATTGTGTGTGAGCTACAGCTCAGTTCTGTGCTGAAATAGCTACACGTTGAAGGTGAGCAAAGGTGAACTTTGTTATAACATGATGCACTCCAATAAAAAAGAAAAAAATTCAGTCTTCATCTTCATCTTGTGTTCTCCACTTTATTTTTCAGTTCAGTTCATTTCTGTCTTGATTGTCGTCACTTGTTTCTCGTTGCCCTGCTGTATCCACTACCCTGGTTTGCCATCCGTGTATGTGAGTGTAGTTAGATGATTTGGTTACACTCAGCTTTGAAAAATTTGCTGTAGTGTTTTAAGTTTTGTGGAAAATGTTACACCACAAAGGTTACAGCCAGATTTTCATGAAGTTATTATTCTATAAAAAATATGATGTGAACTTTGACCTCTGTCTGGGATTTATACCAACCTTTTTGCTTTTGTTTTGTTGTTTTTACAATGAATAAATGCTTTCTGTTGAAGTATGAGCAAAATAAAACAAACAGTTGGCCATTGGAAATAAACAACAAAAGCGTAGAATATGATCCTAGCGAGTTTTATAAACAGCATCTTTTTCTTTTCTTGTTTTTTTTCCTTTCCTGTCTGATCATTTGTCTGAAATATTCTCCGTCTCTTTTTGGTAGTTTGCGCACTCGGTAGCCTCTAATTTTACGGCTGTACTTCATGTTCAACAGAGATATAAAAAGAGCAGCAGGCATTTCAATGCATCTGATTGGTGCTGAAAGGACCTTTTAATATGAGCACCTCTGCCAAGTATTCGACGGCAGTAGCATAATACAGAGAATGTGAGGAGGTTGGCATAACAAAGAAGGAAGCAGTGTTGAAATATGACACTGGTCAAACTGGTTATTTGTGCCTGAGTGGAGCCATGGAAATGAAGCTCTGATGCGGCACCTCGGAGATGTCTGTCAAACCGCGTAGAGCATGCGATTCTCCACAAAGCATTTAAAGAGCGGCAGCAGAGAATGACGTCTCAGTTGTTTTGTTTGTTTTGTTTGAAATATCGATCTTCAAACTTTCCATTCTGTCACTGAATAGCTCAAGAAGACCATATTGCAATTATCCGGGTGTTATCATTGCCTGACCTCAACAGTCTACTGTCACTGAGTAATTTGATTGCTGTCTTGTTATGGTGTTAATAACTCATTCTAGTCTTTAATATATTATTGGCAGTAGCAATATTGATATTAGCAACATTAATAAAATATCACCCTCAAGTTGTGACTGAGATGACAAAAATCTTTTGCTTTTCTCTCCTCATTCACAACCTCCTTCGGCCACCCACTCACTCCTCCTCCTCCTCCTTCCCTCTCCTTCCTCGCCTCCACTGTGTGTATCCACATTCTTGAGCCTATATGAGACGTACAAACACATTTATCACATTGCCCTAGCTCCTAGCTATGGCCTGCCGCTGCCTCCTCCATCCTTTCAAGCGTGTGTGTGAATGCGTTCGTGTGTGCACTCACGTCGGGGGAGGCTGTGCTTTAGTTTACCCATGTGAAGGTATTCTGTTTACACAGAAGCCATGTTTTATGTATAAAAGGCATGGAAATGTTGCAGCTGCATTGAGCATGTCTAAGCTGATCAGCAACGTGTGCAGTGAAAGTGTGCATGTGTTAGCGTGAAAGTCAGCTTGGGTCAACAGATCTTTATGAGGTCTAGACAAAAAGGTTGCATGAGCCTCATCGGATTCATTACACACACACACACACACACACACGCACACGCACAGATGCACTCGACCCCTTCATATCAGGTCATTCCAATCACACGTCTGGATTCACAGTTTCTATGAAGTAACCTTGGTAGCGTTACTGTAGATTTCTATGAAGCTCTGGTGCAATGAGCTGTTGAACTCGGCTTGCTTTATGTTTTCAGTCGCCAAACAACTTCCCAACACACATGCTAGGAAATGAATACGCTGTTTTCTCCTTGTCTACGTTCTCTGAAAATAATGAGGCTGCTGGTTCCCATGATGCCTGAATGGCCCGGTCCTCCTTCCCTCACATAGAAAACCGGCTCATTACAGCTTAAGCGGACATGAACGCCTTGATATACACGCACACACATACACACTCACTGACTTCACCTCATGCTGATTTAGCAGCACATACCATCTGTCTAGAATGATTAACCTTTCCATCAATCACTGGACTCTCCATTATCCAAACACACATTTACAAAGCAGGCACTCGCCGATTCTCACTCGCACTTAGTGAGAGCATCAACAAATTCATGAAACAGATGAAATAAGAAATTCCAGTTTTTATCCTCAATGTTTTTTGTGCCAGAAACTGAGGCGTGTATAGATTTTTCAAAAAACATAAATAGACGGATCCCTCCCAGCCCCAGTAAGATGTTTGTTCAAGCAGCTTAAGTGACTGGCGTGGTTATGGCAGCGCTCCTACATGGAGCTTTGCAGATTATCGTCTACGTGTTGTAGCTGTGTATTGTCACCAGGGGACATTGGCAACTTTTGTTTGTGGTCGCACTACTTTTGTTCCTTTAGCTACTCACGGAGGACATACGTAACACTTCTTCATTATGAAGTGAGCGTAAGAAGCCATTAAAAATGTTAACTGCAGCCATTGGCTTTTATCCTTCCTTCTCTCACCCCAATTGGTTGCTGCAGATGGCCCCGCCCCTCCCTGAGCCTGGTTCTGCTGGAGGTTTCTTCCCGTTAAAAGGGAGTTTTTCCTTCCCACTGTTGCCAAAGTGCTTGCTCATAGGAGGTCATGTGATTGTTGGGTTTTTCTCTGTATGTATTATTGTGGGCTCTACCTTGCAATATAAAGCACCTTGAGGCGACTGTTGTTGTGATTTGGCGCTATATAAATAAAACTGAATTGAAATGAATTGAATTGCATTGATGTGCTTTGATGAATGTTTTATACCTGTCAGCGTGCTGTCACTCCTTTTTCAATTCAAGCCAACTTTTCAACAAATCAGTATTTTTACCTCCCTGTAGTGTCATCACCATCAAGCTGATGAACTGTCCACAATCACTCTGTGTTGGTTGCACACCCAACAATCACTCACTCTGTATGGAATGAAATAGTGAAACTGATAACAATGAATTCTGTGTTAATTCGACCCCTTTTAATGTGACAGCACCTTCCAGTGGCCACAGGAAGCATTTCACACATATATTAAAGAACAGATATGGTGTATTTAATGATACAGTTATGTAACCTCAAATACTGTAGCTGGGTTCTTGGGAGTATGTTTGGAAAATGACATAGTTTTTGTAGGTTTTGTCGCTGTGTGTCACCACAGTGGATCTTAAGTTAAACAATCAAGATGTGGTTGAAATCCAAACTTTTGGCTTTAGTTCAAAAATAATGCTTTATGCTTTAAAATAATAATAATAATAAAAACGTTTTGGAATTACAGCCAGTTTTATATCCAGTCCCTCATTCTCAGAGGATCGAAAGTAACAGGACAATTGTTTGATGAACAGTTTCATGACTACCAGAGCTCCAAATTCAACTCTTTGAATCAACTCCAGATCTTTTATTTGCCTAATTTGCTGTGATCTACTGAAGGAACAGGCCTCACTTGGCCATGAAGCTATTGTATCAGTCAATTGTCCAATTATTTTTGAGCCTCTGAAATGTGGGACGTGTATAAAAATGGCTTTAATTCATGAACAGTTCATGCAGCACTTTGATTAAACCCTTTGAATTAAATTTGAAAGTCTGCCACATGGTGAGTGTTTGACCTAAAATCCACTGTGGTGATGTACAGGAGAAAAAAACCTAAAAACTCTGGGTTCCTAAGGGTGGATAAAATATTGGACATTATCATGAGAGTTGTTAGGTCAAGTCAGCAGTCCATAGGCCTGCAAGACAGGACTGTGTCAAGGCAAAGATCTGGGGATCGATACAAGACAATACTTTAAGCATTGAAAGGAATTTCTAACAAAGTTACTTTGAACAGAAGAAGTGTGAAGCAACCAACAGTCAAACTGAAAACCCAGTCAAAATGAGTAATAAGGGATGGATGAGAGCCATACTGTGGTTCCTTGTTGGCTATAGGAGAACCTTCTACAAGGACAGCCTTCAGTGCAGCACCAATTATACCTTAATGGTGGAGTGGCCAGATGGACTTCATTCCTCACTAACAGGCACATCACAACATGCTGGGAGTTTTGCCAGAGGCCACCTGAACGACAACTAGAAGGGGAAATTGGTCTGATGAAATGATGATTCAACCATTTGGCCGCAATTTCCAGCGGCATGTTTAGAGGAAACTAGGCGCTGAGCATCACCTCATTAATACCACCCCTACAGTCAAACACGGCAGTGGAGGCATCAAGCTGTGGGGGACAGGAACTAGAAGACTATAAATGGGATATTTTCTCTCTGTTTCCTTGTCTGTTTGTGTGTTAGCAGAAATATGCAACAAATCCCAGGTTGGTTTTTCATAAACTATCCTTGCAAAAGGTGACAAGGAAAGCACACATGGACAGAGAGAGACACACAGTGGCACACACTAGAAGACACAACGGTGAAAAGAAAAAGCAGGGACAGGGCTCAGACTTTGAAAATGTGCCAGGATAAACCTGATTCGTTCAAAACAATCACAAATACCATTCAGTATGAACAGGCTGTACCTCAGTGGCAGGTCTGCAGTGTTTACATCAAAATACCTTCTAGAAACATCTTCAGAATCTGAGGATGGTTACTAGGAAGATATGTCAGTCAGTCTGATCGAATCAATTAAGTTATCAATCAAGAGTAAGAAAACTTCTAGGAAATATGAAATGTTTCCAGGTAATTTAACTTTCTCGAATGAGTTCAGATTGTTCAAATTAAGCTCTGTTTAACCACATGTTTATTCTTACACACAGAGACAGAGTATTTGATCCATTGTGCTGTTGTGCCATTGAGACTGTTCTGCAGATTTGCTTTGGAAATTTCACCAGCAGTTTAGTCCAGAACGGGCAGCGATGCACTATTCGAATTTTAAGAAAGACGAACTGCTTCATACTTAAGACAAGACTGAATTTAAAGCACCCAGCAGAGCTGATGAAGGATGCTGCTGGAATTTTCTTGATCTGAGAGTTTAAAAATGTTTGATTGCACTGTCAAAGGAGCCCAGCGCGGGCTTTTTATGTAAAACTACAAATATTTCATCAGCCAGGATGACAAAGTAGAGCAACATTAGAGGAAACAACAACCAAAAAAAAAAAAAACACGGGCAAACCAGATGCGACACAGATGATTTGATCTGTGCCTGTATCAGCGGGAAACGTGATACACATATCAGTGCTGTTGTCACTTTGTATCCTGTTTAAAGTGCAACAGCTAAGTATTTGAGCAATCGATCCAGCTGAGATTGTTAAATAACAACTGAAGGTTCACTATGTTCAGTAATTGTGATCTTCTTTATTACATGGTAACCTGAAGATCTTATTAATGTACCAGGGGTTCAAACAAAACAGCTGTTTTAGATAGAAAAGGTGAAAAACAAAAGTGCAAACTCTGTCGAGTGAAAGCTCGGCAGAGAATTTATCGTCCAGCTGTGTGCAGTTTACTGGCAATGTGTTACATGATTACTGGATAATAAAACTCCAAGTTGCAAGCAAGCAAAACTGTTTACTGCAACTTTGGACCAAGCACTAAAGATTACAGATGAGTTAATGGCAGCGAGGCAGAGACGGCAGCTGCAGCGGCTGTGTCCGAGCTCCGGGGCAAAGTTGATGGAGGTGCATTATGACAAAAAAAGGTGGGACGAAATTGTTAAGATCCAATATTGAAGCCAAATTGCAGGACCTGGACTGCAATCTTACAGTCACAAAACAGAGAAAGTCTTACTGAATTTAGGATGGATAAATAAAATCAGCAAAGTTGCCCACAGCACTTCTGCTGTTAAATTCTATCATCTGCACCAGGTGAATTATTGCAGCACACCGCTTTTTTTTTCTTCTTTGAAGCAGAGAAAGTTTTCACCTTTGCCTGTTATCCACTTAGTGTGTCTTGGTGAGCCAATAGCTACTTATCAAATCAACCCAAGTGCACTGTCATCTTGATAACTCATGTTGTTTTCATGTTTTTAGTACCAAAGAAGAGTCTTGAGATCACGAATGCCTCTCACTGAACAGATATCATCCAAGAAAAGAAAAAAATGACCTTCTTTCAGAAGCTAGCAGCTCTTCCTGTTTGTTTTTCCTGCAGAATTGCACTACTTTAAATCTATAATTAATTTTACCAGCATTTGGCCCACAACAATATCCTGTGACAGGTGGACCCAGAGACTTTAATCATAATACATAATCCACTTTGTTCACGGCATCTGCATTTGCTGACTTTCCCTTTTTTTGAAGAATTACTAACTACTGCCAAGTCTGAGCAAATAACAACAGTGTTTGGAAATAAGCCAGACAAATTGTAGCAGGGCAACAGACCATCGGTCCCAATTTGGGTCATGCACTTTCATTTTCAAATCCTTTGCACATGGATATTGTTTTTGTCCCTCACTCTGGGCATTTAGCATTGTGTATGTGGGTATATCCCCACATACACAAACTAAGGGTGATTAGCCAGCATTTACAAACGACTCTATAAAGGCATTTATTGTTGATAAAATGAAGGAGTAACTGTGCCTCTTTATATCAAGGAAGTAAAATTATATTTGCATGAAATTTAGAGTTCCAGTGAAACAAGACGTTTTGTGCTGAGAGTAGGGGAAGCTTTGCTTAAAAGTATGTTCAGTTACACAATATTATATTCTCATTTTGTCATCGAGCTTCTTGTAAAATATTGACAATATACCTTTTAATAAGGAGGGATCGTTTGGAAGGCTAGGATGGTGGTGTTGAGGTAAAGACTTTGGATCAGAGTTTGGATGACACACATCCAGCCTGAACAGTCCAAATGTACCAATACAGAGCCTGAAATGCACAGTGACAGATCGCAGTGGATTTAAAGAACAGGGAAAAGGGGCAGGTTGGCTTAAACTGGCGGAGTGGTCATTGGGCAAGAGAGATTTTGAACAAGGTTATTATGAGAGTGTAGGAAAAAGTGGCAAAGAAAGTGTAGCAGCAGCAACAACGGCCAATATAAGCAAGAGGAATAACGACTAAATGAGAGCGGTTAGATCTGTCATTTCTTTATATTTTGCTTCCAAGAAGCCAGACTTTCTTGTAATTTTTTATGTGGTCTTGAGCGTTCTCCAGGTCTTCTGAAGGTCATTTTCTTTTGGGCTTTAGCTACCTTTTCCACACAATTTTAGTTTAGTCCTTGTATCTGACCATTTCAAGCAGATTTCCTTCAGCAAAGATGACCTGGGAGATGGATCTGGCTGTTCAGTTTGGCCACTGTGTTCACTAAAGCCCCATCAGAAATAGTCTCAGTAGAAGGGTGGTTGTCAAGTCAGTCTTAAGGAAGGAAAAAAGGGAGAAAAGGCTGAGGTATGCCAAATGGCATACAAACTGGACCCAAAATAAGTCAAAATGATCCCACACTGCTTTAATAACATTGAGGTGCAGGCTCAGAAAAGGGCAATCCACAGCTGATGTATGCTTTTACAACACTAGCAGTTTTTTGGGGATCACTGTCATGCTGAAAAATGAAGCTGTTCCAAATCAGATGTTTTCCAGGTTGAATTAGATGGTGGACCAAACTCTGATGGTACTTCAACAAGTTCCCCAACAGCAGTTTCTGTGGCTTCTTTTCCAGTTTCCTCAAAATTTTAAGTGCAAACTGCACACCATGCTATGATAGATGCAACAAAAGAAGTGGCAACAAATTATGTGCATTTACAACTGACTAATAAAAAAAGAGCCTAAAGATACAATTAAATACAATTTTGCTAAGTCATCTGTCATGTGTAGACACAACACTGATTCATACTTTTAGTCAGGTGCATTTTATGTTTCAATAATTCACAGGTCAGTGTTAACGGTCAGGTACAACGACTGAAGTGAAAATGATTGTAAATCAGTCCCATGTCCAAAGAAAAACTTTGAAAGACCTCCAGGAAGCCTGGAGAACTACTGCTCAAGACCACTTTCTATAAAATTACAAGAATGTCTGGCTCCCTGAAGCCTTCTGCACAGTATCAAAACTGAATGCCAGTTATGCATAGTTGAAAGAGAAAAACAAAGTTTGTACCATGGTGTGCCATTATTTCCATCATTTATCTCAATTTCTGTCCCCACCATCACAGCAGAGGTCACCTCTCCATCAGTCGGCACGTCAGCAACCAGGAAAGCAGGTGAGCCGCATTTCCATTACGTCCGACCTCCCAGCTCACCAGTGTGTGCCACACAGTAACACACACAAAGCAAACAGCAGCCAGCAGGCACTCCTGGCACAGTCGCACAGATTCTTTTAACCACGTGTTTGTCAGAAGGTGAAAAGAGATTGGGGTGCTTGTGTGAGCGCTCAGCGGACACACTGCTGTTGCTTCTATAATATTTTCCACTTGGCTGCATGTATCAAGACAGGAAGGAAATTAACAGCTTGAGGTGTCTGAGTGATGCTGCTTCAGCTGCCGCTAGCTGTGTGTGTGTGTGTGTGTGTGTGTGTGTGTGTGTGTGTGTGTGTGTGTGTGTGTGTGTGTGTGTGTGTGTGTGTGCGTGTGTGTGTGTGTGTGTGTGTGTGTGCACCTAAGTGAGAGAGACAGATAGAACTAGAAAGCGAGGGAGAAAAAGAGGAAGAGAGAGAAAGATGCTTTCCTCCATGACTTATGGTATGTGGCCCGGGTCATTTGTCTGGTGAAGTTCTAATGCCAAACTTTGCAAAAGTTTTCAGACAGGCCATAACACGGTCCACCTACCAGAGCACATAAGCTCTATTACTAAGAAATTCCTCTCTCGCTCTCACTCACTCTCTCAGCGTAGAGGTCCCATATTTTATTGCATGCTCTGAAGACAACAGATAACTACCGCAGAGTTTCTTGTTTGGGGAAAATAAAAAAAAATAAAAAATGCCATCCACTTTGAGAGAAGTCTGGAGCCTGTCTTCTTGAGAAATATTAAATTGATCCCCAAACACACCTGTTTTTGAGCATTAGTCCCAAACAGATGTATTCTTAGAGAAATAAATCTGAAGAAAATCAATTTTATTGGAGTGCTAAATTCTCACCGCACAGGCTTGATAAGTGGCTCTGGAAAGTTTGTTGCTTGCTACTTGGTGAAGCTTTCCGGGTCTTTATAACTCCACACAGTTGATGTTTTTAGTGTGTTTAATGAATGCATTTCACACATGATTTTACCAATGTTTTATGGCGGTTTTTGTGTGCACACATTAGTACACCTTGGCCTGTGTATGTGTGCACATTTTTGACAGTCTGGATGGAAATACATTCATTGTTATCGGTCACAATTTAACCAGAGTTGCTACGCTCATATTAGTACATGCTTGAGAAATAAACCAGCATGTTTAGGATGGCAGGAGAAACCAGAACTCCAAGAACTGAGCCAAATTTTTGCATAAATTGCTTTTGGTTTGAACTGTTCCTTTAATCTGTTTAAGTCGATCCTTACATGGTTTCTAATAGCAATCAAGAGGGATGGAAAAAAAGTTGCTCAACCGCTCATGTGACAAGACAGAAAAAAACATAAATGCACAGATCAAAAAATAATGACTTATGATTCAATTTCTGCTCTAACTGCAGTCAAAGCAACCCTACCACACCTGTCGTTCTCTGCAAAAAGGCGAGCTACAAACTTTTCGGTGCAGCATTCAGCAAGTTTTGAGACACCAAGTACCAGATGATTGAAAATATAGATTTTCAGTAGAGCACTCCTTAAACACTCCCTGAAGAATAAGAGGTCACCATGACCACAGCACCGGTAAAGCCCCAACAATCCTGGGCTGACACATAATGGACGATTTGTATAGCGTCTGTGTTTCTGCGTCTTCACTCTGTCAGGTGTGTGAAGCCACATCTCTTTTGTAAATGACTGAGTAACAGTCGTGTTTCTGTGTGGATATTGGAGTCCATTAATTTTGCATGTGTACAACGTGGGAGCCTGACAAATCCTTTTATATCAGAGAGTGTGCATGTGTGGGTGTGTGTGTGTTTATTTGTCTGGGATCACACATAGCTTTCAGACATGTTTATCTTCAACATTAGTGTGTGTCCGAGAGTGTGTACACGTGTGTACTTCAGAGTGTGAAATCCCATTAAGTGTGTTAAAACCCCTCTCTGGCCTACTGCCTGTTTGGAGAGGCAGACGCCCTACACACAGACACGCTCGCAGTTGTCACACCTGTATGTGTGTTTGTTTTGTTACGCAGGCATCTGTGTATGTTTCTGCGTGCGGATATGGATGCACATCGGCTTTTGGAGAAGAGCTATATCGTGTGATGGTAATTTTCAGGTGAATATTTTCTACCGAAAATAGCGTTTGTGAATCTAATGTGGGTTCAAGGTCTCGTTGGTATCTAGAAGCTTTGGAACCATGAATATGTCACAAACTCAAAAAGTCTGCATACTACATATGACCACAATTTAATGTGTAATCTGTACAATTCCTTTGAAAAGCAAGGTGAAAGCTTTCAGAAGGGGACTTCACAAGTCTTTAGCTTCCACTTATTTCTTTGTATGATGCTAGAAAAATAGAAAATAGACTCAGTGGCTTATTGAAATGTGCAAACATACGTGGAAATGTATGTAAGGCAAAAATAGAGTTGTTATAATGTTTGTAAAAGTTCTTCACGGCTTCTCCAGACCTGCTGATGGGTTAAGGATGTTCTACAGTCTCCTAGAGTAACTGCCTGTCTCCTAAATCTCCTCTGCACCCCTCTATGGGAAAAAATGTCAGTGGCCTTAACCTGTAAATGCATTCCTTTTCTGGGGGGTGTCTCATCGTTGGATCTTTCGTTAAGGAGCTGAAACTAAAGAAAAACATTCAAGCCTGGCTAAATTTTGAAACAAGATACACCAAGTCTTCCAAAATGTGTTGTGCTCTGATGTAAATGGTATCTTTGACACAAAAACAGCACTAATATACTACATATTCATCAAAACAACACCATTGCCCCTGTCGAGCATGGCGGTGGTTGTGTCATGCTTTGAGGCTGTTTATCTGGGAATTCAGTCAAGGTTTAGAGAATCTGAAAAATTTCAAATACTATTCAATTTGAAGCACACGTGCCCACCACACAGCTGAAATTGAACATTTTAATACGAATGTGTGCCAGTGCAGCAAGATCGTAGCTGCTGGCTGATTCTTTGGAATGACAGGCTCCGTTTGGCTTTCGAGAATACTTCAATAAAGACCTTTTCCCGATTGCTAGAGTGCCACGGCTTTCTCTTTTAATGTCTGTGGTGATAAAAGCTGGCTCACTCTCTTGTTTTTTATTTGTTGGTTTTAGGTCAGAGCTCTGTGGCAGTCATTCTCTAGCACCACACTAGAAAAGCTATTTTTGTGGACTTGCCTTTCTTCACAGGGGCACTGACATGTCAGAGTTGGAAGTAAACTATCTGTGCTTCCTACGATGCCTTATGAGATTACTAGATGATCAAACCATGGATAGATGGATGGTCCGTAACAAGTGGTCAGATGTTAACGAGCTGGTATCATTACACGGTTGCGCAGGGCTGTGCGAGATTACATGACTTTTTGAGAGAATTCTCTTAATTAGAACCAAAGCAATTAACGCAAATCATTAATTACTTTACTTAGTTTTTAATGCATAATTTAAGAGCACTTCATTAGCTGCTTTGAAATAAGCAGTAGGAGGGAGTGAGGCTGTGGCTTAGAGTCTATTCTTGACCTTGGCAACGAAACAATTGACAAAATAATCTCACCTCAAGGTCTGTTTATGGCAACTGTTCCCTTCATCTACTCAAAAATGAAGTAAATGTATCTTAAAGTATTAAAATTGTGTATGTGACTCAGAGATCTCAGTCTGTCAACAAAAACATGTCTGAGAAAAAATAAACTCATACTTTAAACAATAAGACCCTGGCGTCATAAAGAAATCTAATATTTGGAAGACTGTTATGAAGACAAGCTCTTTATTCCTTTTGAACCACTGACGAGAAAACATGAATCCATTCAGCCAGGACTTTTCTTTTCTCTCACCTTCAGTTAAGGTCTTTTTCTTAGAACCAGCCAGGACCCAGAAATGACCTTAACTGTGCTGACTGCTGAGGAGAAATTGCTTTTTGAGGGACGCCCATATAAACAGAGTTCTAAAATATATCTATCATTGTTGAATAAAGGGCTTTGTGCTACGTTTTCACAAATCTACAGAGAGACAGCGAGATGGGAATCAGATTTGAACACTACAACTGAGGAACATCTGTGGTCAGATCTGTGTCATCAGCCACTGTGAATACGCAGCATCGAGCATTTAACCATCACTTCTGTCCTGAGCTACGACCTACTCTGCATACACGACAACTCCAAACTTTCATTATCTGAAATGAGTTTTAAATGTGAGTTGAGATTGTTCCTGACTGCAGTGACGAACATTTGGCATGACATGTGGGAAACTTCCTTCATTTAAATTACCTTTAAATTGACAAAATAAACAGTTCTTTGATTCAACTTTGAATTCACTTTGTGAAAATGTGCTACACTGCAAATGTTTGGCAGTCTCCTTACTTCTAAATGGAACTGAGATGTGAACAGTTACATTCACTTTGGAAACGTTTGAATAAATTCTATATAATACTGTGCAAAACTCTTGAACCGACCGTTATTTCTTTATATTTTGCTTCCAAACACCCACATTTTCTCAAACATTTCAAAAGTGGTCTTGAGCGATAGTTCTCCAGCCTAAGTTGTTCTTTGACTGCTTTTTCACTCCTTTTCAGTCCACTTCTTGTACCTGACCATTTTCAAGGTCTGTGTGTGTGTGTGTGTGTGTGTGTGTGTGTGTGTGTGTGTGTGTGTGTGTGTGTGTGTGTGTGTGTGTGTGTACAAAAGGTAACTTCTTGATGTGTGCTCAATCATCCAGGTAAGTAAATCTCCAAAAGTTGATTCTGTTCATCTGGACGAAGCGTTTTGTGGGAGAAACGTTTCGTCACTCATCCAAGTGATTCTTCAGTCTCAACTGACTGCATGTTTCCCCAATTGAGGAGGGGGGCTAAGGGTACATCTTTTGCCGTCTTGCAGTGCTGTGATTGCAGCCATTCCTCAACTCTCTATGGAGTCATGGTCATTGATCAATGGTCTTTCATCAATGGGCTTTGATTAGTGGTTGTTGAACAATGGTCATGAGAATTTCCATATTAATGATCAATGAACTGACCTCACAGCCCATTGTACCTTCAGTGGGCTGGTTTCAGTCATTATGTAATGTGACGTTTCTCCCTCTGACAACGCTACGTCCAGATGAACAGAATCAGCTTTTGGTGACAAAAGGTAACTTTATTGATAGCACTGGTTCAACAGATGAATCAGTGTTGTGTCCACAGAAAGATCCAATTATCAATGGCATCTTTAGGCACTTTGTCTCAAAACATTCACAGTAATTTGTTTCCATTCCTTCAGTTGAATCTACAAGAACAAAGATAAAAATAAATCTCTGTCTGACAGGCATAAAATAGTATTTTTACTGCAGCAGCGCTGTGTTAAAGAATAAAGGTGGTCATACCAAATATTGACTTTCAAAGTTGTTGAAATTATACAAACTCTGTTTTTGCCTACTGTTCTGTATTTCCAAGTATGTTTGCACATTCAATAAATCACTGCGCATATTTTCCATTTTCCCATAAAAATCTAAAGAAATGAGGGGCGGCTAAATACGTTTGCACAATATTAAATGTTAGCAGAGTGGCACTTTATGTTTCTTTTGGAGGCATTCCAGTATGAGCTTGCTTTATTAATATCAGTCAAGCGAGCTTGCTTGTAGCTGGAAGCTCAAGTTTCTCTGCGTTTATCTGCACTGGCTGAATGTTCAAAGATGTTCGATGAGTAGCTTAAAACTGTTAATTAATTTTTTATGATGAGGGTTTTTTTCTGTCTTCTGGTAGTTGTTGTTCTTCAAATGCTAAAAGAATACAAGTAAAAACAAGATTACAACTGATATTTAAAGAGACCTCCAGATGTGATTGTTTTCAGGTAGCACACTCAGCACTCCATACTAAGAGTAAGAAATGGGAGATTTAATTCTAAGGCAAAATGAACTACGTGGCATGTTTCCAGTCAGCTCCTCGCCCTCATTTACTGAGCCGTGTGACTCTTTCCACCTCTGCTTCCCATCTTTCCTCCTTCCTCTTGTTCTCCTCTCTGAATACCAAATGCATTACGTAACCGTACAATGTTTCGCCACAGAGGATCATCCACGGCATCTCACATGTCCACATCTCTCTACAGGGGAGTGACAAGTGTAGCACCGCAGGGCCCGTGGAGGAGATATATATCAGCACTGCCTATTATTCTGGCATAACCCTCTCACTGCAAAGACAGCGAAAGACAGACAGGAAGACACTCTGTGATGGAGAAAAAGACAGAGACAGATACGACACAGATATTAGATCAGGATGAGAAAAGTACAAGCTTGTATCAATAGCATTATTCTCCACATTTTGTCCTGTCTGGCATGCCTTACTGCATAGAAGTCTCTCTCTCTCTCTCTCGCTCCCAACTGCTGGGTAGCAAGCAGCATAGAATTTCTATAATAGAAATGTCCGTCACGCTCCGTGTTTCCATATCTCTTATAGAAACGTCCATCATGCCAAGTCTGGACGTCAGCTTAACCCCCAAACTCCTCTACCCCTCGCTCCATCCATCGCTCACTCCTCGGCCCGCCCCCACTTTTTAAACCCTCGTGACTGAGTAGAGAGGGGGAGAGAAGACGCTTTTGCTTTCATTCCTCCCTCAAGGACGTGTGATGTTGTGTGATGTTGAAGCCTTATATCCGTAATAGTCAATCACTGTGGTGGGGGGAGAGTGGGGAGGGATGGGTGAGACTGAGAGTCAAAACAAATTACATTCTCACAGATGTCTTTGAATCACGCGGACGACAGGCAGACGCATACTCGCGCTGCGCCTCCCGGTTGTGAGAGATGTAGTAGAACTTGCCTCAGAGCGTGGCGCGTTTTGATCTGACTTCCTTAAACTCCCGTTCCTCCTTTCTTCTCTTTTTCTCTCGTTCTCCATTCCTCTTCGCCTTTTCTTGCTCTGTAATCTAACCTAATCCAGATGACTCACTTTCATCGATTGCACAAATGTGCAAAGTCTGTGTGTGTGTGTGAGGACTTTTGTACTGCCCAGAGCTGACTGTGTGATACGGTTTGTTGTGAGGTCCCAAGATACTGAGAAAAGATGAATTCTTCACAAGCTTGTCCACCGTTTCACATCTCTATGTCCTGGGAAATCAATAAGCATCGAACATAATCAAAACACAGGAAAGGGATTCACTTATGCTCCATTTTAACGCTAAATCTATATTTAACCAGATTGCACCTTTTGGGATCCAAAATCTGCAAGGGAGTCCTCACCGATAAGACAGCCATATTCTGTAGATAGAGGTCTTAGATAAATAATACAGCGTAAAAAGTTCTGGGGACAGACAGGCAGAACGACAGAGAGACACAGGCCTAGCATCCCCCCCAAAAAAGAAAAAAGAGAAAAAAAAACTTATTCAAAGCAATGACAACTCCCAAGGATTCATCTCACACAGCTGCAATGAATGCTTTGAACTCTGCCAGAGAAATGAGTTTCTGAATTTTCGAGCCTTTAAGAAGACAAATTTACACGATGCACTCAAAGCATCATAAAGACTGTCTAGAACATCTCTGTCAGGGCTTGAAGCTACAAAGGGAAAACTGTACACTGCTAACGTCCATATATTTGTGCTGGTTACATAAATACCCAAATAATTTGAGAGCAATCCCAAAATAGCCTTGCAAATCAACATACAGCATTAAGAGAAGATGCATGTGACAGTATTTGTAGAACGTCTAGTGGGTGTAAGAAAAAATCAAGTACAAGGCGAAAACTCTAATTCAGGGGGTCACCGAGAGACTGATAACCATTTACACCTATTTACACCTATAGCCAATTTAGGATCATCAGTTAACCTGACATGCTTGTCTTTCGGATATGGGAGGAAGCTGGAGTTCGCGGTGATGACCTGCACAGGCACAGGGAGAACAAACTCCTCATAGGAAGGTCCCGGTCAACTGGCAGACTCAAACCCAGGACCGAGCTGCTCTGACGTGACAGTGCTAAACACCACACCCAGAAAACAAAGTTGAACTGAAATTCTTCAGACTGTTTGTGTAAGAGAATACTAACTTAAGCAATTAGTAGTTATTTTTAATACTATTCCAGAGGATGAAACCCTTTTTTGGCTATTAAGTATTTTTGGATTCAGAATTTAAGCTAAGCTAACCTTCTGGGCCATCGTTCTTTCATAAGACTGCGTGAACGACATTTACCCTCCACAGCAGTCCCAGTTTCTCATTTGACCTGTTGGAGAAATTAAGTGCTTACACCTGGCCTAATGTGTAATTGCTAATTTGCAGATGTGCACATGTGGTTTTCAATCGTAAGTGAAGCTAATTGTGGGCTAAGTTAACAATACAAGACAGCAACATCCACAATCAAAGTCTCAAACGAGGCATCGAAAAAGCACAGACTGATGTCATGGCAGACATGTTCATCTCTTACAGTTTATAAGGAAACCCAAGCACAGATGTACAGTCAGTGGTTCACAAAAAAACTCCACCATGTCATCTCATTGAAAGCTTTTAAAGTAAAGTAGAGTCAGGTGGAAATGTTAGGTTTGCATAAGCCGTAACACAGCAACAGTTAACAGTGAGGGTCTTATCAGTGAGAAGCACTGCTGCAATAAATGCATGCATCAGGCAGTCTGATGAGTTTCAGGGTGGAGATGGCCAGATTCCACTATTTGTTATAGAAATAGTGGAATAGTGTATACCTCTTTTCTGAAAAGAAAAGAGGTATACAATTTTAAACTCCAGATGAAACCATTGCATTAATATGCTATTATTATGCTATTATTACAGGCATACCAGTTAAACCTATTCTGACAGGACTTCTACTTACATTTAAATATAGTACGACTTCACAGTAAATGCACACATACACACACATACATATACAGGTATATGGGCAATATAGGTCATTTGTCTTCCTCATTCTGCCTCACCTTCTTCATCATTTTTCCGTTCATGGCTTCCAGCCGCTTTGTGCCGCTGCTGCTTTCCACATTGCTTTTGAATGGTAATGAAAGCACTGGCATGAGTTGAGATGCACCACTACACACAGAAATGGGGATCTACATCTCCTTATGTATGTGGGTATATGACAGTATCCCTGTTATTAATGCGCGCATGTTTTAGCCTGCCCAGGAGTGCAACCCATCTCCTTAGTGTTGCTCATCGGTCACATGGGGGGAAAAAAAGTGAAAAATGATGTAGAAGATGTTAAAAAATAGACAATTCAGTTCTACTAGTAAGAACATTTACTTTTAATTTACATTTACGTTAAAATTTTTTGCAGCGGTAAAAACTGCTGATCTTTTTAATGATCATGCAGGTTTTTAATCAAACTTCCAGTTTATCCCAAAGTAGGAACACCAAGCACTTTATTATGAAAACCATCATTACATCGACCAGTCCCATCTGCTGTCAAAACAACCTAAATGTTTTATGCCATAGATTCTACAAGATGTTGGAAACATCCATTTGAAATGCTGGTCCATGCTGACATGATTGGATCGCGTGGTTTCTACAGATTCGTCAGCCATACTTTCATGTTGTGAAAATCTCAGGAGATCAGCAGTCTGAGAAATACTCAAACTCACCCATCTGGCATCAACACTCACATCACGGCTGCAGTGACGGAGACCGCTTTTTGTCTTGACTCTGATGTTTGATGTGGACATTAGCTGAAGCCCCGGACTTGTGTGCTGGATCTTATGCTTAGTACTGCTGGTACATTGTGTGACTAGGTAATTGCAGGCATAAACAGGTGAGTGTTTGCATGATAAAATGAAGTTATCACCCAAAGGAAAAGAAAACTGAGTGCTACTAGAAACCTGGAATAAAATAAAATATATATTCCCTCACTTGGTACTTTCATGACCGTGAAGCAGAGAGCTGTACAACCTGTCAGCGCAGACTTTTCCATCTGGTGACTTGAAGATTCACAGTAAATGAGCACAGTTATTTTCACTTGGTGACTCCTTGTGGCCTTTGGATTGAGAGACCATGCCCATTAGGGTTAAAGTTGATCACTCAGGACAATACTGCATTGATGAGAAGCAACCCTTCCCTATAGGGGGACAAAATGCCCATTACAGCACAAGAGACTTAATGGACAACTTTCAGGAGTCAAGGGTTCAGGATTTTCCTTTGACGTGAACCTCTCTATATGCAGCTGACAAACACCGACTAAATATTCCTTGATCCATTTAAATGAGAGCATATAAAATAAACCCTTCAGGGATCTGCACCAGAAAACTTGTTTCTTTCTCTTTAGCCTCAGGGCGTAACCTCAAACCAGGTGTCTCTGAAATGTGTAAAATATCAAACCAACAGGACTGCAACTCTGTAGCTTTCTCAGCAGAGATAGAAAGAACAGCCTTCAGCTTTGTAAACAGGATACATCATCTGCAATCTACTTTCTCTGCTTGACTCTCTTAGATTTTTCTGAGTCATGCTGTGGATCTTTCCCACTTGTTTGGGGTAGCGCTGACGCAGGGAGCGAGAAGAAGAGCGAAAATCAGAAATACAATAAAGATGCTACTAAAAATTTTGTTGATAGTTTAAAATGTTTTAATATGTGTTTTGATTGACAATAGTTTATTATTGTTTTACGGGCCACTTGCTGCTGTTTCACACAAGCTCCTTTCTTGCAAATGAGCGTATGATGATGGATGTTTGTGATTTGAGGTTATTTAGATTCATTAAATCAAAGGAAACTGGACTGTACATTTATTGCCTTGTTAAAGATGACACACTTATTTTTTACTGCACAGAGTAACAGGTAAAATAAAAATAATGATGCGGTCTGCATCCTCGCTTTTATTATGCAATTCTGTCTGGATACTAAAAATCTCCCAGGAAAACGAACGCTCAAAAAAGGAAGGAGACTGTGGCTATGCCTGACCAAAAAAAGAGAAAAAATCATGATGAAAAGGGAGAGTAACAGAATCTGAAATGGAAACAAGAGTAAATAAAAAATAGTGACTCTCAAAGGAGAGTGCTCCAGTGCTCAAGAGGGTCTAAAGGGGAGATTCAGTCAGAACTATGTCTCCATATTACAAAGACACAATATAAAAATCATGATGAAAATCAGCGAGACTCAATAATCTGATAATCATGTGAGGAAGGTGTAACAAAGACCAGTTTTAGGGGTGTTTACAGAGGTTGTGTGCATAAACTGTGTATGTACAAAGAAACATGCATATAATATGACCTTCCCCGAATGCAAAGTGTTTTTTATAATGTAAAAATTAACTGTAAAAATGCCTCTAGAGAAGGCCAAGTCCAATAGCATAAAGATGAAAAATAAGGTGAGAAATAACTAGCATGAAGCAAAACAGCCAGTGCTTTTACGATGGTCTATCATCACTGATGCTATAAATAGCTGTGACCATGTGTAATGGTCTGCTTTCTCTTTTTTTCCTTTTGTTTGTAGTCTAATATTTTGTTTTTTGCCAGGGTCTTTTGCTCTTTTTTATCCCCGTTCTGTTTTTCTTTTCTTTTTAATTCCAAAAACAATCAAAGCCACATTTCCCTTTCTCCACTTTCTTCACATCCTCCCCAAAGTAAATTGCACTTCTTCATTAACCTGAGTTGCAAACAGCGATTTTATATGGAACTGATGCAATAAGAAAGCATCTGTGTCCACTCGTGGCTAAAGATGCGAGCAAAGAGTTGGCTCGGCCATGTGCGTAAAATCTCACTGTGACTGAGATTTGTGTTTTTAAAAGAGGACAGCGCATACACGTGGCTTTCGAAATCTCTCAAGAAGACAGCGTATGCATTTTTCTGCTTTTGTGCACACACAGCTATATGAATCTTTCCCCGGGTGGCTTGTTTTTCCAGAGTTTCAGAGAACATGCGCATCTACACAACATTACCTTAAAGTACAGCAGCCATGACACCACCGTGGTCAAAGCAAGGTTAGAGTCTCAGTCTTTCTCGGGATGACAGTTTGTACCCTATAAATCTTTGAGTGTGACATGACTGAAAAGTGAGGCGGTCACGATGCTGAGTGCTGAAATATTCCACATGCCTGTTCTCGACAGCTGAGGCAGCGTCGAGCGTGCATACACGCGGAGAGTGCGAGCGAGGTCGGGGAATGCAATGAATGATGCAAAATGGAAAAGAGGCCGACAGGCTCTTAACAGTTCCTTCTGTGCATATCACGTTAGCTACTACAAGTGTATTTACTACACTTTTTACTACAAAGAAGGTCAAGTGAAAGCTAGTAACTGCTACTGGATCTCTCTTTCTGGTAACCTGCACTCTTGTTCTGTCTCCTGGACCCTTGTACTTGCCTCAGTATGAAAAGAAAGAGGTCAGGTGGAAATCAGCATCTTAGCTAACACCCCCCCCCCCACACACACACACGCACACACACACACACACACTGCACCCCCTGCTACACCACCATGTTGTTCCCTCTCAACAGTTTGTTTACTCGAGTTTATCTGGTCAGCAAAATGGACATCTCCCATCAGAGTGTGTGTTGCTGGCAGCAGTTCCTACACTTTCTCTCGTGTCCCATCTAGGTAGTTTGCCTCATGCAACGTGGGAGGAAGTCTCACCATCAATTATAGATTATGCTGACTGGGTGGGAAAGCCCATGCATATGGCTACACACCGGTAAACACTCATGCATGCCAGCGTACATTAGTCACATTTATGAAGAAGGCTTCCGGGGGGAGGGGGGGGGGGGGTTCCCCTCAATTCATTTCTATTTCTAAAGTGCCAATTCACAACAGCGATTATTGCGGGGAACTTTACATTGTAACGGCAGGCGGTCGGACTCTGTTTTGACAGGAAGAAACCGCCGACGTAAACCGAGCTCGAGGAGGGCGGCCATCTGCCTCAGCCGGTTGGGGTGAGGGGAAAGCAAAGAGAGAAAAGAGGAGCAACAAATCACGAACAATATAACAGTAAACACTCAGCAGGTTGGTGGGGACAGTCACCGTGCATCAGAAACATGCAGCTCTGGAGTCAGACATGCATGAGAAAAGGTACAGAGGGGAGAGAGGACAAAGAGGAAAAGGGACAAACTGCATACTGGAGAAGTTAAAGCCATCAATCCCTGCAAGTCTAGAAGTTCAAAAACCCCTCACTGAAAAACACATAGCATTTGTGATAAATCAAATGACAAAGAAAACTTGGAGCACAGTTGTGCCTTACAATTGCTGTGCCGTTCAATATCTTTGTCTAGACATGATGGTTGTGCGTGAAAGATTACTCCTATTGTTTTGTTTTGTTTTTCATCTCCTTTTAACACAATATCCAACGAGCTCCAAACCACTGCAGGTTTAGTGCTACCTACTTGACCAAGGCCAGATGACTGATGAGCTATGAGAGGGAACACGGAGGGTATCAACACAAAACCATGTGTCATTAAAAGTGAAAAATGTCATTGCCATTACTCATTATGTGAATGCATTACTAACAAGCTATATGTGAATGTTTCCAGAAGCCAGCTCTCTAAAAGGACACAAAAAGTCGAAGGGAACTGTATCCTATTCCCCACAAGTACGCCGCTCTCATTTACCCTCGTCCTCAGATCAGAGGTGACACATCAGCACCGCTCTGCTTCGCCGTAATCAATAATGTGTCAACAGCAGCCAGGAGATGCTTGTCAGGAAGGCCCAACCTTTTGCTCCTTCCTACTCCTTCTCCTTCACCTCGGTGATGTCACTTCCTGTTTGTTGCTCTCGCAGCTGAGAGAAAAAGGCTTAGAAGAGAGAAGAGGGAGCCACTATTCTCGCAATTTCCCTGAACAGAGTCCCACCACATCCCTTTTTCCCCTCTCAGCCTCCTCTTTCTCCCCACAGAACCGCTGTCTCTTTCACCACCGACTGCTTTATTCCTCCTTCTACCTCAACCTCTTCTCCATCTCACCATCTCTCTCCCCCTTCCCCCAAGCATCTTTCCTTGCAGCTCCCTTGCACCCACTTTTTCTTCCTCCTGCTCTGCACAGCCCTGTGAGAGCCTCTTTCACTTTCCCGCCTCCCCGTCTCTCCTATTCCGTCATACGTCAGCTGTTTTTCCCAGGAAGTGTTTTATTTAGAGCAGATTAATTAATTAGATACAGTATCAGAGCCATGGCCATTCTTAGCCCTGGCCATCAAGGCCCAGAGGCTAATGGAACTGCAGAAAACATGTGTGCGTGTGTGTGTGTGTGTGTGTGTGTGTGTGTGTGTGTGTGTGTGTGTGTGTGTGTGTGTGTGTGTGTGTGTGTGTGTTTGTGTTGTTTTTCGCAGCAGCAGCACCAAGCTGTGTGTATTTTTCAGATCTGCAGGTGCTTGTGTATCTGCGCCAGTGTGTACACTAATTGGACTTGTCAAGAAATGTCACTGTATATAAAAATTGTGTGTGTACGCATGCCTAAATTTGAGTATGCATGTGCACACGTCAGACTGTTATATAAGAAAAAAAATAAGCACCTTTATCTCATCGTGCTGGTAACAGGGTTGTTTTTGTTGCAGCTCACAAACAAACCACTGTGTGTTACTGGCAATCCCGTTCTTACGCCCTCCTCCCATCTCTCGCTCTCTCCTTTTCCCTCCAGGGACCGGTTCTCACACCAAGTACAGAGCAGCACGCAATGAGGAAGAAAGAAAAGAGGTGCTTGTCCAATCAGAGGTGCAGATGGCCACAGAAGACATGAATACCAGCCAATCTGGCACTAGGACGACTTCCACTTGCCAAATCATACATAAATCAAATGTGACCCCGCTAATTAATCGACTTATACAGTTTACCTAGACACACATACTACCAATGAAGTGTTACATCCCATTCATGCACACTATTTCTTCAAGCTTTTAGCAATTCCTCGGTTTGGCACATTTGCCGCTCGTGGAACAGTCACAATTCTCAAGAAAAGCAAATCCCTGTTCATGAAAATATAACCGTTAAAAAACACACCCACCCTCCCTTCGCAATGGCTCCAGTCTACAAGAATAAATGTTAGATGGCGAGCAACTCTGGTCGGCTTTCTCCAGCGGATACTGCAATGACATCCCAAATGGCCCAGAACACTGAACAGGGACGGCAGCGACATAACACGACTGGAGGGTCTTCATCAGTGGTCTTGTCTACAGCCAGCTCCTTCTTCTGTTTCCTTGCACTGCTTTCAATGATGCGGCTGCCGGTGGTTAAGGCAGACTGCTGGCTTATTGAAGGGGAGAAAGGCTTCGTGTGGCTGGCTATCTGCAGTATGAACCAGCCTCCCTACGAGGCCATACCCTCCCACATTAACAGGTACGAAAACTTACAAAGAAACTTATTTCCACAGTATTTTCCCGAGTTGCTGGATGCTGAGAGATATCACACATCTCTCCATAGCACTATTGTGGATCTGAGGCTGAACGAGAACAAGATACGGGCGGTCCATTATTCTTCACTGAGTCGCTTCAGCAACCTCACCTATCTGAACCTGACCAAGAACGATATCAGTTACGTAGAAGATGGAGCGTTTTCAGCACAATTTAATCTGCAGGTGCGTCCTGACACAATATGCATTCATAGGTTTTTCCATATAGGTGCACATTCATCAATGCACATACATACAGCAGTGGAAAATTACAGTATTATTTGGGTACATGAAATGCACTCTTCAAACTGTTTGGATGTATTTGGATAATGTAAAAAGTGCTCCATAATTTTACAGTATACACAGTAACTAAATGAAATCCATCAGTCTCAATGTAAACAAAGTGTTTGTGCATATGAGAGTGCATATCCAACATTAAACTGCTGCTTAATCCCACAGTGCACCAGAGGACTAATAATCCAATTACACAATATATACTTAACACTTGGTATCAAATTACTATACTATTATGCACCAACCGAATATATTCTTTTTCTTCTTATTATTAGTATTATTAGTAGTAGTATGTATGTGTATGTTTATGTGTATGCAATAAAAATACAGTTCTGCCACTTTCCCTGTCAAAAGCAAATGCCTTATCTCATTTCTAGTAATCTGATCCCCTCCTCAAGGTGGTTTTCGTCCATGCAGTTCGTCCATGTGGCTGCCATTTTACAGTCAGGTCCATAAGTATTTGGACAATGGGACAGGTTTTGATTGGACAATTGACTGACAAGCAGTTTCATGGGCACTTGAGGCCAGGTTCTTTGTTATTTTAAGGGAGATTAAATATAAGCAGGCCTGTCAGTGAGGCCACAAAAACTTTAGGAGTGACCAAATCTGGTACTTTCTAACAAATAATGAATGCAGTTCGACCATGCCAAAAAGCCTCAAAAACCACAGAAGACAACCAAAGTGGATCATCGTAAATTCTTTCCTTGGTAAAGAAAAAGAACTTCATACCAACTAACCAATTCAAAAATACTCTCAGGGAGGTTGGTGCATCACTCGTGAAGTCTACAATGCAGAGATGCCTTCATGAATGGAAATGCAGAGTGTCTACAACAAGGCATTGTTAGGAACAGCTTCTGATCCACAGCATAGCACATCTGCGAAACATGGTGGAGGTAATGTGATGGAATGTGCAGCTCTCTACTAGTCTTTATTGATGATGTGACTACTGATAGAAGTACTATGAATTCTGAAGTTAGTGCTGGAAAAGTTATCTGTGTCCATCTTGATGTTTATAACAGGTCAGAGATTTAGTAGCCTATGACGAACCCTCACATTACACTAGTGATGATCGTTGATATCAAACTTGGGTTGTTTTGACATAGAGGTTAATGTTTCATTTATATGGTGAAATTGTCAATCTTATGTGAAAGTAATCACAATAAAACAGTCCTGAGGAGTTCACAGAGACAAATAGTTTAGAATCAAACTATGCATACCATTTCTTTACTTATTCTTATAGATTTCTACAATAAACATAGACTTATTCAAACTGTATTTATCATATATTACAAGTTTAAACTGTTCTATTTAGAATAATATGTAAACCAAAACAGGGGTCTAAAGAGATCGAAATTCTTCCATCGATACACGCACAGATGGACACAGACATGAGAATGACAACACCCGCTCATTATGGCTTCCAGGAATATTCAAGCAAAGTGTTTCACCAAACCGATCTCAACACATCCATAATGAGCTGGCATGCTTACACATCTATCCGGCTGCTGGAGCTAAGCCAGGAGGTAAAATGTGAACAAGAAAGATCTCAGAAATTCAGCGCAGCACACGGGCTTAGATCACGGTGTCAAACACGAATTGTTTGAATCGTCATCTGTTTGTTCCGTATGTTTCCAGCTTGTGGTGAGTGATGCCTGGCACAGGCTAGGTCTTCAGAGATTAGACTAATCCCACTTGTCTTTGCCTCCCCAGGTTCTCCAGATGGGCTTTAACAAGTTGAGGAACCTGACAGAGGGCATGTTGCGAGGCCTGGGCAAGCTGCAGTACCTTTACCTGCAAGCCAACCTCATTGAGACTGTTACACCCAACACCTTCTGGGAATGTCCGAATATAGAGAATATAGACCTCTCCATGAACAGGTATTGACAATCATGCTTACTAGGTGAAACTGCTTAAATGTTGGAAATTGCTGCTTTTTCAGCCATAATATATGAACACCAATCAGGCATAACATCGTGACTCTTGTTTTGGTGCCCCTTTTGCTGCCAAAACAGCCCTAACCCATCGAGGCAAAGACTCCCCTAGACCCCTGAAGCTGTGGTATCTGGAAGTGAGCAACAGATACTTTAGGTCCCTTAAGTTGCAATGTGGTGCAACCATGGATCGGACTTGTTTGTCTAGCACAACCCACAGATGCTTGATTATAGTGAAATCTGAGGAGTTTGGAGGCCAGGTTAACACCTCAAACTTGTTGATGCGCAAATCATTGCTGAATCATATTTGCTTTGTGGCAGGGTGCATGCTAAAAATGGCTCCAGCCATTAGGGAATAACATGCCCATGTAGATGGTCTCCAACAGTGCTTAGGTAGGTGGTACATGTCAAAACAGAATATCCACAGAGATAGCAGGACCCAAGTTTTTCCAACATAGCATCACACTGCTTGTGCCAGCTTGCCTTCTTCCCATAGTGCATCTCTCACACGTGTCCATTGTTGGTGCTTTGGGCGGTGGACAGGGGTCAGCATGGGCAGCCCCATTATTATGCACTCTGTATTCTGACAGCTTTCTATCAGAACTAGTGTTAACTTTTTTCAGAAACTTTGGTTTCAGTATCTGATGGATCAGACCACACAGACCAGCCTTTGCTCCCCACATGCAACAGTGAGCCTTGGCTCCCCATGACCTTGTTGCAGGTTCACCGCTCTTCCTTCCTTGGACAACTTTTTGATAAGATACTGACCACTGCAGAGTGGGAACACCCCACAAAATCTGCGGTTTTCACAATTTAGCCCTTGTCAAACTCACTCAAATCTTTATGTTTGCCCATTTTTCCTGCACAGTAAATGTGAGGACAAAATATTCGCTTGCTCCCTAATATACCCCACCCACTAACAGGTGCCATGAAGAAGAGATAATCAGTGTTATTCATTTTAAATGTCGCTTGTTAGTGCTCATAATGTTATTCCTGATGATTGTTGATATATATAGATGGTGAAATTGTAATTGTAATAATTGCAGCACATGTACACTGGAGAACAAACAAAAATTAAAATGCCAGGCATTTTAGCTATGCTTGTTTTCTAAATTCAACTATTTGCACTGATGATGGAAAAACGCACTACTGACCATTCAGTGATACTAATTTTCTCCTGTGACGGTATCCTCAGCAGATCCCTACGCTACTCACTTTTTTTCTCAGTGGAAATAACTGTCTTGTTCTTACTATTGGTTTTGGTAATTGGTATTGATCTGTTGACCTAAATGTATAGCAACAGCTAAATGAAATAAGCTTAACTGCTCTTTTGGACTTGTTGAAAATTGTATTGCAGAAGATGTTTTTGACCATAAGCTGAAATCTATTAAATGGAGGGAATAGGTGCATTAAATGTGAAAGAACACATCTAAAGGGGTAACTTGCCAATAAATTTATACTTTCTTATTGATCTTTTTCCAGGATTCAGGTGTTGGATGGCAGTTTGTTCTCTGGACTCTCTAAGCTGACCACCTGTGAACTTTACACTAACCCCTTCAATTGCTCTTGCGAGTTGCTGGGTTTCCTTCGCTGGCTTGCAGCCTTCCCCAACAGGACCAGTGAGAGGATGGTGTGTGACTCCCCTCATGGATTCTCGGGGTACAACCTTCTCAACCAAAATCCCCGCATGCTTAACCAACGCAGTGCTTTGTATGCGCTCAGTCACGTGTGCACAGATGACAGCAGTAGCGCAACATCCTTCTATGGTATTGATTCCACAACTCCTCCGCCAGATTTCGCCTCTCCCTGCGGACTGGATGATTGCGCTTCCGGGACCCCTCCTGATGGGGGTGAGGTGATCAGCTTGAGTCCCATTTTCCCCGATGCCAAACCCCTTATGACTGTAAAGCAAGTGCTAGATTCGAGCGCTGTGATAACAGTTCAGATTCCCGATCCGTACAAGAAAATGTACATCCTGATGCTTTATAACAATAGCTTCTTCACGGATATTCAGAATTTGAAAGATAAAAGAGAAGATATTGAGCTAAAGAACTTAAAACCAAACACTGACTACACCTACTGTGTGGCTTCTATACGAAACTCCCTTCGCTTCAACCACACCTGTCTGACCATCTCAACAGGCCGTCGAGTCGGAACAGGCAGATTACCCACTGAGTCATCAGCAACCCATTACATTATGACAATTTTGGGATGCCTGTTTGGAATGCTTGTGTTCCTTGGCTTTGTTGTCCACTGCCTGAGAAGAAAGAGGATCATGGAGGAAAAGGAAAGGAAGATGAGCAGGATCCAGAGAACACTGATAGAGCTAAAGTATGGTGGAGAAGGGGATATAGAGGGAGGGAGTGGAGGAACCGTTTCCCAGAAGCTTGGTGCTGGGGACAGTCTGTCCAGAATGCCCTACCTACCTCAGGGTGGTGAGATAGATCCATACAAGCTTCAGGAGGTGATAGAGACACCAGCCCACAAGCCCCCTAAACTCAACTATATGGAGGTGAGAGGGTCGGACATTGAAAGGGAGAGAGAACGAGAGAGAGAAAGGGAGATGTCACCGCAAGCAAATCCCCAAGGCTCAGTAGCAGAGATCTCTACCATTGCCAAGGAAGTAGATAAAGTTAACCAGATCATCAACAATTGTATAGATGCTCTCAAATCTGAATCTACCTCCTTTCAACAGGGGATCAAATCCCCCTCTTCTGCAGGTGGAGGAGCTGTTTCAACAGCAGAGCCACAGCTGGTGCTTCTGTCTGAGCAAGGAGAAAGGGAACGAGGAGGTGAGTTCCTCTCCCCGGTGTACAAAGGAGGGAGAGGAGGAAGAGAAGAGAGGGGGAGAAGTTATCATCATTCATTACAGCGACACCACAGCATGGAGGCTCCTCCAACATCTAAAAGGCCCAGCACGTCCTCCTCTCCCGGCTCCGCCCGGAGCCCTCGCTCCTTCCGCTCAGAGGGAGGGTACCACTCATCAGAGTCCCGCTACATTGAGCGAGCCTCACCAGGAGATCGAGGGGAAAGGGGGGGCGGGGGAGGTGAGCCCATCCGCACAGTCACCCCGGCTGCAGCCATCTTACGAGCTGAAGCCCAGAGAATCCGCCAGTACAACGAGCACCGTCACTCCTACCCCGGCTCCCAGCAGCATCTCCAGGAGCTGCAGCACCACCCCCAGATCCTGCAGGAACTCCACCACCACCCAGGAGGCCGCAAGCCCTCGATGTTAGACCCCCTCACTCTCAGCAGGCAGGCCAAGCAGAGGGAGTTAGCCTACTCCCAGCTTTCGCCACACTACCCGCTCTCGCCACAGTACCACAACCTGAGCTACTGCTCCAGCCCCGAGGAAGACGAGGAGGAGGAAGGGCTCCTCTGCACCCCGACCCTGGGGCTGTGGGAGCGGTTCAAACTGCATCGCAAGAGGCACAGGCAGGCATCTATGGAGGATGAAGGCTACGTGGCAGCCGGACATGCGCTGAGGCGAAAAGTTCAGTTTGCCAAGGATGAAGATCTCCATGACATACTGGACTACTGGAAGGGTGTGTCCGCCCAGCAGAAGGCCTGATCCCACGTGTGGAGATCCCCCCAAACCATGCGAAGATGGAAAATTAACAAAAGTGCATCCATGACATACTGATACACAGTGACTTATTCAACAAAGAGCTGTAAATACACACAAATGCACACATCTTACAGGAGCTACAGAATCAGATTGCAAATACGTGTACACACAGACACACACACACGGACATACTTTACACAAACTAAGCCTTTTCTTCTGAGAGCACGGAGAAGGACCAAACTAATATATTATACTGAACGACAAAAATTATAACATATAGAGACTGAGTTACTTTTTGTAATGTAATGGAAGTTATAGCTCAGAGTTATGTAGCTATTTGTACTAAGTTTTGAATGAAGAAAAGCAGAATCATCATTAAGAATAGAAACCTTAAATGTTGCTGGGCAGGCCATCCTGAATAGTCCAGGGATGCTTTCAATCTCGTCGCAGCGGTGTATAATAAAGACTTTGCTTTTCCAGAGAGGTTGTTTTTGCATCGCGTCCTGCGATGCTGCCACATGAGTAGACTTTTTAAATGTTATTTTATTTATTTTTTTAAACTTCTGTGATTTCGGAGATTGAAAACATCAAAAGCAACAAATTCTGGATGGGTCGCCGGGCTACAGTAATATTTAACTGTGCTGAGAATGAGTAGGTAGCTCTCATCAGAGAGTGAATATAATGTGCCAAATCAACCAAGGGGATAGTAGAGCCCTACTGTGTATCAACTTCTCCTCACCACTGTTTTTATATACAGGATTTAAAAAAAGGGGGGGGGGGGAAAACTGCTAATATGAGATGTTGTTATTACTATTCATTATTCTTATTATCATTACTGGTCTTCTATTATTCCTATGATCCTCATCATTAATATTCTATTATTTGAATATGGCATGGCTCTATCGTGTGACTGTGTTTTTTTGACTGTTTTGAAACTCTCAGCTGAGGAGTGTACACCAACAGAGACACAAACAGTCGATGGACAAGACTTTTGAGTTCTCCTTTTTCTACCAAGAGGAATGTGCTCCTCGCCAAGCCAGAAACAAGCCCACCTTTTCTCTTGGTGAACCCCATCCCGCCCACACCCCACCCTAATCCTCCTAAAGAGGAGAACGTTGTACAGATGAGAGAGAGAAGTTCTATATTTGCAAACAGAGGTGACTGTTTTGTTTGTACAACATGGGTTTTGAAATCTTTCAGACTTTTCAGAAACCAGAATCCCGAGTTAGTCACCTGCCGGATCACTTACAAATGGTACGTTTTTGATTTTGAAATCGAACTTCAAAAAAAAAGAAAAACAATTCTAATCTTCAAATGAATGTCTTCAATTCCCATAGGGAAAGCATATCTGCACTGTTCAAAATCAAAAAACGACTCTTAGAAAAAAAGGAAAAAAGACCTAAAACTCTCAGCTTCCTTCCCGATACACTGTAGCGCCACTGTGTTTTTCATCGACAATTCACCCCCCCCAATCCCAACCCTCAAGCCCATCGCCCCGCCTCCCTCACCTTCCCCTCCCTCGTCCCATCTCCCAGGGTTTTAACGTTTGACCTTTTTTTGAATTCTTCTGGTTCCACTGTGGTGCCATTGTGCTAACTTGACAAATCGCAACACATTTGAGACGATTTTAAGTACTACTATTTACAGACCTCTTACCTTCGCATCAATACTTGTCAGTGTGCCAAACAGAACTACGATTTGCACAAAATGATCCACCACCATTGGCTCACTGCTTCCCCGCCTCCAATCATTTTTAAGACCAAAGTACTGTGGTAGTAAATTGACACCTTACCCTCCCCAACCCGCCCTCTCAAAGCCAGGACCCAACTGTTGACCCACCATCATCCTCACAGTTAACGACTCTAGCACATGCATACATGCAACTTCAAGTGTACTCATGCACTCGCAACCAACACACAGATGAATGTATTCTTCGAGAAGTTAATACTGTTCAGCAGCTGGATTCTGATGAACGAGCTGCATTCAGTCTTTGTGCCCATTGTCTGAGAGGAAACTCTCTTTGAGATGGCCAGTTGTGAGACCAAGAATTGGGAGATCAATAAGAAGCGATCGGCTTCCTAGAATCAAATGTGACCAAATTGGTGCACACAGTTGACCAGTTTGTCCTGGAAGCCCAAAGCAGTTGCTAAAGAGGTTCTATTTAAGTACTGGCAGTTGGTTGTTTCTTTTTTTAAATATATGAAGTGTTATGGTAAAATGTGATTAGTATCACTTACGTGGTGAACAGAGACTTTGTGTATATCTGAAATATCTGCAGGATTTAAACACTGGAGGTGAAAAATAGGAGAAAAAAATGTGATAATATACTTTACACAGAACTGTGCTACAACAAGTCATTTAATGAGACTGTAAACCAGGGGTGGAGTCAACAGAGTTTCATATCAATGCACCTTGAATTTAACGTTAACCAGTTTTGCGACATGATTTGAAACAGAGTTGACTCCAACCTTGAAATGATGACACTGAAAATCTACAGAGAACACAACAGATATGGCAAACAATGACAAGTTTATTGTTGAGTGGAAACACTGTAAAAAAAAAACAAAAAAAAAAACTTTTTTCTCTGCTATAATGAGTTCAGAATGCTCAAGTCATTAAGCCGGTTAAAGCCATAATCGCGTGTGAGTAAAATCATCACAGCTGTCTGTAGCACCGCAAAAAGCACATTCATTTGTGTGGCTGGAAAAGAAAAAAAAGGCAAATTTTTTAAAATGTTTTTCTTCTTCCCTGACACTGCAGCGGCTATGACATGGTTCCTCTGCTGCTGCAGCAAACAATCCAACTCTGATCTAACAGGAAACTGATGAGCCGTGGCTGTTGCTGCGTTACACGTTCCAGATTGTGGCTTTAACCAAACAATAGCCTTAAAACATTCTTTTTTTTTTCATCTTTTTAACTTTAGCGTTGCTTTGAGAATTGAAAACAAAAATAATCCTGATTTCTTAACATATACTTCACCCGACTGCAATTTTATAATTGCTTGATTCTGAAGCCTCACTTGAGCATTCTTTTAGTAACAGTAATATCAATGTAGCGATGTATTCTATTACTGTTTTTGGTTTGTTTTTCTTTTTTTTCCATTATGTTTTATAAACAGTAATGGCCTGAACTTATCATGTGTCAGAGAGTAGCAGAGCTCACCTCGAGTAAGACACAAACGAGCTGATGGTCAAGGCGACCAGATGGCGGTGACCCCAATCAGCGCTGCTATTCTTTGAACCGTGATGAAGTGAAACTGTGTTTTTGAAACAACAATGCCTAGAAAGTGGAAATAAACCGAGGTCCTACTAACAGAGAGAAATGACAATGGAGCATGCTGCAAGGAAATCCTCAGTGGAAGCTTGTGTTATATTCTTCTAGTGAATGACTCAGGAGCAAGAGAGGAAGTGAGAGAGAGAGAGTGAGCGAGAGAGAGAGAGAGAGAGAGAGAGAGAGAGAGAGAGAGAGAGAGAAAACTCTACCATAGGATCTCTCAGAGGCTTTCTTTATTTTATTGTCAAAAAAAATTAAAATGAGCACAATAAAAATAGCCTTCCTTTCACTGTCTCCTTTCCCTGGAGAAACCATACAAATGCCACAAGTGCCAGAAGTATCACAGGACTTTCATTTCGCATTTAAAAGATGTTTGATGGATTACATTTGCTGGGATAAACTTTTACTTGTATAGCCATAGATAATTCTGGTCTCATATGTTTGTGACAAGGTTGTGGACATTTTTGCTTTTATCTCAAGGCGGAGGCCAAAAAGCAACCGTTTGTGGTTCTCAGTGCTGAACATTTCAGGAGACATCTTTTTCCACAAAACGATACCAGTTACTCTGCAAAATACACAAAAGATCTTGTGGGAAGTTTTAAAATAGTTATACTCAAAAAAGCCGATGGTGAAACCTTTGGATCCTTTAACACAAATAAATAAATGTTCTTCAGCTTTAGGATATTTTATCTCTCAGATTTCTGCCTCCTTATATAGTGGAGGGAAATGACATTATTTGTGGTGCTACTGTAACCCATGTGTGCGTGTGTTACACCTGTTTTTGTCTGTGTTATGTTCTGTTTTGAAATAATGAGACGGGATCTCTGGTTCTTTAGTTTCAACCGAATGAAATACAGAAATACTGAAAACCATGAGTTGTGTGTGCTGGGCGCCTGCGAGGCCTGAATAACATAGTAATGTGATAAACTAAAAACATAAACTGGTCCATCACTGACTTGAATTAAACAATTAATCAGGCAAATAAATTCAAATTTGTAACCTGGATCGTTAAAAACTTTAGTGAAATCAAATCTCTGCAGGATTCACACAGGAAGAATAGAACAGCATACAGCAGTTTGGTCTTATTCAAATTGCAAGTAATGGATTTAACAACTTTTATCATCAGAGTGCCACTGCATGGTAACCTCCAGCCTTATTGGAAAACACTGTGACCGGAGAACATCAGCACAGACTCAAACCACACAGGCAGGAGATTAAAATCCAAAATAAATTATTTAACAGAAAAACGGGTGTTTGGGGGAAATTCATAAACTTGCATCACATCAGCTGCTACAGTAATAACAGCCTGACCTTTGAAGAAGTAGGGCGCACACAGAAATGCTAAGAACTAAGGTATGTATTCAGAGACTGCATTTAAAAGATGGATGAGGCCCCTGTGATGACGTCCCAGTGTTTCTGAAGTCCTGTCTTTGATTTCTGCTTTGCGGCTGGTCATTTCTGTCTTTTGGAATCCAGAAGTGACCATATTTACAAAAATGGGTAGAGTCCCAAGTTTTCAGCTAATGCTAACAAGCTTGGTTAGCAAGACGCACTCACAGCTAGCCTATAGATACTAGCTAGTATCAGACTAAGAAAATACCAGGACTTCACTCACTAAGACTGGAGGACATTCCTCTTGAGTACAGGTGCTAGCAAGTCATTTTATTGTTACGTATTTGCATTAAAAATAGCCTAAAACATACATGAGTAATAAGGCTCAGAGACGAGAATTAGCTGTTGTTGACATCTTGGTTTTGAAAAATCCAACGGGATAAGGAGCAGTGTTGCCAACTCCTCAGTAAGGAAAATCGCTATTGGTTGTCCTAAAAGTCGCTAGAAGTCGCTAAATGATGTCATCGCCTAATTTGCATAATTGGTCATGCTAATCTAATTGTAACCTATGTTGTTGGAGAGAGAAATAACATCGTAGAAGAGACATAAAGTGAGTAAAAACGTCCTAAATGCATTTAGAGTTTATTTAGAACTACAAATTCAATTTCTTTTAGCAATTATTGTTTTTTTTTAATGTCACAATTCCAACCTTGCTCCTTTACCCGGGCTTGGACCGGCAAAAGTGACCCGAAATAGGCACTCTGGTGGAGTTACTTTGTGTGTGTGTGTTTATAAGTAGTTTTAAACCTTGTGATCCACAAAACAGCAAAAGAGTAAAAGAAGAACTGACTGCGTTACAGCACCCGCTGCTTGTTGAGAGTAAAAGCAATACGCGCTTTCACGTCTTTTGTTAGCGACTTTTTTTTTTAGAAAAAAAGTCGCTAAGGGGTCTGAAAACTCGCTAAATATAGCAACAAAGTCGCTAAGTTGGCAACACTTATAAGGAGGGGTGGGTCTGACTGTGAAACTGCTTGGTCAAGCCATTAGCCAATAAGCAAACCACAGATAATCCACCATTTTCTTTTAACATAACCAATATTTACAAAAAAGTTGTATTTACAAAAATGTTTTATTCAATATGATCAAAACTGGTGACTCGAACTCGAAAGAGTTTATAGAAGTCAAGACAGAAAACAATTCCAATAGAGTTCTATGATAATTAAGTGAAGTTTAAAATAAATATAAACTGCGAAGAATCACAGTATAATATGATTTTAAAAAAATTAAGTGAAATTGACTGCAAAACAAATAAAATTAAATCAGAGAATATTTTAAAAACAGTTACTGTTGGTAAAAGTCTTTATATAAACTCAGGTTAAACAAACTTTTTAAATGTTTTTTAAAGTCCACAGAGTCAGCTAGATGTTGTGGGAGATGTTCCAAAATCTTGGTGCCACAGACCTAAAGGCTCTGTTCCCCCCTTTTCTTCAACCTTATATGATGAACAACTAGCAAATTCTGAGCTTGTAAACAAAGACTGTGAGCAGAAGTGTGTTTAGTGGCAAGCTGGAATACATAGTGTGCAGGAAGTTTGTTTAATTGTCTGTATGTGAGGGAAAAAATGCAGAAAGAAAATAATAATGGACCCAGGAATGAACCCTGCAGAACCCCACAGTAATGTTAAAGGAGAACTGGCGCACCCTAGCAATCACAGTAATAGAAATCACAGCTATCACCATCTGGTGGCTTCCAGATACATATTTTATGCTGTCTGTTGCTTAAATAATGGTTAGCAAATAGAATATTCATTATGGTCACCACCTGCGTTTCTTTTGTTAGCATCCAAACATGTACTAATTAAAACTTAGCATAAAGAGCAGGTGAAGCTCATGGATAAGACATTGATTTGAATTTGAAATCTAACTCACCAAAATCACCAGGATCCTACCTCTGGGGGTAATGATAATGCATCTCATGGTTAAGTATGGAAATGGGCAAACCTCAGCACAAAGAGCCACGATCATGCCAGCATCACAGAGGGTCTGTGAAGAAATTAGTTACTTTATTATTTTGAAAAGTTAAACTGGGACCATTTTATAATACAAAACAACCAATAAACCTGCAGCCACCCTCACTGTGTAGGCAGAAATCTGAGAGACAAATACAGCATCTCAAACCGATAAACAAAGCTAAACGATCTTTATAGCTAGAAGCAAGCAACTGAGCACATTACAGGTGATTGAGGGTTACACCAACTGACACGTATTGATACAAAATAATTACATAGATACTTATTAATCCCAAAGGAAAGTTTAAAAAGCTGCTTTCAGCTGCTTCCTTATTCACAGCAGGTTGCTCTGAGATGTGATTTGGCAGATTTTTATACTCTTCCTGATGCAACCCTCAAAGGATTTGTGTCTCCTCCTTGGATTAAATCAGGGATCTTTCATTTGTTAGGTGAATGCGTAAACACTATGGAGCCACTACTTAGGTACTTGAACAGTGTCCTGCCATCTGATATGTAGTTAAGACTGGCTGACAAATCATACAGAGGTATTTATATTTAGTTTTGATCTAGAGCCTGAGGCCATTTTGTAAAAAATCATGGAGACATCACAGTAATGAAAACTGGTTAATCTCTGACTAACTGATGCTTGTAAAAAGTTTTTGTCTTGTACTTAAATATATTACTATTAAATAAACTGCATAACATATGTAAAATAAAATAAATCAGTTTTGACAAACCTACACACCACTTGAAGGTGAACATTTCCCCTTAAGAAAACGTGGATGGATATGGATACTGACAAATCTACAACGCCCTCGATAAAGATCGCACTTTGGATTGACAGCACGGTTGGGATGGGATGCTCACTTTGCTCGATTTTAATTTGACAGATAGCAGTTGAATGGACCAAATGAACCTGTCTAATGAAAACTTTATTGACAGTAAGTATTTCTGCACAGTATGTGTCAAAACATATTTTGAAATTTTGTGTTTTATATGCTGACAAATATGCAGCATTAAAAGCAACTTTGACAGATTTAAGAAAACTAGACATTCTCCTTCTTTGTGCAGGGAACAATCGGCGTTTGTGCATACGGCGCTGCTGACGTATCCCACTTCTCGGGCTGTTTTGTGCAAAACAAAACAACAAAAAATAATTTGATGTGGCTGGAGATTGAACTGCCAGCAGCTTAAATAATAGTGCAAAATCTGGGCTACCTGTACATACACAAGGGAATTTTAACTTTCTCAAACAACACAGGAAATTTTCCACATAGTTATGCGATACAATTTTCTCTCAGAGGCTTTGCTGTGCGTGAAGCAGGTGAGTGCACTGATAACAGACATCAATGCAATACAAGGCAGACGTTTTAATGCTGTGCAATGATGGGGCTACAAGAGAAATTCTAAATCAGTTCTTTTACAAATGCTGGTCGTTTTACATCACATGGACGGTTATGTCACATTCGGTGATTGTAAGTGACGACTGTACTCCACTACTTCACTGCTTTTCATGTATTTATTTATTTCTTTTATACAAGGTGAATTTACTGGTACCGTTAAAAGTATTCAAGCTGTGAAAGCAGGAGGAGCTCTGTCACATCTGAGGAAAGCACTTGAGCGACAGCACCTGAGCTGGTCTGCAGAACGCACACTCTGAACACAAATCCTGGTTACAGACCAGGTTATTGAAAGGGAATGTGTTTTTAACCATTATTATGGCAGGTAAGGGCTAATAACAAGACAAGATCAAGTTCAAGTTTGCAAAGTGTAGGGACTTAAAGTGGCTCCGAGCTGTGAGGGGAAACAGCTGTGCTCGTTTCCAGTCTAGCCCCTTCAACTTGGTGTGCTGTTGTGGAGGGTCTCTTAGTTGAGGGGTACGGCACGGATACATTGGCAAGCTTTGGAAAATCCTTGCTCTTCTACAGAACCAGAAAGTAACTTAAAATCAGCATCCATGCCGATTTACACTGTTATAACGTGGATGTATTTCAATCAAAAATGTGTCTTCTGTTCTGCATTCAGTTGTTTCTTCCTTTTTCTCTTCTGTCATTAGCTTTTATAACGCCAATAAAAAAAGAATACAATAATAAAGTACATAAATAGCTACAATCACAGAGAGTATAAAAGATGGCTGTGATGATGTCACCGGCTGGTTTCTGAAGTCCTGTTTTGAAGCCTCGAGGTGAGCGTCTCCGACATTGCTACTTCGTATGCAACATACTGGATGTGACAAGAAGGGATGGGTCTCACCTTGAAACTGTGATCAGCTAATGACTTCTTACTGACACGGTTGTGTTATGTGTTTGACAACATGTATTCCAGTATATTGTTTTTATAGTTACTTACAATGACTGCAGCAAGATGACATTTTATAGAGTCTGCCTTCAAATACAAGAAACTGCCATATATGTAAACTTAGCACAAGAAGTAAGGACGTTTGTGTTTTTGGTCGATTACCTCGTTGTTGTAACAATGCTTCTTGGCAATAAATCTTGTACCATTGGAAAGCCTGTTTATTTTCCCATAAATGGTAAAAAAATGTAAGCAAAATGCATTTGTGGGTTGAGCTACAGAGTGGAGTATGTGGGTATTGATTTTACTTGGTCACACACTGCTGTCCCATTCTTCAACGCACATTTGTCGCATCACCCATTGTGGTTGTGTTAATCACTGTGGCACAAACAGCATGTCCAAGCTGATCCCACAAGTGTTCAGTGGGGTTGAGGTCACTCCGTTCCGTCCTCTCCAATCCCAAATTCTGGAGGTAGTCTCTGATAAACCCCACCCTGTTGAGACAGGTTTTTCTCATTTTAGAGGACAGAGTTGAGTCTCAGACTGTGGAGATGTGGTATGGCCACTGGTTGCAGAATCTCATCTTGATATGTATCTGCATTGAGATTGCCTCCAGTAAAGACGAGCCCTATTTTTCCAGGGAGATGCTGCCACACACTGTTACATTGCCTCCACTGAGATCTGTTATTCTATCAGTGCTGCAATCAGCATAGCCTTCTCTCGGTCTTCTCCACATTTTGACACCATGAGCAGAATCTAAACTCATCCCTGAACATAAAGTTCCTCCACAGGTTCAGGTTCCAGTGCACATGTTGGTGACACCAGTGTAAACGGGCTTGACTGTCATCCCTGTGATACCAGAGATTGGCTGTGTGCAGTCGGGCTGGGTAGAGAGCGATCAGCCATATCATCCTACAAACCTTGAATGCAAATCGTTTCCTTAGTGCTGACAGGATGAGGAAACAGTCTTCTTGTGGTGTTGGTTCTTGGGTAGTCCAATTTGTGGCCTGTCTCGGCTCCCCCATTATAGGGAATTTGCTTTTCAATGTGGAGATGGTACCAGGGCTTCTTTCAAATAACACTGCAAACTGAACACCAGCTTGAAGTTTCCCTGTGGCATGAGCCCTATTCAGATCAGTCAAACGTGGCATGCTTGGAGCAGACACCAACTGGGTGCTGTAGCAGGCCTCATGTTCTCAGGCATGTGATCAGGCACCTGAGTGTCAGGACCTGGGGCACCAGAAGCTCGAACCAAGAGTCACTAGTGGAATAAGCTGTTTGGCACTGGCAGAGAAGATTTGATGAGTTTTTCATTTGATGAGTGCAGCTCAGATACTCAACTCTGCTGCTCAACTCAGAAATACATTTTCCTTAGAAATATGTTACAGTTTAACCTCCTAAGATCCGAACCCTTCCACAGCATGCATTTTTAATTTCTCTCTTTTTACCTAATTTTTGTTTCTAAGAAAAATGAGAGCCACTTATGAGGATATTCATTTAAAATTTCAATAGAACAGTAGCAGTATAATGTCCTCGTAAGTGGATATCAGGCCCTTGTAGAGCAAAATTGAGTATTTTGGTCTAAATAACCCAAAATGTGATGTCCTCATGTGGACGCCAGGTCCTGTGAGGTTAAGGGTAGATAGACAGGTTTTCCACTTGTTTTAGATTTATTGCTAAAGAAAAAAAATATATTGTTGCAACAAAGAGATAATAAAGCAAACAAAAATTATCGTACTTTTTTTGCTCAGTTTACATTAACGGAAGCCATTATTTTAATTTTTTATTTAATTTTATTACTAAAGTAGTCATTCTGAAATAACCAGCTGGAACTCATATTTGTAGGTGTGATGAGGTTTCTCTCTCTGGGCAGAAAACAGATGCTGCACTTGCAGGAGGTGTGGTTAGTAAGCCGTTAGCCCACTTACCGCTTAACTAATATTAGATAATGTAGTGAACCCTTCACTTGTACAATCAAAAGGACAAGAGCAGAGAGTTTGGGGACTTAACAATTGAGATTTAGTAATTTAGTGAGCTTTACAGGTGCTAGTAGGCAGGCTCTTTTTTTAAACTGTTCCTCCTGCTATAAAGAGTGACAAACACCTAATTTGAAGTGTGTATAGCTAAGCTAATCACCTCCCAACTCCAGCTCAGTACTTCAAAGGCACCCTGTAGAGCGATGTTTACCTTCAGTGTTCCTCACTAAAAATGAACCACATGGATCCTTGCAGTCTAACAAACATGATGAAAGAGCTTTCTTGCTCATTCAACATTAGCACTATTTAAATCTTTAAATATCCACCTGTTTACAGCAGTATTTTACTTCCCAGTAGTTTTTTTTTCTTCATCACTAAACGGCGTGTTACTTTACCAACTCTCAATCAGCAAGCTAGCACAAAATGACGCGTTCCATTCGCCTCAGAGGTCCAATGTTGCATGTCAGTAACTTAAGCGCATGGACTGCAGTATGTTCATACGGTGGCCCTCAAAGGTCAAACGCACTGCAAGTTAAGAAAACATCAGCGTCTACTTCTGTTGCATTTCATTCAAACTCGATTGTGTTTTGTGTGCTTTTGCAGCATTTTTCTATTTGCTGGTGTTTTCTGAAGTTGCAGTGTGTTTGACCCCTCAGGGCCACCGTAGACAATATGGCTTCTGTATATGCCTTGTTTAGTAACTCACAAAATCCACAAAGGTATCTGTACAGATTACAAGTTTTACAGTTTTGCTTCTTTTTTTTTTAGTTTTTGCATTCACTGCCATTTTCCAAAAGTCAATTTCCATACACAAGCTCAAAAATAACTCGACATTTGACTGACATGCAGTTTCACAGCCAGGTGAGGCCTCTTTGATTATTTTGATAAAAGTTCTGGAGTTGAAGCTCTGAACTCACTGCACCTGGTCATTTACTGGAACAGATGACACAAAGATGAACTTATGTGACAGGAAGATGGGAAGACTCGGCCACCTGATCTGAACTCAACAGAGCATGCTCACAGAGGTTGGTTACAGTAAAGACCTGCCAGAGCATCTCAAGGGAGAGGACTAAAGGTTCTCAACTTCATATTTAAAGTTATGTTGGTTTGTCCGATTAATTTTGAGCCTCTAAAAATGGAGGACCATGCATAAAAATGGCTGTAATTTCTAAGCAGCTCATGGAAAATTTCTGTAAAACTTATTGAATTAAAGCTGACGTCTGCACTATGACTATGATTGTGCATTTACATTTAGGCAAAATGACAAAAAATAATAATAAAGAACATCATCTCAAAACAAGACAGGGACATGTAATTTTTTCACTTTGAAACACGATATTGAGCTCCCTATTTTCAGGTCTCATGTTGTCATTTTTGTGCAGACTTTCAGTATGCATGTTTTAATGGTGAAGAAGAATTAAGTGCACATATAGTTAATGACTAAACCGCCACTAAGCCTGTACCGGGAGCTTATCGCTGCAGGTGAAAAAGCTCTTTGGATTCATAGCAGTGGTGTAATTCACGTTCAGGAGCACAATACTGTTCTATCCTGAAATGACTGTCTGGAAATTGTGACTTCAGTACATCACCAGCAAGGTTCATTACTCCTTATCTTTAAACTGCAGTGGTACAATTGGCTTAGGGGCTCGACAGTGGGCGGCTTCTATCAAGACAGTGAGAAGGGAACCTGCTCTGGCAGAGCCTTTTCATTATCCTTCCATCTCCCATCTCTCCTGTGTGATTTTTACCGAGGGCAGGTGAGTGTGGTATGTCTCTGTGCTTACATCATCTGCCTCCCCAGCCTCATTTCCCTCCCTTTGTGACATCTCAGATCTCTTGCTCACTCTCAAACTCCCAGAGACAGATGTACTCTGTAGTTGCAGATTTTTTTTCTGCGAATCGGAA